>NC_082720.1:85098666-85698666 GCF_030144855.1 Hypanus sabinus
ATGCCTATGTAAATTTTGAGAGACTTAGATAGGGTAAAGAGGAGGCACTTTTTCCTATAGCAGATGTATGTATAACCAGAACATACAATTTTAAGAAGAGGTTTTAGAGGGGATTTAACAATCTTTTTTACGGTGCTACGGTGGGAAACTTTGTCAGATGGTGCGAGCAGAATCATCTGCAGCTTAATGTGAAAAAGACTAAGGAGCTGGTAGAGGACCTGAGGAGGGCTAAGGCACTGGTGACTCCTGTTTCTATCCAAACGGGTCAGTGTGGACATGGTGGGGGATTATAAATACCCGGGGAAACGAATTGACAACAAATTGGACTGGTCAAAGAACACTGAAGCTGTCTACAAGATGGGTCAGAGCTGTCTCTATTTCCTGAGGAGACTGAGGTCCTTTAACATCTGCCAGACGATGCTGAGGACGTTCTACAAGTCTGTGGTTGCCAGTGCTATCATGTTTGCTGTTGTGTGCTGGGGGAGCAGGCTGAGGGTAGCAGACACCAATAGAATCAACAAACTCATTCGTAAGGCCAGTGATGTTGTGGGGGTGGAACTAGACTCTCTGACGGTGGTGACTGAAAAGAGGATGCTGTCCAAGTTGTATGCCATCTTGGACAATGACTCCCATCCACTCCATAATGTACTGGTTAGGCACAGGAGTACATTCAGCCAGAGACTCATTCCACCGAGATGTAACACTGAGTGTCATTGGAAGTCATTCCTGCCTGTGGCCATCAAACTTTACAACTCCTCCCTCAGAGTGTCAGACACCCTGAGCCAATAGGCTGGTCCTGGACTTATTTCCGCTTATTATTATTTAATTATTTGTGGTTTTATATTGCTATATTTCTACACTATTCTTGGTTGGCATGGCTGTAATGAAACCCAATTTCCCTCAGGATCAATAAAGTATGTCTGTCTGTCTGTACCCGAAGTGTCGTTGAACGCACTGCCTGATGAAGCATATTCCCACAATATTTAAAAATATTGAGACTAGCACTTTGAATTGCCAAGGCATTGAAGACTATGGACTAAAGTCTGGTAAATGAGATATTATCAATAAGTATTTGATGTTTAGCAATGTCAAGGTTGCTTAATGACCCTATAAAAGTAGCAGTTACCACAACGCTTTGCAGTACCAGTGACCCAGGTACATTTCTCGCTGCTGTCTGTAAAGAGTTTGTACTTTCTCCCTGTGACCACATGGGTTTCCTCCCACAGTCCAAAGATGTACCAGTTAATAGGTTAATTGGTCATTGTAAACTGTCCCATGAGTAGGTTTGGTTCTAGGGTTAAATCGAGGGATGCTGTGTGGCATGGCTCAAAGGGCTGGAAGGGCCTACTCCGCACTGTATCTCAATAAAATTAAAAATAGCTGTTTTACAACCTTGTCCACTGCATTCTACACAATGAATTGAGATTTTTGTTTATGTAATGAAATTTTACATCTTTTTTCCTGCTATACACAGCTGTACAGTAAAAATGTAAATTGAAGTTGCTACAATTTCCAACTGCTGGAACATTTTCAGGATCCAATCAATTGCATTTCTCTAGTTCCCATATCACCATTTATTTGTTAACTAATTTTATAAAATAAAATAAAGATTCTGCAAAAACAGATAAGTAAAACATACAACTTTTAAATTAGAAGTGAATTGCATTTGCTCTACATATTCTAACCCTTGTTTTCACATCACTGGAATGCAGGATTTCCACTGACACGCGGCCTTGAATAGATACCATATGATTCTCTTTCAAAACAGTAGCTCTATGTACGGTATTTATATTTGATGACATGCAGCTTGCTACATGCATATAATGATTTTTTTCATTGAGTGCTCAAGTAAGGGATCATAAAATAAAACCATTTGTAGGACGTATAAAATGAAAAACATCAGCATGCCTCTAAATTAAGTACAGAAGTTGAGTGTTCAGGAACAAAAGTGATGTGTTCATTCCACCACATAACTAAGTGATCTGTGTTTCAAATTTATCTGACATATTCAGAATGTTCAATACCCTTTGCCAACATTAACTCATTTTGATTTGTTATGGTGCAATATATGAAAAAAAACTAATTAAAATATTGCGTACTATCTTTACTACCACTTACCTCCCATTATTCATGATTGTTTCATTTCCTTAGTTTCTTAAGTCAGTACATACCTTACATTGATGGTAACACACACAGAAACAAAACTTACAACAATGCTGGTAAATAATCAAGTTATTATAATCTTACAATTATAATGCAAAAAAATACTCTTCCATGACAGACATACCCTTTATTACATAAGGAGACTGTAGGAGCTGCTACAGACAACAAAACTGCATGCAGTACTTTAGATGTGGTCAAACTAAGGCCCTACTTAGATATAGTTATTCAATCTAGTTCTTAAACTCAAAGTGAAGACCAGCATACAATTTGCCTTCTTAACTGCTTGCGGTGCCTGTATGTTTGTTCTCAGTGACTGGTGTAAAAGGACATCCAGATTCCTTTGCACATGAACATTTCCCAGTCTTTCACCATTTAAGAAGTATATGGATTTCTTTTTGCTTCCACAGAAATGGATAAGTTCACAGATACCATGTAGCATGTGCCATAATTGATCAATTGATACTGAATCTTGTAACACAAATAGAGCAGAAATCCTACGTTTCCCTTCACAAAGCTGCTTTCGAACCAGAAATGCACAACAGCAGATTGTTATTCAATTACTGCCCCTGTAAGTGATCGCTATCAATTGATAACTACCATGAATGGTTTTTAAAAGTTCCATGATTTGGGTAACTAAGGCAAACTTAAGAAGGAGATTTGGGCAAGATCTGTGAAAGTCATTCTTTTGTGCATATTAAATGTTAGAACACTAACGCAGGAGCAAGGATTCGACAAAAGTCATTTCTGGTCTTTGTAGTTCATAACTAAGTCATTTTGGTGGGATAGTTGTGCAATCTTCTACTCTTATGAAATGAGAGAAAGTAAAGGATTATTTACAATATGTACCTACTTTCCATATTTGTTGTCACCAATCACTAGCTCTGGAGCCCTATACCAGCGAGTGGCCACATACTCTGTGTAAGTCTCTCCTGGTGCGGCCAATGTACGGGCAAAGCCAAAATCACAGAGTTTAACAACACCTGACCCTGAGACCAAGACATTCTCAGGTTTAATATCACGATGAATTATCTAGAGAGTAAGCAAGGTGAGAAAAACAAATTAAAATAGCTGACAGACATTTAAATTGTAAAGCAAAATCAATGAATTATACAGAGTCAATTCAAGCCACCATGTCATTAAAACTGAATACATTCCAGTTGGCATATTGTGACAGTATGTTTTAGCATCAATGTATTGGTCCATGGAAGAGGAGGATGTAAATTGATTTATAAACCATAGTTGTTCATTCAATTTCCACAGCTCTTCCACTAACATTATGAAATAATCAACCATAATATGAATCACAGCTTAGCTAGATAAATCAACTTACAGATACACCCTTCATTCTTTAATAGTAAATATTCAGATGCCACCAAGAAATGTATACAGGTAGTTCATTGAAGGTGGATAGTTTAGTCATGTGGCAGACTGTAATGTAACCAATGTATAGTAAAGCTTTGCATTAACATAATATGTCGCCGAGAAACCCCACAGATTAGAGTATGGCCAAGCACTAAGTATTACAATGTTTCACCATTTGCAATATCCGTGACACAATAACAAATAATATTCTTTTGTTGTTCCTCTCAGTGTCTTGTGCAGCATCAGGCAGTAACCTTGCCGACTTAGCAATTTTGCTAAAGCTTTAGCATTTTTGTCCGTCTTTTACGAGGGCCAAGGTGCTAGCTCGATGCTCAACCCCATCACAGAAGGAAAATGTGCAAGGACCCGGCCGGATTCGAAACCAGGACATCTCGCCTTAAAGTCCAGTGCAGATGCCACAACACCACCAGCCAGCCTTAATTTTCTTTTAGCCTTGATATTTTTTGAGCCCAGTTTGATTTCAATGACTGTTTTCATCAGTTACTCCTCAGCGCTCCAAAGAAATGTGAAATATATCATTAATGTTCAAGAGAGGTTACATTCTAACTGCTAATTTTCTTGCAAATTCTACTTCCAGACCATTTCCTATGATTGGTTAATTGTGTTGTTAACCCTCTTCATTTCACGGTTTTCATTGCTCTTACTGTTCCTGCTGGTATGAGATGGTTCTGCTTTCTGCTGATCTTGATCTACAACATTGCAAGCGAGGACTGAAAATCGTGCAATGTCGAACATTAAGCATTCCAAACAAAACAGATCAAAGTTTGATAAATAAAAGTGAACAGCGTATGCTGTTGCTAATATAACGTTGACCCTCGTTACTCCCAATCAGCCATGTTGTGGAGGCCATGTCATTTGGATGGCTGACACCAACCTCCAGAAACACTTTACTCCATGCTCTGTTTTGGAAAAATATTAACAGTTGGGCAGTGAAAAAGATTCAAGTATACATTCACTGCTTCCTTATGGATTTACACTTACTCCTCGAAAAATCTGGGCCATGATCACTTGTAGGAGAAAAGGAGTACTTGGGGAGGTATTGAGAACTTAAGGCTATGCACTGGGATACACAGAGATCTTTCATAAGTGGCCAAAGGAATATGGTAACTTACAAATTACCAGCCCACCCCTCTTGTACCTCTTGACCTCTCTGTGACTCTTAAATTGGCCTCATTAGACACTGTGGAACCCCTAAAACTGAAGTGAAAGGAAGTCTGAGAGGAAATGGAAGAAGAAGAGGGAAAATATTTTTTTAAATTGTCTAAATCAGATAGATTATCAGGATTTATATTGAATAACATGCATATAAAATTTGCACACAATATTAAAAAACAGAACCATAAAATACCGGCAAGAAAAACAAAGAGCACCACACAATGACAACCATTAAATATTTCCAGTAAACACTAGGTTGCATTAAACAAATACTTTAAACTAAGGAAGCAAGATGAACCAGCAAAACAAAGGTAGTTGTAAATTAATACATTTTCTAATCAGAATACCATCAAGAAATTACTATATCAATGAACAGAGATGGCACAATTGAATGAATTGAATAAAAAGCAGGCACAACAAATTAATTGATGACTGCAGCACTGGGCAGAGCAAAACAGTAATCAGCAGACTTCAATCACAAGCAAATGCTTTGAAAGGACCCCCTACAATTCACCTGCCCACACAACCAATCAACTGACAATACCACAGCCACAGCCACAGCCACAGCACTACACACCATCCTCACTCATCTGGATGCTTATGTGAGAATGCTGTTCTTGGACTACAGTTCAGCATTCAATACTATAATTCCCGCCAGGCTCGACAAGAAGCTCAGTGACCTCGGGCTGCACCCAGCCTTATGCAGCTGGATCCTAGACTTCCTGTCGGATCACCAGCAGATTGTAAGAGTGTGCTCCCTCACTTCTGCCCCTCTGACCCTCAACATGAGAGCCCCCCACCCCGGGCTGTGTCTTGAGCTCCCTCCTCTAGTCCCTTTACAACCATGACTGTGTTGCCATGCACAGCTCCAACCTCCTGATCAAATTTGCAGATGACATGACATTGATAGGCCTTATTTCCAGCAATGATGAGACGGCCTACAGAGGAGAAGTCAACACCCTGACACAATGGTGCTAATCAATGTCAAAAAGACAAAGGAGTTGACTGTGGATCACAGGAGGAACAGAGACAGGCTAGCCCCTATTGACATCAATGGGTCTGTAGTTCAGAGGGCTAGTAGTCTCAGGTTCCTCGGTATGCACATCACTGTGGATCTCACCTGGACTGTACAACATCGCTTCTTTCACCTCAGACAGTTGAAGAAGTTCAGCTTGAGTCCCCAAATCCTAAGGACTTTCTACAGGGGCACATCCTGCCTGGCTGTGTCACCGTCTGGTTCGGGTACTACCCTCAATCTCAGAGCACTGCAGAGAGTGGTGTGGACAGCCCAGCGCATCTGTGGATGTGAACTTTCCTCTATTCAGGACATTTACAGCTGCAGGTGCGTAAAAAAGGGCCTGGAAGGTCATCGGGACCTCCAGCCACCCCAACCACAAACTGTTTCAGGTACTACCGTCTGGTAAACGGTATCGCAGCATTAAGGCCAGGACCAACAGGCTCCAGGACAACTTCTTTCACCAGGCCATCAGATTTATCAATACACATTGATCTGATTGTGTGTCTGGCTGTACATTGACCTGATTATGTATCTGACTGTACATTGATCTGTTTGTGTATCTGACTGTACATTGACCTGATTGTGTGTCTGACTGTACATTGATCTGTTTGTGTATCTGACTGTACATTGACCTGATTGTGTGTCTGACTGTACATACATGTATACAATTTTAGTGCTTGGCCAATGTCCTCCCACATCTCCACTCTTAATTGCTTGAAAATTGCGGCGGAGACACAGTATAAAGATTTTTACTCTCTTGGACATAAGAAAAAAAATACAAATACAAAAACACCAAGTACAGCATTAAACAGGTGAATTAATTAATTAATGTGGCAGGAACTACCTGTGATTAAGGCACTTGGCACAGCAACAAATGGATCATTAACCACATGAGATAATCACAGTGAAAGTAAATGCCAGTGAACCAGTGAATTAATTTAACAGCAAAAACACCAACAAATAAATTAATGGAGCATTTGTCACATGATGAATAAAGTGAACTCTCAAATTTAATCAATGGCAAACCAATAAATCAATATTTTAATACGACACTGGAAAACAATGAATTATTAATTCATAGGGCTGCCATTATACTGGTAAATCAATCAATTAGCAAAGATGCCAACAAACAAAATTAAAATAGTAAATTTTAAACTAGTAAATCAAGATTGAGGGGTCAGGATTGTTTATGCCATTTCCAATAAACAAGTATAAAGAAGAACAAAATAATTCTTACTCCAGATCTGATGCAGCACAAAAAAACCACAACGATAATAATAAGAATAAATAGGGAATAAAAATAAGTAAGATAGCTTATATGCAAAGATTGATTGTATGACCATAAAGAGACACTAGAGACATTAGTGTCTGCACATAAGGTGGCTGACAGAGCAAGATAGTGGTGGGGTATGTGGAGGGGTAGGTGTAACCAGAGAGCCATGCCTGTCATGTGACAGCACTGCCCTCACCTGGTCGGAGGTCACACCACCTGCCAGTCAACATTTCGCCCCTCCCAATTAATCAATGCACACTTAACCATTGGCCACCTTAATTGGATTAACCTGTCTAGCACCAAGCCGTTGGCCCCCTGACCTATAAAAGGTGCTACATGTGCTTGGCTCGTTCTCTGTTGCCATCCTCGAGGGACCACCCTGCTTCACTCCAGGCTGAAGACACGTGGTAAGGTGTGCATTGAATAGGGTTGTGGGAGTGTTTATTGTTGTCCCTCTAGCAAAGAGCTGTGTATGTCCATAGACAAGGGGGGCAGGTATTATAGTTACTTTTCCGTTGCTTGTATGTGTACTTGTACTCTGTCCCCACACCGTTTTCCCGTGTATTGTACTGCCGACCCGACTTTTCCCACGCTCCTCTATTCTAAGTGCATTTGTGTGAATATTGTAGCTGCTTGTGTTGTTCCCAAGCTTTTCCTCCTCTTGTAAATAGACTCATTATTAAAATTGTGTGTCCAGAGCTCTTGCCTTTGAGACCCAAAGAATCTTTCTCATTTCCTTCACAACAGTAGGTTAGTGGGTGGAGGTGGTGATCAACCTTAATGCTTGGGAAAAGTAACTTTTTTCTGAGTCCGATGGTCCTGGCATGCTACATAGCCTCCTCCCTGATGGGAGTGGGACAAACAATCCAGGAGCAGAGTGGGTGGGACATTAGTGCCCCTCTTCCAGCACCTTTCTGTAACTATGCCCTCGGAGGTAACCGCCAATGATGTGTGGAGCAGTTTTGATCACTTGTCAGCCACAGAGCTGTGATGCAGTTTGTTATGACACTGTCTGCTATGCATCGGTAGAGTGATGTGAGCGCAGAGGTGCATAGTCTAGATCTCTTCAGCCCCCTCACAAAGCAGAGGCATTGATGAGTTTCAAAATATAAACATGAGAAATTCTGTGGCTGCTGGAAATCCAGAGCAACAGCACAAAATGCTGGAGGAGCTCAGCAGGTCAGGCAGCATCCACATCTGCAGACTGACCTGCTGAGTTCCTCCAGCATTTTGTGTGTGTGTTGCTGTGGTGAGCTTTCCTGATAGTCTGAGAGTACGAGAGATGATGTGCCAAGATGTGCACGACCCGAAGTTTGAAACTGTTCACAGTTTCCACTGCTGTGCTGCCCATGTTAAGAGGTTTATGAGTGGTGCGAGTTCTCTTGAAGTCAATATCCATCTCCTTTGTCTTGATGTCATTAATGAAGAGATTATTTACCTGACACCAGGTCTCGAACCCTTCCAGCTCCTCTCTGTAAACCGTTTCATCATTGTTGGTGATGAGCCCCACCAGTGTCATGTCATTGGCGCACTTGACAGTGTGATTACTCAGATGTCTGGCCATACAGTCATGTGTGATCAGAGTGTACGGTGTCGTGTGTGTGGTTAGTTAAAGGTTATTTCTGGTTTTAATGATATTTTCATCATTTTATTTGTCAAAATACATTGAGTTATCTTCAGGATTTTTAATTTACTAAGGCTCTAGATGGCTCATGGATACATCGTGTTAATAAGTTCAAGAGTCCTGTGCATTTAATTATGCCTTAATAAATTGTTCACAAAAACCCAAAGTAAGTAGGATGCAAGAGGGTTTCCAAGCAGGAGTTTTATAGAACAAATGATAAATGTGAGGCCTCTGAGCTACCTCTAATAATTTTAAGTATCCGTTTTCCATATAGTAATAAAGATACTACACAGAGTATCACCTCCTTCACACAAAACACTGTTATCACGGTCCATTATTCCATTTTTCTGTCATGATTTTCTCTTGGCTCAGTCTCCATCTTATTTGTCAAATCAAAATGGAAAATGCACAATCAATTTACAGTAAACTTTTAACTGCCTTCAAATGCATTAACTTACGTTGTTCTTGTGAAGATACTCAGTAGCCCTTAGCACCTGGATGAGGCACCTTCTGAGTCTCTTACTTTCCAAACCATTCGGAAACCGTTCCAAATCATCCAAAACAGTGTGGTCAACAAATTCAAACACCAAGAATAAACGCTTCTTTTGTTTGAACACCTCAATAAGGTTTACTAGATTTTCATGTCTAAATTGCTGTCAAATATTGCAAACAGAAAGAAAATAATAGTTATTCAAAAAGCAAATTTGTAATCATGTGAGTCATAGAAAAAAAAACACCTGTTTAGGCATTTTATACTCAAGGGTATGAAATGTAGGTCTTCAAGCCAAGCTATTGAGATATCCACATTGGAATTCCTCCCGGTTGTAGTAGAAAGGGAACACTCAGCTTTGGAGCGCCTTTGACCTGAAACAACTATTTCTAACTGTTTCTCATCCCACATAAACTGCCTGTTCTGTTGCTTGTTTCTAGCACTTTCTCTTTTTCCCAGCATCTGCAGATTACTTTCTGATTTTCAACATTTGCTATTTGCTTACTATGAAGTGCCTATGTATATGTATCTAATTCCAGAACAGTTAACACGAGAATGAGATCATATTGTGCATATAGGTGAAATTGAACTAACTAGAACTATGCATCTTGTAGGATAGAATATTAAGTCCCTATTTGCTTCTGAGCAGGATCTCACTGTCACAGTTTTGCATTTTTCCATAGCATATTCCCTTGTAAACAGAATCCCAACACCCCGGGTAGCACGATAGCGTAGGGGTTAGCACAATGCTTTACAATACAGGCGATCGGGTTCAATTTCCGCTTCTGTCAGTAAGAAGTTTGTACATTCACCCTGTGACTGTGCGGGTTTCTTCCACGTGCTTCAGTTACCTCCCACTGTTCAAAGACATACTAGTTGGTAGGTTAATTGGTCATTGTAAATGTTCCTGTGATTAGACTACTATTAAATTTGGGGATTGGTGGGCAGCATGGCTTAAAGGACCAGAGGGGCCCACTCCGTGCTGTGCCTCAACAAATAAATCAATAAACTTAGTTATATCAACCATTAAAGATGCTGTTACAAACCTGGTCAATTATCAAGTGTTCTGTGGTTTTGAAATTCAGAGGATTTAAATTCTGGCACCAGTTAATGACTTGAAATGTTAACCCATTATTTGTTCTTTCCACCGAACTACTTGATGTGTTGAATCCTTTCATGGCTTTTATATTTCAAATCACTGCTTTCATGGAGCTTTAGGTCTAAGCTTAGAGATTAGTTAACTGAATTCTAACCATTAATCAGCATTAGGTGCAACTCTATTCCAAAGAGATTCTCCGCAGTGAAGGATGGGCAACTGTGACAATTAGACTGTGTCTGTCAAACAAAGTTGTTAACTCTTGCTAGACAGAGAGACATATCAGAAATTTATCACAAATATCACAATACATGCCGACCTACAGAAGTCAGAAAAGCTAAATATTTGCAAAAAAACTGACACCACCCAAGAACAATGGCTCACTAAATAGTACCTACACTGCAAGACAGCCTAAAATACATTCCATTGATTATATTTCCCCTGTGATCAAAGTCCATTGCCCTCATATGAAAAATAATCAAAATGGAAAGCTGGGGAGATGGAGCAGGTGCTTCCATTAGTGGGAGATTCTAAGACCAGAGGGCACGGCTTCAGAATAGAAGAATGACACTTTAGAACAGAGATGAGGAGGAATTTTTTTTAGCCAGAGGGTGGTGAAGATGTAGAGTTTGTTGTTGTAGTTGCTGTGGAGGCCAGGTCACTGAGTACAGTATGTTTAAAGCAGAGGACGGTTGCTGCTGCTGTGCATCAGTGGTAGAGTGAATGGTTGTGGAAGTGGTGTCTATTAAGTGGGCTCGATTTCCCATATAGTGTTGGGCCTCTTGTGGTTTGTTGAAGCTGCACTCGTCCAGGTAAGCACAGAATACTTCACTATACTCCGGACTAGTGCCTTGTAGATAGTAGACATACTTCTGGGGGGTTGGGGTGAGTCATTTGCCACAGAATTCTTAGCCTTGGACTTGCTCTTGCCACCACATTGTGTACTATGGCTACTCCTGTTCATCTGCTCATGAACAGAGCAGATGCTCATGATGAGCAGATCATCATGATCTGATGATGATCAATAACCTCCGGAATATTGACAGCGCTGGATTCTCAAATGGTGATGCCACTGAATGTCAGCATGGTGCTCATCCATTGAAAGTCAATATGGCAGCCAAACTGCCTAAGACTTTGACATTGTTAGTCAAACTGATTAATGTGCTGCCAAAACCCAATGGTCCAAACCAGTAGTACTTGTCACCAGCTGCTTAATTCAGACCTTGTGTTGAGAAGCTTGGCAAAGTCAAATCCCATTTATGAGGCTCAGTCGGAGGATTCTAAGACATCTAATACTATCATCCACAATTCCTAGCCCAGAGGAACTATGGGATATGTAAGCTTTCATTATTAACATTAAGTAATATTGATTTTAAGATGAATATAGGCTCTTCTATTTTATGACTCAGTACCAAATCTTATGGTGTATTTACTTAGTGTCAAGAAAACATTCATTCAAAATTAATTAATCGTTCATAACACTTGAAATTAAGTCTTTCAAATTAATAATAATTCATGATCCTACCTTCAGAAATCGTATTTCCCTGACAGCAATTTTCTTGACCAATCTGTCATCTTCACGATCTTGAAATCTTTTGATGGCGACTATTTGCCCTGTCTCTTTGTGCCGGCATTTCATCACTGATCCATACGTACCCTCTCCCACTAGACCCAGATTGTCGTACATCTCCATTTGTAGGCTGGATGCTTTCACCCTGTATCACAATGTGGCACGTATTGCTATTAGGAATTATAGACTATATTCAGCTAAAAGGAATTTTGATCTAGTATCATCATGTTATGGGTTTGATGAAATCAAACAATAAAGACAGAAGAGCTATTCCAAAATGGTACAGCGTCACTATGCAATGTTAAAAGTTTCAAGAGAGAGCTTCACATATAATGCCCATCACGTTCTAAATTGCTGACTACAACTGAGGTCAAAGTAAGTATAAAATTGCGTCAAATGTTACCATGAAGGGGAAACCTCCATGCAAATTCCAACTGGTGAAAGTTTAAGAAAATATCATACTCTACATTCTGGTTGGGGAGTATTTATGGCAGTTTCATTTACCCATTTAACTTCTTCTTTTGCTTTGTCTTTCACATGGGTAAGTAGCTTGTCGCGGTTGCTTCATCCATCAGTGCAGTGCTCCTCCCCAAGTAATTTTGGCCATACACATCCAAAACAGCACTCAGTTCTGTTCCCCTTATTATTTATTAAGGTTCTCAATATTATTCCTATATTCAGCTTTGACTGAAATTTAACCAGTCTTCTGTTCATTGCATTGTTAGTTTAATTTTAAGTAATTTCTTGGTATGCCTTCATTAGCTATTTTATCTTACCCACATCTCAAATATCATTTCCGAGAATTAAGATGGACTGCTGTCAATCAGTCAATATTTGGAGTTTTCTTTATTTTCATGTCAGCTGTACAGCATGTTCTCGAATAGTATATCATTCAATAAATGTTAGCTTGTAAGCAAGCCACTAGCCCCTTCAAGGGAGAACTCATGTGACAATACATAATATATTTCTATATGAAATAATACTTATGTTATAATGTTTGGCTCATCCCATCAGTTAACGAGATGCTGTAACAGAGGATACTGCAATCTAGGTGATAGGGGCTGTGGAGCTGGAGGAACTCAGTGGATCAGGCAGCATCTGTGGAGGGGAGTGGACAGTCAGCGTTTCGGGTCACATGGCATAGAGGGGCTGCTGGGGAGAGGATTCACGCTGAAGAGGATGGTTGGGGAAATTAATAAGTAGAATGGAGAGGGATTCACTGAGGTCCGTTCATTTGCAGGGGAGCAGTACGTCCTATGAATAACCAGTACATAATTAATGTCAAAGGGTCTATGTCACCAGAGACAAGTTCCTAGATGATGGTGGAATGTAGTCTAATCAGGGAGATGCTGCAGAGACAGCAGAGCTATTATAGCCTGGCTGCCCGGGTAGCAATGCATGGGGATCTCATTGAAACCTACTGAATGTCGAAAGGACAGGATAGGGTGGATGTGGAGAGGATGCTTCCTCTGGTGTAGTATCCAGAGCTAAAGGGCACTGCCACAAAACCGAGGGGTGACCTTTTACAACAGAAGTAAGGAGGAATTGATTTAGCTGGAGAGTAGTGAATCCGTGGAATGGTTTGCCAAGACTATGGTGGAGGCCAGGTATAATTAAAATGGGAGTTGATCGTTTCTTGATCGGTCGGGGGAATTTAAGGGATATGGGAGAAAGTAAGTGTATGGGGTTGAGTGAGATCTGGGATCAGCCATGATGGAATGGTGCAGACTCCATGGGCTGAATGGTTTAATTCAGCGGCTATGTCTTATGGTTGTTCTGCAGAACAACGTGACGATCTCTTTTCTCAGACATGCACAAAAAGAACGCTGTGTAAAAATGACATCAGTCTAGGAGTGTCTGACATGGAAATCATGCCAACAATACCAACATAATCTGTGACCTGCGGCACCCAATGAAATTTCAGAGTGATTTGGAAATACAAGTTGATACAGTGTGTAGTGAGACTGTGAGGAAGAACAGGCAGTCAGTGGGATGAATTAAAGTGTAACATAGGAGCAAAAACAAAAAGGCAGATGAAAACAGGACTGGAAGTGTTATATCTGAATGCACACAGTACACAGAATAGAGTAGATGATCTTGTAGCGCAGGTAGAGATTGGCAGGTATGACGTTGTGGGCATCACTGAGTCATGGCTGAAAGAAGATCAGAGTTGGGGGCTTAACATGCAAGGATACATACTGTATTGAAAGGACAGGCAGGTAAGCAGAGGGGGTTGGTTGGCTCTATTGGTTAAAAAAAAAATGAAATCAAGTCATTGGTGACATAGGATCGGAAGATGTAGAATCCTTGTGGGTGGAGTTAAGGAACTGCATGGATAAAAAACCCCTGAACAGTAGCCAGGATAAGGGGTATAAATTACAATGGGAGATAGAAAAGGGCATGTAAAAAGGGCAATCCGATGATAGTCATGAGAGTTTTCAATCTACAAGTAGACTGTGAAAATCAGATTGGTCCTGGATCCCAGGAGACAGAATTTGTAGAATGCTTATGAAGTAGCTTTTAGAGCAGCTTGTGTTTGAGCCCATTAGGGAAAAGGCAATTCTGGAATTGGTATTATGTAATTAACCAGATTTGATTAGGGAGCTTAAGCTAAAGGAACCCTTAAGAAGAGGTGATCATAATATGGTAGAATTCACCCTGCAGTTTGAGAAGGAGAAGATAGTCAGATGTATCAGTATTACAGTGGAGTAAAGGGAACTACAGAGGCATGAAAGAGGAGCTGGCAAAAGTTGATTGGAAGGGGACACGATTAGCAATAATGTCAGAACAGCAATGGCTGGAGTTTTGGGAGAAATTTGGAAGATTCAGGATAGATACATCCCAAAGACAAAAAGTATTCTAAAGGGAGCATGACACAACCATGGCTGACAAGGAAAGTCAAAGACAGTGCAAAAAGAAAAGAGAGGGCATATAATATAGCAAGAATTATTGGAAATTAGAGGATTGGGGGATTGGGAAGCTTTTATAAACAAACAGAACATGACTAAAAATCCAAAAGGAGTGAAAAGGTGAAATATGAAGATAAGATAGCCAATAGTATAAAAGAAGATCCAAAAAGGTTCTCAGATATGTAAAGAGTTAGAGAGATGAGAGTGGATATTGGACCACTGGAAAATGACAATGGTGAGTTAGTACTGGGGTGGGGGGGGGGGGGGGGTTCAAAGAAATAACAGACAAACTTAATAAGCTTTTTTGCATCAGTCTTTACTATAGAAGCCAGAAATAGGAAAATTTCAGAGGGCAGAAGTGACTCTTGTTGCTATTGCTAAGGAGAAGGTGCTTGGGAAGCTGAGCAATCTGAAGGTAGATGAGCCACCTGGACCAGATGGTCTACACTGCAGGATTCTGAAAGACATGGCTAAAGAGATCATGGAGGCATTAGTGGTGATCTTTCAAGAAACAATATATTCTGGAAATGGTTCTGAAGGACTGAAGAATTGCAAATGACACTCCACTCTTTAAGCAGTGAGAGGAGAAGAAGAAAGAACATTGTTGGCCACTTAGCCCGACTTCAGTGGTTGGGGAGATGTTGGAGTCTGTCACTAAGGATGAGGCTTTAGGGTACTTGGAGACACATGATAAACTAGGCCAAAGTCAGCATGGTTTCCTTAAGGGGAAATCTTTCCTGACAAATCTGTTATAGTTCATTGACAAAATAATGAGCAGATAGACAAAGGAGAATCAGTGAATGTTGTTTTCTTGGATTTTCAGAAACCCATTGACAAGGTGCTACACATGAGGCTGCTTACAAGATAAAAGCCTATGGTACTACAGGAAAGATACTAGCATGGATAGAATGCTTGCTGGCTGGCAGGAGGCAAAGAGTGGGAATAAAGATGATTTATTCTAGTTGGCTGCTAGTAACCAGTGGTGTTCCATAAGGATCAGTGTTAGGAATGCTTCTTCATGTTATATGTCAATGATTTGGATGAAGGGACTGATGGCTTTGGGGCCATGTTTATGGACATTACGAAGATGGGTGAAGGGGCAGGTAGTGTTGAGGAAGCAGGGAATCTGTAGAAGGATTTAGACAGATTAGGAGAACGGGCAAAGAATAAGCAGATGGAATATAGTGCAGGGAAGTGAATGGTCATGCACTTGGCTAGAAGTAATAAGGACACAGACTGTTCTCTAAACAGGGAGAAAATACAGAAATCAGAAGTGCAAGGGGACTTGGGAGTCTTTATGCAGGATTCCCTAAATGTTAACGTGCAGGTTGAGTTGGTGATAAGGAAGACAAATTTAAGATTAGCCTTCATTTTGTGGGTGCTAGAATACAATAGCAAAGGTGTAATGCCGAGGCTTTGGTCAGACTACACTTGAAAAGATGAGCTGGCATTGGAGAGGGTCCAGAGGAGGTTCACAAGAATGATCTGCGAATGAAAGGATTGAGAAGCGTTTGAAAGGTCTAAGTTTGTACTCACTGAAGTTTTTAAAAATGAGGAGAAATTTCATTGAAACCTATTAAATGTTGGAATGCCTAGATAAAGTGGATGTGCAGAGGATGTTTCCTACAGTGGAAAAGTCTAGAGCCAGAGGTCATAGCTTCAGAATAGAGTGAGGTCCATTTAAGACAGAGGTGAAGGGTATTAGAGTATAAAAGTTCCATTGTTTGCTGTGTAACCAAAACTATGTAGTCAGCTTTGTGTTTGCTATTTGCTATGTATGTATCCAATTTAGTAGGAGAGTGAAATCTCTGTATTGTCTCTGTACTATTGAACGCATCAGTGACTTAAGAATGTAGCCAAATAAGAAGATAATGGTGTGATAATGAGAGGCTAGCTAAGAGATGTAGATTAGAACATGATTAAGTTAATGGGTAGAAACAATAGTGGCGGATGTACTAGTGATACGCAACTATAGACCGATTGGATATGCTAATACAACTAAACCAGGAGATTGCTATAAAAATGCTATGTACAAGGATCAGTGGGCAATCAGCGACTAGCTCATTGACTGTCTCAGCTTTGATTTGCAAATTGAAGTTTAACACTTCTTGAATAATCTTCTGCGTCTCCTGGTCGTTTGTGGGGCACGAGAAACCACGACAAAAAGGGGAAATTTCTTTAGCCAGAGGGTGGTGAATCTGTGGCATTCATTGCCATAGATGGTTGAGAGGCCAAGTCATTGTGTATACTTAAAGTGGAGGTTGATAGGTTCTTGATTAGTCAGGGCAGCAAAAGTTACAGGGAGAAAGCAGGCGAATGAGGTTGAGAGGGATAATAAATCAGCCATGATTGAATGGTGGAGCAGACTCGATGGCAAATGGCCATATTCTTAAATGATCTTATGGTAACAATCATTGTCTGAAAATAATCATTTCCATTTGCATTATCCTGAGAGAAGGCAGTGCTATCCAACTGAATTTCTCTCCCATTCTAACATCCAGATCCTGTTCAGCATACTTTCATTTCAGGAAGTAAAGCTGGATGCCTTTCTCTGCAGTACAAATACTGTGAATTTTCCTGTAGCCTCTAATAATTTATGAAATTACCATTTATATTCCAGTATCTCTGAATTGCAATATTAATTATTTCCATAATAACAATTAATTAAACCTGATTGCAACTATGTAAAACATTGGTTACAACTATAACAAATTCTGCAGCTGGAGAACTGTGTGCACTTCTGACTGCCACACTATAGGAAAGAAGAGATTGCAATGGAGAGAGTGCAGAGGAGATTCAGCAGGATGTTGCGTGGTATGCACCATCTGGGTTATGAAGAAAAGTTGAACTGGTTTGCGTTGAAACAGGAAAGCTGAGACTATAAGAAATCAGAGCAGAAAGCTGGTCAGTGGTGTAGTGGCATCCGCATTGGACTTTGAGGCAACTGGTCCGGAGTTCAAATCCGGCTAGCTCTTTGCATGTTTCCGCCCATGCTGGGTTGTGCATCGAGCTAACAACTCGACCTGGTAAAAGAACAAAAAAAAAAGTTTGCCACCTGATGCACCACAAGGCATGGAAAGGAACAATAGCAACATGGGAGCAGAATTAGGCCATTCAGCCCATTGAGTCAGCTCTGCCATTCAATCATAGCCAATTTATTATTCTTCTCAGTCCATTCTCCTGCCTTCTCCCCATAACCTTCGACAGCTTGACTAATCAAGATATCAACTTCTGCTTTAAATACACCCAATGACTTACTCCACAATTGTCTGTGCAATGAATCCCACAGATTCACCCCCCTCTGGCTAAAGAAATTACCCCTCATCTGTTTTCCCTGTGTTATGAGACTGTGCCCTCTGGTTCTAGGCTCCCCCAATATAGGGAACATCCTCTCCACATCTGCTCCATCTAGGCATTTCAGTATTCAACAGGTTTCAATAAATCCCCCCGCCCCTAATTCCTCTAAACTCAGAGCCATCAAATGCTCCTCAAACGTTAACCCTTTCATTCCTGGAATCATTCTTGTTCATCTGGACCCCTCCAATGTCAGCATATCTTTTCTTAGATATGAGGCCCAAACACAGCTCACAATCCTCCAAAAGAGGTCTGACCAGTGCCTTATAAAGCCTCAGCATTACAACCTTGCTTCTATATTCTAGTCCTCCCAAAATGAATGCTAACATTGCATTTTTCTTCCTTATCACAGCCTCAACCTGCAAGTTAACCTTTAGGGAATCCTGCACAAGGACTCCCAAGTCCCTTTGCATCTGATTTCTGAATTTTCTCTCCATTTAAAAAATAATCTATGCCCTTAATCTTGCTACCAAAGTGCATGACCACACACTTACCAACATCATATTCCACCTGCCACTTCTTTGCCCATTCTTCTAATCTAAGTCCTTCTGCAGACTCCCTGCTTCCTCAAATCCACCTGCCCCTTCACCTGTCTTCACATCGTCCTCAAACCTGGCCACAAGTCCATCGATTTTTGTCATCCAAATCATTTACAAAAAACGTGAAGATAAGTGGTCCCAACACCTGCCCCTGAGGAACACCAGCAGCCAACCAGAAACTAACATGGAACACACAGAGAGTGGTGGGTGCATGGAATGCCCTGCCAATGGTGGAGGCTGATACAATAGGGTCTTTTAAGAGGCTCTTAAATACATTCATGGAGCTTAGAAAAATAAGGAACTATGCGGTAGGGAAATTGTAGGCAGCTTCTAGAAAAGGTTACATGGTCAGCACAGCATTGTAGGCTGAAGAGCCTGTAATGTGCTGTAGATTTCCCATGTTCTATGTTCTAAACCTGACTGGCCAGGCAAATGCTATGGCTGTATAAGCAAAGGTGAAGCTAGCAATCCAATGCCAACCTACCTCCTGGCTTCGCGGAATTATTTTACAGAGGGAGCTTCAGTGAGGGTATGCGATATTAGGAGGAACATACAACATGCCTGTTTGTATGTTCTCGCTGTGCTTGTGTGGCTTCCTCCAGGTACTCCGATTTCCTCCCACACTCCAAAGATTTATTTATTTAGTGAAACAGAACAGGTTAGTAGATTAATTGGTCACATGGTGTAATGGGTGAACGGCTTAATGGCCAGAAGCTTAAGCTAAGGAGAGGAAATTTAGAAGGCTTTTGAGGAATGGCAGGTGTTTCATACAGAAGCTGGTATTATACAATCAGAACAGTTAAGGAACTTGGGCCAAGTGCAGGCAAATGGGACTATTTCAGAAGAACATCTTGGTGACTATGGACATTGGACAGAAGGGCCTGTGTCTGTGACATCGAACTTGCATAGTGAAGTCTACATAAAGGTATAGCAGTTGGATATCCTGTGTTTTAGGTTGAGGTTTAAATACTGACTAGCACAAGAGTGACCTAGCCTTGACCACTGGATCAACTTTACTGTACTGGAAACATTTGATTTGACCTGGAGTCCCCAGTAATCTTTGGAGGAAACAAACCAGTCTGCGCCACATTAACATGCTGAATGTCACCACTGTACTTCCGCCAGATTGGAAGTGCAGCTATAATTTATGTATAAGGGCTGAAGTTCAGGTAAGTGCAGAACTTCTGGGTGTAGTCGATGGAAAAACAGTTTCTACATGTACTAAGACCACGAGCCTCAAACGTCAAAACTAGTTTTGGTTTTTTTGAGTGAACTTTTTACATAGCCTACCCTTACAAGAATGAGTCCGATTAGTGAAAACCGAAAATGAGTTTTACGCCGTTCTCAGTTGCATCCATGTGTCTAAATGCTTCTTTCTAACGGTCTTCAGTAAATCCGGCTGACAACTGAAACATAGGTGCAATATTTGTCCTCCTTTCAACGTGAGAGGTCAATCCAGCATCTCAAGAGACAGAAGTTGGTTGAACGGCGATCATGCTGTCGCGAATGGTTTTAATCTCATTTTTCTGCGCTAACAGTGTAATAATTTCGCGTTCACCCGCACCCATAGCAACACGTTCCGTTACTACAAAACAATGGAACGTGGAATCCGTAGAACCCAGCACAGAACACCAAATTGTACAGCGAGCGACGCAAGACAGGCAACGATGCATTTAAAATGATCTTTCCAGTGGCTCGGCTTTCAAAACCGCAGCGGCGGAAAAGACTGGCATTTGCGCATGCGAGCATTTCGAATCGATTCTGCGGAACTGCACTTCAACAGTTAATGAAACGTTTATGGGCTTTGCAGGTAAACAGTTAGAGAGAAAAATACACCCAGTCCATCAATATTGCTCCTCATTTATGCCACTCCGAGCATTTTGCCAACTGTGTAAAATATATTTATTAAATATATTTAATAAGAGAGCCAAGAATAAACTCTAAATTAAAAGAATCTCCATGGCCTGGCATGGCCTGGCATAATGATGTCATTATTTTATCGGAATTATTTCTGTCTTGGGCTGATGGGAATGCGAATTAGTGGATAGTGAGAATCCAATCTCGCCCGCTCGTTCATACAGCTGGAGATGGTCAACACGGAGGGGAAGAGGGAGGAGACGTGGTGGGGGGGTGGGGGGCGGCAATATGTGGTGACGGACAAGCAGTATCACAGAAAATGCAGGATCAAAGCAAGGTTGCTACGGATGATAGCATGTAGGATTTTTTTAAAAAATCAGCTGTCTCAATTGGGATGAAGAAGTAGAATCTACAGAAGGTGGACCTACACACTAAGCACGATAAAGATGATAAAGGCTGCTGAAGTCCGTCGGATCCAAAAGAGGATAGGGAGCATTTATGATTTCTGAGGATTTTACAGTTAAAGAGGACTGGCTTCATCATCAACAAGCTAGAAGGAGAGTCACACAAGATGTTCAGCGAGGGCAGGAGGAAGGGACACATTTAAAGTTGATTGAAAGGATATAGTAGATGGTGGAGAACCATGTTAGGACCAACAATATAGGAGAGAAAACAAGGGTGCCTAATGCAAAGTACCACAGCTGCTGGAAATATGAGGCAAAAATATTGGAAATATTTAACAAGTCAAGCTGCATCTCCGGAGAGAGAGAAAAAAAATTCAATATTTCAGATTGGTGACCATTCAATAGAATATGCATAATACCCTAATTAATGCAGCTTCAGAAGTTAAGAGCTAATTTACAGAATAAAATCTCAAGTGTTGTAATCAGTGCATTATTACATAAATAATGACCATATTGGATTGTGATACAATGGTTAGAGGTCTTAACATGTAGGTTGAACAATCACAAACAGATAAAATCTGCAGGTGCTGGAAGTCCGAGCAACACACACAAAATGCTGGAGTGACTCAGCAGGCCAGGCAACATCTATCGAAAAGAGTACAGTCAATGTTTTGGGCTGAGACCCTTCATCAGGACTAAAGAATCAATCAACTAGAAAGAGGATTTCTAAATCACGAGACCAGGAAGAAACTGGGGATGTGTTCCACTCCACATTCAGTACCTCAATGCAAAGGTAAAACATGACAGTCATGAGGATTTAAAACTAATATAACAAGGTAATATAAATAATAATCTAAAGTAGATGAAGAGAAGGCAAAACAGTCAGGTGTAATGTGTAGAGGGAAGCTCAAAACTGTAAGATAATTACACTAAAAGCAATAAGTATCTGAGTAAAAATTTAAAACTGAAGAATAAGTTGGCTGTGTGGCCCACATTTATAGTTTTTTGATACATAGAAATACATAGAGGACAAGGAAAAATTAAAAGAATTTCAGACAAAAGAATAGTTTAAGGTAGTTTAAGGATAGAAACATGATATCCATTACTGATTGATAAATAAATATATTGCATTATAATGAAAAATATCAGGGAATATATAAAAGGGCAAGAAGCTTTAATGATTTGTGATATCATAATTTCAATCAGTATTTGCTGCAAAGAATGAAGAGAGCATGCAAGACATCCAAAAGGAAACAAATGCTGAAAGGAAGAGAACATGAATTAAAATAATTTGTTATGGCTTTATTGATCGACAACTCCCCTGTTAGCACCAGATTAAATCCATTTCAGTGGGAAGATGAAAACAAAAAGCATAACTTTTGAAAATTCTCTGGATTCAGAAACCATTCTACGCGATTAAAAAAAACTGGACACATGACTATGCTACTTAAGAGGTGGAAAAACTATAAACCAGTCAGTCTAACATTTGTCGTTTTTAATAATCCAAATATCAAATACTGCAGAGCATGGAAGTCTGAAATAAAACCAGAAAATAATGTAAGCATTCAGGTTAGGGAGGCTTTGTGGAGAAAGAAACGTAGTGTCAGCATTAAAGTTGATGATCTCCTTTCAGAACTGAGGTGGAAAAAGCTAATGCAAGTTTTAAGTTGCAGATAAAAATAGTAGGGGAGGGAGAAGAGACCAAAAAAAGTTTTCATTGAAGTAGAAACAGTTGGCTTTGAATGACACAAATGGTGGTATTTTATCTGCAAAGATGATCTGTTAGGAAGGGACTAGCAAGGAAGGTGGTTGCATCAAGAGATGCTATGAGAAAGGTAGATATAGAAGAAATACCAGAACATATCAGAGCATATAATAATCCCAAAATGGTCAGTATCAACACTTGGGGCATTGTATCCTGCTGTAAGAATGCCTCCTAACCTGATAAGCACTTCCATTCACTGCTTTTTTTTTTGTCAGCAAATTACAAACAATAATACAACTGAGCTCCTTAAACTTTTCAAGCATAGGAGAAAGTTAGCATGAATTAGTGAAATGTTAGGCTGCATATAACAAACTTGATTTCTTTTAGTAAGTGACTATTGTACTAGATAAAGAATGCTGTATAAACGTTTCCTTTTGTCTGGGCTTCCAGAAGGCGTCTGAGAATCATAGGATCAGAGTTATACTGCATACAAACAGACCTTCAGCCTAATTCGGGTAATCTGCAAGGATTTGAGCTGGAAAGTCAACTATTCAATGCATTTTACAGGCTTGCTTGAAGACAGGTTAAAAAAAAAAGCCATATATGCATTTTATGGTGATGCAGATAGATGGCAAAGTATAGAAGAAAGCATAAATAAAATAAGACTTATCAAGAGATTAAATAGATGGTCAATTGTGGCAAATGTAAGATCCTCTTCTTTGGATCAGGAAAGGATAACAAGGCTAATGTAGAAATTGTGGAGATCCAAAGCGACTTAGGATCGATCACTCAGCGATGACCTATGTGCTGGATTCTGGTACGATAATAGCTCAGTCTCTGCTTGCATGCACAAGATTTGTGGGAAGTGTCACTTGCATTAGACAAGTATTAATAATCACCTACTCTGAAATTCAACCTAAAACCATTCAAGGGTTTGCTAATCATCAGAAAATTGATCACTGAAAGTGGACCAATTGCGTGGCTGCTCTGGCTTCAAGGTCGTGGACTGGTGCACCTCTTGACTTCCAGAAAGCTTTCAAGCAGTCAGAACCACATTGAGGTTATAAAAGAATATTCACCACTTGGCAGCTTAGTGCATCTCTAACGTCACAACTGAGGCTCAATGTTATTCAGATCAAAAGCAAAAACTATAGCTGCTGGAAACGTGAAATATAAAACAGAAATGCTGGAAACGCTCAAAAGATTCAGCTGTGCCGAGAGAAATGGTTAATGTTTCAGGTTGATGACTCTTTGGAGATAGAATTAATGAAAGGCATTAGCTTTCATGAAGGGGGGGTTGGAGGGGGGAGGGGAAGGGAGAGGAAGAATAAATAAAGGGGCAAAAATGAGTGGACCAGGAATGCAGGAATAAATGCGGGGGGGGGGGGAGGAAGGGAGAGGAAGGGGAGGTGAGAGGGGGGCAGAGAGAGAGTAAACACATGTTGGATGTGGGGTTATAGAGGCTTGGAGACTCTTATTGGGGGCGGGGATTCCATGGTGAGAACAGAAGTCCAAGAAATGGTGGATGCACGAAAACAGGCTCTGTCAACCACAGTAAATCACATTTCCTACAAAAGTAAGAAATTTCCAATGTCCTGGAACAGAAAGCCTGAGACTTAAATTTCAGATCAATAATCTTAACTGGTTATAGCATATTAATTTCATTTCTATCTTCAGAGATACTGGGGGATCATTTTCAGTAGTTTCGGTTTTGCTTCTAATAGTTCTAACAGAATTCCAACGACATTCCTACATGTGAAGAAATTCAGTCTTGAACAGACCTTCCTCAAGATTGTGACTGTGACCCCTTACTTCTAGACTCCTTAGCCAGGGCAAACAACCTCACTGCATGCTTGAAAGCCTCAAGGTGTCAGATGCGTCACTCCCCATGCAGTACCACTTTTGTGACCTACAATCATAGCCACAGTATTCTGATGGAGAGTATCAGCCCGAAACATCAACTGTTCATTCCTTTCCTTAGATGTTGCCTGCCTCTCATCCCCATCTCCCTGTCATGTGAGAGGGAAATGGGTAAGGCTGGCCAACAGGGCTCTGCTGAAGCTGTACAGGTCAGTCCCCTGTACAGTGAATGCAAAGGATCATAGAGACATTGGTGAACTCCAGCCATACCATTGACTTTGGACAATGGAGACAGGAGGTAATCAATGGCCCTTGCTCCACTGGGAGCTGATCCAAGGAAAAGATGCTAGATGCTGTCTGACCTGCTGAGTTCCTCCAGCATTTTGTGTGTATTACTCTGGATTTCCAGCAGTCTCTTGTGTTTATAGTACTTATGCGGCTGTTCCAGTTGATCTCCTGTTGAGGCTCGCAATAGTTATGGTGGGAGTCTTGCCGCTGAATGCCAAGAGTAAGTGGTCAGATTCCATCTCGTTCAAGATATTCATTGTCTATCACTTCTGTGGTGCTAGAACTTGCCATTTAATCAGACTATACCTGACTATCGTCTAGATCTTGCCACTGCAAGCATGGACAGCTCCATTTGTTGTAAACAACAACGAAAAAGGTGCGATCATGAGTAACCATCCTCACTTCAGATTTTATGAAGGAACTTCATTGACAAGTTGGTTAAAGATGTTTGGGTCTAGGACATTGCCCTGAGGAAAGCCATGGGATGGGTTTGATTGCCGTCAAACAATGACAAACATCATCCTTTGCAAGCGTGACTCTAACCAGTGCAACTTCTTCCCTTGATACTCATGAGGTTCTATTAATCATTGCTCCTTAATGTCACATACCATCAAATGTTCTGAGAGCATTTAGAATTCAGCTTTTTGGTCCTTCTTGCAACCAAGATAGTAGTTGGGTCCAGAGCCATTTGGCCCTGCAAAATGAATTATCAATGACTCGTCAGCAGTCAGCAAGTGCCACTTTACACCATTATGAACCACACCTTCTGTATCTTTCATGATGGTTGGAAGCAGACTGACTGAGCTATAATTAGTCAGATTGGATTTATTCTGCTTTACCCAGACAGGACAGAACAGGCCTATTTTCTATATTGCAAGTGTTGTGACTGTACTGTACAGCATAGCTCATGGTTCAGCTAGTTTTGGAATTCAAGTCTTCGATATTGCAGCTGGAATATGCAGTTCGGCTGCATAAACTTCCCCTAATCCCTTGCTTTCTTGACAAGGTATGGAGCTAACTGGGAAAAGCAGAAGAGACGTTCAGCATTTCTGGTTAAGCATAGTTGGGAATGCTTCAGATGGTCGACTTGGTGAAAAAGAAGGCCAATGAACCACTATCCTGTTAACCGCAGTAATTCAATGTAAATTGCAGCAATTCTAATTCAACACCATCTTCCCAAGGGCATCTAAAGATGAACAATGAATGTTTTAGCAATAGATAAAAGGCAAACAGTGCCTGATAATGTTTTTTATTTTCTGTGAATGCAATTTAATTCCCAGGTTCGAAAAGGCTACTGTTGTGTCCATCAGGCACCTGAAGCACTACGAAGTTGCTAATGGGAGCGTGTTGGCTCAGTTTCAGCATACCGCCCCGGGCACCGGGCCCCGACTCAGAACTCCACGCAAGCTTCCACCGAGCGCCCACAAGCCCTCGGTCCTTCCCAGATCACGCCTTCCCTGGTTACTAGGCAACGCACTGACGTTCTGCGATTACGTAAACAGTCATAGCGCCAAGTTTGGTGACGCATAGCCGGGGCGGGGTTCATCCACCGAACGAAAGGAGGTGATAATGGTTAGTGCAAAGTATATATTAAAAGAGAAAACTGCAAAAAGAAAACTTTTCAGCAAAAATTGCTGGAAAATTATTACTAAGTGTGTTAAAAATTGTTCAAGAATGTAGTAAAATGAGATATAGTAAAAATCTAATGTCTGAAATGAAAGAAATCTCCACATCTGAAAATGGACTAGGTCACAAACTCCTTTCCGGTTTGTTTTTTGTTCCCATTACTGATTGGTCAATGGGCGAAGTAGAAGGCTATGATTGGAGCACTAACTCTGACACAGGATTGGTTCGGATCTCCGTCGTCTCCGTAATGTGACTGGGTAGATTAATATAGCGGCGGCAGCTGATTGGCTTGTCGCGACAGGACGGAACCGTCCGGACTCGGAGTCGGAGGCTGCTGTTTACGGGGAGTAGTCGGGGCGGGGATCGCTGTCGGCTGAAGCCGGAAAGACCGGACGGGATCTTTTGTTGCTGCGAATCTGGGATACTTAAATAATTAGGTGACTTGCGGAAACCCGATAATGTCCACTCCGGCGAGACGGCGTCTGATGAGGGACTTTAAAAGGTGAAGAGGGATTGCGCTGCGTTTGTGGCCGGGTGTCTCTGGGGCCTCGGCTCGGTGGACGTAGGGTAAACCGGTGATGTAAGGGTCCCGTGTGCGGCATGCCTGGTATTGTGGATGAAACTCGAGAGTGTAGCCGGCCTCTGGGGATTAAATTTGGTGTGACCTGTAGTGTTGATACGGAACAACGCCTGCGTGGCCCGGTCCTGCAGAGTAAATAAAGCGAGTCATGCCATAGAAGCATTGATGGTGGTGACTTTATTCGATTATATATTTTTCTTCTGCCGCAAAATATTGTCGACTACTAGGTTAGGTTTCTGCTGGAAAGTGTGGGCTGGCTGGTTCCTTTGTTCAGTATAATTTAATGACCTAAAACTGATCACACATTCATTAAATTTGGATAAACGGTACTACTTGTTTATTTTTACATTATAAAGATGTCCAATATTTTGCAGCACATTTTTCTTTCTTCGTTTACCCCGCCCCCCCCCCCCCCCCAACCAGGATGTGTGGTTTCACAGATGTCAGCAGCCCGCTTGTTCCATTGGCAATCCTCTTATTAACCTGAATTGTAGATGTTATTAAAGTTCTGTCATGTGCTTCCCGGCAGGAATCGCAAATAAAGTGGCGCTGTAGTGTTGGATTTCGAATGCCAAATCAGGCATATTGGAGCCACCTATCCACAAATGTGCCTGTCAAAAGTGTGTTCATCGTTTGATCAGTGTGCCAGTAAAGACTTTGACCATATGACAGTGTTTAAAAATCAAGTGAACAGCTCAGTAGCTGTGATCTTTACCCTTTATACTTATAAGAGCCTACTGTAGATGGTCAATGCATCCAAAGTAGCAGAGAGGAATCACTATTCCACTTCAGAGAGGATCACTAATCACCATTCCACTTTGCCTCTACAGGAGTGAAACAACACCAGTATCTTATCCCGAGCTAACATCCCCAGTTTTGATGCCCTAATTATCCTGCTGCTTTGGTTGTTCTCAAGCCCAACACCAAACTCTCAAAACAGGCATACTGCTCCAAGCTTAATACCCACTAACTCATAAATGCAGGAGGTGCATTGCAGTTCATGTCGTGAGCACATAGCAGCCCTGTGTAAATAGTGGCAGGAACATGGTGGAGGAATGCAGTCTCTGCCTGAAACATCAACTGTCCATTCCCTGCTACAGATGCTACCTGACTCTTCGAGTTCTTTCAGCAATTTTTTTTTGGCTTTCAAAGTACTGACCCATTTGCTGTCTTTATGGCAGAATCAGTGGATTCCATTTTGACCTTGTACCAGCCACCCCAGATATCCTGCCGCCCTTTATCCTGAGAGATTATCTTGGGAGAAGATAGTCATGATGAAGGGTCTCTGCCAAAATGTCGACTGTTCACTCTTTTCCATAGATGCTGACAGGCCTTCTGAGATCCTCCTGCATTTTTTTTGTCTGCCGCATCGGATTTCCAGCATCTGCAGATTTTCCTGTGTTTGAGAAAATATTAGCAATTATGTTAACTTCATTACTTCAAGGCACAAGCAGAGTCACTAGTAATCAATAACAATTCACTCTGGTCTTGTGAAGTGCAAGATGATGTCAGATGTGCTGGTCATGTTTGAAAATAAAATATTCCAATTGAAATGAGAATTTTCAGTTTAAATGGTCCAAGTGCAAACGTCTCCATTAAAAAGCAACACCAAACATATTATTTGTAAAAACTGTAATCTGTGGAAAACAAGATAACTGATTTGATGTCTAGAATTCTGTGCTTGTATGTAGAAGTGGTTTTTATTGGGGGATGAACTAAATAGTATTTCCAGTGTGTCTGTGGTTGCTCATTTAATTTCACACTTGCTGCTGAGTCTAGGGTTCTGTATTCAGGTCCAGCCCAGAAGCTGGAAAAAAGAAGTCTGCATTGACAAAATCTATGGTATAATGAGGGCGTGCTTTTTTTAATCAAACATACTAAATTTTTTGAATGAGTCTCTTTAACTGGGGCTCTCGGATGTAAAAGATCCAAAGTCATTTTCACGAGCAAGATTTGGAGAGTTATCCCTGAAAACAATATTTATCCCTCAATAAATATCAATAAAATGGAGTTTTTTTAGGCACTACCATATTGGTGTTTGTGGGAGCTTGCCAGGAACTAATGTGGTGCCATGTATCCAATTAACACAAAGTGGCAACACTTCACAGATACTTTGTCAATTGTAAAATCTCTTGGCATATTACACAAACTCGGTATCCCAATACAAATACAACAGTTGTGCTGTAAGCGGCTGTCAACTAATGGAATGCAGATAGCAGTTTTCAATTTCCTTTCCTTTAATTTAACAGCCCGTGATGAAGTTTGATCAAATATGAATGGTCTCGGTTGTTAAGGGAATATTTGAATGCAAAAGCTCTCAGAAAGCATTTGAACTTTTCTTGTAAGAAAAATAACTTGGGATTTTTATAAACACAAAGAATGGTGCAGATGTTGGAAAAAATGCTGGAGGAATTCAGGTCAAGCAGTTTCTATGGATTAAAAAAATTTAAAAAGTCTTGTGTTTTGGGCCAAAACCGTTCATCAGAGCTTCATCCTGATGAAAGATCGTGGGGAGAAATCTCAGAAGTTTCTTCCTTTCTATAGATGTTGCCTGACCTGGTGACTTCCTCCTTTATTTTGTGTGTTGCTCTGCCTTTTTCTAATTCTCAGTTTTTACCAAACTCTTCAAGGTCAGTCAGTTGCATTTGACATGTACTCTGTGTTTAAGTGGCACTGTTAGTTTGCTGTCTGGTGTTGTTCTCTAATCAAGCAATTAAGAAATGTTGCATTGCTTTTGATTTGTATTTGTCCACCCACACCTTGAATACATTAATTCACAGATCAGGTGCAGCCTGACAATTCTTGTGTTTAACACTATCCCCAGAATTTAATCGATTAACTATGCAGTTTACCATAGCTTGTCAGGTTACACTTGTATTGTCAGGTACACTTGTACCACCTGCTATCAGGGTAATCATGTGCTGCAGGTTATATATGCTGCTCAATCAGTTTTGACATTGGTTCTTACTGGCATTAGTGCAGTTTTTGTCTTGCCACCTTTTCTAAATGAGGAAAGGGAGGAAAAGGCAGTAACAGTTAATATGACAGCCTTAATGAGATGGAGAAATCTCTTAAGGAACTCCACCTGTGGGGAAGAAACAGATACTTAACCTTTTAGGGCAGGTTAGATGACAAGTATTTTGAAAAGGTTTTCATTTGTGCCTTTGGAAAAAATTTGAACTGGAGAAGCAAACAAGATGAGCCAAGATATCTCAAAAGTCACACAAGTAGTAAAACAGACCAGAGAGATTAAAGTAGACTGAAGATGGAGTATGAAGTAAAGTAAAATAGGAGTTTCATGTGGAGATAGGGTGAGGGCAGTTTGTAAAGGGATTTCTACAAAAAGGTGATTTTTAATTAAGACATTTTGTTCCCCTTCCCAGCAGGAAATTAAGCCTCAAGTCTTTGCTCTGCATCTCACTGGCTGCTTAAGCATTGGTGTCAAAGGGATAGACAGTCTATTTTTACAGTTACTGGTTGTCACAGGGGTACCAGGAATATAAATGTTACTCTTTGTCCTTTCTCGGTGCATTTATTTGTGAAGGTTGCAAGTTTCAGCATTGTCTCTGATTTAAGCCCTGTATTCCAAAACTCCCTATTGTTTCAGGAAACGTCTTATAAATGCGTTTTCTTTTTTTTTCCAGACATTTCTCTTTTAAATGTCCTCTTTCCAAGTTCCCTTCCTTGAGGCTACATGTTTTTTTTCTGTCAAGATTAATCTATTCAAACAGTGAATATTTCTGTGTGGCCTGTGTAGTGAGTGACTATAAACGGTATGCTAAAAGATAGTTTGTTGTTGTGATCCTTCTTCTGCTCGGCATCCGCACAAGTAGAGTTTATAAATGAATAAGGTTTTCCTTTATTCATGAATACCAAACCTCTACTGTCATGACAACGTATCTTTCTTTTTCAAAGAAGCCTATTTAATGGTCTTATAATAGGGGGAATAGTTGGCAAATTCATTTTTGAGTGATTTGACCTTGTGTACTATCACTCTGCAGAATATTAAAATATGGTATCGTGCTCATATAGCTAGTCTTGCCATTCTGATGTTCATTGTGACATAAGGAGGTAATGGTCCCTAAACAGCAGTTGAAGTGTTTATATTTTAGACTCTGCCAGGCTGTAGTTTTTGAATACTCCATGAGGAGGTTATAGAATATTGAGTGGTGCAGGAACAGCTCCTTTGCTCCATGATGTCTGTGTCACCATCATGCCAATCTAAATTAATCCCATCTGCCTGCATTCCTGCCTATTCATGTGTGTTTAAATGCCACTTAAATGTTGCCATTGTATCTGCTTCCACTGCTTTCCCCTGCAGAACATTCCAGGCATTTACCACTTTTCTTTTGGAAAAGTTATCTCAAAAATCTCTAGCCTTGGAGCGACATCCTCTGGAGTTGGACATTTCCACAGCGAAAAGAGAACTGAGAACGTACCCTATCCGTGTCTCTCATTAGTGTATTAACCTCCCAGTCACACTCTTCCACTGCAGCAAAACCTGTCCCAAGTTTGTTCAGCCTCTCTTTACAGCTAATCCACTCCAACATGCTGGTTAATCTCTCCAACGTGTCCATATCGCATCAGTATGGCGGTGACCAGAACCGGGCAATGTACTCCAAATGTGGCCCAAACAAAGTCCTATAGCACTGCAACATGACTTCCCGAGTTTAACACTCAGTGCATGAAGGCAAGCATGCCATTTGCCATCTTTACCACCTCTGGTGCCACTATGGACCTGCAGGTCCAATGGGAGAGCATGTCACTGAGTTAATGTTGTGGATACTGAAAATCAAATATTAAAAGCAGATACTGGAAATACTCTACAGTTTGGTACATCTATGGACATAGAAATAATTAACAGTGCAAGTCAATGACGTGTTCTTCATTGAAAAAGACTTGGGAGATGTATCAGTTTTTAAGTATAGTGAGGGGAAGGCAGTGCCAAGCGGATTTTGGGCAGAGCGAATAAAGGATGCAGAGCTAATGGCTCCTTTTGCCTTCAGAGTTGAAGCTGGTTGTGGAGTAACTGACCGGGAAGTCTTTATGTAAATGGAGTCTTATAATACAATTAACCTACCCTATTCATTTCCTGAAGTGAAGAATGCAGAGGAAGAATTAACTACCAAAAATAATTTTGCAAAAAGTACTCATTATACTTATGTGTGGCCTTTAGTGAGCTTTGTTCGTACTGTTGCTACCATTCTATACCAAGTATATTTGGAACGTGAGTGAAAGAGATTACTAAATGTGATGGATACCATGCTAAATATTGATGCCCTGGTTCACATTTAAATAAAAGAATCTCCATCTAAGTTATTTTTATAATCCCATGAGTATTTAATCTTCCTCTTTGTACTGACCAGTTTCTAAAAATAGCCTGTTTTACAATCTATTTCGAGGACTATTATGAATATGGATGATGCTGCAGTAATTCCTTTAGTGTTATCAGTAAGCGTTGTTTCTTTCAAAGTTTGAGAGGACCGTATTGAAAGTTATTTGTAAGAGATAATGTAGCTCAGGCGATGAATTGTTTTTAATTAAGTATTGCCATTTTCATCTGCTATACTCACGTAAGATAATTGTGAATGGTAAGATGTGGTTGACGTGAGGGGCCGCAAGCAGCACTGGCTGATGACAGAATTGGGCAGCATTTTGAAGAACCTGTTCTTGTAGAGTGAAAGCTTTGAATGGCATCCACAAAAGTGTCTTGTCTTGAGACCAGTGCATGGACATCTGGGAGCAAGTGTCTTTTTTATTTTATTTAAAAGTTGAATGCAGAGCAGGCCCTTTTGGCCTTTCAAGCCATTCTGCTAGCACCCCTGATTTAACCCTGGACATCTTACAATGACCAGTTAACCTACCAACCAGTATGTTTTTGGACTATGGGAGGAAACCGGAGCACCCAAGAAAATTTGCGCTTTCCATGGGAAGGATGCTTACAGAGGATGCCAAGATTGAACTCCGAGTTCCATCCTGAGCTGAAACAGCATCACAACATTGCCTTAGCACCCTAAATCTCTAATTTGCACTGAGAAGATGAACTAGTCTCGGCATTTAAAAAAAAAAGAATTGTGTTAAGTATTTTATTTGTTTTTGGAGATTTGATAGAGGTATATAAAATTATGATGCGTATAGATCGTGAATGCAAGCAGGCTTTTTACACAGTGGAGGAAAAAAACAGAGGACATGGGTTAAGGGTGAAGGGAGAAAAGTTTAAAGGGAATATTACGGGGGGCTTCTTCACACAGAGGGCGGTGGGAGTGTGGAACAAGCTGCCAGATGAAGTGGTAAATGCGGGCTCACTTTCAACATTTTAAGAAAAACTTAGACAGGTACATGGATGAGAGGAGGTATGGAGGGATATGGTTCAGGTGCAGGTCAGTGGGACTAGGCGGAAAAATGGTTCTGCACAGCCAAGAAGGGCCAAAATGCTTGTTTCTGTGCTGTAATGTTCTATAGTTCTATGTAATATTTTATAATTAAAGTTTCATAGGGCTAAGTGATTTGAAAATATTCAAGTTGATGCAACTAATCAAGTTTAATGAAATTCAGGCTCCCTCAACCTGTTTGTTATGGCTTGTACAATGCAAAAGCACTCACCAAGTAGAATAAATTTCACTTTATTCCATTTAAGTCTTTGTATATTAATGAATCAGAGGTCTTAAATTTGCATTGTAAAATATGTTGTGTTTAACCAGGCTGCAAGAGGATCCTCCAGCTGGTGTTAGTGGTGCACCTTCTGACAATAATATAATGTCTTGGAATGCAGTTATATTTGGGTGAGTAAAAAATGCAGTGACAACTGTAATTTGCTTTTGTTCTTAACCAAAGGAGCATTCAACCAAAATGGGGAAAATACTAGTTATAATTGGAAGAGAAGAAGTGAGTTTTATTAAATACTGCAGAAAACCCTGGTTCTGCTGAACTGATTACTTTTGGCCACACAATATGCCCCCCAGGGTGGATGCTGTCACTTGGAGCAGGCCATTTTGTTGAGTCTCTGATTTTTGGTTAGGGTTACTGGAGTAAGCCAACAGCTAAAAGATTTAAAGGTACTCCATATGGTTGCACAAGGGATTACAGTATGGATTTACAAGTATTCTGCAAAACTAGACAAGCATTCTTTGAAACAAGCATCTGAGTGAAGATTTAACTGAGTTGTATAGAGTTATTAAAATAAAAAGTTGAAAATAAAGGATGTAGAGTTAAAGTAATTTTTATAAGAATTAGGAAGAACTTGAGGAGCAATACTTGCACCAATGAGAGCACTGGAATTGACCACATGGAAATTAGAGCCAAAACCCTCACATCGTGTTTAAAAGTTAACTGACTTGATCCATAACACCCTGGACAAAAAAGAGCTGTAAACCTCTTATTTTTACAATGTACTGAACTTGCAATAGTTGAGTTACTACTTGATAAATGTTGTTATATTTACAAAAAAACACTTTGGTTATATGGAGTGGCAAGCTGTGTATTACCCCAGAGAATGCATTATTTGGAAACCAAAAAGAGCTGGAGAATTGACTTGTATGAATTGACTTTTACCAAGACTAAAGTGAAACCAAAACAGGAGAATCAGTTGACCTTCAACATCGGATCAGCTATGTAGACTTTTGGGGCCATGTTTGATCCCTGTATTGGGATACAGTTGTTGGGAATTCTTTTCCCAGTGTAAGATATTACTTTAGAGAATAAGCTTTTGACCCTAGTGGGAGAAGTTCAATTACACTGGGTAAGGGCAGGATGAGGTTTTCCATTGGGAGTCGGTCAGTTATCATTGTCCATGCGCACCTGTGAAAATGTATGTCAGGTAAGGTAATTCGAACGTGCTTTGAATCAGATGGGTCTGATTGAAAACACGTTTATTAACAAATAATGTGTAAATTATTCACCTTGAAATTTTTCTGCTTACAGGCAGACACAACTGGCATGATTCAATCACTTCAGGAAAGTAGGCTAAAAATTGGCAAAGCTGAAGTTGCTCTACAATTTTTGTATGACCATTTTTTAAAAAGTAATGACAATTATTTAATTGCTCAAGTTAATTTTGTAAGTGTAGTTATTCCATTATCTTTAAAATTTTCAAGATTCCATATTAACTTTATGGAATCTGTAAACTTTAAAACTATCTTGGTGATAGACATTAACAATAACACAATTAACATTAGCGAAGCTTCATATGTAATCATTTGTGGGGGCTACAGTTTGGATCCATTTTAGAATAATCATGAGAGATGGATTTTTGTTGCCAGGACAATCTCAGATTACTCATTTGCTCACATGCACTGGCAGAGCAACCTTAAATTGCAAAAAAAGTACAATGTATTGTCGCAGATTAATTTGGTTCTCCTTGGGCTGTAAGCATCAGATGCTGGTACCTGCTTTTCCTAATAATTCTAATATTTGTTTTCTTTTATTCCTGAAATTACTTCTAGACCTGAAGGAACACCTTTTGAAGATGGTAAGTGATCAAAGTAAATTGTTTTCTTCTTTTTTAATTTGAAAAAGTAGTGGGAAAAGAGGAGGAAAATTTCACTGATCTTGGAAACGTCATTCTCCATGCCATGGCATATGTTGTTGAAGTGTGTTGCCTGAGGTGAAATGTCTTTTTGGTGTGTTTGCACTAGACATGTTGAAACACCTTTCGAACGGGTGCTTCGCTGCTTAGGTTCTATACTAGGTTACAGCACTCATTTTGCTCGAGTGCCTAATGATTATGCATGAAAAAATGGTATGTCTATTGATATTGTTACCTTAGCAGCAATAGCATGTCAATTATAAGTACCTGTTCTTTAGATGTAAATAAGTACTTTATACACAAGTACCTGTTATTTTGATAGATTGGAAGTGATCAGCTCTTGATAGAAGAATAAATTTTCCAGGGAGGATAAACATGAAACTGGTATCAGGGGTAACCTTCAGACTGACTTGCTTAGTTTTTTATGAGGATTTGAAAATATAATGCTAATAATGTTTCCGTTACTGTCCAACAAAGGAAAATTCTACAATTGTGTCTGCTCTGCAGAAGTACATTCTTCGGCATGTTTGTATAAACTTTAAATTTTTGTTGTGCTTTGATTTAGAGTATTGATATTCTGGTGATTGAATGATTAATAAACAGCCTATGTTCATGTGACAGAACATCTGTTCTTTTCATTGATAATATGTAATAATTTTTGTTTCCAGGTACTTTCAAATTGGTTATAGAATTTACAGAAGAGTACCCTAATAAGCCTCCAACTGTTAGATTTGTGTCAAAAATGTTTCATCCAAATGGTAAGTGTTGTAAATGCTTCTACAATACAGCCCTACCAGTTCTGTTTTTGCCACACACTTAACTATTACGAAGGGTCTCGGCCCAAAACGTCGACAGCGCTTCTCCCTATAGATGCTGCCTGGCCTGTCCTGACGAAGGGTCTCGGCCCGAAACATCGACAGAGCTTCTCCCTATAGATGCTGCCTGGCCTGCTGTGTTCCACCAGCATTTTGTGTGTGGTGTTGTTTTACTGGGATATTATACCATGGTGGCTTCCTTTCTCTTTGTCCCTACCCAGTTTACTGTCCTTCATCAGTGAAGTCAAAATGCTGTGGATTGAACTATTATACTGAAAGTCATTTGAATAGAATTTGGAAGGTCTAACACTTGAATTGAATTGACTTTATTTATTGCATCCCTCACATGCATGAGTAAAATTCTTTGCATTACATCTCCATTTGAAAACAATGTGCAAACTATAGTAATTTGTCATAAATAGCTTGTATTTATTATAAGAGAACAGTCAATATGGCTTAGGAATGCAATTGTGTCAGCATGAATTAATTAGTCTGATGGCCTGGTGGAAGAAGCTGTTGGTCCTGGCTTAGACTGCAGTACCGTCTCCTGGGTGGTAGTCAAGTTTATTTATATAGCACATTTATAAACAACCCACGTTGACCAAAGTGCTGTACAGATCAGAGCAGAGAGCTAATATCACAAATACAAGAAACACAGACATAACCAACAAGGCAAACGGCTTATAGGCACAAAAGAAACAACACAAGGGCCTAGGCACAAGCCAAAACTCAGCCACAACAGGAGGATTCAAACGCTAGTGAATAAAAGTAAGTTTATTCCTGGGTGGTAGCAGCTGAAACAGTTTGTGGTTGGGGTGACTCTGGTCCCCAATGATCCTTTGGGCCTTTTTTTTACGCACCTGTCGCTGTAAGTGCCCTGAATAGTGGGAAGTTCACATCCACAGATGAGCTGTGCTGTCCGCACCACTCTCTGCTGAGTTCTGCGATTGAGAGAAGTACACTTAATGACAGTAAAGGAACAGTGATGTATTTCCAAGTTGAAGTGATGAGTAATTGCAGTGTATTTATAGTTGGTGCACAAGTACGTAGAGAGTGAATGCTTTGGATTATGGATCTAATAGCAGTCAACAACACTGTTGTCTCTGGTGTTTGAATCACAATCATCCAGACAAGTGTAGTTTTTCTTCACACTCCAGAATTGAATCTTGTAGATCTGGAGAGTCAGATGAGATGTTCAGTTTGGATTAGTCAGTGTGTGAATTGCTTTTGTAGTCGCCTTACAAGTGGCTAGCCATTTAAGTTGTTGGTTAACAGGGGCTTTCAGCTCCACGTGCTGAGGACTCAATAATGGCAATACCATTAAATATCAAAGGTTAAACTCTCTTGTTGGAGGTGGTCATTACTGACAATTCCGTAAGATTGTTATATTGTGGCGACCCATTTCCTGGCACATCCGAACCGACTCACAATTAGATAGCCTACGGGGGTTTGCGAGCACAGAGCTTTGGAGCCTCTGCGCCATGGGGGGCAGGTTGAGGGAGGCTTAAAAGTGAGGCTGAAGATTTCGAATAAAGTTTTTTCCTTCGACTGCAGTTACCGACTCTGTGTCGTAATTTTAGCGCTGCGTGTAAGCACACCGCTACAATTGGTGACCCCGACGGTCCAAACGATTTTTGGACCAGAAATGACCGACGCCGCCTCTGTTCATGCGGTTTCGTTGAAACTGCCGGGTTTCTGGACACAGCACCCGAACCTATGGTTCCAGCAAGCCGAAGCCCAATTCCACGTTCGCCGGATCACCTCAGAAGACACCCGCTACTACTACGTGGTGAGCTCCCTCGACCAGGACACAGCGGCCCAGGTCGCGGAGTTCGTACAGTCGCCCCCAGTAGACGGCAAGTACACGGAATTCAAAGCCCTGCTCCTCAGGACTTTCAGACTCTCACGGCGCGAGCGGACTGCCCGTTTACTGCACCTGGATGGCTTGGGTGACAGACCTCCATCGGCTTTAATGAATGAGATGTTGTCTCTCGCCGACGGACACACACCCTGCCTCATGTTTGAGCAGGCATTCCTGGAGCAGCTGCCCGAGGACATACGCCTGCTGCTGTCCGACGCGGATTTCAGTGACCCCCGGAAGGTGGCAGCCCGGGCGGACTTGCTGTGGAACGCCAAAAAGGTGAGCGGGGCGTCCATTGCACAGATCTCCCAGCCACGCTCCCGGCAGCAAACCAGTCCAGGCCTGGCCGCAGAGCCCGCCAACCCCTGGCCCAATGAACACTGGTGCTTCTACCACCAGCGGTGGGGCACAGAAGCCCGCCATTGTCGCCCGCCCTGCAAGTTCCCGGGAAACGCCAGGGCCAGCCGCCGCTGATGGCTACGGTGGCTGGCCATCGGGATAGCTTCCTGTATGTGTGGGATAGAAGGTCGGGACGCCGGTTTTTGGTCGATACTGGGGCTGAGATCAGCGTTTTACCTCCGAGTTACGACACCCGCAGCAGGGCACCGGGTCCCCCCCGAGGGCCGTGAATGGCAGCAGAGTAAGGACCTATGGCACCCATCAGGTGCAGCTACAGTTCGGCTCCAGCCAGTTCACGTGGGACTTCACACTGGCCGCCGTAGCCCAACCGCTTCTGGGTGCGGATTTTTTGCGGGCTCACAGCCTACTGGTCGACCTGCCCAGGAAGAGACTGGTACACGCCGAGACCTTTCAGACGTTCTCCCTGGGTGCAGCCCAGTTGCCAGCCCCTCACCTCGGCTCCATCACGCTGTCCGACAACGACTTCACCAGGGTCCTGGCGGATTTCCCATCGGTTCTGGCACCGCAGTTCACAGCGGCCATGCCCAGGCACGGCGTACAGCACCACATCCCGACCCAGGGACCACCCCTCCACGCCCGCGCTCGGCAGCTTCCCCCGGACAAGCTCCGACTGGCGAAGGAGGAGTTCCAGAGGATGGAGGAATTGGGGATCATCCGGCGGTCCGACAGCCCATGGGCCTCCCCCCTGCACATGGTGCCCAAAGCGACGGGGGCGCTGGAGACCGTGCGGCGACTACCGCAGGCTGAACGAGGCTACCACACCGGACCGCTACCCTGTGCCGCACATTCAGGTCTTTGCAGCAAACCTGCACAGCGCACGGATCTTCTCCAAGGTAGACCTCGTCCGAGGGTACCATCAAATCCCGATGCATCCTGACGACATCCCCAAAACGGCTCTCATCACCCCGTTTGGCCTTTTCGAGTTCCTCCGCATGCAGTTCGGCCTGAAGAATGCCACACAGACACTCCAGCGGTTAATGGACGCGGTGGGACGGGACCTGGACTTCGCGTTCATCTATTTGGATGACATCCTCATAGCCAGCAGCAGTCGTCAGGAGCATCTGTCCCACCTCCGTCAACTCTGCGCCCGACTGAGTGAGTACGGTCTTACAATCAACCCTGCCAAATGCCAGTTCGGACTCGATACCATTGACTTCCTGGGCCACAGGATTACTAAAGACGGGGCAACCCCTCTGCCCGCTAAGGTAGATGCGGTCCGCCTCTTTCCCCGACCCACCACGATCAAAGCCCTTCAGGAATTCGTAGGTATGGTCAATTTCTACCGCCGCTTCCTCCCTTCAGCTGCCCGGATCATGCGCCCCCTGTTCGCCCTGATGTCGGGTCCGAGCAAGGACATTACCTGGGACGAGGAGTCCGCCGCCGCTTTCGTTCAAACGAAGGAAGCTTTGGCGGATGCCGCAATGCTAGTACATCCCAGAATGGACGCCCCTACCGCCCTCACAGTGGACGCATCAAACACGGCAGTCGGTGGGGTGCTGGAGCAACTCATCGCAGGTCGCTGGCAACCCCTGGCGTTTTTCAGCAAACACCTGCGACCACCCGAGCTCAAATACAGTGCTTTCGACCGGGAACTGTTGGCGCTCTACCTGGCAATCCGGCATTTCAGGTACTTCCTAGAAGGTCGGCCCTTCACCGCGTTCACGGACCACAAACCGCTTACCTTTGCGTTTACGAAAGCATCCGACCCCTGGTCGTCCCGCCAGCAACGCCACCTGTCCTACATCTCTGAATACACGACGGATGTCCGGCACGTCTCGGGTAAGGACAATGTCGTGGCGGATGCGCTCTCTCGCCCTACCGTTCATGCCCTTTCCCAAGGGATAGACTTTGAGGCACTGGCAGAGGCGCAGCAGGCGGATGAGGAGATTCCGAGTTACAGAACCGCAGTCTCTGGTTTGCAGCTCCAGGACCTCCCCGTGGGCCCGGGTGAGAGGACCTTACTCTGTGACGTCGCCACCGGCCAGCCCCGCCCCGTCATCCCGACAGCCTGGCGGCGGCGCGTTTTCGACTCCATTCATAACTTGGCGCATCCCTCCATCCGGACAACTGTCCGGATGGTTTCCAGCAGGTTCGTTTGGCACGGACTCCGCAAACAGGTCAGTGAATGGGCCAAAACGTGCATGCACTGCCAGACGGCCAAGGTGCAGCAGCACACCAAAGCCTCACCGCAGCAGTTCCATCCCGCCCACCGGCGTTTCGACCACATTCATGTGGATATCGTGGGCCCCCTGCCAGTGTCGCGCGGAGCGCGTTACCTCCTGACTATCGTGGACCGGTTCACAAGATGGCCAGAGGCGGTCCCGCTCAACGACACCACCTCCGAATCTTGCGCCCGAGCCCTGATCGCCACCTGGATATCTCGCTTTGGTGTACCAGCCCACATTACCTCCGACAGAGGCGCCTAGTTCACCTCCAGCCTGTGGTCAGCTATGGCCAGCCTTTTGGGGACTCAGCTGCACCACACCACTGCCTACCACCCACAGTCGAACGGGCTAGTGGAGCATTTCCAGCGTCACCTGAAGTCAGCCCTCATGGCCGCCTGCGAGGAGCCAACTGGGCGGACGAGCTTCCCTAGGTCCTACTCGGCATCCGCACAGCGCCCAAGGACGACCTGCACGCCTCGTCGGCCGAGTTGGTATACGGCGCGCCCCTGGTCGTCCCCGGGGAGTTCCTACCAGCCCCAAGGGGGCAAGAGGAAGATCCCGCAGCAGTCCTGGGTAGACTACGTGAGGAGCTCGGTAACCTGGCCCCCATACCCACTTCACAGCACGGGCGGCACCCGACCTGAGTACCCAAAGACCTACAGAACTGTAAGTTTGTGTTTGTACGAAGGGGCGGGCATCGGCTACCGCTGCAGCGGCCATACGAGGGGCCGTTTATGGTGCTCCGGAACAACGGGTCCACGTTCGTGCTGGACGTTGGGGGGAAAGAGGAGGTTTTCACGGTGGACCGCCTCAAACCGGCCCATGTGGACCTGGTGCAACCGGCCGAATTTCCGGCACCTCGGCGCAGAGGCTGACCTCCCAAGCAGGTTCTGGCCCAGACTGTGGACATTGGGGGGTGTATCGCCTGTTCTGGGGGGGGGGTGGGGGGTTATGTGGCGACCCACTTCCTGGCACATCCGAACCGACTCACAATTAGATAGCCTACGGGGGTTTGCGAGCACAGAGCTTTGGAGCCTCTGCGCCATGGGGGGCCGGTTGAGGGAGGCTTAAAAGTGAGGCTGAAGATTTCGAATAAAGTTTTTTCCTTCAACTGCAGTTACCGACTCTGTGTCGTAATTTTAGCGCTGCGTGTAGCACACCTCTACAATATCACAATTAAGCATAAGCTTTATTTATTTGATTTGTACATTTGGAGAGGAGCACATAATAAAGCCTCCCAGCACTTCAAGCCTTGCTGCCCAGCAACCCCAACAACCCCAGTTTAACCATAACCTAGTTCACAATGACTAATTAACCTACCTGGTACATCTTTAGACTGTGGGAGGGAACCGGAGCACCCATACAATCCACGGGGAGGATGTACAGGGGATGCTGGGATTGAACTCCGAGCATCCAATGCCCCAAGCTGTAAACGCGTTGGGCTAACTGCTACGTTACTGTGGCACCCGCAATTTATTTGTCACATGTACATTGGAACATACAATGAAATACATAATTTGCATCAACGACCAACACAGTCCCAAAGTGCTGAGAGTGTCCCTCGGGGGTTGTCGTACTTCCAATGCCAATATAGCACGTCCACAGCTTACTGACCCTTACTAATGTGTGCCATCTTTGGAATGTGGGATGGGACTAGAGCATGTTGTTTAGATCATGCTATAAACATAGACATATCTTCTGAGAAATTGCAAATGGAATTGAGCATTATGCAGTCAATACTAAACCTGACGCAACAAATGAGGTGGGATTACAGCTGTGCATAATTCCTGCTTGGATGCTTCACCCTCAATAATCATAACCAATGGCAGGCTTTCACTATTGGCATTTATTTCCACTGAGTTCATTCTTTGATGTCATGTTCAGTTAAATGTTGTTTTGATAACAAGCAGAAAATTTTGTGATTTCTCTGAAATTTAGCTCCTTTGTCCATCTAGTGAATAGCGCGATGTCATTGTAAAAAGCCAGATTAGATTTGTGCAGTTTTTTGTTGACAGTATGTAGTAGGACATTTTCCACTGTGTTGGGTGGATGCCAGTGCTGTAAATTGGACTGGAACAATTTTGCTGGAAGTACATTTCTAGAGCACAGGTTGTCAGCACTATAGCCAGAATGTTGCCTGGTCCCACAGCCTTTGATTTATCCAGTATTCTACTATTTCTTGTAATAAAGTAGAAATAATCTATTTAATTGAATACCGGCTTCTTTGGCAAAAATTTTGAGGAGATTGTCACCCATCTCCATTCCCTGAGGTTGGCAGAAGATTGATTTTTTTTTAACCATTGCATTGTGGAATTTGCCATTTATTATGGATGAGGATGACCTTGAATTGGTACCTCCTATTTGCTGTTAATTATCGAACCTCATTGATGATCAGATGTGACAGGACAGCAGAGCTTTGATCTGGTCTGCTGGTCCTGGAATCAGTTTACAGACGCTTGCTACTTCTGCTCTGGTGTTGCAGCTTTGCCCACAGTTGTTCCAGGAAAATGGTTCCACACTTTGTTGAGCTCGGGTTGCTCGGCTGACTTGCGTGGCATGACGAACGTGCTGAGCGTATCGCGATGGAACAAAGAACTACAAATGTGCTCAGCTTCCAAAGTCAGTGTGCAGTGTACATTGCCGAGGGATCAATGGATCAGATCAAAACTCAAGGGAAAACACTCCAGTGGCTGGAGTCAATAGTATCTGTGATTGCCATGTGATTTTCTGAGCCTCCTCGCTGACAATTAACACAGCCATAGCTCAAGGATGTGTGGCTTGTCCACTGCTCTATTCTCTCTACACATGACTGTGTGGCTAGGCACAGCTCAAATGCCTTCTGTTGATTTGCCAGTGACACCACTGTTTCATGGCAGATGACTGAGGAGGTGCACAAGAGTGACATTGACTGGTGGAATGGTGTCCCAACAGCAATCTTGCACTCAGTGCTAACAAGTGCAAGGAATTGATTGTGGGCTTCAGGAAGGGGAGGTTGTGAGAACACTCCTCAATCCTTACTTATTGAGGGTTCAGCAGTGGAAAGGGTGAGCAGCTTCAAGTTCTTGGGCAGCAACGTCTCAGAATATATCCTGGACTCAACATATTGATGCAGTCACGAAGAAGGCATGCTAGTGGCTATACTTCATTAGTTCTTTGAGATTTGGTATGTTACCAAAGACTCTAGCAAAATTCTACAGATGTACCATGGACAGAATTCTGACTCATTGTATTATTGCCTGGTATGGAGGCTCTGATCACTGGATCAGAGGGTTGTAAACTGAACCAGTTCTATCTAAGGCACAGCCCTCCCCAGCATCAAGGACATCTACAAAAGCCGGTGCCTCAAAAAGGTGCTATCCATCATTAAAGACCTTCTACACCTAGGACATGCTCTCTTCTTATTACTACCCTCAGGGAGGAGGTACAGGAGCCTGAAGAACCACACTTAATGTTTTAGAAAAGGTTTCTTCCCTTCTGCCATCAGATGTTTGAATGAAGCCATGAGTACTACTTTGACATTCCTTTTTCACATATTACAAATACCAGCCTTGCAAATGATATTAGCTTATCAAAAATAAATATTTTCAAGGATATTTCCTAAATATTGCATTCAAAAGAGGTGAAGTATTTAGTAAAGGTTATATGGAATGAAAGAAGCAGACTTGCTAATTTTTAAGCTTCTTGTACACATTTTAAACCTGAGATAATTTATGCTGGAATTGCTGTATTGGTAATTTTGAGAGACTGAATGGGGTTGGCATAGAATTTTATGCTTTAAAACACAAGTACTTTGAGACAAGCATGTTCTTGTTTTTTTTCTATATTAATTTTGCATAACCAAAGAGGTGTGGTGAAATGCTCATATCCGCATTTGCCATAAAACTTTCAAACTGCTTACTGGCTAAGTTTGTTTCGGGTACAGCTTGAACACAGTACCTGGCCATCATGCATGTTTGTATGGCTACCTGTCTAACTGCAGCCCATTATTATTAATTTTTTGGCTACAGTCTTGTTAATTTCCAAGATTTTAAATTCAGATTTTAAGTACAGTCCCAGTACTTTTTTTTTTTTGCAGATAGAAGTAAGGACAGATAGCTTACCAGGATGAACTGAATGTGTTCACATTGGAATTTGTGTGCCCTAATAATTCTATCATTTTGCGAGGGTATTATCTTCAACTATATGGCGCACACAACTTGCTGATAACCATCTTACCATTATAAATACATATTTGACCACTTATCATTTTTGGTGTCCATTATTGCTTCTGCCCAATCAGTGGTTGATCATTTTGCTTGTGTTTTATATGCTAAAATCAAAGGAACAAACTTACTGCAGATTTTGCATGTAACTTTTGGTCATACTGTGAGAAACAAGTTTTTCCAGTGTTCTGTGCTTATAGTTTATGCAGATGGAAGTATATGCTTAGACATTCTTCAGAATCGTTGGAGTCCAACCTACGACGTTTCTTCAATTTTAACATCTATTCAGGTAAAATTTCAATTTTTAAGTATTATCTCTTGGTCAACCAATCCATTCTAATTGCTTCATAGATGTTATTCTGCACTCTTTGCCACCTGCAATTGATGCCTATAATCAGCTCATCTTAAACTTGTCACATTTGTATATTTAGAATAGTGATCCCAGCACTACTTTGTGACATTCCATTGTTTTCAGCTCTACACCTTTGCCAATGAGTAATCTAATGGCCATCTAATTTCTGTACTTTAACTTCCACTGTCATATTTTGCTTTGTAACATTCTTTATCCTCTGGAAAATTTCCTTTCTCTCCCATAATTTACCCTACTTCTTAAAGCCATCTTTTGTTATGAACTTGTTTCCTCACTGTTTTTCATAGCCATTGAGTCATTTCTCCTTTACTATTTTCAATGTCCTGCTGGCTCTCATTTGTAGGAACTTGTGGAGAAGAAGCAATGGTGGGCTATTTGGACCTTGTACCTATGCAGACCCAAAGTTTCCAGAGCTGCAGGAACTCTCCCCTTGCATGCCAATGATTTCCATCAGCTGCACCTCCTAATCTGCCCTGCTGCACTGCACCTGTCTTAAATTTAGTTATTAAATATTTTAATTTTGTTTAGTACCAGTTTGTTATCTTCTAAGTACAGTAATTTTCACACTTGTTGGATCTATTTGAGAGAAGATTAGGATGAACCAATTGATGTATGTATATACATATATATATGTGCTTTCAGGAACTTTGATAAGGTGCTTATGCAAAGATTTAATAAAATTTGACAGTACTTCATTGGGGAGGGGTTTAATAATCCATATCAGGAATCTTGCATCAATTTGTTCCTAGTTTAAAATCTCAAAGCAATACACAGTGCATTCCTTTATTATTATTGCTAAGGACTGAACAGTTCAGAGAAATGGTCACTGAGCTGTAACTGGTTTAAGTGTTATTCAGTGTTAAACTTTGCTATTAAATTGAGTGTAGAAGTAACTTTCCAAAATCTAACACATTATCTCTTCTGCTTACCTAGTCGCTACTTGATGAGCCAAATCCAAATAGTCCAGCAAACAGCCAGGCTGCACAGCTTTATCAAGAAAACAAACGAGAATATGAGAAGAGGGTATCTGCTATTGTAGAGCAGAGTTGGAGTGACTGCTAACCTACAGCAACAACGATTCTCTGCCATCTGCTCAGTGCATTATTTTATTTGAATAATTGCAAAATATGGTGTCATGAGACTGGCAGAAGAGTCAGCATAAGTTTTTTGCTGACGTTCTTCAGAAATTTAACCCTTTCGACGTTTGTGCTGTTAAAGGGTTTTTCTGTTGCATGATGTGAATTTGTAAGCAGTATTTGATTAATCTGTACACTCTTTTCCTTGTTTAGGCATCATCACTGACCCATTCTTGCATCAACCAGTGTAATAGCTCCTCACTGACTTGAATTGAGCGTGACTTGAATTGCTAGCAGCAGCAGTGTCTGATTTGCATTGCAATAAATTCCGATTCTGGAATCCATTATTATTAAACTTATAGTTCATTATTAAATGCTGGTGTCCTGATCACCGGCTGAAACTTGAAGTATGTCTGAAGAGCAATTACAATGCAATTTGCTCAGCAACAACAAACAGCCTGTTGTGACATTGGCTTACTGGAAACCTTTTTAGGATCTTGGTGTGCATTGGTAGTAAGCTTATTCTTTTCATATAGCTTGCAATGAAACTGAGCTAAATTGATGGAAGGACACATGCCCGCACTATTGGATTTAGGAGTACTAGGGAAAGTGCATGTTCATTGAATAGAAAAGTTGTACCAGCTGTCAAATCTGATTAGTTCAATGTGTTTACAGCCAGCAATTGGTCATGTAGATTCATGAGAAAAGGTTTGAATCTGTAAAATAGCAAAAAGCAGGTGCTTCTATTATTCATGTGTACTCAGAACAATTATCTGTAGCATTGCCTTTATTATGGGTGACTAATGATTTACTACATTTTGATTACTACTCACTTGTGGATGCTCTTTACAAAGCACAATTACATTTAGAGATGTATTGAGGAAAATCAGCAATCTGCTTCATTTGGTGCATGTGTCTGCTTCCTGAGTCAGTTATGTTTGGAAGAGATCTCCAAATATGTAATCAAACTGTTCCAGCAAAAAGAGAACTTGCTCTTCCAAAATATTCAATTTCCCCCTCGAGGTACATATTTATGTGGAAGCTTAAATCCCTTTGGTACTGACGTTACTGAGTTTGGATAAGCAAACTCAGATAGACAAAAAAACATAACAGCCAAATCTGGTACCATATTTTGATGTCCATCCAAGAATTGCTTTTAATTTAAATGCAACCTAATTTTCTTCTGTTCAGTTGATAATGGTGTCTTGTATTCCAGAGAGCAAAACATCAGATTTGCTTTTTTAAAAAGCAATATCTAAAATTTTCTGTAGTTTTACGAAATGTCTAGTTTCATTTTGATGACTCATCCCCATTTATAGTTGCCACTAAAGGGGCAAAATTGAATGCTCTTGCACTGAAGATAATTCATTCTTGGGGATGCTCTATGTATTGGGTTACAAGCAAGGCTGGTGGTTTCATTTAATGACACCTTATTTCAGCTGTGCAAAATTGCATACACTAGCAAAACTTTGAAATAATGGTAAAAATTGAGTATGAAATGTAGAGTATGCCCAGATTATTCTCCAAATTAGCCTGTTAATGTTTTCACAAGTAAAGATTATTCCCACTAACAACCACTTTTCTGTCAAGCAGCCAAACTTGAAATGAGATAATTTAAAGAAAAAAAACATACTGAGCCACCTTTACAGCTGAAACATGAATTGCAGCTATCGTTATCAATATGTGCTTAGTCAGAGCCACAGTCTGTGTATTTTCCAGGAGGAAATTTTCACAGGCCTTGCCATGATGGGGATTGTCACCGTGGTGAGCTGAGTTGTTAGGGTGACCATCTTCTCCCTTTTGAGGAGCTGTGGAGATTGGTTTGGTGATGTGTATGTGTGTGTGAAAATACTTCTAATTTGTTTTCTGCTTTTGCTATAATGTACTCTTGTAATTTTTTTTCCAAAGGTTACATTTTCTGCTATTTTGTGAGAATTACTGTTTATGCTGTATAAAGAACTTTTATTCTTATTTTGTAAAGATGTTACGTTTAAATCTTAGCCCCTTTTAAGGCGCATCAAACATTTTTGTACTTTACAATGCTTTTTATAAGGAAGTGAGTAAAGGAAATGTATTTATGATTCCATTCAAGCAATTCAATAGTAGTTATTGGTCACCATCTATTTTACTGAAGAAAACAAATCATTTAGTCACTTAACAGGTTTTATACAGGAGGTGATTAATGATATTTGTAATGTTTGTCGTGATATTGTGTTTTTGTTTCTACTCGTCTTTCTTGGAGACTTGAAAAGCAATTGACGGGCTTGTGTTCCATTTTTATAAGGCAACACTGCGAGAATGTTTCCAGCCCTCAGGGCTCTGATTTCATGATGCTTATGTTGTACAATATGTATTGATGCAAAAAGTTTCAGATTTTTTAAAATAAAATCTTTGTGAATATCCTTTGAAATTAATAGTAGTAAACCTCTTTTAATGAATGTGAAAAGACAACAGATAACTCGGACTGAGGAGAGTTCTTTGAACCATCCATAGTAACTGCTTGTTTAAAATTTTAGTCTGCACTTCTGCTACTGCAATTTATTGTCAATACTTTTTTCAGCCATCTTACTTCCAGATTTAAAAAAAATAACTTCCTTTCAGTTCAAAGTAAATTTATTGTCAAAGTACGTGTATGTCATCATATACAACCCTGAGATTCATTTTCTTGTGGGCATACTCAGTAAGTCCACAGTAGAATAACCTTAATAGAATCAATGAAAGACCATTTGTCTTTTGTTCAACCAGTGTGCAGAAGACAGCATACTGTGCCAATACAAAAAGAAAATACTAATGAAATTTATTGCTTATGTATTTATTAGTGGGAACATTTCAATGATGGGGCAATTGAAGTTGAGTGAGGTTACCCCCGTTGGTTCAAGATGGGGGCAATAACTGTCCCTAAACCTGGTGATGAGGCTCCTGTACCACCTTCCTGATGTCAGCAGCAAAAAGAGAGCATGTCCTCCATGCTGGGTGTCCCTAATAATGGATGCTGCTTTCCTGCTAGTTTTGCTTTTCAAGCTTTGTTTATTGCGACCAGAGAGACTAGCAATTTTATAGTTGATCACTGCCAAAACAGAGATACTAAATTACATCATCTTGTTCTTAATGATTTAGATGTGTTAATATTTAGTAAATATTCATTCCAAGCGAATTCGTTTCAAATCACTATCGACAGGGGAGCTGCTTGTTTGTCCCAAAACTATTCTTGTATAGTACAAAGATCACTTCCAGTGATAACCTTTTGCATCAGCCCCTTGTCCATCGATTCCTGATGAGCAAAGTGAAGGGGAATGTTCCTGTAAATATTCTGAAGCAAAGCATTAAAACCAAATCACCCATTATTTAAAAAAAGCCATGCAGACTGGGGGGATCAATTCCTGTTTCAAATGTCTGTAAAGCATTAATAGTGGGGAAAATGACAGTTAAAATATTTTTTGTAGTTTTTCAGCTAAAATTCCAAATTGGAGAAATCTACATTGTAGAACTAATATGTAAAATGAAACAGCTGGAGAACAATTTGCTGTGTAAACTTTGCTGTTGCTTTGAACCATTTATCTAACAAATGTTTTAATTATTTTAATGTGACTCTCTCCTTGGTCTCATTAAATTAATTAAATTAAGCTCTTTCCTCAGGGTGGGGGGGGGGGGGACTGACAAGGCTTTGAAGAATGTAAGAGACTGAGTAGCTGGATTGCCCTCGCATTGATTTGACATGCATGTGATGGGCCAAGTGGCCTCATTCCCTCCTGTAACCTGAGATTCTGGAGTACATCTGCTGTTTTGTTTTGAATTATGGTAAATTACCAGAAAATGGGGACTGCTGGAAGTGTTTAATTTCAAAATCAGTCGTTTGTGCAACAGTGACTCCTTTTCAAAGAAAACTTGCATATTTTCATGAGTAGTGTATCAAGATTATTTCTGATTATATTTCATATGATGCAGGACAGCTTTTCCTGTTTCATCAGATGAACTCTTTCGTTCACTCATACATTGGAGCAGCATCAATTTTGTCTGGCAGGAATTCCTTGGTTTTGGTCAGATTTATTTAAAAGGCAAGTACAAGTATTTCATTGTGCAGACATTTAATGGCAGGAGACTCTCATCAAACATCTCAGCCAACTTACTATGATTTTGGTGTCAACGCTGGAACAAGGACCACACTGAGCTGTTGATAGAACAATGCAGCTAGCTGTAACAAATATACAAATCATCCCATGCATACTGTATCATAATTTTTATAAGGGTTGTAAGGATTAACTTTGTCACATGAATATTGAAATATGCAGTAAAATATGGTGGTTTGTGTCAAATTAATTGGAGAATTCTGCTGGGCAGCCTGCAAATGTTACCATGCTTCTGTTGCCAACAATAGAGCAATGATGAATAGTTGCTTGCATGGGAAAAATGGACATTTTTCACTAACGTCTTTGCATATCACCAATGCAGGGGCTTACTGGCACCTTCAAACCAGTTGCTTTGGGCAGATGACGCTCATCAGTCGTGATTGGCAGCTCATCTAAGAAGAAAAACTGATTCCAGATCTCTGCTGCCTTGTAGCTATACCCATTCATGGGGAAGGCTTCTGGAGGAAACTCTGAGGAAAACTGGGGAGCTGGAGTCCCTAAGGCGTGTGGAGTTCAATGCTGACTGGTAACTCCCACTTCACTGCTGGTGTCAAACTATATCGGTCTCTGCCACTCCTTTAGATTCATCAGCTGTGTGGAGAGAGAGAGAGCCTGCAACAAATCGTACTTGTGCAGCAGGAATGCAACACCCGGAGACAACCCTGACCAATGGAGGACCTCAAGATGAGGTACCTTAGAACTGTCAACAACTGCTTTCCCATGTCATAAACATCTGTTTATTTACAGCCAGCCATATCATTTTCTATTTACACTTACCCTAATTTCATTTCCGCATTGCCCTAACACTACCCATAACTAAACTAATAGAATGTATACAGTATCCAGGAATTAATGAATACTATCAAATGGCACTAGCATGAAAAATGTTTTACTCTAAGTCTCTCATTAATTTTTAAAGCAAGTTTTAGATATGTCAGGTCACTCGCAACCTGGAAATCCTGTATTCTATATTTGCTCTATCTACAGATCAGAGGCCAAGAATCTTGTCAGAACTCTTGATTAAAACTTTACACGAAGCCTCCATCTGTCTCACAAGTATAACACTTTGAACGGAAGACCTTTTATTACCCCCTGCCCACATATTTTCCACAACTAAAATAATACCAACCAAGCAGTCAGGCTTTCCAGAAATATTGACTTGGAATAATATCAACTTTTGCCCTATAATATTGTAAAGAGTATATTTCATTAGGAGTGTTTTTGTATGTCACCAAAAATACTCGCAAATTTCTACAGATGTACCGTGGAGAGCATTCTAACTGGCTGCATCACCCCCTGATATGCGGGTGGGGGGGGGGGGGAGGGTCCCTACTGCACAGAATCGAAGTAAGGTGCAGAGTTGTAAAATTAGTCAGCTCCATCATGGGTACTGGCCTCTAGCCTCCATAGTATCCAGGACATCTACAAGGAGAGGTGCCTCAGAAAGATGCCGTCTATCATGAAGGACCCCCACCACCCAGCACGTGCCCCTGTCTCATTGCTGCCATCAGGAAGGAGGTACAGAAGCCTGAAGGCACACCATCTGATGAATCAGGAACAGCTTCTTCCTCTCTGCCATCCGATTTCTGAATGGACATTGAACCCCAAACACTACTTCACTACTTTTTTATTTCCTTTTTTTGCGGTAATTTAACATTTATCTATCTATCTATCTATGTGCTGTAACCCAGTTTTCTTTTTTCTCACTCATCATATATTGCATTGTACTGCTGCAAAGTTAACAAATTTCACGACATATGCCAAGACATTAAACTTGATTCTGATTCTGAAAGTACCTTAAAAGGAAAGAAATATATTTATTTAGGTTAACCTGCATGAAGCCCAGTGGTTGCCTGACTATAGGTTGATGATAATGGAATTTCACCTCTAGTACTGATGCATGAACTTACATTTTTTTGGAAGACACTAAGTTCTTACACTCAAGGTTGTACAGCCTTGAAGCAAACCCTTTGGCCAAGCTTCATGCTTATTCCTGAACTAAGAACTGTGTGGTGTGGACCATGGTTGACCATGGTCACTGTGCCTCTGGTAGTCACTGAGAGTGGCCTCTCCAGGGTGCAAGTCAGGGCAGAGTTGATATGGAGATCCGTCTGTTGCCCACACAGTGGGACCCCCCTCTCCATGCTGATGATCGGTCCAAAGGAACGACGGAAGTCGGTACAGTTTGGTGCCAGCAGCATCGCAGGAGTTGCCGTGCCGGAGCCGGGTACAGCAGTCAGCCACCTTCAGGACTCTGACTCCGGATTTTTCCTCGGGGTTCACTCCCAAAGCCTTTCCCATGAGCAGGTATAGCCGCAAGGCAGCGGAGGTTTGAAATCGGTTTTCCCTCTCCTAGATGACCTACCATCCGTGGTTAATGAACCCCATCTGCCTGGAGCAACTGGTTTTAAGGCGCTAGTGGCCCGCCTTTGCCCCTTCTGTCAGTGAGAACAGCTCCACCGGGCATAAGAACTATGCCACACGTGAAGGCCGGGAGTTGGACTTGGTTGTCAGAGGCTGTTTGAGACGCATGCCACAAAGAGCATTTGTTTAGCAAGTTGTTCAATAAGAACTAATTATTAATAAAATAGTACTGGATAGCTACTTTTGTTAATTGTTCACTTCAGAGCATTGTTGCTATGAATAGACCTTGGGAACATGGGAAGTTGAATGAGCACTAAATCTGTTTCCATTTACTTCAGTGTCAAGTGTTGATCCACTTCTAAGCTACCCCAAATTTAATTTTAATGCCAATTTTGTAGGAGTAAGTATCATGTGGTGTAATATTAAGCCAAACAGCCAGTTCTTAACCAGGCTGAATTTAAGGTCTACAGTTTGCATGGCCCTTTAGACTAACTGAACATTGATCATCTTGGGTCCCTGCTCTTAATTTAATCAGGTGACCTATTCTGAAAACTGGCAACACGAATACCGAGAAGAGAAAGGACAGCTCGGCTCTGATGTTCACCACATTCAAACAGCTTGTTGATATTCAGTGGTGTCAACACAAAAAAGCCTGTTTGTGACATGGTGCCAAATCATTCTGGTGTATTGTATGTAAAATTTAAAAAGTAGACCTGGTGGAAGTAGTATCATTTCCAAATTTTAAGAGTATCTTGGAGAAAAAATTAATGTTTAAATTCAGAATATGGACAAAACTTGAAGTAAAATACTTCACATTTCCCGTCTTCATTAAAGATCTTATGACATCCAAATGTCTACAACTGATAAATGATTTTAGCGGTGCATTTACTGTTACAATGCAGAAAATAACGTGCTAAGCAGTATGATCCAAAAGAGTGACGAGTGATAAATGGCTTACTTCTGTTTCTGATGGGCTTCTAATTATGCTTCATCTCACATGATGTGTCTACATTTTCAGGATCAGGATGTTGGGGAAAGGCCAGAACTTATTCTCCATTCCTAATTGCTTGTGGCAGAATGATCGAGAGCATCAGCCTTGAACAATGTTGTCAAGCTTCTTGTATTATTGAAAACACACACATCCAGTAAAGTCTATGGTACATTATCATTCCACCATAAGACCTAGGAGCAGAATTAGGGCTGTCAGCCCATCAAGTCTTCTCTGCCATTCCATCATGGCTGATCCTGAATCCCACTCAACCCCATACACCTGCCTTCTTGCCATATCCTCTGGTGCCCTGACTGATCGGGAAACTATCAACTTCTACCTTAAATATACTCATGGACTTGGCCTACACCAGAGTCTGTGACAGAGCATTCCACAGATTCACTACTCTCTAGCTAAAAAAAAAATCCTTGTCTCTGTTCTAAAAGGTCAACCCTCGATGTTGAGGCTGTGCCCTCTAGTTCTGGATACTCCCCACCATGGGAAACTTGTGCCTTAAAGACGGTGGAAAACTTTGGAGTTTTATAAGCTGAGGCTATCATTACAAGATACTTAAGCCTTTGACCTGCACTTGTAGCCACAGTATTTTTGTGGCTTGTCAAGTTGAGTTTCTAGTCAAGGGTGACCACAGAATGTTAATGGTGGTATATTTGCTGATGGAATATTAAGGGTATGCATTTTTACTCTCTTGTTGGGGATACTCACATTTTCCAGCACTGATAGCATGTTACTTGCCACTTATGTGGTCCCTAGATGTCAAGGTCTGTTACTCTACCTCTAAAACTCAGCTCTTTGATCTACACTTAGTTCAAAACTACAATGGTGAATGGAATAGAGTGGTTCTTGTGAAAAAAAAACTGGGCATCAGTAAGTTCATCTTGATAACACTGTTGACAATAGCTTCTATCAGTTCACTGATAAATTGAGTGAGTGAGAGATAATTCCCAGTTTGGATTTCCCTGTTGTATGTGATCAGAGTGTACCTGAGCTATTTTCCACATTGGCAGTTGAATGGCCAATGTTGTAATTGCCCTGGAACAGTCTGTCTTCAGTACAAATGGCTGGGATGTTGTCTGGTCCCATAGCCATCACACATAAAGGAATTCAGAGGGTAGATCTGAAAAAGTCTTTATCCTTGACTAACAAGTATCAGATTCCAGCTCCCTGTTTAGATGGAGGTGGACATTGAAGGAGGATCTCTACACTTTCCCTAGCACCAGGGCATGAGAGCCCATTTAAGAGGGATATAGGAGAGAAGAGAAATGTTAGAACCAACCTAAAGTTTAAAAAAAACGAAGTATGTACAAGCTGTAACATGCGGATGCTTTAATTCACCATTTAAAACACCTAGTTTCCCCTCCTGTTCCTCATTTCCATCCAAATCATGAACCACTATACCCATCACCACACTGATAACCTCCTTGGTTAACATTGTTACCCTGTCGGTTTTTTACCTATTCTTTTGAACATTAAGTGACCTGCTACTTTGACCCCCAGGCGTTGTCAACCAGCAACCAAAAGTGGCTAGAAAATGAAACTCAGTTACTTTTATTTGTAATCTCAATTCATCTAGTCATAAATATTGTGTGCATTCAGATATTTACGACAATTTTTTAAACTTAGGGTGGTGATTGGTGAGGGGGAAGGTGGGTGGGTTGGATGAAGTAAGAATCTGAGAGGTGATAGGGGGAAGAGGTAAAAGAGCTGAAGGAGATTGCTGCCTGACCCGCTGAGTTCCTCCTGCATTTTGTGTGTTGAAGAAGGAATCTGATGGGAAAATTGTACAATGATCTAACTGCATGCAATCACCTGTGCCCACTCTTACTAATACTCATTTAAAGTCCATAAAATGTAGGAAAAATCTACAAACCCCATTTCCAGAAAAGTTGGGATATTTTCCAAAATGCAATAAAAACAAAAATCTGTGATATGTTAATTCACGTGAACCTTTATTTAACTGACAAAAGTACAAAGAAAAGATTTTCAATAGTTTTACTGACCAACTTAATTGTATTTTGTAAATATACACAAATTTAGAATTTGATGGCTGCAACATACTCAACAAAAGTTGGGACAGAGGCATGTTTACCATAGTGTTACATCACCTTTCCTTTTAATAACACTTTTTAATCATTTTGGAACTGAGGATACTGCGGTAATTGTAGTAGATTTGCAATTGGAAATTTTGTCCATTCTTGCTTGATATAAGACTTCAGCTGCTCAACAGTCCATGGTCTCCGTTGTCTGATTCTCCTCTTCATGATGCGCCATACATTTTCAATAGGAGATAGATCTGGACTGGCAGCAGGTCAGTCAAGCACACGCACTCTGTGTCTACAAAGCCACGCTGTTGTAGGCCGTGCAGAATGTGGTCTGGCATTGTCCTGCTGAAATAAGCATGGACGTCCCAGGAAGAGACGTCGCCTTGATGGCAACATGTCTCTCTAAAATCCTAATATACGCCTCAGAGTCAATGGTACCTTCACATACATGTAACTCACCCATGCCGTGGGCACTGATGCACCCCCATACCATCACAGATGCTGGCTTTTGCACCTTTCGCTGAAAACAATCAGGATGGTCGTTTTCATCTTTGAAAGAACTTGACGCCCGTTTTTTTTCGAAAACTAGCTGAAATGTGGACTCATCTGACCACAGCACACGGTTCCATAGTCTTTCGGTCCATCTGAGATTAGCTCGAGCCCAGAGAACTCGCCAGCGTTTCTGCATAGAGTTGATGTATGGCTTCCTCCTTGCGTAATAGTTTCAAGTTGCATTTCGAGATGCAGCGATGGACTGTGTTAAGTGACAATGGTTTTCCGAAGTACTCCCGAGCCCAGGTGGCTATAATTGTCACAGTAGCATGATGGTTTCTTAGGCAGTGCCACCTGAGGGCTCAAAGATCACAAACATTCAACAGTGCTTTCCGACCTTGCCCTTTACACAGTGAGATGTCTCTGAATTCTCTGAATCTTTTCACAATATTATGTACAGATGTTGAAAGACCTAAATTCTCTGCAATCTTGCATTGGGAAATGTTCCTTTTGAACTGACTAACAATTCTCTCACGAATTTTGGCACAAAGGGGTGAGCCATGACCCATCCTTGCTTGCAAAGACTGAGCCTTTGATGGACGCTACTTTTATACCCAGTCATGATACCTCACCTGCTACCAATTAGCCTGCTTAATGTGGAGTCTTCCAAACCAGTGTTACTTGAATATTCTGTGCACTTTTCAATCTTATTTTAACTCTGTCCCAACTTTTGTTGAGTGTGTTGCAGTCATCAAATTCTAAATGTGTGTATATTTACAAAATACAATTAAGTTGGTCAGTAAAACTATTGAAAATCTTTTTTTTTGTACTTTTGTCAGTTAAATAAGGGTTCACGTGAATTAACATATCACAGATTTTTGTTTTATTGCATTTTGGAAAATATCCCAATTTTTCTGGAAATGGGGTTCGTACAACATATGACTTCTATCACTGAATATTAGCATAATTGTTGATAATATAATCCAGCAAAATTTACCAATAATGTAGTCACTGATACTTAGACTTGATTCTGTCTGGATTACTTGGCACCAATTTTGGTTTCAAAATGAATAAAAGTGCTAAATTGCTGAGAAGAGTGAGCAACAGCTCTGGACACTGACACAGCAAAAGCTTCTCTAAAGTTGAATTGAAATCAAGGAAAATCTCTACATTGGTTTTGGTTCTTGGACACCAATCATTTCAGATCTAGGACATCAGTGTAAGTGTTTTTCAGAGGGATGCTTTACTCAGCCAACTACTTAATTGAACTCAGCTAATGACTCAGTGCAAGTCCAAATGCAGCAAGATGTGAATGTTAACAGTTGGTCTAATAAGCAGCAGGTAATTCAAGAGTAGCGATCTATTCCTGACATTCAAGTTCACTATCAACACCAAATCTCTCACCATGAACATCCCAAGGGTCACTGTGGTGGCACAGTGCATAATGGCTAATGCACTGCTTTACAAATCCAGCCAGTGGTCACTGATCAGGGTCTGATTCCCACTGCTGCCTGCAAAGGGTTTGCACGTTTGCCTTGTGACTGTGCTGGTTTCCCTTGGGCATTCTGGTGTCCTCCCAAAGACGTGATTATTGTTAGTGAGTTGTAGGAATGCAATGCTGGCAGTGAAAGTGTGGCAGCACTTGCTGGCTGCCCAGCACAATCCTTGCTGATTTGCCTCAACCCAAATGAACATTTCACTGTAGGTTTTGATGTATGTGTGACAAATAAAGCAAATTTTTAACTATTAAGTAGAGCAGAAGCTGAACATTTGTAGCAACTGATTTCTTTCTCCCATGTTTTCCACCATTTAAAAGCCAGGTCAAGAAACCTGCATCTACTCAGACAAGCACAACTAAAATAAGATGCTCAGTGTAATCAGATTTCCTGATCAATTAATTCATTACTCTTAAGCTTTTATTTCCTATCATCAATGTCTTAAGGTTAATATACATGAAATGCACTACAACTTGTCAACGTCTTCAATTGCCAGCAGCTTTCAAGATTTCCCCCGCGCAGATTCCTGGTGCATAGGAATGCCATCAGTTCTACTTCTATCTCCATTTCACACACCACAGTGAAGAGCCTTCTTACTTTACTGTAAGGGCAACACCACTTCAAGGAGACAGCTTGAGCAACTACAGTAAATTATTTTATCAAAGCTTAACTAAAACCCTAATCAGGGAAACAATGGAACACCTAAACCTTGAACTAATTATGTTTTCCTAATAATTTTCGTATTCCACACAAGAATAAAAGATCTTAGGTTAAGAAAGTGTACCACTTTCTAATTTAAAATTATCAATTGGCCTAACAAACAGTTTACAATGTCATTCAGGAGGCTGAAGGGGTGATGGTTAGGAGACAGAGAGGTAGTTACACCCAAGGTGCGAGACACATGAAACTGGGTGACAGCTACCCACGCAATGTGTTAGTGAGCCAGAATGAGGATGATACAGTTTAACACGTGGCTAAGGAGCTGATGTAGGAGGGAGGGCATAAAATTTTTGGATCGTTGGGCTCTCTTCCAGGGAAGGTGGGACCTGTACAGAAGGGATTGTTTGCACCAGACTGGAGAGGGACTAATATACTAGCAGGAAGGTTTGTTAATGCTGCATTGTGGGGTTTTATCTAGAGTTGCAGGGAGATGGAAACTAAAGTTCCAGTATAGTTAGTTGAGAGGTTGTGGAGGAAGGCCTCAAAGTTAGGAATCAGAAGTTCAGCATGGTGCAACTAGTGTCCTGAGTTGTCTATATTTAAATGCAAGAACTATTGTAGGAAAGGCGGATTAAAATGCTGAAGATGATGTAGCTGGTTTACAAAAAGAGGCAATGAGTAGTGAGGAGGGTCTGTTGACAGGGCAAAATTGCAGTCAGCAGGATGAGTTGCAATGTAAAAGGTGGACTAAATCAAAAAGGGTGAATACAGGACTGAAGGCTTTGTATCTGAATGCGCACAAGATACAGAATAAGGTAGGTGAACTTGCAGTACAGTTGCAGATTGGCAGGTATGATGTTGTAGACATCACCAAACCATGGCTGAAAGATGATAGCTGGGAGCTTAATGTCCAAGGATACAAATTGTAAGGAAAGAATTAGCAGGAAGGTGGGGGGGGGGGGCGGTATTGCTCTGTTGCTGAAAAATAAAATAAAATCATTAGTAAGACATAGGGTTGGAAGGTGTTGAATCATTGTGCATTGAGCTAAGGAACTGCAGGGGTAAAAAGACTGATATCAATTGTACACAGACCCCCAAACAGTAGTCCGTGGCCTACAAATTACAACAGGAGATAGAAAACTCATGCCAAAAGGGCAATGTTACAATAGTCATGAGGGACTTCAATATGCAAGTAGATCGGGAAAATCAGGTTGGTGCTGGATTACAGGAAGGGATATTTCTAGTGTGCCTACAAGATGGCTTTCTTAGAGCAGCTTGTGGTTGAGCCCACTTGAGAATCAACTATTCTGGATTAAGTGTTGTGCAATGAAACAATTGATTAGAGAGCATCAAGTAAAAGAATCCTTAGGGGCAAGTGATCATAATATGTTCAAATTCACCATGAAATTTGGGAAGGAGAAGCTAAAGTTAGATGTATCAGTACTACAGTGGAGTAAAGGGAATTAGAGAGGAGCTGGCCAGAATTGACTGGAAAAGAACACTGGCAGGGATGATGCCAGCGCAGCAATGACTGGAATTTCTAGAAGAAATTTGGAAGGCACAGGATATGTACATTGCAAAGAGGAAAAATTATTCTAAAGGCAAGATGACACAACTGTGGCTAACAAGATAAGTCAAAGCCAACATAAAAGCCAAAGAGAGGGTACATAACTGAGCAAAAATTATTGGGAATTTAGAGGATTGGGAAGTTTTTAAAAACCAACAGAAAGCAACTAAAAAATCATTAACGTAAAGATGAAGTGCAAAAGCAAGCTAGCCAATAATATTGGTAAGAAGATACCAAAAGTTTCTTCAGATACATAAAGTGTAAAAGAGAGGTGAGAATGGATATGGGCCCACGGGAAAAAGATGCTGAAGAATTAGTGATGGAGGTCAATGAAGTAAAAGACAAACTGAATAAGTATTTTACATCAGTCTTCACTGTGAAAGACATGAGCGATATGGTGGAAGTTCCAGGTGTTGGGGGTGTGAAGTTACCAAAACTAGAGAGGTTCTTGAAAAGTTGAAAGGTCTGAAGGTAAGTAAGTCACCTGGTCTATATGGTGTACACCCCAGAGTTCTGAAAGACGTGGCTGAAGAGATCACAGAGGCGTTAGTAATGATCTTTCAAGAATCACTAGATTCTGGCATGGTTCTGGAAGAATGGAAATTTGCAAATGTCACTCCATTCTTCAAGGAGGAAGAGAGGCAGAAGAAAGGAAACAGGCCTGTTAGTCTGACCTCAGTGGTTGGGAAGATGTTGGAGTCAATTATTAAGGATGAGATCTCAGGGTACTTGGAGGCACATGATAAAATAGACCTAGTCAGCATGGTTTCCTCAAGGGAAAATCCTGCCTGACATTTGTTGAAATTCTTTGAAGAAATAACAGGCAAGTTAGACAAAGGAGAATCGGTTGATGTTGTGTACTTTGATTTTTAAAAGGCTTTGACAAGGCGCTACACATGAGGCTGCTTAACAAACTTTGAGCCCATAGTATTACAGGAAAGATTCTAGCATAGATAAAGCAGTGGGTGATTAGCAGGAGGCAAAGAGTGGGAATAAAGGGAGCCGCTTCATGCTCCTGCTGGTGACTAGCAGTGTTCCGCAGGGGTCTGTGTTGGGACCAATTCCTTTTATGTTATGTGTCAAGGATTTGGATGATGGAATTGATTGCTTTGTTGCAAAGTTTGCAGATGATATGAAGATAGGTGGAGGGGCAAGTAGTTTTGAGGAGGTAAAGAGGCTACAGGACTTAGACAGATTAGGAAAATGGACAAAGAAATGGCAGATGGAATAGTGTTGGGAAGCATATGGTCATGCATTTCCGTAGAAGAAATGGAAGGGTTGACTATTTTCTAAATGGAGAGAAAGCACAAAAATCTGAGGTGTAAAGGGATTTGGGAGCCCTTGTGCAGGATCCCCTAAACGTTAATTTGCAGGTTGAACCTTTGTTGAGGAAGGCAAATACAATGTTAGCATTCATTTCAAGAGGACTAGAATATAACAACAAGGGTGTACTGTTGAAACTTTATAAAGCACTGGTGAGGCCTCTCATGGAGTATTACAAGCAGTTTTGGCCCCTTATCTTTGAAAGGATGTGCTGCAACCGGAGAGGGTTCAAATTGTTCACAAAAACAATTCCAGAATTGAATGACTAGTCACATGAAGAATGTTTTGCCACAGCTGTGGAGACCACATCTTTATGTATATTTAAGGCACAGGTTGATAGCCATTTGATTGGTCAGGGTTTGAAGGGATACATGGAGAAGACAGGAGATGGGGTCTGAGAGGAAAGTTGCATCAGCCATGATGAAACAGTGGAGCAGACTCAATGGGCCAAGTGCCTATTTCTGCACCTACATCATATGATCCTATGGCCATTTTCCCTAATTGAACTTAAAAATAACTCATTTCTCTCTCTTGAATGCTACTTCCAACAGCAGCAAAAACAAGCATATTCAGATGTTGAGATTGTATGCCATTCAGATCATCCAAATCAGAAAGTCAGTGTACAAATAGCTTTGGAGGAATAAATATTGACAAGCATCAAATTCTTAATTTTGCATCCAAGGATGGTGAGATCTAATACAAGTAAAATTCATTAGTGTCCTTGATTATTGAACTTCACAATATTATTTAAAAGTTTCTATTTAGACCAACATTTAAAATAACCGAAGACTTGGAATCAAAATATTAATGGAAGCCTCAAGTTCTAAAGGCCACAAAAACAATTTGTTCAAGATGTCCATTTATTCCTTTTTACAGTAGTACAAATATTAAATCCTGTTCAGGCAAATATCCAAGAACAGTATAAAAATGGAAAAATAGCCAATAACATTATTCAAATTAAGAATTGTATAGCCATACAAGATCAAAACTGATAATGTAAGTGGGTAAAGTATACCTTACATGTTCTCCCCCATTTTTTTTTCTTTAAAAAGTCAAAACCGAGTAAGCTCGACCCTCCATTTGCACACCAATTAGAATCAGAGAGTTCACCATTAATTTTTTTTTGTATTCTACAAACACAACAGGACCAGTATCATGGAATAAATCCAATACAACTTGCAAAAGGATTTAACTCTAAATTAGCCCCTGAGATTTATAATCTTGGACCTTAGCTTTTCAATAACCTGAAACAGGAAATGCACTGTTCAGGCAATACAGGAGCAGCAAACGTTGACTGTCATAGGAGGAACCTAATTACTCCTTACTTTAAAACAGGTTTTAACCATTCAATTTCGCCTATTCCCACTAAATTCCACATTATGTATCCCAGTAAGCACTTGGGCCTAAACAAGGAATACAAATCCAGTGAAGCTTTGAAAAGAACTGGAATGTGTATGCTCCTTATGCCAAGGAGACAAAATACAAATATGGGGTATTGAACTCACAAAAGCTTTGGACTCTCTATAATGAAAACATAAATCTCTATGACAAAGGCAGACAAAGAATTCCTTCCTTCCTCCTTTCCCTATCCAGCACTGAAAAGTAATCTGCTCCAGGGAGTTAAAAAAAACACTCGTTTATCATCCAGCGATGAGGTCGCATCATAGTATCAGTTGTTTATTTCAATACAGGGTGAAAAAGAGAAGAGTGGTCAATTTTACTGACACATTTTGAGAAAGAAACCTTTTATGACCAATATTAAAATAAAGCAAGAGTATTGACTGCATACATTTTCCACTGTCTTTGCCTCTCCTAACTAGAAAATTTCCATGGTCAATACTCATTTACAACAATCTGTGAGAAGCATAACATTTTCTTTTCTGTTATTTTCTTCCCCTTTGGGTATGGATATCTGTAATGAATTTGATCATATTGAAGACATAGCCTCAGCACATTTACTTAACATTCCTTTGTTTTCTTCCCCAATTCAATCTCACTCTTCATCCTCACACCCTCCAGCTTGCAGACTTCCTCCTGGGAAAATTCAGACATGCACTTTCAAAACATCTGACATTGCATCCACTTTTAACGTCTCTGAAAGAGAAGAACAAGATTTTAGATTTACCAATACAAAATCAACATATATAAAAAGACATCCGATCCCATCATTCCATGTCCTAACCACAAATCACCAGTCAGTCTGTGGTTGATATACTGAGTGCAGTGCTCATCACTACATTGTAAAAAGGATTTTATTGCATTGGAGATTCACCAGAATGGATCATTTTGACATTTTGACGATCAGGAGATTGGAAAGACTACTTTTTCACCTTGGAGTACAGAAGTCCAAGGAATTATGGGGATGGTGGGGGAGAAACTAACCAAGGTATACAAAATGAGAAAAGGCTTGGATATCAGATCACCCTCTTAGCAGAGATGCCTAAAATTAAAGGACATTGGTTTAAGGTAAGGGTTAAGAGACTGAGAAGGGGCTCAGCAGTTTTCTCCATTCAGAAAGCATTTGGCTGAAGAGCTAGTTTCCATGCTATATGACAATAAATATTTATCACTTGATTTCTCAAAATGGAAAGTGCCTCCCTCTACATTAAAATACTTGATCCCTATTTACTGTACAAAGATATAATCAATATTAACATATGATCAGTACCAAATGACCATTCTAATCCCTCAGTACCTTACCACCAGAAGTTAATTGTATTTACCAATAATTTTAATTCATAGAACATGTAGAATTTTACATCTTAATCTCACCAAAAGACTCCATTATTTTCAAGAGTATTTATATAACTAGCAAGGTACAGCCCTAGAAATTCCAGTAATGCATGATCGTTGACAGAGATAAGTTTCATCGTTAGCCATGGGTGAGGCACCAGAAGTGTGGAAACTGGCTAATGTGCCTTTGTTTAAGGCTGCAAGGACAAACTGGGAATCTGCAGGCCAGTGCCCCTATCAGTGATGGGAAAGTTACTGCAGAGATTTCTGAGAGACAGGATCAATCGGCACTTGGAATAACAAGGACTGATTTGTCAAAGTCAGCATGGATAAAATTGGATATAAAACTGATCTGGTGGTAGGGGTCAGAGGATGGTGTTGGTGGAACGCTGTTTTTCAGGTTAAAGGCCTGAAACCAGCAGTATACTGCATGGTTAGGAGGTTTGCAGATCAGAATCAGATTTTATTATCTCTGACATATGATGTGAAATGTGTGGTTTTGCAGCAGCAAGACATAAAAATTACTATAAGTTACAAAAATAAATGGAGTGCAAGACGAAAGACAAGGTAGTGATCATAGGTTTGTGGACCAGTCTGCAATCTGAAGGCAGAAGAATCTACTCCTAACATGCTGATTGCGGTTTCTCGGACACCTGGAACACCTCCTGCGAAGTGGGCATGGAACGTTAAACAGGGCAGGTTTCTGAACAGTGTCATAAGGAGACATTTAGGGGAACAAGCTCATAGTTCTCTGACAATAGCTACACAGGCTGGTAGAGGTGGCAATTGACATGCTTGACTTCATCTGTCAGGACAGTGAGTACATCATGGTACAACTCTACAGGATGTTGGTGTGTATTCTGTGTAGTTCTGGTCACCTAGCTAGAGGAAGGAAAGGGTGCACAAGATATTCACAAGGACATTACTAGAACTAGACAGCTTGAATTTTTAAGGAGGGACTTTTTTCCCTGGAGAACAGGATGTTAAGATGTTACATTATTGAAGTATCTAAAATCAGAGAATTATCACCATCTTCTTCCACAGGGTTGGAAAGGTAAAGATTTAAGGTGAGGGAGAGAAAAAAATATTAAAGGTGACATGAGGAGCATGTTTTGCCACACAGAGCATAGTGGTTACCTGGAGCAAACTGTCAGAGGAAGTGGGAGAGATGGGAACAATTCCAGCACAGATATGGATAAGATAGATTTAAAGAGATGTGGGCAAAACATGGGCAAGTAGATCTAGCTCAAGTAGGCAATTTGGTTGACTATCTATTCTACAGAGTGGCTTGCATGTTAAACAGAGAAAATGATCAGTGTACCATAGAACAATACAGCACAGTACAGGCCCTTTGGCCCACAATGTTGAGCCAACCCTAAAACCCTGCCTCCCATATAACCCTCCACCTTAAATTCCTCCATATAACTGTCTAGTAGTCTCGTAAATTTCACTAGTGTATCTGCCTCCACCACTGACTCGGGCAGTGCATTCCACGCACCAACCACTCTGAGTGAAAAACATGCCTCTCATATCCCCCTTGAACATTCCACCCCTTACTTTAAAGCCATGTCCTCTTGTATCGAGCAGTGGTACCCTGGGGAAGAGGCGCTGTCTGTCCACTCTATCTGTTCCTCTTAATATCTTGTATACCTCTGTCATGTCTCCTCTCATCCTTCTCTCCAGAGAGTAAAGCCCCAGCTCCCTTAATCTCTGATCATAATGCATACACTCTAAAACAGGCAGCATCCTGGTAGACCTCCTCTCTACCCTTTCCAATGCTTCCACATCCTTCCTATAGTGAGGCGACCAGAACCGGACACAGCACTCCAAGTGTGGCCTAACCAAAGTTTTATAGAGCTGCATCATTACCCTGCGACTCTTAAACTCTATCCCTCGACTTATGAGAGCTAACACTCCATAAACTTTCCTAGCTACCCTATCTACCTGTGAGGCAACTTTCAGGGATCTGTGGACATGTACCCCAGACCCCTCTGCTCCTCCACACTCCCAAGTATCCTGCCATTTACTTTGTACTCTGCGTAGGAATTTGTCCTTCCAAAGTGTACCACCTCACACTTCTCTGGGTTGAACTCCATCTGCCACTTCTCAGCCCACTTCTGCATCCTATCAATGTCTCCCTGCAATCTTCGACAATCCTCAACACTATCCACCACACCACCAACCTCTGTGTCATCTGCTAACTTGCCAATCCACTCTTCTATCACCACATCAGGGTTGTTAATAAAAATCACGAGAAGTAGAGGTCCCAGAACAGATCCTTGTGGGACACCACTAGTCACAACCCTCCAATCTGAATGTACTCCCTCCACCAGCACCCTCTGCTTTCTGCAGGCAAGCCAATTCTGAATCCACCTGGCCAAACTTCCCTGGATCCCATGCCTTGCCTACCGTGTGGTACCTTGTCAAATGCCTCACTAAAATCCATGTAGATCCTTTTGATGGATGGATTATTTAGTTAAGAAAGTTATGATCAATTTTTTCAATACTTACATGATCTATTTTAAAGCAATAGAATAAATAGATATGTGGAAGACCTACAAAAGATAGGTATGCAACATTCCCACCGACTCCAGAGACTTTGGTCCATGACAGATCAAAATGGAAAAGGATTTGGGATATATCGATAACTCAGTGTATCAGGATTCTGTGGTTCCCATGACGGCCACCTCGGAAAACTAAGACATCCCCATTCTGAGTACCTCCTAAAAAATAGAGTTTCCTGATCTTTTGCAGCTTACCACCAATAATTAAATCCTGTCCATGCATTCCTTATTTTCTATCTACAGTATTAGAAAGTACATTAGATTTTAAAGGAGGAACATTGCCTGAATAATTCATTTGCCCAATCTTGTAAACCAAAATTAAATAGTTTTCCATTCTTCTTCCTGGTCTCTTTTCAGTTGGGCTCATTTTCCTAATTCTTACCTCTGCCCTGTTCAACACTTCTATGATAGCAAATGCCTCATTTTTGCCCAGCTTTAAAAAAAGATAGTGAAAAGTACCGCTTTCATGATCTCATCTCTAGTGGTGAACTGAGGTGCATCTTCAACTTCAACTCCAATTGCCATGTCTGATATCTTCCTCATTAGTTCATCATTATAACTGAAAAACAGAAATTAAATAGATTTGTTATCAGAATCAGGTTTACTATCACTCATATATGTTGTGAAATCTGTTGTTTTGTGGCAGCAATACAGTACAATACACAAAACTATAAAGTAGTGCAAAAGAGAGCAAGAGTAGTGAGATAGTGTGCATGGGTTGGTTCATTGTTTGTTCAAAAATTTGATGGCAGAGGGGAAGAAGCTGTTCCTAAAATGTTTAGTGTCTCTCTTTGGGCTCCTGCACCTCTTCCCTAATGGTAGCAATGAGAGGGCTGCATGTCCTGGCGATGAGAGTACTTAATGACAGATGCCTCCTTTCTGAGGCATTACATTTTAATAGCTATTTTTCAGCTATTTATATATCTAAACATCCCTGAGGGGGTGGTGAAAGCAGTGAAAATATGTTGACACTGTGCTAACACAAGCAGAATTGTCAAAAACTGCACAACAGCTCCACACCCAGCTCTGTCTGATGACTATACAAATTATCAAGAATTCTTGCTCTTAATGTCAGGAGGAAAGGAGAGGAAAATGATTGACATACAGAGTTCAAAAATAGTCATTAATTCTAAGTATGGACAATCATTAGCATACTGAAGGGCTTATTAATAAGGAAAGAACATGGGCAGTATGGAGTAGAAAGCAGAGAATTGGCTGTGGACAGTGGTGTGGGGGGGGGGGGGAGAAGCAGAAGGCTCTTCATAGAATCACAGAAACACCCATGCTTACTATGGATATCCACCTACTGCAATCCCATTTATCCACACCCTCTGATCACTTCCAATCTAAATGTTATCCAAACACCTCCTCTGGCTACTCATTCCAGGTATTCACCATCCTGCGTCAAAAATTTACTCTTCAGATTTCTTAAATTATCTACCCTCTTACCTTCAATCTATGCTTTCTAGTTCTAGGCTCCATCATTAGAAAAAAGATTCTGGTTGACCATCCTAATATTCTCCTCATACTTTTGTAAATCTCTGTAACGTTACTCCGCCTCCTACAATTCAGTAAAAATAAGTTCATCCAATCTGTCTTTAGAAGTACAGCCTTCCATTCCATAAGATACAGGAACAAATTAGGTCATTTTGGCCCATCGAGTCTACTCCGCCATTTTATCATGGCTGATCCATTTCATTCTCTGCCCCAATCTCCTGCCTTCACCCCACATCCCTTCAAGCCCTGACTAATCAAGAATCTATCAACCTCTGCCTTAAATACACCCAATGACACAACCACCTAATTCCACAGATTTACCATTCTCTGACTAAAGAAATTCCTCATTTATGTTCTAAAAAGATTCCCCTCTATTCTAAGGATGTGTCCTCTTAAGATTCCCACCAGAGCAAACAATCTCTCCACATCCACCATCAAGGTCTTTCAATGTTAGAAAGATTTCAATGAAGTCACGCCTCATTCTTCTTAATTCCAGTGAGTACAGACCCAGAGCCATCAAACGCTCTTCATATGAAAATCCTGGAATCATTTTCATGAACCTTTGAACTCTTTCCAATTTCAGTGCATCCTTTCTTAAATAAGAGGGCCCAAAAGTGCTCACAATACTCCAAGTGAGGCCTCACCAGTGCCTTTAAAAGCCTCAACATTACTTCCTTGTTTCTATATTCTAGTCCTCTCAAAATTGAACACTAACACCACATTTGGCTTCCTCACCACAGGCTCAACCTGCAAACTACCCTTCAGGGAATCCTGCACAAGGACTCCCAAGTCCCTTTGCACCTTAAACTTTTGTACTGTCCAAACAACATCCTGCGAATTTCTTCACACTCTGTCAATTACTATCACATCCTGTCTATACTGTACCCAGCAGAATTGTGAACAGTATTCCACATGAAATCTGAACAACGTAACAACATGACGTCCCAACTCGTATACTCAAATGTCTCGGCCGATTAAAGCAAGAATACTTTATGACTTTTTCCACTACCAAATCCACGCGTGTTGACACTTCAGGATGCTTTGGACTTGCAGCCCAAGGACCATATGTATACCAACATTCCTAAGGTCCCTGTTATTTACTCTGTAACTGTTAAGGACGTTGAGAGGTGTCGGAAGGGCCTGAGTGATGAGTTGGACGCAAAGGGGGCGAAAACGGGTCGCTCACCGGCAGCCCATGAAGACGTGGTTAGACCAGACCATTGAGAGTGCGATTAAGTAGTCCATGCGATCCTGCCCATAGTCGGACAAGTTTCTGACCAAGAAGTCCTTGCGCGCCCTCCAATGTTTGTCGTTCTCCCACAAACCCCGCAGCCCCTCTACCGTGTCCGCTATCTCCCGGTTCCGCCGCAGGAAATCATCCAAGCCATCCGCCATCTTCCAACCGCCGCCAACAGCACAGGCGCTAGCTCCCAGCACTCACCGCGCCGGCGCCCACGAAGCGCCATGACGCAGGCGCCAGCTCAACTCAGCGAAAGCCTGTCCGCCTTTGTCTAGAACAGCGCCCCTGGCGAGCTGACGGCGCCCCGAAGTATTACAGGAGCGATCGCAGACGAGCAGGAAAACCACAATCCCTGAGATTTTCAGAATCAGATGGCATCAGTAGTTCAAGTCGAACTGAGAAATTAGTCAAAAAAAGTCAAACAAGAACCATGGTTAAAATATTTGTCATCTTCTTTAAAAACCTGAAAAGAAAACCATTAATATATGGACCATATGTTATTTATAATGTAATATATATGGGTAATATATGGGATTTGTTGTCCTTTATAAGAGAATAATATGCAAAGCAAAAACAGCAGTTTTCATTCGTTCCAAATTGTCTTCAGTAGACCCAACTACCTTTTGTCTTGTCATATAATTTAAAAGTAATTGTACTACTCATATGGATAAGAAGAATTCTATATTACCATTTACAACTTTGAAGAAGAGAAGGGACATTATGCCTTGTATCCTGGCTAGTAGTCAGCTCCCAGACTACAAACAAAATAGTAGCCAGATTAGACTATCTGGCTTCTCGAGTTTTCAGAGCAATTGTGCCTGATCTTACACAAGCACCATTTTCCTGCCCTGCATGCCGTGAAAAGAGAGGTGCAGGGCCCAGGGCGTTTCATAAAGCAATAGCAAATCAAAGAGCTCAAACAGCAAATACAGCAAATGCGGAGGCAGTCACATTCCAAAGGCATGTCCTGCTTATGGAAAGTCCTGCATTAATCGCGGGAAGAAGAATCAGTTTGCAAAGTTCTACAAAGTGAGGCTACCAAGGGAAAGGTGCACATGAGGAAATAGAGGAAGTCTTTGTGGATTCTCAGCAGACTACTGGTGCTGGTAAAAACAGAATGGATTGTTCCAGTGAGTATAAATGAGACAGTAACTCCATTCAAGCTTGATACCAGAGCCTGGGTGAATCTGTTATCCACTGGTGATCACAAGACTCTCCCAGTAAAGAGCAAGATTTACCCAGCTGAGTTAAAAGTGAGAGGCTATACTGGAGAGAACATTCCAGTAAAAGAGGGCTGTATACTGACCTTCAAGCACAAGTGGCAGCATGTAAAGGCAAGCTACTGATTGTAGATAAGAGTGTACAGCCAATATTAGGTCTGAGTGGATGTGAAAAGCTCATCCTGGTGAAATGAGTGTTTGTAGTGGCTTCACAGACCAAAGATGACCACACTTCACTCATGGAAGAGTATGCAGATGTTTTGAGGGGCTCAAATGCTTACCTGATGTAACTCAAGAAACTCGTAACAGCATCCATTAGAGCTCCAGAGAGGTTATGCAAGAGAATCACAAGATCTTCACCTTCCAGAGACATCTGTGCCAACTACACCAGTATGACTGGCAGGATGCCACTGCTGAACAGAGTGACCATGATGAAGAAGTTGCCAGTCTTGCTTCCACATCGTGCAGCGGTGCATCAAAATCTGTCTCTCATTTTCTTCCAGTTAAAGACTGGAAATCAAAAATATCTCCATGATCCTCCCTGAAGTTGAAGAGGAAAATTAAAAAGGAAGAAGGGGAGAACAGACAGTCCCCTAGGTCAGAACACAGCAACAGGTCAACACATACCAACAGGAGCAGTTGTTATCTATGATCCGCCCTCAATGAAGGTGCTCTGTGAGTTGAGACAGATTCAGATGGAACACGTGCAAAGACTCACTGATCACATAGATGTAGTTCAGAGCTCCATTATGTGGCATGGAGTGAATTAGGGTCACGCAGGAAGAACAAGAACAGAGACGAACAGACAGGATCTTGGCAGAAGGATGTGAAAGAAATAATTAGAGTTTTCAGAAAAACACAAATATTAATGCACCAAATTCAAGCAATACATCTGTGGAAACAAGAAACAGACCAAAAAAGATCAGTAAACCACCACAGAGACTGGTTGAAAGTTTATAGGTGAATAGGGGACTGTATTTGCTCATTACAATTGAAGTTAATGTATATATTTAATTTGGAAAGAATTGTTGTTCCTTGCATGTTTATGAGGACATAGTATTGTGTTTGTTTTTCTTTAAAGGGGGAAGATGTGTTATCATGTGTGCATAATAAAGAACTTCATTTCCCAATGGGCAATGCGGGCAGTTCACCAAACGAACCGGAAGCTTTGACGGTGATCTGGTCCTGCATGCTCACTGTTGAGGTGAAGCTGTTCTGTAAATAAAAATATTCTAGTGTTTTACCCATGCTAAATCTGTCTTTATTAAAAAGAAACATAACAGAAACCCGAGGTCAACGAGCCAGTGCTCACCGGAGGATCAGAGATGAGAGGGTCATTAAGTTTAAATTCAGAGGAACCATCCTGGCCACAGCATATAAATGTATTTACAAAGAAAGCACAAAAGCATTTCCATTTCCTTAGGAGTTTGAGGAGACTCAGCATAACATTAAAAAACCTTGACAAACTACTGTAGTTGTGTAGTGGAGAATCTAGTGATTGGCTGCACCACAATCTGTTACGGGAACACCAATGCCTTTGAACAGAAATTCTTACAACAGGTTGTAGATTTGGCCCAGTACATCACAGATAAAGACCTCCTGACCATTGAGCACCTCTACATGAAATGCTGTTGTCGGAAAGCACTATCCATCATCAATGATCCTTACCACTCACGTCAAGCTCTTTTCTCACTACTACATCTGGTAGAAGTTTCAACAGCATCAGAACTTACACCACTAGGTTCAAGAACAGTTACTATCCCTCAACCATCAGGGTCTTAAACAAAGAGTGTTAACTACATTCACCTGCTCATCTATTAAGATGTTCCCACAACTGATAATCTCACTTTATCTTATTATTTGATGCTATCATTATTTATATTTGCACTTGTACAATTTATTGCCTATTCTGCTCTACCTGATCTTTCAGTGATCCCATTATAGTTATCGTTCTATAGATTTGCTGAGTATGTGGCAGGAAAAATAATCTCAGGAATGTATGTGGCGACATATAGTATATGAACTCTGATAATAATAAATTTACTTGTACTCAGCTCCAGCACTCAGCTTGGTGCAGTCTCACCTCTCTCGGGACTATTCTAATATATCCCTATGGACTGCCGTTTTAATCTTTCCCGCAATATCACATCCAAACAACAGAAACCCAAAATATTGAGCTGCAAGTCCTTTCCCTCTTCAATCAAATCTCACTAATGGCTACGATATCATAATTCCATGTGTTGATCCATGCCCTGAGTTCATCTGCAGGTCCTGTCCTCTACTTTGGCACTAATTCCCTGAACTCTCTTGTCATTCTTCCTATCTACATCATTGGGACCAAACCTTTGTCTGCTCACCCTCCCACTTAAGGACGCTGAGGCTGAAGAATGCCTCAGACCATGGCACCTGGAAGGCAATGTAACATCTGGGGATCACACTCCCAGCCACAGAACCTCCTTTCTGTTCTCCTAACTAGTGAATCCCCTATCACCACAGCTCACCTCATCTTCCCTACCCCTTCCTTTCTGAGCCACAGACCCAGACTCAGTGCCACAGACGTGGCTGCTGAGTCTTTCCTCTGCTAGGTCATCTCCCCGAATGTATCCAAAGTGGTATATCTGTTAAGGTGAATGGCCTCAGGGGTACTCATCACTGGCTGTTTAACGCTGTTCACCCCCACCCCAATCCACTGCGACTGTCACCCAATTTCCTGTTTTCTGCACATTGGGTGTAACTACCTCATTGTGTCTTATCTATTCTGGCCTCCTGCATGATTTGGAGATCATGCAGTTCCAGCCCCTACTCCTTAAAGCAAAGTGTTAGAAGCTGCACCAGGATGCACTTTTGTGGGTGAGGTTGTCTGGGACACTGGAGGTCTCGCTGCCTTCGCACATCCTGCAAGAGGAGCATTCAACTATTCTGTCTGGCATCCCTACCACCGTGCATTTAGAAAGAAGGAAACAATAAATAAACTGAAGAAAATCTACATACAGCTTTTTGCCTTCTCTCACTGATCCCACACCTCTCTGAAGCCTCAATATCCCCGCTCTAACAATGGCCACTCTAACACCACCCACTCTAACACTGCCCACTCTAACAATGGCCACTCCAACAAAGGCTGCTTCAATTGTCCCTGCCTTATTTTAATTTGCACTTGCAATCTTTGATTGGCCATCGTTCAAATGCTGAAACTTCTACTTTTTAATGCTCACACTGGCCTGAGTGAGCCACCTCTTCTCTCTCCTGATCTTTGATTTGTCACCGTTCAAATGCAGAAATTCCTGCAAAGTTCTTCTTTTTTAATGCTCACACTGGCTTATGTGAGGCACCTCTTCTCCCTCTCCCAATCTTAGTTTTGTCACAGTTCAAACAATCTTAGAAGACTTGCTGTCTATTTATCTCTGTAGTTTCTCCTTTACACCCATCGCAATCAAATGCAGAAGAAGCAGATTCTACTCCTTCTGTTTTGGAGTTGGCACAATTCCCACTGAGCCTTTCTTGCTTGCAGGTACTTTATATGCAATGCCCAAATAGCTTTGAGGGGCTTGGATGCTTTCTGATGTCATAACAGAATCCATGATTATACTAGGCTTATACTCGCTGGAATTTAGAAGATTGAGGGGGGATCTTATTGAAACGTATAAAATTCTAAAGGGATTGGACAGGCTAGATGCAGGAAGATTGTTTCTGATGTTGGGGAAGTCCAGAATGATGGGTCACAGTTTAAGGATAAAGGGGAAGCCTTTTAGGACCGAGATGAGGAAAAACTTCTTCACAGAGAGAGTGGTGAATCTGTGGAATTCTCTGCCACAGGAAACAGTTGAGGCCGGTTCATTGGCTATATTTAAGAGGAAGTTAGATATGGCCCTTGTGGCTAAAGGGATCGGGGGTATGGAGAGAAATCAGGTATAGGGTTCTGAGTTGGATGATCAGCCATGATCATACTGAATGGCAGTACAAATGGCCTACTCCTGCACCTACTTTCTATGTTTCTATGAGAGCTCCAGAGAGGTTATGCAAGAGAAGCACAAGAATTCCATCGTCCATAGACATCTGTTCCAGCTACACCAGCATGACAGGCAGGATGCCAGTGATGAACAGAGAGACCATGGTGAAGAAGTCCTAGTCTTGCTTCCACATCATGCAGCTGTGGTTCAAAATCTGCCTCTCATCAACCTCCAGTTAAAGAATGGAAATCAAAAATACCTTCATGATCCTCTCTGAAGATGAAGAGGGAAAATAAGAAAGAATATGGGGAGTACCCAAGGTCAGGACAACAGCAACAGTTGAACACAAAGCAAGAAGAGGAATTGCTATCTATGATACATACCAACAGAAGGAGCTCTGTGAATTGAGACAAATTGGAACTTGTGCAGAGACTCACTGACCACATGAATGTAGTTCAGGGCTCCATTATGAGGCATGTGGAACAAATTATGGTTACAGAGCAAGAAGAAGAACAGAGGTGAACAGGTAGTATCTTGGCAGAAGGGTGTGAAAGAAATAAATATGTAGATCAGAGTTTTCAAAAAGACACTAATATTAACACAGCAAATGAAAGCAAGACATATGTGGAAACAAAGAGGAGACAAAGAAGGATTATTAAACCACAACAGAGATGGATTGAAAGCAGGTGAATGAATAACAGACTGCATTTGCTCATTACAATTGAAGTTAATGTAATTCTTTTTGTTGGAATGCATTATTCTTTCTTGCAGGTTTATGAGGACATAATATCTTTTTTCTTTAAAGGGGGAAGATGCATTATTATGTGTGTACATAATAAAGAACTTCAGTTCCCAGTGTGCAGTGCGGGCCTTTCACTGGGAACCGGAAGTGGTGTTGGGGAGCTGGTTGCGTGCACTCCAGTTAAGCTGAAACCATGATTGGAGTGTACTATAAATAAATATGTGCTAGAGTTTCTACCCACGCTGTTTGTCTTTATTGAGAACAAATTTAACACCCACTAGTGAAAGGCAATTCTATGTTGGGTGTTGTGTAATGAACCAGATTATATTAGAGAAGTTAAGGTAAAGAAACCCTTAGGAGGCGGTGATCCTAATATGGTGGAATTCACCCTGGAGTTTGAGATGGAGAAGATAAAAGTCAGATGTATCAGTATTACAGTGAAGGAAAGAGAATTACAAAGGCATGAGAGGGGAGCTAGCCAAAGTTGATTGGAAGGGAACACTAGCAGGGCTAATGGCAAACAACAATGACGGGATTTTCGGAGGGAAATATGGAAGTCACGGGATAGATACATCCCAAAGAAGAAGAAGTATTCTAAAGAGAGGATGAGGTAACTGCAGCTGACAAGGGAAGTCAAAGACAGCATAAATGTCACCCAGTTCGGATATGGCCCAAGTGTGGGATGAAAGACAATAGTTCACAGACTTTAATACGAACAGTGTAACAGGGAAAAGAAAACAATAAACGCTAGGCCAAACAGGGCTGTTAACTAAAGCTCTCAAATGGAAAATGAAGCCTACACTGAGGCTGAAATGAACAACTAAGAATAAAACGAATACCGCGTCTTCAGAGTCAGCTGACTTGACAGTGTCATGGTGCTGGCTGGAATTTCCCACCTTTTCCCTTTCTTCCCTAATTGGTCCTTAATCCCCACACTTGATTCCCAATCTTTCCCAATTCCTCTCAATCACCAGCACCTGGTTTCCAATTAGCCATCGGAGGATAAGACCCCGACAGCTCCGGTCAGTCCTTGCCAGATTGTTGGTCGACTTTCAGAGAGAGAGGAACCCTGCTCCAAGCCTTCCACCTCAAATCTCTTCGTAAATCAAGTCTCCCTGGTTCTGACTCAACCTGGTCTTAATTCTGCACTCGCTATGGAAATTCTGCCTCCTGATCCTGCTTACGTGTCAGAGTCCTGCACTTGGATCGTTTTTTCTTGCCACGACCCTGTAACAGACAGTCTTATTTCTCAGCCAAGGCAGAATGCAAGCAGGCTGCAAAGCATTGTTGTATCGAAGTCTCGACAAATACTATGACAGAATGAATGGAGTTAAGTTCTATCGCAATGAAATAATATTTAGCTGACGTGTGCATAGTCACAAGTGCAATTGCCGTATCTACTGTGCTGTCGAATCTGTGGTTGTGACAGTAAAAGCAAAAGAGAGGGCATAATTAGTGAGAAGTTAGAGAATCGGGAAGTTTTTAAAGAACCAATAGAAGTCAACTAAAAAGCTGTAAGGAGAAAAAAAAGATGAAATATGAAGGTAGACTAGCCAATAATATAAAAGAGGATGCCTACAGGTTTATTTTTTCAGATATATATATGGTAAAAGAGAGGTGAGAGTGGATATCAGACTGCTGGAAAAATTGCCCTGGAGAGGTAGCAATGGGGATCAAAGAAATGGCAGACTAACTTAATATGTGGTTTGCATCAGCCTTCACTGTGGAAGGCGCAAGCGAAATTCAAGAGTGTCAGGGGTCAGAAATGAGTTAGTTGCTATTACTAAGGAGAACTTGCTTGAGAAGCTGCAATGTTTTTACATGTTTTAAGTTTGGTGTGTCACCTGGAGCAGGTGGACTACATCCTGGGGTTCTGAAAGAGATAGCTAAAGAGATTGTGGAGGCATTAGAAATAATATTTCAAGAATCTACAAGACTCTGGAATGGTTCCAAAGGACTAGAACAGTGAACATGTCACTCCACTCTTTAAGAAGGAAGGGAAGCAGAAGAAAGGAGATTCTTTCTTTATTTTAGGCCAGTGGTTGTGAAGATATTGGAGTCCATTACTAAGGATGAGATTTTTGGGAACTTTGAGGCATATGACAAAATACATCGTAATCAGCAAGGTTTCCTAAGGGGAAATCTTGCCAAAGAAAAAAGTTGGAATTCTTGGAGGAAATAATAAGCAGGATAGACAAAGGAGAGTCAGTGGATATTGTTTACTCGGATTTGACAAAGTGCTGCACATGAGGTTGCTTAACAAGATAAGAGCCCATTGTATTACAGGGAAGATAGCAGCATGGATAGAAGATTAGCTGACGGGCAGGAGGCAAAGAGTGGGAATAAAGGAGGCCTTTTCTGGTTAGCCACCAGTGACTGCTGATGTTTTACAAGGGTCGCTATTGGGACTGCATCTTTTCACATTATACGTCAATGATTTTGATGATGGAACTTGTGGCTTTGTAGCTAAGTTTGTGGATGACACGAAGACAGCCACTGTTGAGGAAGTCTCCAGAAGGACTTAGAAGGGAGAATGGGCAAAAAAGTTAGCAGATGGAATATAATGCAGGGAAGTGTATAATCATGCACCCTGATGGAAGGAATAAAGGCTTAAACTATTTTCTAAATGGTGAAAATAAAATTAAAAATCAGAGATGCAAAGGGACTTAGGACTCCTTGTGCAGGATTCCATTAAGTTTAATTTGCAGGTAATCAGTGGTAAGGAAGAGAAATGCAATGTTACCATTCATTATGACAGGACTAGAATATAAGAGCAAGGATTTAATGCTGAGGTTTATAAGGCACTTGGGGTATTGTGATAGTTTTGGCCCCTTATCCATGAGAAGATGTGCATTGGAGAGGGTCCAGAGGAGTTCATGAGAATGAATCCAGCAATGAAAGGGTGTATCTTGGCTCTGGGCCTGTACTTGCTGGAGTTTAGAAGAATGAAGGGGGATCTCATTGAAATCTACTGAATATTGAAAGGCCTGGACAGTGTGGGTGTGGAGAGGATGTTTCCTATAGTGGATGAGTCTAGGATCAGAGGACACAACCTTAGGATAGAAGAACATCCCTTTAGAACAGAGCTGAGGAGGAATTTGTTTCGCCAGAGTGTGGTGAATCATTGCCACAGATGGCTGTGGAGGCCAAGTCATTGAGTATATTTAAAGTGGAGGGTGATAGGATCTTGACTAGTCAGGTCAAAGGTTACAGGGAGAAGGCAGGAGAATGGATTTGAGAAGGATAATATATCAACCATGATGGAATGGAGGAGCAGATGGGCTAAATAGCCTAATACTTCTCACATGTCATATGGTCTTCTAATTGCAGAATGACAGCTTTACATTTATACTCATATCCTCAAGCAATATCGACCAACCAACCATTAGTTTTTTAAACTTGCTTATTGCTCCTTCATATTAGCTTTCAGTAATTTTTACAGAAAATACCCAGGATCCCATGAAAATAAACATTTCCCATTTTCTCACCATTAAAACAATCTTCAGACTCTTTAACTTGTCTAGTAATATTTCTTCATAAATGGTAATGTTTTTCTTACTTACTCATTTGTCCTGGACCCTTACATAGTTCTCAAGTTGTTTTTTATTTCCTTTGTGTATTTTGTAGTATCAAGACTCTCATGAGTGCCATATTGAATGGATCCTTATTTATACTGTGCCTTACATCAAATCTGCCTGGTTACTGTCATGCTTCAATTCATAACAGGTTGCTGTGTTCAAATTGATTGTTGTACTTCCAATATTACAACATGGCACACACTTCAGAGGTAGTCAGATATATTTTATTGGCTGGGAAGTCCTTTAGGGGTTTCTAGAAGGATTATAAAAACACTGAATAATTATAGTCTTTTTAAAGCTTTTGATAAGCTGATTGCTTCTCTTCAAGGAAATATATACTGTTCCTGAATTAAGATGGTTTATTAAGTAGTGAAAAATAATTTGGGCAAAAATTCAGTTTGTTCTAATTCCTCTTGCTTCCTCCAGGCCTTGCAATGAAGTAAGATTAAGAATTTTTGCAGCCACTAGTAGTTCTTTTACATTGGAATTTTAGCCCATCATTAATAGGAGATTCTGCAGATGCTGGAAATCCAGAGTAATGCACAAAAAGTGCTGGAGGAATTCAACAGGTCAGGCAGCAACTAGAGAAGGGAGTAAACTGTCAACATTTTGGGCTGAGACTTTTCGGCACAAAACGTCAACTATTCTTTCTTTTCCATAGATACTGCCTGGGCTGCTGAGATCCCCCAGCATTTTGTGTGTGCTACCAACAATTTTAGTCCTTTGCCTTTCAACAGGCTGGATTAAAAGTTAAAATTCATGAATTCAAGATGAAAGAATAAAGTCAGAATCAGAATCAGGTTTAATATCACCGGTATGCACCATGAAATTTGTTGAGTTTGTGGCAGCAGTACAAAGCAATACATAATAATAGAAAAAAAACATGAATTACAGTAAGTACATGTACAAACAGTATATTAAATAGTTAAATTAAATAAGTAGTGCTAAAATAGAAATAAAAGAGTAGTGAGGTGGTGTGCATGGGTTCAAAGTCCATTCAGAAATCGAATGGCAGAGGAGAAGGAGCTGTTCCTGAATCACCGAGTGTGCCATCAGGCTTCATTACCTTCTTCCTGATGGTAGCAATGAGAATGAGGAATGTCCTGGGTAATGAGAGGTCCTTAATAATGGCTGCCACGATTTTGAGGCATCACTCCTTGAAGATGTCCTGGATACTATCGAGGCGAGTGCCCACAATGGAGCTAGGTATCCAACTTCCTGCAGTTTACTTCAATCCTGAGCAGTAACCGCCCTCCCCATATCAGACAGTGATGCAGCCAGAATGGTCCTCGTGATACAACTCAAAACTTAAAAGTATTTTCAATGACATACCAAATCTCCTCAAACTCCTAATGAAATATAGTCATTGTTATGCTTTCTTTGTAGCTACATCGATATGTTGGGTCCAGCCTAGAATACTCAGAGATATTGATACCCAGGAACTTAAAATTGCTCATTTTCTCCACTTCTGACCCATCAATGAAGACTGGTTTGTGTTCTCGCCTTATCCTTTCTGAAGTCCACAATCAGTTCTTTGTTCTTACTGACATTCAGTGCAAGATTGTTGCTATGACACCACTCAACTGGTTGATATATCTCATTCTTGTACACCGTCTCGTCACCATCTGAGATTATGCCAATAGCAGATGTATCGTCAGCAAATTTACAAAAGGCATTTAAACTATGCTTTGCCGCGCAGTCATGGGTGTCGAGAGACTAGAGCAGTGGGCTAAGCACACATCCCTGTGGGTGCACAGTGTTGATTGTCAGTGAGGTGGAGATGTAATTTCCGATCCACACAGATTGTGATCTATCATTTAGGAGGTTGAGGAGCCAATTGCAGAGGGAGGTACAGAGGCCCAGGTACTGGAGCTTTTCTATGAGAACAGTAGGAATAATGGTATTAAACACTGAGATGTCGTGAATAAACAGCATCCTGACATAGGGATTTGAATTGTCCAGATGATCCAAGGCTGTGTGAAGAGCCAATGAGATCATGTCCACTGTAGACCTATTGTGGCATAGGCAAATTGCAGTGCATCCAATTCCTTGCTGAGGCAGAAATTAATTCCAGCCATAGCCAACCTCTTAAAGCACTTCATCACCATAGATGTGTGAGCTACTGGACAAGTCATTAAGGCAGCTCACTCTACTCTTCTTGGGCACTGGTATAATTGTTGACCTTTTGAAGCGGGATGGGGGGGGGGCTTCTGAGTGTAGCAATGAGAGATTGAAATGTCTTTGAACACCTCTGCAGGTCAGTTGGCACAGGTTTCCAGAGCCCTACCAGGTACTCCGCCAGGGCCTGTCGCCTTGCGAAGGTTGACCGTCTTGAAAGACAGCCTGAAGTTGGCCTGTGAGACGGGTATCTCTGGGTCACTGGTTGCTGCCGGGATCCTCATAGCTGTAGTTTTATTCTCCCTTTCAGAGCGGTCATAAAAGGCATTGAGCTCATCTGGGAGTGAAGCATCACTGCCATTCATGATGTTACGTTTTGCTTTGTAGGAAGTAATGCCTGCAAACCCTGCCAGAGTTGGCATGTATCCAATTTCACCTCAACCCTCACTCAGAATTGTTCCTTGATACTTGAAATAGCCCTCTACAAGTCATACCTAATTTTCTTGTACAGATCTAGTTTGCCAGATTTGAATGCCACAGATCTAGCCCTCAGCAGACTTTGAACCTCCTGGTTCATCTACAGCTTTTGATTTGGGTATGTACAGTATGTACTCATCCACACAAGTTTTAATGAAGTCAGTGACTGCTGTAGAGTACACATTCAGACTCGAAGATGAATCCCTGAATACAGTCCTGTCCACCAATTCAAAGCAGTCCGGTAAGCACTCCTGTGCCTCTCTTGCCCATACCTCCTTGGTCCTCACTACCAGTGGTCCCCAACACCAGGCCATGGACCGGTACTGGGCCGCAAAGCGTGTGCTACCGGGCCGCGAGGAAACGGTATGATTTGACGATATGAGTCAGCTGCAACTTCCCTCATTCCCTGTCACGCCCACTGTTGAAATTGAAAACACGCGAGGTCATCAGTCGCCTAAACGCAGTGATACCCTCGCGCCAGGGATCACTGGTTGGTGTCGGGTAACCGGCCACCTTGCGCAGCCGGCAAGAAGTGCCAATGCTACCGGTTTGGAGCATGGACAGATGGGCACTGCCTCTAAACCTGTTTAGCACACCAAATATTCGTGGGGAACCCAGTGCTAAAATATTCACACACAACCTAATTTGGGCTCAGGGTTTCGTAAGTAGCAGAGCAGCTACCTCGGTGTGATCGACTGAAAGTCATCCCTTGAGCCAAGCTTTTGTCGGCTGATAGATCCGACCTCACTACAAGGGGGGGGGGGGCACGCGCCCTGTCGCACTCTTCACTCGGTCGGTCGTTTTCTCCGGACTGCGACCGCCACAGCCCTGGTTCAGGGACCTCCGGCCCTTACCTTGTCCTCTCACTAATGTGTTGCAATGATTTTATATGTTCATACAAGGAAAATAAGCATTGTCTGTTTAATATCTAAATGTTACTCAAGATGTTATGATGCTTTTGACTTATAAGTGACTTATCACTATGTTCATGTGAGGAAAATATGCACTGTATGTTTAATATTAAATTCATTAGATAATCCCTTTTAGAAACAAAATTGAGTGTATTAGCCATTTATAAGTGACTTATAGTTGACTTATCAACTATATTCCGGTTGATATTAATACCCACACTGCCCCTCCCCAACCCCCCGCCGGTCCGCAAGAATATTGTCAACATTAAATTGGTCCGCAGTGCAAAAAAGGTTGGTGACCCCTGATCACTACAGTCCCTGCCTATACTTGGGAAGTAGAAATACAGTCAGATGATCAGAATTTCCAAAGTGAGGGCATGGAATAGCATGGTAAGTGCTCTTGATTGTGGTGTAACAGTGGTCCAGTGTGTTGGGTCTCTCTGGTACTAAAAGTGATTGTTGGTAATAAGTAGAGACTTTTTCAAGCTGCCCTGGTTAAAATCCCCCAGAATGATGGGAGAGGAATCAGGATGCACTGTTTCACATTTGTTGATAACATTGCACAGTGTGTCTAGATACAGTTATTCAACATACTGGTTAGATCAAAAAAATTGCATTATACAGTTTTGCTTCAGAATAAACACTGAAGTCATGGAGACTTGTAGCAGACTAATATTGAGGATAGGTGTAGGTTATTTGATATTCAACTAATATTTCAGAATTATTGTTCGATTAAACATTCTTTCTTGTTTACAAAATTCATTATTGGTTATATGTAAGAAGTACATGAATGGCATATGTTATTCTGACACCACATCATAAGTGTGTGCCTCACTAGAAGAAGTAGTAAGAGATTTTCTGTCCTCGGGCTCCTGAGATTTTCTTTCAATTAATTTCTTGTTTCAGAACATAACGATGGCAACAAGTAAGTTTTAAAATGTTCCCAAAACAACAACATACCTGTTGAAGTGCAGCACGTTACTTTTTCACAAGGGTAAAAGAGAGAGATGTTCAAGTTTTAAAAAGTGCTGCATAGTTTTTTTCTTTTGAAGCACTGTGAAACATTCAAGTTTTAAAAAAGAGGCAGTAAGTGGGCAAAATTCATGGGTTCATAAAGAGTGAGTACTGGTTGATAAAAATAATAAATTTTAAAAAGCAGAAATAGGTTATATCAGAAAGATAGACATGTTCGATTGCATCAAAGATAACTAGTTAATGTATACTGAACAAATTGAGCAGTATTTTAAAACAAATGGAAAAGGCAATGAGAAATCAGTGCCAGTTTTGCTGAGTGCAAATGGTGCAAGACCATGCAGTATGCTTAGAAATTTAACTGCTATAACAAAACCAGCCGAAGTGAGCTTTACTGATATTGTGAACATAATGCAGAAACATTTAGAACTGAAATGATTGTTGATTGCAGAACATTTTAGATTTTATAACTGGACTCAAAAGGAAGGGGAGCCCATTTTATTGTATGTGATTGAACTGAAGAGATTGTCCGAGCATTGCAAGTTCAGTGATAGACTTAATAATGCAATGAGAGATCATTTAGTTTGACGGAACTTAAGAAGATATCATTCAAAAACAGCTCCTAACTCAAGCACAATTTACATTTAAAAGAGCAGTTGAAATAGAAAGAGAAGCTAGAGACAAAGTTGAGTTGCAGTCAGGAATGAAAGTGACCATGAACAAAATTGCAATATTTAAACAGAAGCTAGCCTGGCCAAACAAATTGTGGTACCATTGTGACAGGGGATCACACACATCAGACCATTGTAGATTTAAGGGTGAAACTCAAACATGTTAAGGGTAAAATGGTGTTAAGCAAAAATGCAGCATTCCAGTTTTAAGAAGCCTGTCCGGTTGCTTATACCATCTGTGAAAAGTAGGCAGCAAGCTAGATTGTGCGGAGCCTGAAGGAGTTATTTGCAAGGTTGAGTGGAGCCCATGGGCAATGCCAGGTGTCCCAGTAGCCAAGAGGAATGAGTCTGTCAGGATCTGTAGTGATCTAAGTTCTCCATCAACCCAGAATGGTAAGTAGATCAATACTTTCTGGCCAGGGTAGAAGATATCTTTGCAAACCTTTCTGGAGGTGAACACTTCAGCAAAGTGGACCTACATGAGGCCTACCTGCAGAAGGAGATGGAAGAAGAGTCCAAAGTGTTTCTCACCATGAACATTCACCAAGAGCTTGATCGCTATAATTGGACTTTTTTTGGAAAAGAATCTGCAACTGCACTCTGGAAGAAAGCTATGGACCAGGCACTGCAATACTGCCCAGGCACTCAGTGTTACCCAAACGACATCATTGTTACCAATAAAGATGACAAGGAACATCTGCAAAATCTGAAGACCGTGTTAAAAAGATTACAAGATTATGGGCTCTTTAAACCAAGCTTCACATTGTGATCAGATTGTGGACTGAGAGATTTCAGGCAGTGATGGAGTCCAAAGGATGCGTCACAGTTGTGTTCTTTTATAGGATTTGACTATTACTATAACCAGTTCCTGCCAAACCTGGTTACTGAGATCCACTCCTTGAACTCGTTACTATGGATTGGGAAGAAGTTGCAATGGACAAAACAGTGTGAGGTGGCTTTCCAAAAGGCAAAGGAAACGATGATGTCAGACACTGTAGTCACACATTATGATCCACATTGTCCAATGATTGTTGCCTGTGACATCTCACCTTAAGGTAGAGGTGCAGTCATGTCACATGTTATGAGTGATAGAAGTGAACACCCCATAGCCTTTGCATCACATTCCCTTACTGTTGCAGAGAAGAATTATGCACAGATTGACAGAGAGGCCATGAGTCTGATTTGGGGTGCAAAATGTTTCAACCAGCACTTGTATGGGAGAGAGTTTACCCTCATTACTGATCATCAACCACTAGAGTCTGTTTTCAATCCACAGAAGGGTGTTGCACTAACAGCAACGGCACAAATACAGAGATGGAATCGATTTCTAGGAGGACACAATTACAAAATCAAGTTCAAGAGGATAACTAATCATGGAAATGCTGATGGATTTTACCGTTTACCCTTAGAAAAGGAAATACATGAAAAATTTACAAAAGAGGACATAACACAAATCAAAAGTCTCCCTATCATGCTAGGGATGATCCAAAGGGAAACCAGAAAAGATCCCATATTGTCTCAGGTCTACATGGCAATCCAAAACAGCTGGAACGTGCAGACAGAATTCCAGTTCCCCCACATTCGCTGGGATAATCTTGCCCTTGAGGGAGGTTGCTTTATGTGGGGATTAAGAGTTATTGTATCATCCAAGCTGAAAGCTGAAGTTTTGGAGGAGTACAAGCCAGTTATCTAGGTGTGGTCAAAATGAAGGCATTATCTGCTGGCCTGGAATAGATCTGCAGATCAAACAGTTTGCCATGCATTGTTTGGGATGCTAGCATATCCAGAAGATGCCAAGAACAGTACCTTTTCATCCCTGGGAATGGCCTGCATTGCCCTGCCAGAGGATTCGTGTGGATTTTGTCCAACCATTCATGGGCACAAGTTTCTAGGTAGTAGTGGATACAGCTACAAGGTGGCCAGAAGTGTTGCAAATAGCCTCCACCCCAGCCTTGCACACTGCTCATGTGTCAAGAAGCATCTTCTCAAGGACTGGTGTTCCAGAACACTTAGACAGTGACGATGGACCATAGTTTGTTGTGAATCAGTTTCAGTCATTCCTGAAATTGAATGGAATGCATTTGCACCATACTACCCAGCTTGGCAGGATGTTTTGTCCAGAGTCTAAAAAAAAACACTACGAGCAATGTCAGCAGAAAACACTGACCCTGAATCAGACGCTTATCAACTTCCTCTTGGCATATTGCAACGCAGTACACTCGACAACCAACAGCTTACCGGTTGTGTGGTTCCTTGGCTGTCTCTTGTGCTCAAACATGGATCTCCTCAAAACCATTTGCAGAAGGAGTATGCAGGACAAACAGCAGGGACAAATTGAGGACTCTTCAGACAAGTAGGTTCAATGTTTCACTCCTGGCGAGGAACCACAAAGATGGTCAAAGTGGTTACATGGAAAGATCAAGGACAGATCTGGACCACTCTTTTATGCACTGGAAATTGCATCTCAAGACAACACATTGATCACTTGAGGACAGCAGGATTAATTGTTAGAGAAAAAAGGTGCCCAGAGCTGTCAGAACTAGTTCCTGCAGTCCCAGAGTTGACTGCTACAACCACTATGGAGGAGGCCCCAGAACCTGAGATTGTTTCACGGCCATTCAGGAAAGATGTTATCCCACAAGAGTAAGAAATCTTCCTCAGCGATGAAATCTTTAGGCCTGAATAGGTCAACTTAAAATTTACTATGCTGTGGATATCTATACAATCATTGTATTATATAGTATTACTCATATAGTATATTAAATATGTTACATATTCTACCAGTCCATCAGACTGCTTAACTCGCGCTGATACAACAGTATTTCTAGATTATGTTGGCTATCCTGTTGTACATACTATTTATTTTAAATTACCATAAATTGCACATTGCACATTTAGATGGAGGCATAATGTCAAGATTTTACTCCTCATGTATATGAAGGATGTAAGTAATAAGCTCAATTCAATTTGATTCAATATTTAAGTTGAGATGCATTCCACATTGAGTTGGAGTTTATAGCTAAGCAGGGAGGAATGTTGTATATTTAATGTTTCAGCAATATTTGAGTAATCTTGTAAATATATTATTTGATTAAACGTTCTTTGCTGTTTACATAATTTATTATAGGTTATATGCTAGAAGTATGTGAATGGCATACATTATTGCACCACCACATCATATGTGAGCACCTCACTAAAATAAGGAACAAAAAGCTAATAAGCGAATATCTTGGCTCCTGTGTTTTCTTTCAATTAATTTGTGGAGTTACAAATCATAATACAGGGCTCTGTGCTTATTCCCCTGTTCTAATCTGTTTACTCCCATCACTGAGTGGTCATACTTATGCTCCTATATCATCTACAGACTCACCAATGGCAACATGGCTGTTTGCTGAATCACAGGTGGTGTCGAGCCCATGCACAAGAATGAGATCAAACACCTGGTTGAATGGTGCTGCCACGACCTCTCACACATCAATAAAGCCAACGGACTAATCAAGAAAGAAATCTCGTGACCATGTGCCTGTTGTCGTTGGTGGGTCCGAATTGGAAAGAGTTAGCAACTTCAAATTTATGGGTGCTAATGTCTTGAATGACCTTTCTTAGGCTCCACACATAGGCACAACCATGAAGAAGATGGACCAGTGCTACTATTTCCTTAGAAAGCTTAAGAGTCCTGTAAACTTTTGTGTCTCTGGAACTACCATGTATTTATGTCTCATTGTGTTTTGTTTCACTAGTGTCTTGTTTTGCATAGTCTTTTTCTTCACTGTCTTGTATAACTCATGTGCAATTTAGCAAGAAGGTGTTTAAAAAGGTTTTTTTGTTATCCTAGTATCCCACTGAGGTGCGTGGCCAAGTGGACGAGCGACCTGAAGGTTGTGAGTTCGAGCTCCAGCCGAGGCAGCGTGCTGTGTCCTTGAGCAAACCACTTAACCACACTTTGCTCCAGTCCACCCAGCTGAAAATGGGTACTGGCAAAATGCTGGGCGTTAACCTTGTGATAGACTGGCGTCCTATCCGGGGGTGGTGGGTGGGGGGGGGGGGGAAGAGAGAGTCTCGTACTCTCAGTCGATTCACGCCACGGAAACCGGCATAAGCACCGGCCTGATGAGCCTATAAGGCTCGGGACAGACTTTAACTTTAACTGGTATCCCACCATATTTGCACAAATGACAATAAAATTGAGTTGGCAGCCTAGGTCTGTTTTCTCTGGAGGGGATGTGATTGAGGTACATAAAATAATGTGGGGTATAGACAGCAAAGACTTCAGGAAACTTTTCCTCTTCTCAGAGTCGGGGAAAACCAGAAGATACAGATTTAGTGTAAGGATTAGGAAATTTAGCGGAGACTTGATCGGATCTTTTTCGCCTAGACAGTGGTGTGTACCTGGTATCACTGCCAAGAAGAGTGGTAAAAGTAGAGCTGCTGACAACTTTTGGCAGTTATCTGGGCAAGGACTTAATCATTGAGGCATAGAAAATTACAGGCCAAGTGCTGGAAGATGGGATTACTATGGATGGGCGCTTACCAGTTGACGTGAACAAGGTAAGCCGAATGATCTGTTTCTGTGCAGTAAATCCATGATTTCATTATATTAAAAAACTGCAGCTGATAGAAATATGAAGTGAACACACAAAGAACAGTTTTTTTACTATGTAGGTGCCCTCATTGCCTGCTTAAGGTGTATGGTACCGACGAAGTTCAGAATGACTATTAAATATAATGCAATTGTTTTGCTATTTCCTATTTATCTATTAAAGAAGATAATTCATACAAAAAGGTAATTCCCAAGATTAGGTATTATAGATGAGGAATGTTGAATTGGATAGCCAGAAATGATTCACAAGACCAGTCAAACCAGTCAAACAAGTCAGTTTTGGATGCATTTGAGGCTATTCACCAAAATGGTGAGAGTTAACAGCTGAATGTAGTTATAGTTTTATTTGTTAGCATTCATGAAACAAGATGTATTTGAAACTAGAAATCTATCTACTATGTGTCCTGATGGTCAAGTAAATGAGCACTAGAGATCAGTTACTGAACTGAACAGGCCAGCAAAGCCTTAGTTTTAAACTTTGTTTACCTGTTTATGCCCAAACTAAAATAAGTACACAATATTTCACATTCAGTTGTCAGGTAATGGCAGACTAGCCATTTTTAACCAACAAACCTCAACAGCAAAGTTTGTATTGAGGATGTCTGAAGAAATTTTGGTTAAGTTCTCTGGAGTTACTAGTTTTTATATCTGCACAATGGGTTATGCAGGATGATCAGGGATCTGTTTAAGTCGTGTGTAAATGTCCTTTCAATTAATAAGGCACAACCATGAAATTTATTTCATTAGCTGTAAGTACCTTTGGAAGCTCAGAGGCTGTGACATATTAATGCAATAAATGCAAGGTTAATCATTTTTCTTTCCTTTCATTCTGTGTATTTATCTATATTTTTAATGTCAGTGGTGTGAATAAGGTGGAGTTGCTGCTTCATATTGCACAGATTTCAACACTGGAAATTGGAAGTGAAGAGGGTATTTGTTAGCAAAAGGATTTAAAGGTTCTTCACTCTGCTTCTCCTTGATTTGTTTCATAAGAAAGCACGGTGTGAAACACTAATATTTTCACAATAGAAATTGTAACTGAAACTATGTGAACAAATCAGCATGTATTGTATTATTCTCTGCATCAGGCCACTCAACCCTGGTCATAGAGTTAAGAATCTGAAAAGTACTACACAGAAACAGGCCCTTTGGCCCATCTAGTCCATGCCAAACCATTTACGCTACCTACTCCCATTGATCTGCACCGGGACCAGAGCCCTCCATACCACTACCATCCATGTACCTATACCAACTTCTCTTCAATGTTGAAATTCAGCTTGCATGCTTCACTTGTAGAGACAGCTTGTCCCACACTCCCATGACTCTCTGAGTGAAGAAATTTTCACTCATGTTCCCCTTAAATTTTCACCTTTCACCCTTAACTCATGATGTTTTTTTCTTTTTATATCTTTTTATTAATTTTAAACAAACATAAGAGAAACATAGATACAGAGAGTTTGAGAATACATAATTAATAGGTTAAAGTATAAATACAAATAGATGATAATCCATATATAATAACCTCCCAAGCTCATAGTGATTACGAAAAAAGGAGTAAATAAGAAACCACCCCCAAAAAAAGAAAAAATACCTAACCAACATGGGCCATTGCATTGTCAAATATACACAGCAGCGCCAATAACTCCGCACCTCCATCCAAATAATTAAGGATAATAAAAGTAAGGTTTAGGAAAAGTCAGTTTAGCTCATATGAAAATGTTGAATAAATGGTCTCCAAGTTTCTTCAAATTTAATTGAAGGGTCAAAGTCAACACTTCTAATTGTTTCTAAACTCAAACAAGAAATAGTTTGAGAAAACCACTGAAATATAGTTGGATGATTAATTTCCTTCCAATTCAAAAGGATAGATCTTCTAGCCATTAACGTAACAAATGCAATCTCCCGCCGAGCTGAGGGGGATAAACAACTATTATCCACCATTGGTAAACCGAAAATTGCAGTAATAGGGTGCGGTTGCAATTTGATATTCAGAACTTTTGAAATAATACCGAAAATATCTTTCCAATAATTTTGCAAGCAGGGGCAAGACCAAAACATGTGGGTCAATGAAGCAACTTCAGAATGACATCTGTCACAGGTTGGATTAGCATAAGAATAAAATCGAGCAAGTTTATCCTTAGACATATGAGCCCTATGTACAACCTTAAATTGTATTAGGGCATGTTTAACACAAATAGAAGAAGAATTGACTAATTGTAAAATTTTCTCCCACTGCTCAGTGGGTATAAGACAATGAAGTTCTTTTTCCCATTCCTTCTTAATTTTTCCTGATACATCTGGCTGTATTTTCATGATCATATTATAAATGATGGCTACTAAACCCTTCTGCAAGGATTCAGAGCTAAAAATTTTTCTGTAATGTCCACTGGACATAATTTCGGAAAAAACTGTAACATATTATTCAAGAAATTTCTAACTTGCAAGTATCTAAAAAAATGAGTTTTAGGCAAATTATATTTATTAGATAGCTGTTCAAAGGACATAAAACTATCGTCTAAAAAAATCACGAAAACATTTTATACCTTTTGTTTTCCATAATACAAAGGCTTGATCCATAAAAGAGGGCCGAAAGAAAAGTTAGATACAATAGAGCTTGATAAGATAAACTTATTCAAGTCAAAGAATTTACGAAATTGAAATCATATTCGTAATGTATGTTTAACTATAGGATTGGTTATTTGTTTATTCAATTTAGATAAAGCAAAAAGAAGCGAAGATCCTAAAATAGAAAACAATGAGAAGTTTTGTACAGATTTACATTCCAAATTTACCCATTGTGGGTAAATATAATCGATTCTTGTGTCCAAAATATTAAATATTGAATATTAACTGCCCAATAGTAAAATCTCAGGTTTGGCAAAGCCAAACCACCCTCCTTCTTAGGCTTCTGTACATATTTTTTACTTGATCTAGGATTTTTATTCTGCCACACATACGAGGATATTTTGGAGTCAATAATATCAAAAAAAGATTTAGGAATAAAAATTAGTAATGCTTGGAATAATTATAAAAAATTGGGTAATACTATCATCTTAAAAGCATTAATTCGACCAACCAACGACAAAGATAATGGGGACAACTCATGATGTTTAGTTGTAGTCCCACCCACCCTCAGTGGAAAAACCCTGCTTGCATTTACCCTCTCTATACCCCTCATAATTTTGTATACCTCTATCAAATCTCCCCTCAATCTTCTATGTTCCAAGGAATACAGTCCTAACCTATTCAATCTTTCCGTATAACTCGAGTCCTCCAGACCCGGCAACATCCTTGTAAATTTTCTCTGTACTCTTTAACCTTATTTACATGTTTCCTGTAGGTAGGTGATGAAAGCTGTACTCAATACTCCAAATTAGGCCTCACCAATGTCTTATACAACTTCAACATAACGTCCCATCTCCTGTAATCAATACTTTGATTTAGGAAGGCCAATGGGCCAAAAGCTTTCTTTCTGACCCTATCTACCTGCGATGCCACTTTCCATGAATTACGGACCTGTATTCCCAGATCCTTTTGTTCTACCACACTCCTCAGGGCCCTGCGTGCGTGGGTATGTGGGTAAGACCTACCCTGGCTGGCCCTCTCAAAGGGCAACACTTTGCACTTGTCTGCATTATGTCCCATCTGCCAATTTTCAGCCCATTCTTCCAGCTGGTCCAGATCCTGCTGCAAGACACAACAGCCTTCCTCACCATCCACTACACCCCCAACCTTGGTGTCACCTGCAAATGTGCTGATCCAGTTAACCACATTATCATCCAGATCGTTGATACAGATGACAAAACAATAACTGCCCCAGCACCGATCCCTGCAGAACTCCACTAGTCACAGGCCTCCAGTCAGAAGGACAACCATCTACTACCACGTTCTGGCCTCTCCCACAAAGCTAATGTCTAATCTAATTTACTACCTTACCTTGAATGCCAAGCGACTGAACTTTCTTGACCTACCTCTCATGTGGGACCTTGCCAAATACCTCTTTAAAGATCACGTAGACAACTTTAACTGCCTTGCCTTCATCAACTTTCCTGATCATTTCCTAAAAAAAACTCTATACAATTGGCACACACAAAATGCTGGTGGAACACAGCAGGCTAGGCAGCATCTATAGGGAGAAGCACTGTCGACGTTTCGGGCCGAGACCCTTCGTCAGGATGTCTCAGCTGCCTGGCCTGCTGCGTTCCACCAGCACTTTGTGTGTGTTGTTCGAATTGCCAGCATCTGCAGATGTCCTCGTGGTTGCTCCATACAATTGGTTTTATTTGGTCTACCACGCACAAAGCCATGCTGACTATCCTAAATCAGTCCCTGTTTATCCAAATACTTATATGTCTGGTCCCTCAGAATACCTCCCAATAACTTTCTCACTACTGACGTCAGGCTCACTGGCCTGTAATTTCCTGTTTAATTTTAGAGCTTGTCTTCAACAGTGGAACAATTTTGGCTGTCCTCCAATCCTCCAGTACCTCACTTGTAGCTAAGGATGATTTATATAATCTGTTAAGGCCCTGGCAATTTCTGCACTTGCCTCCCACAGGGTCCAAGGGAACACCGTGTTAGGCCTTGGGGATTTCTCCACCCGAAATTACCTCAGGACAGCAAATACCTCCTTTTCTCGAATCTGTATCGGGTCTATGAAGTTGATGCTGCTTTGCCTCACTACAATATGTTCTGTGTCCTTCTCCTAAGTAAACAGAGATGCAAAGATTTTATTTAAGATCTCCCCATCTCTTTTGACTCCAGCCATTCCAATCTCCCAGAGGACCAATTGTGTCCCTTGCTATCCTTTTGCTCTTCACATATTTGTAGAATTCCTTAGAATTCTCCATCGCCTTGTCTGCTAGGGCAAACTCATATCTTCTTTTAACCCTCCTGATTTCTTTCTTAGGCACTCTCTTGCATTTCTTATACTCCATTAGTACTTCGTTTATTCCTTCCTGCTTATACATGCTATGCACCTTTTTTTTCTTAACCAGGGCCTCAATATCTCTTGAAAACCACTGTTCCCTCCACCTGTAACCTTTCCCTTTTATTCTGACAAGCACATACAAGCTTTGTACTCTCAGAATTTCACTTTTGACAGCTCCCACTTACCAAGTACACCTTTGTCAGAGAACAGCCCGTCCCAATCCATAATAACACAAAATGCTGGCAGAACTCAGCAGGCCAGACAGCATCAATGGGAAGAGGTAGTGACGACATTTCGGGCCGAAACCCTTCATCAGGAGTGAAGTAACATGGGATGGTTGAGGGGGGATAATTAGTGGGGGGAGGGATGAAGTAGAGAGCTGGGAAGTGATAGGCTGGAGGGAAATGGGCTGGGGGAAGGTGGAGAATTAGGGGAAATAAAAGAGAAAGAAAGGTAGGGCTGGGGGGAGATTATAGTGAGGGGGGAATAAGAGAGAGCAAGAGAACCAGACTAAAATTATAGATAGGGATGGGGTAAGGGGGGCAGAGGTATCAACGGAGGTCTGTGAGTTGAATGTTCATGCCGGCAGGTAGGAGGCTACCTAGGCGGGAGATAAGGTATTGCTCCATCGACCTGCGTGTGGCCTCATCTTGACGGTAGAGGAGTCCATGGACAGACATATCGGAGTGGGAGTGGTCTGTGGAATTGAAGTGTGTGGCCGTAGGGAGATCCCGCCACTGCTGGAGGACTGAGTGCCAGTGTTCGGCGAAACAGTCTCCCAGTCTGCGGCGGGTCTCCCCAGTGTATAAATGGCCACATCAGGAACACCGGATACAGTATATCACCCCAGTTGACTCATAGATGAGTGCCTCATCTGAAAGGACTGTCTGGGGCCTGGGATGGTGGTGAGGGAAGAAGTGTGGGGGCAGGTGTAGCACTTCTTCCGTTTGCAGGAATAAGTGCCCGGAGGGAGAACGGTGGGGAGGGATGGGGGGATGAATGTTCAAGGGAGTCTCGTAGGGAGTGATCCCTGTGGAAAGCCAAGAGTGGGGGGGAGGGTAAGATGTGTCTGGTGGTGGGATCCCGTAGGAGGTGGCAGAAGTTATGGAGGATTATACGTTGGATCTGTTGGCTGGTAGGGTGATAGGTGAGGACCAGGGGGACTCTATCCCTGGTGGGCTGGCGGGGGGATGGGGTGAGGGCAGAGGTGCGTGAAATACGGGAGATGCGATGGAGGGCAGAGTTGACAGTGGACGAAGGGAAGCCCCTTTCTTTAAAAAAGGAAGACATCTCCTTTGTCCAAGAATGAAAGGCCTTGTCCTGAGAGCAGATGCGGCAGAGGCGGAGGAATTGAGAGAAAGGGATAGCATTTTTACAGGAGACGGTGGGAGGAGGAATAATCCAGGTAGCTGTGAGAGTCTGTAGGTTTGTAGTAGACGTCAGTAGATAGACTGTCTCCAGAGATAGAAACAGAAAGATCTAGAAAGGGGAGGGAGGTGTCAGAAACAGACCAGGTGAATTTGATGGTGGGGTGAAAGTTGGAGGCAAAGTTAATGAAGTTGACGAGCTCAGCATGCGTGCAGGAAGCAGCGCCAATGCAGTCGTCGATATAACCTAAGAAAAGAGGAGGGCAGATCCCGCTGTAGGCTCGGAACACAAATTGCTCCACATGGCTGACAAAAAGGCAGCCGTAGCTAGGACCCATGCGGGTGCCCATCCACACTTGCCAGTTCCTTTCTGATATCATCAAAATTGGCCTTTCTCCAATTTAGAATGTCAGCCCAAAGACCGGACCTTCTTTTTTGCATATTTCTTCAAAACAAATGGCGTTGTGGTCACTGGATGCAAAGTGTTCCTCTACACAAACTTTTGTCACCTGCCAGGTCTCATTCCCTAATAGCAGATCAGGCATTGCACACTCTCCCATTGGTTAAGGAAACTTCCCTGAACACGTATGACAAACTCTAACCCATCTAGTCCTTTTACAGTGTGAAAGTCAAAACCACCTACTATAACAAACATGTTTATTGCAATAATCTGCGATCTGTCTGCAAATTCATTACTTTAAATCCCTTGGACTGTTGGGTGAACTGTAATATAGACACATTAACATAGTCATACCGTTCTCATTTCTCAGTTCCACCTATAACGCCTCACTTGATGAGTTCTCCAGTCTGTCCTGACTTAGCATTGCTGTGACATTTTCCGTGATTTCACCCCTCCTCCTTTAATCCCTCCCACGCTGTCACATTTAAAACAATGGAACCTGGGAATATTGAGCTGCCAGTCCTGCCCCTCCTGCAGCCAAGTCTCACTAATGGCTAAAATTCCAGGTGTTGGCCAATGCCCCAATGAACTTCAATTAAAAAAATTACAAAAAAATAGAAATATACGCAGCTCAGGACATTAGTCGCACTATGTGGGAAAGGTCAAGGGCTGGAGAAGAAAGAGTCTGAAAGGAGAGGAGAGTGGACCATAGGAGAAAGAGAAAGAGGAGAGGAACCAGGGGTAAGTAATAGGCAAGTGAGAAGAGTTCAAAAGGTCAGACTGGGGAATAGAAGGTGGGGGGGGGGGGTGTCAGGAAGCTGTTCACCAGAAAGAGAAATCGATATTAATGCCACTAGGTTGGAGGGTACGCAGACGGAATATAAAGTGAAGCTCCTCCACCCTGACAGTCTCACCACTCACCTTTGCTCTTGCAACTCTAGTTTAAACCCACCGTGGAGCACCAGCAAACATTCCCGCTAGGATATTCGCCCCCTTCTGGTTCAGGTGCAAACCTCCTCTTCTGTACAGGCCCCACCTTCCCTGGAAAAGAGCCCAATGATCCAAAAATCTGACACCCTCCCTCCTACACCAACCCAGTAGCCATGTGCTAAACTTTATAATGGTCTACCATTCAGTAAGATTATGATTTTCCTGACTGATTCCTTAAAAATGTTGATTTCCCATTAGTCCAAAAATCTGTTTATCTCATCGTTGAATGTATTTAATGTTTCATCCAAAGCTGTCTGGGGTAGAGAATTCTGATCTGTTTGAGAGAAGAAGTTCCTCCTCATCTGATTACTTGAGTTGTTGATGCCATATCATGATGCAATGTCCTCTAGTTCTCGGTTTTCCCAGCAGGGGGAAATATCCTCACAGCAAACAACTCTCTCATAGGCTTGAACAGTTCAATAAGATCACCAGTCATTCTTCTAAAGTCCAGAGAGTATTCTGCCCAATCTTTCCTCATGAGACAACCATCTCAACCCAAGAATAAATAGAGTAAACTTTTCCACATTCCTTTAAGCAAAGTGAAACCTCGAAGTAAAGGGATCAAAACTGTACACACTGCTCTTGGTTTGATTCTACTGTAAGTGTGCAACTTCATAAGTATTTTTCAAACTCCACTGTTAAAATTTTATGACAATGAGATTTCTTCTTTGCTACTCAGTTTTTCTCCCCTCCTTTCCAGGAAGAATTTGAAAGGATCGAGATGCCCAGGAAGGAGGTGCGCAGAAGAGAAGCAGACTGGATAAAGGAGCAGAAGAGGTGAGTGAGGTGCAGAGAAACGAGTGGGAAACCAAGGAGAGAGTCGTGCTTTGGAGGCATTCACTGGGAAGAGTCACGCTGGAGAGGTACGCAGAGAAGAAATGTGGGCAGCAGTAAGAAGCTTGGAGAAAGGAGCACTTGAATGAAACAGACAGGACAGAAATGCACTGGAGAATGGTGTACAGGGGCAAGGTACACTAGAGAGATATGTTGGAGGATGGAGAACAGGGGGAGGGCACTGAGGCAGGAGCACAGATATGAAATGGGCAAGGAGATGAGTGGAAAGAGGAGCTGCCAGTATTAACAGGACAGAGATGCACAGTGTGTGGTGCTGTGAGAAGAGCAGCACTGGGGAGGTGCAGGAATGAACTGGACTGGAGAACGCTCACAAGGGAATGGTGCGCAGGAACAGGAAGGTGGTGCAGAGTCAAGAGTGCTATGCTGGAGAGCTGTGCATTTACGTTGCTTTGCACTGGACTCAAGCTCGCTGGGGAGAGGTGAACTAGAGACAGGAATGAGTGAGCTGCATAGCATTGAGGTCCACAGCAAAACGTGTATTGTGAAGAGGTAGACAGACATGAGTGATGCTAAGAGATAACTAAGATAAGTGATAACTAAGAGAGTGGTGCTGGAGAGAAGTAACCTGTAGTGAGGTTCACAGCAGTGAGAATTACTGCTGAGTTGTATAGTTAGGGCTTTGACATAAGACTTCAACTGATAGTTGCACTTGAATCAGCTTCACTGTGATAAGGTGCACCACAGGGCACACTGGATGCAGGTTAGAAAAGAGGATCCAACACACAGATTAGTTGACGAGATTGAGGTTCAGATCCTTTAAGCCACTGAAGGAGCAGTGCTTCCACATGGCATGTCTTGGAAAATGGTGACAGTGAACGGTAGCTTCCTAGAGCAAGAGTTTGTTAATTGTCTAGCTCAAGTCTCAGAAGGGCACAATACCCTGATTTTCTTTCTTTGTCGCTGCACCTTTCAAGGGCTCTACCGGAGTGCTTTTGAGTGGTACAGGAACTGCTGCACATGCATAATACCTGCGACTAATTGAATCTGGTTATGTAAATATCATATGATAAAGAGGAACCAAAATCAGAGAGAACTTTTCTTCACTACTGGTGGATTTACAAACTTCTAGATGCCATCAGTTGTACACAAATGGTAACCACAGGCTTTATAAACCAGAAAGGGTATTTTTCCATCATTGTGCAGCTGGAGAATTTCATGTGGATTCCATTATAGCTATTATTATCCAAAGATAAGCTAGCCACCTGTTATCATTGCTGGAAAGAGATACAAGTTCCCAAGTTGAGGGATACACACTTCTCCTTTTAAATCATGATACTTGTGCAGAGCTCCACATGTGGGGCACAGGAACACCTTCAGTTTGTGTAAAGAAATTTTTGAAGAAAATTACGTGAAAAATTACGAGTAGTTTATGCTACTCAGACACTTAATGCAACAAACTATTATGGCAGTAGCACTGCAAAGCAGCTTTCACCAAAGGGACTTTGTATAGGTCACACATCATTTGTTGATGTTGCAGACGTTGGAGTTGGCTTGGATAAACAAGAGAAAATCTGCAGATGCTGGAAGCCCAAACAGGGGATGCAAAATGCTGGAAGAACTCAACAGGCCAGGCGGCATCTATAGAAAAGAGTACAGTCGATGTTTCGGGCCAAGACTCTTAATCAGCTCTACAGTTGACATTTCGGGCCGAGACCTTTCAGCAGGACAATGGGTAGTTCCTTTTGGCAGATGGCTCGCAATCTCAATCACACAGTAGGACCTCTTTCCTGAACTGATGGTCCCAATATTATAACCATGTTATGAATCAGCAAGGATTGTAGGTGGAGGAGAAAAAACGTTTTCTATACTTTTTTTTTTGCTGTGAAAATATAGGAAGAGAAGGAGAATCAGTGACCATGTATCAGACCAGCATATACATTGTTGTTTGGACTGTGACACACAGATAAAGTTGGAATTTAAAGCTGTCTTCTCAAACTCGGTAACAATCTCTTCTCTTTCCCTGCGCAATAAACAGTGCTTCAATAAGAACTCTACCTGTAGCACAGTTATCCAATAGATGCTGACATTCAACATGAAACAAATGAAAGGAAATGTTGCAGTAGGTTGGTTAACTTGGTATATTTGGGACCCCTGTACCCACATTCTTCGGTGCCCTACCGTTCATGTGTAAAACCTACTTTGTTTGGTCCTACCAAAGTGCAATGCCTCACACTTGTCTTCATTAAGTTCTATCTGCCATTTTCAGCCTACTTTTTCCAGCTGGTCCAGAACCAGATGCAAGCTATGATAGCTTTCATCGCTGTCCACTACACCCGCAATCTTGGTGTTACCTGCAAATTTGCTGATGCAGTTAGCCACGTTAAGATCCAGAACATTGATATAGATGACAAACAACAATGGTGCCAGTACTGATCCGTGTGGCACTCCACCAGTCACAGGCCTCCAGTCAGAGAGGCAACCATCTACTACCACTCTCCAGCTTCTCCCACAAAGCCAATATTTAATCCTGTTTATTTGAACGCCAAGCAACTGAACCTCCTTGACCAACCTCCCATGTGGAACCTTGTCAAACACATTGCTAAAATCCACTGCCCCATTAACGTGATCGTACCTTTCTTATTCCTCAAGTCCACCCATAAAGCCTCACAGGACGAGTTCTCCAGTTCTCCCGACTATGTCATTTTCCCTGACTAGTAACAACACCACTCCCTCCTTAATCCCTCCCTCTATGTCACCTCTAAGACAGTGGAACCCCAGTGTACTGAGCTGCCATCTTGCCCTCCTGTAACCAAGTCTCCCTAATGGCTACATTACTACTGTGCTCTTCAGCCTTACCTACAACACCTCTTGCATTGGAATGTACACGGCTCAGGAGATTAGTTGCACCATGCTCAACTGAGGTCTGAACAACATCTATCTCCATAACCTCTTCACTATCTGTTCCAGCTCTCTGGTTGCCATCCCTCTGCAAGTATGGTTTAACACCCACACACTCCTCCCGGCTGTTTAAACCCCTTCTCCTTCCTGACTGTCACCTAGTCTCCTGTGTCCTGCACCTTGGGTGTAACTGTCTCTCTACATTTTCCATCTATCACCCCCTCAGCCTCCCGAATGATCGAGAGTTCATCCATTTCCGGCTCCAGTTCCTTAAGTTGGAGTGTTAAAAGCTGCAGCGGGATGCACTCCCTGCAGGTGTCATTGTCAGCGACACGGGAGGTCTCCCTGCCTTCCCACATCCTGCAAGAGGAGCATTCCACTATCCTGCCCGGCAACGCTGCTTTTCTAACTGTGCGAGTATAAAAAAGGAAAACACTGAATAAACTGGGGGCAAAGTATACCCACAGTGTTTTCACATTCTCTCACTCAAGATTCTCCTCGCTGAAGCCTCGAAGCCTCAAAATCAGCACTCACTCTAACACTGTTCACTCCAACAGAGGCCACTCCCTGCCCTACTTTAACTTACTCTTGCCAAACCATCCTGATCACTGATCGGCCACTGCAAAAAACGTCAAACTTTTGCAAACTGTTTCCTTATGTACTCAGTCGGCGAACCCGAGTGAGCTCCATCTTCTTGCACTTCAAATCACTGATTGCCACTGCTCAGAACGAGTATAGAAACTTTTGGAAGTGCAACATCACAATTGGGACTCTTTATCATGATTCTAATTAGAGTGTTGAATTCACATTGTAAAACATAATTGCTCTAATTAATTATACCATGAACTTTCATAGAGCTAATGTTATCTAAAGTAATCATATCAATCTTCATGATAACTGTACAGTCTTACCAAATGTTTGATATTTTTATTTATATCATTTCATATTTGAGTTTTTAATATAGCACAGAGTACAATCCTTGTGAACTTCAGTTATGAATAAGTGAAACTAATTTGGGATGCTAAGGCAATTCACCTCCAGTTACAGAACCTTGTTTCTAATAAAAGCAATGCATACTTCAGTTTATTTCTGAATTTCATTTCCACTGCTTTAAATGGAGTTAATTGTGGGAATAGTACAGGAGTATGACATGTGAAGTTAAAACCAGAAATGTGTGAAGTGCTATACTTTGGAAAGTCACCTTAGAAGCTGGAGTAGAAGGATAAGGGCAGAATTCTTTACAGTGCGGAGGAACAGAAAAGTCTTGAGGCCCAGGTTCATAGGTCCCTCTAAGTTATCACACAGTTAGTAGGGTGGTTAAGAAGGTGTGTAGTGTGCTGGTCTTCATTAGTCAGGGCATTGAGTTCCAGATATGCAACGTAATTTTGCAACTCTGGAAAACTCTGAGTAAGACCATAGGACAATAAAACATAGGAGCAGAATTATGCCATTTGACCCATCGAGTCTGCTCCATCATTCAATCATGGCTGATCCTTTTCCTCCCCCTCCTCAGCCCCACTTCCCGGCCTTCTTCCCTGTGGTGAACTACATATACCTGTCTGGACACCCCCCCCCCCCCCCCCACTGACTGCTCCTGTGGCCCCTCCCACTGACCGTGGCTCCTCCCACGGACCCCGGTATAAGGGCGATTGGAGACACAGCCCCGGCCTCAGTCTCCAGGATGCAGTGTGGTGGTCAATTGCTGCTTGTTCTTTCTTCCAACCAATAAAAGCTTTTATCTCGCCTCATGTCTCGGAGAGTTATTGATGGTGCATCACTTTGATGTCATGACCAATCAAGAGCCTATCAATCTCCTCCCAACGGCCTGGCCTCCACAGCTGCCTGTGGTAACAAATTCCAGAAATTCTCCACCCTCTGGCTAAAGAATGACAGCCAGAGTGACAGCCGACAAGTTTTCCTTCCGGTGCCATCGGCCAATACCCGAGCACAGGAAGGTTTAGGGGAAGTGTCAGAGATAGGTTTTTACACAGGGAGTGGGTGTGTATCTGGAACACACTGCTGGGGGGTGTTGATAGAGGCTGATACAATAGGGACATTTAAAAGACTCTCAGATGGGCACATGGAAGTAAGAAAAATGGATGGTTATGGGCTGTGTAGGAGGGAAGGGTCAGATTGATTATTGAATACGTTTATATTCATCAGTGAAACATTGTTAGCCAAAGGTCCTATGCTGTACTGTTCTATGTTCCAACATGCATACATGAGTATAGCCCAATTATAGACAAGTCAGTGATACCATTCCAATTATCACACCTTATTCCATTTGTTGACAGGCGCAGCAACTATGCAGCACACTATGCTGTTTCTAATGAATATATACTGATTTTATCTTGATGCCTCTTTCAATATGTCCTATTCTTTGTCTGTGGGTTTGTAAATAACTTCTATAAATTGAGTCTGCACTGCAGTGATCCTGGTGAAAGCCACACTGGGTATCTTTGATGAGCAATGAGCAAGTGCTGTTTGATTATACAGCGGAAGGCACCTTTGTAACTTTTCTGTCTATTGAGAGGGGATTGGATTTGCATTTTTCTGAGTAGGACATCGCTGGGAAATTTTCTACATAGGTTATAGCTGTACTGAAACATATGCAATTAAATTCTGCCCAAGTGTGAACATCATAACTTTGAATGCCAGTTGGCACATCCAGATTCCTCTGCACGTGAGCACACAGGATCTGCTTACAATAAAGAGTCACGAAGCAGTAAACCAAAGTGGTTGGTTTTCTGCTTAAGGCACACTTGAATATTTGCTACACCCACTCCCTGTGTAAACCAAAGTACTGTTTGAATGTGGAAGCATTTTTCCTTGCTCAATCATTAAGAATACTGCTCCAATCTTCTTATCTGTCCGGAGAACTACTACTTCATTTGTTGTAAAAGTTGTTACACCTCCTCTAGAATTCTCTTCTGCTCTCATTTCTTTTAATAACTCAAAGTTTCAATTCTGTCACTTTTCAATCCTGACCTGAGCTAATGCCCAGGTCTTCTCAGTGGAGTATTATCTCTAGTATGTCAATGGTAAGCTGTAAAGCATAGTTTCTACTGACATACAAGAAATAATATTTCCCTGAGGTGTAAAATTACGTGTGAACATGATAAGTGATTCAGCTCTGCAGTTATGTACTACTGCTTCCTGGATTAGCTGCTAGTTAGCCAAATTAATCCTGTTATTAATTATTGCAAAAAATGTCAATGAATAGAAAATATGGTATTCCCACTCCCATTCCCAACCAGTCTTCCAGTATTTTTACAGCAGTTTAATTTTGGTATTTATTTCCTTCATTATCACCATTTTCCAAATATTTTTATTGCTCCCAAATATTTAAGGTGATGGTGCAAATTGTATCATCATATGATGTTCATACTTCTATATGAAATACTTAGTTTAATGAAGATACTGCTCTTTTAAATATTTTAATCTTGAATGGCTTCCAAGGCAGCTCTCAATTAACTTCAGCTATTGGCACATCCCTTCCCTCTGTGCTGCTTTAATGGTGTTCACAGTGTCATGTCATCCAGGAGACCCCAGCAGTCCTCACAGTCTTCAACTGGACAGTTTAAGCAAGCAGGGTAGCCAAATACAAAAATGTATTTTGAGAGAAAAGGAATAAAAAGTTCAATTATACGATAATAAAGCCCAGTTCATTCAGAAAGCAGAGTATTGTATTTCAAAAATTGAGGAGATCAAGTTCAAGTTTATTGTCATTCAAATGTACACATGTATATGAAACAAGGTGCACAGTACAGTATATTATAACTCAAACACAACACATAAAGTAATATTACTACTAATAAATAATGGAATGTATTCCAGAAGATTGATATTTAACATAAGATACGTTTACAACATAAGTTAAAGAGTAAGCAGTATAACACTACTGGTGCTTCATATGTGATGAGGCCTGGGTGGTGGCAGAGAGTTCAGTAGTCTCATGGCCTGGGGGAAGAAGCTGTTTCCCATCCTTACAATCCTTGTCCTAATATGATGATACCTTGAGCCTGATAGTAAGGGATTGAAGAGATTGTTGGATGAGTGGGAGGGATCCTTGGCAATGCAAAAGGCCCTGTGTACACAGCAGTCTTAATAAATATCTCAGTTGTGTGGAAGAGACCCCAACAATCCTCTCTGCAGTCCTTGCTATCATTTTTATAGGGTTTTGTGGTCAGGCGCCTTGCAATTTCCATACCAGATGGTGATGCAACTGGTCAGGACACTCTCAGTGGTGCTCCTGTCAAAATTGGTTAGAATGGGTGGGAGGAGGGTGAATTGGAGCCTTCCTTGTTTAACTCTCCTCAGGAAGTGGAAAAGCTGCTGTACTTTCTTGACTAAAGAGGTGATGTTGAGGGACAAGTTGAGATCATTCATTATGTTCACTTGCAGAAGCTCGTTGCTCTTAACCCTTTCCACAGAGGAGCCATTTATGAGCGGAGAGGAGCTGTCAGCCTGAACCTTCCTAAAGGCCACAGTCACCTCTTTAGTCTTGTCCACACTGAGACTCAAGTTGTGCTCACACCATACTACCGGCTGCTCTCTGCATGCTGTTTCATTGACGTTGTTGATGAGGGCAAACACTATTGTGTCATCGGCGAACTTGATGATTCAGTTTGGATGTAGCAGTACAGTCGTGCATCAGCAGCTTGAACAGCAGTGGCCTGAACAGTTGAGGGCACAATGAAGCTAGAGATGTTGCTGTCAACATGGACTAACTGTGGTCTTTCTATCAAGAAGTCCAAGAACCAGTTACAGAAGTCATACTAAACCTTTCCAGATTAATGGCTTTGACTCGTCAGGAACTTCAATGACTAACTCAGGGTGCCACATTTTGGAAAGGATGAAAGCTCTTGGAGAAGATACAAAATAAGTTTTCCAGGATGATACCAGGTATAAGGAATTCATTTATGTGAAGTGACTGGAGTAACTAGAATAATTCTTATACCAGAACAGTGACACATAGCAGAAGTATTCAAAAATTAGATATTTTAATTGAACAAGTGGAAAGAAATTGTTTCCTAAGGCGAGTGAGCCGGTAACCTTAGCTTTGAGATAATTGACCAGAAGAACTAAGGAGAAGCTAAATCATTTTATCATATGAAGACTGCGAAGATCTGGAAAAGGCATTGGAATCAAATTCTATCAGGAACATTTCAAAATGTAAATAGACGCATACTTAGCAATAATTTAATTTCAGGGTTATGGGGAATAAATTGGGACATTGCCCAAACAGGACACCCCTTTCAAAGAGCTGGCACTGTTTCAATGGGTAAAAGGTCTCCTTTGTACTGTAAGATTCTATTTGACATACTCTCCATTTGTTTGGAAATCTTTAAAAGTAATGCATGCGGCAATAGATTTTACTGAGCAGTAGTCAAACTGTCGAATCCTGTATCATTCATTGCAGAACAGACCAAATTATTGTGGAATTAGTATGATTTATAAAATCTCTGCAGATTTTAACTCACTTTTCTTCTTTGGAATAATGAAAGGCTGAGTGAATGAATCCTGACAGGATTTGATACCACTGACCTTGGTAACATGCTGAATTCAGGCTAGATTTATTCATTTATTCACCTCTCTCCTCCTGCTAGATGGAAAAGTTGAGGCCAACTTTCTATTGGACCAGAAAGCAAAGCAAAGAGGTGGCCTTCCTTTGCATCCTATTGGTTAGATTAATGGCAACAATCACAAATGCTTTACAGCAAACTATCCATGATGACTGAGGATCCACCTCACCTTTAACCACAAAGGAAAAGAAAGCTAGGTGGAAAAACCAGGTAACGTATCCTCAGAGTAGGCTTACAGGGACCATTTGTACACAAATACTTTTATCAGTGATTTGATGTGTGTCCATAATGAGATGCTGATCCAGCATTTTCCAGGTAACTTTGCTGGAGATACCAGACATACTGTTCATTGCTTACCAAAATTGAAAGCAAATTTTACAAAAAAACAGACTTAAAAATTCTGCATAACAGAAGTATGAAGAGTATAGCAGTAATGTTTTATATTAAGAAGTTATATTTACTAGAGATCTTATTAGTGATGACTTCAACTAAATCCTTTAAATTAATTTTAATCTTTCAATGGGCTCTGCACAATTTTAACAGTGATACTCTCTTTGTACTGTACATTGCCAAAGCAGACATAATACATATATCATTATTCATCTGAGCACCAAGTTGTAGCTGTTGTATTGTGGTTACCTCGTACACAAGAAAAGCTTAGTCACAGGAAAACCAAAGATGCATCTGACTGTTTATCGTTGATATCTGAATATCTTGAACTGCAATACAGCATTTCCCCCTTTGAGTCTTTCTGCACTCGGGAAAAAATGTAATCAATGTCACTGTAAATTTAGCCTGTCAAAGTAGACTTGGAATGATTTCCATTGGCCTCTAAGACAGTGTAGAAGCACGCAGAGACTGCGGAGCTCATTGTCAGCATGCCAATTCAGACCTGTAAAGGAATGTGGCCCACACTATTAAAATAATGTTTTCCCAGGTCCTCGGCCTACAATAGCTATAAAGAAAATTGTCTTTGAGAATTCTCAACCCTTCCCTTTAAGTACATAAGTGTGCAACAAAATACAGTCTAGATTTTGGTGCTAACTGGTACTAATGTGGCAATATCATACAGGGAAACTAAGAATAGATTCCGTTGGAGAAAACAATGCTATATGCTTGCTGTTGGAATTCATATCTACGTTAGGAGTCAGTCTAGACTGACGATTTACACTGGCCTGTTACACTCCTTCTCTTTGAAGTTCTGAAATCCATATTTAAATTGTATATTCTTTTCTTGGAAAGGATACTGTTTATTAGGAGTGTAAAGATATTACTGAAAGTTTGCTGTATAATTAAACACCTTGATTAAAAGTGTGCTGAACTTAGTAAGCATTAGCAATGTCCTGCAGACATCCATAATTCAGTTTCTCATCTTTCCTGAGCTGAAAACAATTCAGCAGATATTTGCAGTCTAGCCTTTATTCAACTACCTATTTTCTTCCTTGAGCTAGGACATTAACGCTTGAAAGTGCTAATCTGTCTGAGCAGCTGTGCAAAATCTTCTTAGCAGTGATGTGACTGTGGCAACTTGCTGTAGTCTTGTGCCTTCTACTCTACTTAAAGGGGTTGTAATTTCTTAAATTTGACAACCTGCTGGTCGTTGATGAAGGAGGAGGAAGGCAAAAGGGTAGAATGGTGAGACCCAGTGGAGGACAGGTCAAGAAGATTGGCAGCAGTAGGCTGAAGACCGAATCCTTCTGTCAGATCAGTCATCAAGGTAAGTTTTCTAGAAGTGTAGAATGTGGGAGCTGATCCAGGCTGCAAGCAAGATCAGGGTCAGGAGATGGGGATTGAGATTATGTAAGCAGCTAAGAGACAAAGAGATGTGGACAGTGTTTGCTAGATGGAGATCAGGGAAGTGGGTGGAGGATTAAGGTTAGCGATTGGACTGTGCAGAATGGGAGATTGAGGCACCTATCAAATATTGGTTTGGAATTAGAGGGTCGGGTCAAGATTGGTGGGTGGAGGAGGTCAGTCATGCAACAGGGAGGTGTCAGAGCCATGAAATGGAGATAATTTCTTTTGGGTCAAGATTGGTGGGTGGAGATCACAGGGAAGGACATGAAGCTGGGGTGGAGGTGTCAGGGCCATGAGGTGGAGATAATTTCTTTTGTTGAAAACAGTTATGGGGTCAAAGCCAACAATGCATTGTGAAGATCCAAAGTTTCTGAGCAATCACGCGTAGGAAAACTTAGTCTAATTTCCCCCAACCACTTCAAAAAGAATATTGAACACAGAAAAACGCCAATACATATTGCAGTTGATAGGGAACTCACAACCAAAATCAACTGGTCAAATTTCCAAAGTGGCATGCTTCACTCTACAAATGGATGCAATTGGGCTCCACTTTGAAAGAAATTGGTTTTCAGAAATGCAGAGTTGAAATAAACAATGTTGATAGGCTACTGAAGACCATAAGCATCACAGCCACATCAGACACTAATGATCTTATTTAAATCAATTGGAGCAGGAAACCTGACTATTATTTTGCTGCATCCATTGCCCAAGAGAAAAAAAAGGCTGCATAGTATACAGGTAACTGATCTTGTCTAGAACAAACTTTATTAGCAAGTTTGTAGTATTGAATCAGAAATATTAAGGAATGTAGTGATGGAATTAGAATATTAACATTCAGCCAAAGGATAAATAAAAAGCTAAAAATTAAAAAGAACTTCTATTTCTTTAAAAATTTGAAGTTTAAATGGCTCTCTATTGGCCATCCACTTTTCCTTGCTCTTGTATATCCCTTGTTTTACTTCTCTGCCCTCATATGACTGTACACTGAAGGTAGTGTAATCAACATTTCTTTCCATCTGGCTCTTTGGCATTCACTGTGTGAGCTCCTTCACCATGTAAGGTTTAGTGTTAAGTCCAAACAAACTGTATGAGTAACTCAGTCAGTACTTCCAATATTTGTGGTTGAGCTGTGCCTGCAGTCAGCATTGGCACCAACAGAGGTGGGAAGGATCTTACTTCTTCACCGCAAGGAAAAGACTCATTCTGTTTCAAACAGCAATTGGAGTTTGCAGTTCATAGGATTGCTGTTACTTTTATGAATCTGAGCATATATTGAGCTTCTAAATAAAATACTCCGGGGAACTGATGAGATTGCATTAACATATACAGTTAATGACATAAGCAATCAAGCCAGATCTTTCAACTTTTAATTGAGTTAGTTTGGAACATGTTCTGCAACGCTCCACCTTGCCCCTTTCCCTTGTCAAGATGTGAAAGGAGGAGATTAAGTCCTGGTGAGGGTTCTTAGCCCAAAAGGGTCCTTTATTCCTTTCCATTGATACTACCTGACCTGTTGAGTTCTACCTGCATTTTATGTGTGTTACTCTGGATTTCTAGCATCTGCAGAATCTCTTCTGCTAAGAATTGCTTTGTGTCTTGCTTTGGGAACATAGCATTCCCCCCCCCCCCCCATGTTACCAGTTCCATCACCACTCAATCCACCATTTATTAAGCAGACAAAAGACAATTTCTCAGGTACAACATGCATATTAAGCTCCAAAAAAGTCTTGAGATTGATCAAAAACTACAACATGGAATTTTAGGGGAGAATATATTGGAATAGACAAATAATAATAACATCTACTTTGTATCTAAGACAAAGTGGACAGTTGATGTTTATCAACTGGCCTTCTCTATGAAAGAGAGGGAGAAATGTATTGGGAGAAGGTGTTCAAAGAGGTGTGTGAGTTTACTTGGGTTTCTATAATGAGATTCCTTTAATTAAATTAGAAATTAAACAGTTAAGCAATGATAGCTTTGGAATTCCAGTCATTTAAAAAGGTGACAAGGAAAAAGTTTAACCAATCATTTTCTAGGAAAAATGAAGATTCATAAAAACAAAATAGGATGCTATTAATGATAGAATCATTTCAGGCATGCCACACATTTTCCTGATAAGAAGTTTATGCCTAATGAAATGAATGCAATTTTTTGGGGGGTAAATCATCAGATTAACAGAGATAGTTTAACTGTAAAGAGATTGCCTACGCAGTTTCTGCATACAGGTATCTTTGATATCTTACAAATGATTGCACCAAAAGATGAAATGTTTGAGAGGGAGGCATTAGTAAATTGACTAGCACTGGAAAACAGGTTCTGAGGTTGTAATAGATGACTAGACTGCATTGTGTGATGGTGTAGGATGCACACAGGATTTGTGCTGCAATGGCATTAACATCATTTCAGTGACACACACAAGCAAGTGGTCCAAGTTCATTCATGGGTGTTCAAGCTTGAATTAGCTAATGTCTCAAGCCAGCACGGACCTTTTCTGTTTGGAACTTACAATGAAAGTTATTCCACAGAAATAGATGTCTTGCTGGTATTCATCACTGATCATAGAAAAAGAACACAGATTTCCCAGTCCTAAAGGCCTGAAGAAAAACAAGTGTTCTTCTGTCCACAGGGAGTTAAGAAGCCCTTATAACATGTAGTGGAAGTACCAGATAACATTGAGGTGAACCCAAGGATGTAAATGCAACATTATAGCAAGTTTAATGAAATCACACATGTAGCTGGGGTTCGGTGATCCTCATCAAATTCCTCCTTCCATCAAACGTTTCCTTTCATTACCTCCTACCAGAAACCTCTATCCATCGAAGCTGACACCTAACATCCAAACGGCTTATAGAACTTCACACACTTATAGTGACTCATAAGCTCATATTTTGGTATCTGGCATTGACAACCAGCATCACCCTGAACTGTACATTTCCTTCTCAGTGGAGCACCAGCAGCAGCCAAATGGCTGTCACAGTAGCCAGAATTGGTACAAAGATGAACATAGATGATGATGTAATTATAGTTAATCTATATTTTCTTTCCTCTCTTACTCTCATTACACAATGTCTTCAGATTCAGGAATGAAAGCTATTTTATGTATTCACTGCTAACATGACCCCTACCAACTTCCATTACCATCTGCCCAAGGAGCATGGACTTAGTGTTTTCCAGTAGTGGCCATCACTGCTCCAGTGCTTGTTTATCCAGCCATCATACAGTGTCCATTGGCTCATGCCGTACCCTCATTGTGATAAATGCAGAAGCCTCTCAGAGTCTGGGAGCTGCAGTGGAAAATCATAGACTGTGATCTTCACACAGAGTGTCTCAAAAATATCACAGTAATTGGTCTTCCAAGAGCTAACAAGAACAGCTCTACAATGGAGACATGTTTCTTACAGCAGCCATATTTGAGAATTAATTCTCCACAATCCGTCTCCATTGAACTGTTAAAGGCTTGTACAACATCAGGAAAGACCAGGTATAATGACTGGTGGTACTTCCTTCATTTTCCTTGGATTTTCTGCACAGAGAACAACAATTTCATTGTACCCCTAAGCAATGGGTCCATCGTCAACCCAAAATGAGTGCAGATTGAGGTCATGGAGCTAAAACGTGTGCACTCAGGGGTGAACTCCAGATCACTGTTTACTTGCTTTTGGAAGTGTGCAAGAAAATGGGCCATGTTCTAAAATCCATAATCCAAAGGATGGAGGCAGAAACAGTTAGCCTAATGTTCTAGATTGGGGAAGTGCTAGAATCCATTGAAGCAGGGAATTTGACAATAGACAATAGGTGCAGAAGTAGACCATTCGGCCCTTTGAGCCTGCACCACCATTTTGAGATTATGGCTGATCATCTACTATCAATACCCGGTTCCTGCCTTGTCCCCATATCCCTTGATTCCCCTATCCATAAGATACCTATCTAGCTCCTTCTTGAAAGCATCCAGAGAATTGGCCTCCACTGTCTTCCGAGGCAGTGCATTCCAGACCCCCACAACTCTCTGGGAGAAGTTTTTCCTTAACTCTGTCCTAAGTGACTTACCCCTTATTCTCAAACCATGCCCACTGGTACTGGACTCTCCCAGCATCTGGAACATATTTCCTGCCCCTATCTTGTCCAATCCCTTAATAATCTTATATGTTTCAATCAGATCCCCTCTCAATCTCCTTAATTCCAGCGTGTACAAGCCCAGTCTCTCTAACCTCTCTGCGTAAGACAGTCCGGACATCCCAGGAATTAACATTGTGAATCTACGCTGCACTTCCTCTACAGCCAGGATGTCCTTCCTTAACCCTGGAGACCAAAACTGTACACAATACTCCAGGTGTGGTCTCACCAGGACCCTGTACAAATGTAAGAGGATTTCTTTGCTCTTGTACTCAATTCCCTTTGTAATAAAGGCCAACATTCCATTAGCCTTCTTCACTACCTGCTGCACTTGCTCGTTCACCTTCAGTGACTGATGAACAAGGACTCCTAGATCTCTTTGTATTTCTCTCTTACCTAACTTTACACCGTTCAGATAATAATCTGCCTTCCTGTTCTTACTCCAAAAGTGGATAACCTCACACTTATTCACGTTAAACGTCATCTGCCAAGTATCTGCCCACTCACACAGCCTATCCAAGTCACCCTGAATTCTCCTAACATCCTCATCACATGTCACACTGCCACCCAGCTTAGTATCATCAGCAAACTTGCTGATGTTATTCTCAATGCCATCATCTAAATCGTTGACGTAAATCATAAACAGCTGTGGTCCCAATACCAAGCCCTGTGGCACCCCACTAGTCACCACCTGCCATTCCGAGAAACACCCATTCACCGCTACCCTTTGCTTTCTATCTGCCAACCAGTTTTCTATCCATGTCAATGTCTTCCCCCCCAATGCCATGAGCTTTGATTTTACCCACCAATATCCTATGTGGGACCTTATCAAATGCCTTCTGAAAATTGAGGCACACTACATCCACTGGATCTCCCTTGTCTAATTTCCTGGTTACATCCTCGAAAAACTCCAGTAGATTAGTCAAGCATGATTTACTCTTGGTAAGTCCATGCTGGCTCAGCCCAATCCTATCACTACTATCTAGATATGCCACTGTTTCATCTTTAATAACGGACTCTAGCATTTTCCCCACTATTGATGTTAGGACGTTAGGAAGATCGTAATAAGAATAAACAGAGTCAACATGGTTTTATGAAAAGGAAATGATACTTGACACATTTATTTAAGCCCAACAAGGCTGTAATGAGCAATATAGCTAAATGGAGTTAAAAAAATCCAAATGGATGCAAAGGGTACCATAGGTATCAGTGCTATGAACCAAACTTGTTACCATTCCTATTAATGACAGATGAAGGGATGAACTATAACATAGATATGTTATTGACAATTCAGAAATAGATGGGAAAATACTATAAGTTGTGAAGAGGTCATAAACAATCTGCACAGTGGCATAGATAGGTTAAGTGGGTGGGCAAACTTTTGGTGGATGGAATATAATACAGGGAAATGCTATTCACATTGATAGGAAGAATGCAAAAACAGAATATTGCTTGGATTAGGAGAAGCTGCAAAATTAAATTAAATGGATATGAAAGTCTCTATACAAGAAATATAGAAATTTGCAAGCAGATCGAGCAAGTAATAAAAAAAGCAAAAGGATCATTGGCCTTTATAACAAGAGGGATGGAGTACCAAGGTGACAAAATCCAGATCAACTACACAGGGGCTACTCTTGAAGTACTGTGTACCATTCTGGTGTCTTTATTCAAGGAAGAATATCTTAGCATTGAAGGTGGCTCAATGAAGGTTCTCTAGGTTGAAACAGTTGCCCTAAGACTAATGACTGAACATTCTCTAACATGGATTTAGAAAAATGAGAGGCGATCTAATGGAAACATACAAGATTCTGAAAGAATGGTCAGGCTACATGCTGAAAGGATGTTTTTCCATATGCAGAAATATAGAACTGTGGCACATAGCCTCAGAACATTGGGACATTTATACCATGAAAATGAATGGACTTCCATAGACTCATGAATCTTTACAATTGTCTACCCTACATGACTGTGGAAATAGAGTTATTGAATATATTGAATATTGAAGACTGAAACAAACCAATTAGTGACAAGATTACCTGGAGCAGTAGTTGATTCTGTGCATCACTTTAAAGTTTATGATGTTTGTTGCTTTCTCTCAAGGGAATGGGAGTGGAATTTGAAGTAGAGTCTTCCTAATCTCCCTATTGAATGGAGTTCTGCAAAGTGAAATCTATTGCCAAGGGCCCTTGCATTGACCCCCGGAGCACTCGGACACAGTGGCTTCTCTGGGTCCAAACAAAGGTGCAATTGTTAGTCTTTTATGCCTTTTTTTACAATCACAATACACCGCTGGATATTAAGAAATCCAAGTAGACAGGGTCTACCCACTAGCGAGTTGCTGGAAAACGATGGACCTGAACTTGTTGTGCACCGGGTTGCACCCTGCTCCAGCCATCCAGTTACTGTGTGATCCAACAGGTGACGGAAGTAATTGGCTTTGTCGTTTTTCTTGCTATCACAAGCAAGACCCTGTTAGATGTTAATAATGTAGGATACTGCAGTTCACTGGTTCATTGGTGAAACTGACAGGAGGGCTGTTGTAGACAACACCCTCGTGCCTTGGTGGTCACCTATTACGGTCACCGGCAAAGGAGTCACCAGAGCTGGTTGTGTGCCACTGGAATGCATACTCAGTTGGGGCTGGCCCCTCCCATCAGTGCTGCTCTCCAGTGTTCGCTCCTGGGAAGACAAGCATCAAAAGAAAATACACTCAGGGACTTGGGCTATATTTTTTAAATATAGTTTTTTTTAACTGCATGTTTTTCTGTTCTCATAATTATATATGTGATATGTGCTGTGTGTGACTGCTGGGACTGTGTTTTACACCTTGGCACCAGAGGAATGTTTGTTTTGTTTGGCTGTATTCCAGTGTATGGTTGAGAGGCAATCAAATTAGTACTTGAACTTGAACCTGATGGTCAACATCAGTCTCCCTGCTCCCGTCAAAGGGATTCTGGTTGAATTCTTTTGATAAAGTAGTATTGAACCGTTTATTTCCACCAGTTGAGGGAAGTGAAATCTACTAAATCTCATTGAATTGCAAACAGGAAACCAAGAACCTCCCTCTTCAAGCATCTAACACCTAAGCTGTGATACCATCTCCTTGTCTTCCTTAACACACTAAAGACACAGACAAATAGCACAGACCTTTAGGTATGGCAGTATTAGGGTTTGTGTAGGATTTTGAGGTCAGGATGCCACCTGAGTCTTTGAAGAATTCCAAGCAGAGCATCACTATAAGCAACCTCTCTTCCAGTTAGTCACTGATCACTCCGATTGATAATCTATTGAAATAACATGGTGATGGAACCTTTCTGTTGCTAAATACTGCACACGTTACTTGATTTCAACACTTGAAGCTAGCAGGATTGTTGAGGTACAATTTGGTGACTCTGGAATCAGTTTTTCTGAAATCCAAGTAGACAGGTCTACCCACTAGCGAGTTCCACAAAGTTCCACCATACTTCTCAATGTGGTGCTCAGTAGGGGGCACAGGACAAATTTACCACAGGACAATGTATCATCCATAAATTTCCAATCAGATTGGCTCTTTAACATCTAAACAACAGACTCTACAAATACAGATTATCTTAAGCCACTGAGGCTCAAACATAGACTACAGGAGTAATTAAGTCAAATATTTATAAAGTGCCCAGAAAGAATTGAGAGTGATTTAGTATTTAGCAAAGTACCGCCAAGAATTTGCTATATCAAAGGAAGGCAGAAATATATAGCACTGGACAGCTCAGTGGAAAGAAAACAGAGTTAATGTTGTAAGCCTTTATCCGAATTGAAAACTGGTGTACGATCAGTAACATGGAGGAGTAGACAGGAGGAAGGATACCAAGGTTGACCTGTGTTTAGTGGTGTGTAGTTAATAAATGAAAAAGTGTGTTTAGAGAAAAAAAACATAAAATTCTGGAAGTGTTGATGCAGAACATAGCGATTGCTGGAAATTTGAAACAAAAGAGAATGCTAGAAATATTCAATGAAACAACAGCATGTGTGGACAGGGCAGCACAGTGGTGTAGTGGTTAGCATGATGCTTTACAGTCACAGTGTCCTGAGTTCAATTCCTGCTGCTGTCTGTAAGGAGTTTGAATATTCTCCCCCAACCGTATGGGCTTCCTCTGGGTGCTCCAGTTTCCTCCCATGGAGCAAAGACATACTGGTTGGTAGGGTAATTGGTCATTGTAAAATGATCTGTAATTTGGGGGTGGGGGGGTTAAATCAGGGGATTGCTGCTCGAAGACCAGGAAGGGCCTACTCCGCACTGTATCTCAATAAATAAATATAAATAAATAAATCTGAGTTAATATTACAGGCAGATGACAGTATCAGAACTGGATGATGCTGCTACAAAAAGGGAAAGCTGGAAAGGGTCTGAATCATTGAATTTGATATTGAGTCCAAGAGCAACTAAACACCAAGCACAAAGATCAGGCGTTGCTGCTCAAGCTTATAATGGGTTCATTCAAAGAGTGTAAGAGTCAAGAAAGTGCAGTCAGAATTGGAGGGGACATAGAATTAATATGACAGGCAATGGGAAGCTTAAGGTAACCCGTGCAGATTGAGCAGAAGTGATCTGCAAAGCATTTGGTTTCTCTACTGGAGCAGAGTACAATGTGAGAATTGCTAGTGTTCTTCATTATGTTTATCTATAACTTCCATGTGCCATGTTAATCTAATTATTGCAAGCAACATTGGACTTAGATTTGACAAATATGTAAGTTGGTAATTGCCTCTAACATGATGGATATTTACTTTCCAGGGCTCGAGAGGCTTATTGCCAACCTCAGCTTTCTAGCACAGCAGCATGACCTTTTCAAAGTTGATTGTGATAAATTTAACTTTTCAATAAGTATTCCTCGCTCAGTTTCTTGTCTTCAGTCCTTAACATCATTCATAAGCAGAGATTAATTTAAAGTTAAAGTGGCAGCTTTGCAGTCTTACAGAGTATAGGCTGTTGGCCCATAGCGGACAGATGGCCCCTAAGAGGTGTGGTGTGCAAAGTGAAGTGACCAGGAAACAATCTGGGCTGCATCAGCTGAACGTAAGGAAAAGGGGTTATGCTGGCCAACATCAAACCAGGCAACTGTTGCAAGGTTTTTTGCATCATTGTGATAGAGATCAAGGAATGGTCCAAATTAGGCTTATTTTGTCAGTTAGCACATCAAACATGGTGACAGGTATGATCAGTCAATAGCTGGGTCAGAGTCAGCCCTCACAGCATTAGTTTTGATATCAGGGATCTCAGTCTCCAGAAGTTTTTAGACCATCTGTGTGAGTTACTTTGTCCCAGCAAAGGTATCTGGAAAAACGTCACATGAAAATAATGTCAACTAGTAGCCAAACATTATACATGTTAAAAAATATTGGGACAACACACACAAAATGCTGGTGAACACAGCAGGCCAGGCAGCATCTATAGGGAGAAGCACTGTCGACGTTTCGGGCCGAGACCCTTCGTCAGGACTAATCGAAAGGAAAGATAGTAAGAGATTTGATAGTGGGGGGAGGGGGAAGTGCGAAATGATAGGAGAAGACCGGAGGAAGTGGGATGAAGCTAAGAGCTGGAAAGGTGATTGGTGAAAGTGATACAGAGCTGGAGAAGGGAAAGGATCATGGAACTGGAGGCCTCGGGAGAAAGGAAGGGGGGGGGAAGCACCAGAGGGAGATGGAGAACAGGTAAACAACTAAATATGTCAGGAATGGGGTAAGAAGGGGAGGAGGGGCATTAACAGAAGTTAGAGAAGTCAATGTAATGCCATCTGGTTGGAGGCTACCCAGCCAGTATATAAGGTGTTGTTCCTCCAACCTGAGTTTGGATTCATTTTGACAGTAGAGGAGGCCATGGATAGACATAGAATGGGAATGGGATGTGGAATTAAAATGTGTGGCCACTGGAAGATCCTGCTTTCTCTTGTGGACCGAACATAGGTGTTCAGCGAAATAGTCTCCCAGTCTGTGTTGGGTCTCACCAATATATAAAAGGCCACACCGGGAGCACCAGACGCAGTATACCACACCAGCCGACTCACAGGGGAAGTGTCGCCTCACCTGGAAGGACTATCTGGGGCCCTGAATGGTGGTGAGGGAGGAAGTGTAAGGGCAGATGTAGCACTTGTTCTGCTTACAAGGATAAGTGCCTGGAGGGAGATTGGTGGGAAGGGATTGGGGGGGGGGATGAATGGACTAGGGAGTCGCATAGGGAGCGATCCCTGCGGAAAGCAGAAAGTGGTGGGGAGGGAAAGATGTGCTTGGTAGTGAGATCCCGTTGGAGGTGGCGGAAGTTACAGAGAATTATACTTTGGACCTGGAGGCTGGTGGGGTGGTAGGTGAGGACAAGGGGAACCCTATCCCGAGTGGGGTGGCAAGCGGATGGGGTGAGGGCAGATGTGTGGGAAGTGGGAGAGATGCGTTTGAGAGCAGAGTTGATGGTGGAAGAAGGGAAGCCCCTTTGTTTAAAAAAGGAAGACATCTCCTTCGTCCTGGAATGAAAAGCCTCATCCTGAGAGCAGATGCGGCGGAGACAGAGGAATTGTGAGAAGGGGATAGTATTTTTGCAAGAGACAGGGTGGGAAGAGTAATAGTCCAGGTAGCTGTGAGAGTCAGTAGGCTTATAGTAGATATCAGTAGAAAAGTATCTCCAGAGACGGGGACAGAAAGATCAAGAATGGGCAGGGAGGTGTCGGAAATGGACCAGGTAAATTTGAGGGCAGGGTGAAAGTTGGAGGCAAAGTTAATGAAGTCAACGAGCTCAGCATGCGTGCAGGAGGCAGCGCCAATGCAATCGTTGATGTAGCGAAGGAAAAGAGGGGGACGGATACCCGTATAGAGTTGGAACATGGACTGTTCCACAAAGCCAACAAAAAGGCAGGCATAACTACATAAATTAAAATATAAAAATATTGGGGTCTGTTTGGAATGACAAGGAGAATGACAGAAAGACACTGACAGAACCAAGGAACTGGGATCATTTGGGAGGCTGAGACTGTGATAGATAGAACATATAAGACATACATATGCACCTGTCAGTATTTTGCAGTATCTTTATAATCTCAGTCTGAGTCAGGAAAAATACTGGTGCTTTGGAAGACTTCCTGCTTCGTTCCTGTACGCAAGAAGGCAACTCCATTTGAACTTAATGACTACAGACCAATCGCCCTCACATCTCATGTGATGAAGGTGCTGGGGGAGGCTGATCCTGACTTACCTTGGACCGCAGGTGAGATCTTCAATGGACCCTCTACAGTTCGCCTACCAGCCTCCTGTGGAAATGGATGATGCTGACAGCTACCTGTTGCAGAGAGCTCACTCCCACCTGGATGATGCTGGTGGCATCGTGAGAATCCCATGTTTTGATTTCTCTAGTGCTTGCAATACAACCCAGCCACTTCTCCTGACCGAGAAGCTGCAAAGAATAGGCGTAGACAAATCCACTACTTCCTGGAATACTGACTACCTGACAGATAGAGCCCATTTGTTCGGCTATGCATTCCCTGTCTGAGACGGTGGTGAGTGGCACTGGAGTGCCGCAAGGGACTGTCCCTTCTCCCTTTCGGTTCAGACTGTACACAGACCTCCAGTCTTGTCACTTGCCGAAGGTCTCTGATGACTCTGTGGCGGTTGGGTGTATCAGAGATGGGCAGGAGTCATAGTACAGAGGACTGGTGGACAGTTGTGGAGTGGTGCGGGAGGAATCACCTGCTCCTGAATGTGGCCAAAACCAGGGAGATGATGATTGATTTTAGGAGGACGAGGACCGTGGTGAGTCCTGCATACATTCTGGGAAACAGGTTGTGGTGGTGGAATACAAATACTTGGGTGTTCACCTCGAACACAGACTTGACCGGAAAACCAACACCATGGCATCACAAGGATCATTACAGAAAATCCTTCCTCCCAAATGCAATAAGCACGTACAACAGTTCATCTCTGTGCGACAGGAGGACACACATCATAGTACAGTAGTCTCTGTTTTATTATTTCGTACATTATTATTGCACATTGGTAAACTATAATTGTGTATGTTATTATTCTGTGCTTTATTTCTAGTTAAGTTTTCACACTGCTAAATGTGTTTTTAAACGTTTCTGCTGTAATGATTTTCCCACTCGGGATCAATAAATTATTCATTATTATTATTATTATTGTATAGAGAGATAGTTACGCCAAGGGTACAGAACACAGAAAAATGGGTGACAATCAGGAATGAGAAAGGGGTTAAAGAGCCAGTGCAGAGTACCCTGTGGCCATTCCTCTCAATAACATTTGTATCACATTGGATTCTGTTAGCGAAGGGGATAACCTAGCAGAGAAATGTCACAGAGGTTGGGCTTCTGGCTCTGAGTCTGTCTCTGTGACTCAGAGGGGAAGGGGGAGAAGAGGCACGCTAAGTTGGTGTCATTAATTAGGAGAACAGAAAGGAGGTTCTGTGGATGAGAGTGAGATTCCTGGATGGTATGTTGCCTCCCAGGTGCCAGGGTCTGGGACATCTCGGATCAAATCCTCACATACTTCAGTGGGAGAGTGAGCAGCCAGAAGTCGTAGTCCATGATATAGGTAGGAAGAGTGATGAGGTTTTGCATAGGGAGTTCAGGGAGTTAGGTGATAAGTTAAAGAGCAGGACCTCCAGAGTTGTGAACTCAGGATTGCTACATGTACCATGTGCTAGAGATACTAGAACTAGGAAGATTATACAGTTTAATACGTGGCCAAGGAGTTGGTGTAGGAGGGACGGCATAAGAATTTTGGATCATTAGGCTCTCTTCCAGGAAAGGTGGAGTCTGTACAAAAGGGTAGTTTGCACCTGAACTGGAGGGGGACTAATATCCTAGCTGGAAGGTTTGTTAATGCTGCACGGTGGGGTTTAAACTAGAGTTGCAGGGGGATGGGAACCAGAGTGCCAGAACAGTTAGTGGAGAGATTGTGGAGGCAGATGTTGGTTTGTCCTCAGACAAAGTTAGGAATCAAAAGGTTGAGTGAGCACTTTGTGACTAATGGCCCTGAACTGCACACGTTTCAATGCAAGAAACATCCCAAGAAAGGTGGATAAGCTCAGGGAACGGATCAGCACGTGGAATTATGATACTGTAGCCATTAATGAGAATTCATTTCAGGAAGGGCAGGACTGGCAGCTCAACATTCTGGGCTTCCATTATTCTAGATGTGACAGAACGGGAGGGATTACCATCACACAAACAGTATTTGGTGGACAATGGACATTTTGCATATGAGCCTGAACTAGGAAATTCTGAAGTGCACAAGCCTGTCGTGTTGTCCATTACTGAATAAGCTTCAAACATTCAAGGTGTTCCTTTCAATTTTCCCACTGCAGGACAAGAATAGGGAGTTTGCTAAATCCAGAGGCTGGAGCTAGGGCTGAGACTATGTGGAAAGTAGTCAATGAGGTGGAACAATAGGTATTTGAATGGTAGGAGTTGTGAAGAGGGATTGGGTAGAGGATCGGTTTCCAAGATTCCAAGGGTGATATCAGCACTCGGGAAATGTCCTTGTTATGTGTGGAGAATGGACAAGAGGTGTTATTGATGAACCTAGTAGATGTTGAGAGGGTTGGTTGTCTTGATTGTTTGAAGTAAACAGTAGTCAGCAGAGGGGAGATTAGTGGTGCTCCAAGTAGCTGGGGAGCGGGAGGGTGCAATAGTTAGGTTGGGTCCATAGACATTTGGATTGGGTTGTATTTGACAGGGTCAGATTAAGCAATTAGTGATGGGTTGTGGATTGGGTAGACTTAAGGAGAGCAAGAGTGACCCTTACACAGATGTGTAGCGACCCTAGAAGGCTTGGTAAGATACTTAGCTTAAGTGAGAATACCTCAGTCAGGTGCTCACACATGTTTGTCAGACAGAAACAAGCCTAGCTTCACTTTGTGGAGCCCTGAAGAAGCTGTGAGTCATTAGTGAGGCATTAAAACTATGACACTTTAGTCAGAATGTGCATTGTATGCCACTGGATGGTTTTCACACTTAATCTGGATTTTCTGTGCACTCACTTGTCAGGATCTGGATTTCAATAATCTTATTTTTAATTGAAATGGGATGGCACAGTGCATTAAATAATTCTGTGCAGTTTTGATTTATTTAAGATAAAAGAATTTAGATGTAAAAACAAAAAAAGCATTGTGATTGTGTAAACAGTGAGTCATTCAGTCATTTGAATCTATATTACTATTGAATTTTAGCACGCCTGATTTGTGTCTCAACACTATTTAACCCCACCTCTCCCTGTATCTTCATGTCTCTGAATGTCTGTATCTAAGTTATATTATAATTTAAATGTCTCATTTTTGAAAGACCCATTTGTACCATTACAAAAGCCTTTTGATGGGGAAAATTTAGATTTCTAGGACTCCGCCTGTGATAGAATGTTTCTAGATTTATCATCTAGATCTAGTTTAGCATCTGATGTCCCTTGATTCCCCATCAAAAGAATAGTTACTTCATATAAATGTAAAGGAATCCTTTTAAAATTTGAAATCTTCCAATCAGATTTCACCTTTTGTTCTCAAGTCAAAGATTTATTCAACTTGATCACATAATTTAATTTTCAGAACCCTGGTAGTATTCTGGGGAATGTGCTCTACACCAGGTCCCCTGAACTGAATGCAATAGTAGTGTGCAGTGTGTAAAAGTGAGATATTGTTTCCTACCCTTTGACCTGTATCTTGATAGATAAAGTTCAATTTTTCCTGAGGTCTTTTTTAAATTGCATTTTGTACCTGCCTGTTGGCTTTAAATTATTTGTGTATGTGTACTCCTAAATCACCTTATTTCTCTTCAATTCCTGGTGTCTGACTGCTAGAAAATACTTTTACCTTTCACTGCTCTGATGTGGTTAATCCAATTAAGTTCCTTCTATCACAGTTTTACCCAAACCATTAATCTATGTCTCTTTGCAACTTCAGCTCTTATCTACTCAACTTCCAAGGAACCAAATCCTCCCAAAAATTAATACATAGCATGAAGGCAAAGGATGACTTAGCTGCAGTCACCGACCATGATCTTGTATCCACTTACTGAGAAGTGACATATTAAGCTTTTCTTATTTTTTATTTATATTTTTTGTATTAATCTAAAGGAAAGATTTAGTGCCAAAGCATGGAGCATTTCCCATTTTGTTCTACTTCTCTTAGCATCAATTATTCCAAGGTCAGAAAACTTTGTACTGCACCACCATAGTATACTTCTCAGTAAGATTGTCAACTAGTCCAAATTGATGACAAACGATTCTACCATAAATTCTTAGAACTGAACCTATAAAACATCAGTTCCCAGAATGGTGTAATATTCTAGACAAGATATCCTTTATGCATAATTTAGAATATTCGGCGAATTGTAAATTTGTGAATCGCTTTAAAATATTTTGACCACAAAATGACACCTATTTTGTGCAATGTGGAGGCAGAATGTCATGAATCCATATGTTGTGGGCTATATTTACTTGCTTACTTACTGTAATTACACCTCTGACATTTAGAGCAACAGTGAAGCTTTTTCAACCCCCTCTGTTTCTGACAATGGATCCAAATCTGATTTTTAAGCTTGACTTCCATAGCCTTTCACCGTATTATATTCAGGAAGTTTGATGCTGTTTTGCCTCTGTTGTTGACTTTATGTTCTTGCTACTCTATTGTTGGAATCAATTTCCTTCTGCTGGCCAATCTACCTCCATCATCTCCTGATAAAGATTGTGCTTGTATTATCTTGGTTACCCTGTATAAACTATGTTCATGATTGTTTTGAAGCAAAAGATATGGAAGATTTTTCTGAGGCAAAGTTTTAGAAGTGAAGGCAATTGGACATCTCATATTCTTTCATTTCCCAGCATTCTGCACTATTGCAATGTGTTGAAAGTGTTCAACTCCGATGAATCTAGTTTGATTTCACTATTGCATTTTGATGATTTCCACACCATTTTAAGCTCTTGATTGTTGTGTATTTAATATTTCAGTAGTATTTGAATAATATTGTAAGCATATTGTTTCAGTAGGTGTTCTTGTTCTGTAAATAATTCATTACGGTTTGTATGTATTAATACATGAATGGCATCTGTCATCAAGCTACCATGTGATATGTGTGCACCTCACTCACAGTAAAGAGCAAGCAGTTCTCGGCTCTCTTGTTTTACTTTGAATTAGTTTTAATGTATTGAAGTGACAAAACATAACACTGATAATGTCCTAGTTTAATTGATTTGTTTTGAGATGTCCTGACTTGTTCTGCTGTTGGCAATACTGCCCAAATATGTGCATATTTTGGTGTTAGTGAAAACATGGTCACCTCCCTGTACTGGTAATAATGAGGCAATGTTAAAGGTCGTTTTATCTTTCTCATTGCTGTTAATTTTTAGTCTGACCTGTTGTGCGATATATTGAGTTGTGTGGATTTTTCTTGAACGGTATGTGGTGTTGGATATTTGACAAGATACAGAAATAATCTACAAAGTCAGAGTCTTCCAGAGATGAGTAGAATGTCCATCTGATGCCTTTCAGCAAGTCTTCAGTTGTTCATTGAATTATTCAATTAATGGGAATACTGAAGAAAATTACAGGCTTGGCACACGCCAACACACTCCTGTTTTGAATTAAAAAGTTAATTCATCATGTTCAACAATGTACTTGAATGTGGTGGAAGCCTTTGATGATGCCCAACACATGGAGAGAATTTCCATATGCCCACAAAATGTGCCACAGGCTGGGCATGTGAATTCTGTTACAACCCTGTCAAACTCTGCCGAATGCTGAGGTAACATGGTTCTCTGCGTATTGTTCTATAATGTTTTATAGCGGAAAGGTACAGTTTTTCCCAAAAAGGAGCTTGGTCAGATGGACACCCTATTCATCCCTGGAAGGCGTTAACCTTTTGACATTGTTATCATTTGCCACTGTTGTTAGTTGGACTATGATATTAAACATTTTCTTGTCTGGCACAGATATTATTAGGAATATCAAGCCACGTATTACAATAATGGAGTGCTTCCTCCTCGAGTATCTTTACTATAATCCCATTGATCCATTCATCTGGTACTTTATTTCTTTCCCATACTGAGCTATAAAGAGAGGCTAGGGCTCACACAAAGTACACTGCAGATGCTGTGGTCAAATTAACACGTACAAACAAGCTGGATGAACTCAGCAGGTCGGGCAGCATCTGTTGAAAGGAGCAGTCAACGTTTCGGGCCGAGACCCTTCGTCAGGGCTAGGGCTGATGCTAACAGGATTTATCTCAATCAATTCCTATCCCAGGAGTTTTTTCCATTTTCAGGGATTTGATGGTTTGGATCTTCTTTCCCTTCATTTTAGTATGTATGTTAATATCAAGAGTTCCTTTTGCCTCGCTAATATTGGCTTCTTTTTACATCAACAGTTCTTTAAAGCACTTTGTCTCGTGCTTTTCTTTCTCTTTCACTGTTTTCAATAAGAGACCTGCAATTCTATTCCATGTTGACTCCTATTTGCTACTCTTAAGTACCATTATTTAATAAACAAAGGGAATTACTGGAGAGCATAAACCAGATTAAGACAAATACCAGGAGACAGAATCAAGCATTACTTTGGTTTTGGAACAGTCGATTATTTTTATCTATTGAAACATTTCTTTGATCAAATACAAGAAATCCTTGTTGAACAGAGTACAAGTTACAAACACTTTCAACATTTTACTCTATTTGAAGTAACAGAACCCAGACCACCCCTCATATAGTATTAATAATCTTTCTGTTTAGTCAAATACTAAAAAGAGCTAGTAATGTCATGAATGCAACCCCAGTTAGTCAATAAAACACATCAAAGGGGGTTTGATGGGCATGCATGAGAAAGTATAAGTTACAGGGCTACAGAAAAATAAGGCTAATGAGACTAATGTGATTGCTTCCCCGGGAGCCCGAATAATCCAAATAGCCTCCTATGTAGTGTATTTATAAGTTAAGGACACTTTGATTTTAGACCTCATCCATTTTTACCAATTCCTTCATGGTTTTGACTTCCAAGTCTGAGTAACCCCCTACAACATAATGTATACCCTCTGAGACATGTCCTTCTCCAAACTTGGCCTCTTATGTGTTTCATCATTGTCACTAGTGGCAATACTTTTAAAATGCACACACTTTAAGCTATGCAATTTCTGCCCACATTTCTTTGTTCCTCTCCCTCTTTGTTTATCTTGATAGTTGAAAGGAAACATGATTTAAAGATTCAAGATTTAAAGTACATTTATTATTAAAGTACGTATGCCATATAGAACCCTGAACTCTCTCTTCCCCACAGACCAACCATGGAGCCAACCTGTTCAAAAAAACATCAAACCCCACCTTCTTTCCCCACAAGCTCAAAAAGAAGCAGCACAAACGGCAACAAAAGGCAAATAAACAAAAAAAAAAGGAGCAAAGAAACAGAATATAAAGCACAAAATCAAAAGGTATATTTCTGGCAAATCATTGTTTAAAGTTCTTTTCAAAGCTTTTGGATATCTGCTGTAAAATCATACGTGTCTCAGAATTATATTTTTTAAATGATGCTCAGAACCTTATAAGGAACTGCATGCTTTTGTTGCTTTCTGTATTAAGAAGTTAGTAAATGTAAACATGTGACCAATGATATATTACAATAGAGTTCAAGTATGTCTCACTGAAAACAACTGTCAAATCAGAATGGACACTGACAATTCAATCTTTAGGGTGTGCTACACAACCTTGGTCTGTATTTTAATTTTTCATCATATCAGGAACTTGTAGAAGAGGGTGTTGCCTTGCCAGTGACAAACTGTTCTTCCAACAGCATGCTTCTTGAAGTGAACTTAGTTCTTTTGCTCTATGATATTAGCTCAGGATTTCCTGACCAACTATGCAGAGCAAACATAATGACATTGCACATGACTTAATTTCATCCTTGGTATTTAAAATATATTGGTGGACACTGGTGTCAAAGACACTGCAAAAGGAAAGTGGGGAAAGTACATCCTGTGCATAATAATTGCCTTCAGATTCAACGACGGTAACTATAAAGTGAAGATCTTATTCCTGTACATTCAGAAAGAAGAAGCTGCAAGTAAACATCGGGAAAGAAAGTTTCGGAGGGAGCATCGCCTCGGATTCATTGTCAGAGATAGTCCATGACTTCACGAGCTCTGGAAAGGAGCACCATAAAATATTCATCTCCATCCTGCTGCTGTAAAACTCCTCTAATCTGCTGTCTGATTACTCAGCAGTCCACCTGGTTTGGCCACTTGCTCCCTTCACCCTGACTGGCCCATTCCTGAATTCCTTATGGACTCCAAAGGCCCTTGTCCCCATGGTCCTGCTAAACTCATCGGCAGTTGTTTCCTGCATTCCCTTTAAACTTATCTCGTTCACTGAAAGTTTATGGAATCAGAATGAAGTATATTGTCACTGACATAAGTCATAAAATTTGTTTTTTGTAGCATAGCAGATCAATAGAAGTTACAATAAAAATATAAACAAGTAGTGTCAAAAAGTGAGTCAGTATTCATGGACCGTTCAGAAACCTGATGGCAGAGGGGAAGCGGCCGTTTCTATCATGTTGAGTTAGTCCTCAGGCTCCTGTCTCTCCTCCCTGAAGGTAGTGCTGAGGGGATGGCTTGTCCTGAATGGCGAGGGTCCTTGATGATGCTTGTCACTTTGAGGCCTTTTTGTAAGATGTTCACCATGGTGGGGAGGCTCGTGCGTATGGAGCTGTCTGAGTCTCTGAAGCCTCTCACAATCATGTGCATTGGCACTTCCATAGCAGACTGTGAATTAAACGGTTAGAGTGCTTTCCACTGAAATTTGCTAGACATTGGTAGTCAATTTGCTAGTCAAATTTGCTCCTCCAGTGTTGTCCCACCATTCTATTGAAAGGCTTACTCCGACCAGGTGTTAAAACCAAGCCTCACCTGTCATGAATTGATGGCCAGAGCTTATTGAATGCAGGCAACTTGCCACATTACTGTAATCAGTTCCTACCAAGGCAATAGTTTGCACTGCTCAGTGAGCAATTGCTACAACTACAGCAGTCAAACAGTTGTCTCTGTGCATTCAATCCAAAATTAGTCCCAGCCTGTGGATTTAGGAGAACATCCTCTTGGGAATAAAAGTCCTTTTTCAGTTACCTAGAATGGGAACAGATGGTACACAACTCTGTATGGATCCAAACTGATAAAATTAAAGTTTGTAGATTAATTTGGAGCTCATCTTGGATCACATTTACTCCCTAGCTTTGAAATGTTACCCTGCCTAATGTTTTCTTGCCACCTCCAATCCTCTACATTTCCCTCAACACTGCAAACTGTTACTTTAAGTAACAACAAATTGTGTGGAAGCTTATCAAAGGCTTTTCGAAAGTCTGGTTTCCCAAATCAGCTAGTTCCCTCTTGCTTACCTAGTTACATCTTGAAGAAGTCCATTTATCAAACGTGACTGCCCTTGCTTAAAACCACAGTGGCCGCTAATTACATTATGATTTTTTTAAGTTCCCACATTTGTAAAAGCACTCATTTATTATTTGATTGTCAACATACACAGGCAAGATATTGGAGGCAGCTGAACTCTATGGCACATCACTATATATCGTAACCATATTAGAAACCCTATTTTGCTATTATTTGACGTTGGAATTAAAACTTTAAAACTTAAATAAGTTGACAACAAATCAATGTAACATGCTGTATAATTCCATTTGTGAGAAAACCTGATTAAGGTTTTAAAGATTGAGTCATCTTGTAGCATAATCCTTTCAGATATCCTTTTAAAATTTAATTTGTAGAGTTTCAAAGCCTGAGAAACATGTTAATGCTTACATTACTTGAAACTGCCTTTGTTTTCCTTTATTACTGAAAGACATTGAATCATATGCTTCTTTTGTATTCCCTGCAATGGTAGTTATAGAACAAAATGGTTAAAGCAATTGGGCTCAGTCCTCATACAAGAACATTTTTGAAGCTTAATTTGTTTTCCAAGCACATACCCCAGAGATAATAAAGTCTTCAATGAAAAATGTCATTGCCATGACAAAAACAAATCATCTAGACACCTTTCTTTGACATCATTACAGGAAAAATAAAATATGACTATTCATTATGATGTAATTTGTTTTAGTGTTGTCCTTCAGAGGAGGAATAGACAATAGACAATAGGAGCAGGAGTAGGCCATTCGGCCCTTCTAGCCAGCACCGCCAATTCACTGTGATCATGGCTGATCATACACAATCAGTACCCTGTTCCTGCCCTCTCCCCATATCCCTTGACCCCGCTATCTATAAGAGCTCTATCTAACTCTCTCCTGAATGCATCCTGAGACTTGGCCTCCACTGCCTTCTGGGGCAGAACATTCCACATATCCACCACTCTCTGGGTGAAAAAGTTTTTCCGCATCTCTGTTCTAAATGGCCTACCCCTTATTCTTAAACTGTGGCCTCTAGTTCTGGACTCACCCATCAGCGGGAACATGCTTCCTGCCTCCAGTGTGTCCAATCCCTTAATAATCTTATATGTTTCAATCAGATCCCCTCTCATCCTTCTAAATTCCAGTGTATACAAGCCCAGTTGCTCCAATCTTTCAACATATGACAGTCCCGCCATTCCGGGAATTAACCTTGTGAACCTACGTTGCACTCCCTCAATAGCAAGAATGTCCTTCATCAAATTTGGAGACCAAAACTGCACACAATATTCCAGGTGGGGTCTCACCAGGGCCCTGTACAGCTGCAGAAGGACCTCTTTACTCAATTCCTCTTGTTATAAAAGCCAGCATGCCGTTAGCTTTCTTCACTGCCTGCTGTACCTGCATGCTTACTTTCATTGACTGATGTACGAGAATACCTAGATCTCGTTGTACTTCCCCTTTTCCTAACTTGACTCCATTTAGATAGTAATCTGCCTTCCTGTTCTTGCCACCAAAGTGGATAACCTCACATTTATCCACATTAAACTGCATCTGCCATACATTTGCCCACTCACCCAACCTGTCCAAGTCACCCAGCATTCTCATAACATCCTCCTGACATTTCACACTGCCACCCAGCTTTGTGTCATCAGCAAATTTGCTAATGTTATTTTTAATCCCTTCATCTAAACCATTAATGTATATTGTAAACAGCTGCGGTCCCAGCACCGAACGTTGCGGTACCCCACTGGTCACAGCCTGCCATTCCGAAAGGGACTCGTTAATCACTACTCTTTGTTTCCTGTCAGCCAGCCAATTTTCAATCCATGTCAGTACTCTGCCCCCAATACCATGTGCCCTAATTTTGCCCAGTAATCTCCTATGTGGGACTTTATCAAAAGCTTTCTGGAAGTCCAGGTACACTACATCCACTGGCTCTCCCTTGTCCATTTTCATAGTTACATCCTCAAAAAACTCCAGAAGATTAGTCAAGCATGATTTTCCCTTCATAAATCCATGCTGACTCGGACTGATCCTTGTACTGCTATCCAAATGTGTCATTATTTCCTCTTTTATAATTGACTCCAGCATCTTTCCCACCACTGACGTCAGGCTAACTGGTCTATAATTCCGTTTTCTCTCTCCCTCCTTTCTTGAAAAGTGGGACAACATTAGCCACCCTCCAGTAAGCAGGAACTGTTCCTGAATCTATAGAACATTGGAAAATGATTACCAATGCGTCCACGATTTCTAGAGCCACCTCTTTAAGTACCCTGGGATGCAGACCATCAAGTCCCGGGGACTTATCAGCCTTCAGACTCAACAGTCTATCCAGCACCGTTTCTTACCTAATATAAATTTTCTTCAGTTCATCCTTTACCCTAGTTCCTTTGGCCACTGTTACATCTGGGAGATTGTTTGTGTCTTCCCTAGTGAAGACAGATCCAAAGTACCTGTTCAACTCATCTGCCATTTCCTTGTTCCCCATAATAAATTCATCTGTTTCTGTCTTCAATGGACTAATTTTGGACTTAACTATTTTTTTGCTATTCACATACCTAAAGAAGCTTTTACTATCCTCCTTTATATCCTTGGCTAGTTTACCTTCATACCTCATTTTTTCTTGGTGTAAATAAAACTGTGGTAGAAATGGCAAAGCACCATTATCCTCATTATCATTACTTAGTGAGGAGAAAATATTAGCAAAGTCTGATATCTTCTGCCATCCATTGATGGTGTACAGAAAACAACTGCAGGTGGTTAGAAGAACATGGAATTTCAGAGAGTACAAAAAAAGGACTCTGGGTCAGAAAAGGAATCATTGAACAGAGTTTCTAAACACTTGCACCGCAAGATGAGTCTTGAAAGAGAAGAAGGATGTTGAGGTTTATAGTTAGGGAAGAATTCTAGACAATGTTTGTGGGCACAACTGCCATTGAAAGGTGGGAGGATGAAATTAACTGGGTATCCACAAAAGTAAAAGAGTATTTCATGAAGAAAGTCAGTTTGCATACAATGAGGAGATAAGCAATTTTGGATCAGTCCCTGTAAACTCTTGATAATAATATAATATTGCAACATAGAACATGAAAACCTAGCGACATGGGAAAATTATAATAAGATGGAAATAATAAATACATTTTTGACATGGTTAAGGTGGAAGGGAAAAGTAAGAGGCCGGTTTTAAAGGAATAGAAGGTGGATATAGACTGGGTTGAAATCATGAAAGCAAAACTATTGTTTTGGATAAGGAATTAAAACAACCATGGACATTACAAATTTGAACAACTAAAGCACTTGTTAGGAATCTGCAAAAGCAAGTTGCTACACTGGGCAGTGGGGTGGAGATACGTCTCTACCAAAGGAGGTGTAAGGCACTCCTTCCCTCCACTAGCCTGCAGGTCACCCCGAGCAAGGTGTTGCACTTGCTTAGCCCCCTAATCAGGGCCACATGAAGCCACGGGAGCAGGTGGCAGAAGGTTGTATGAGCTGCTGGTGAATATCACAGGTCCTAGTTAAACGACCACTGACGCTAGGCAGACATAATCCGAAGGCCACCCATCCTGCCTAGAAGGTGGCTACGGCAAACCACATCTTTAGAAAAATTTTCCATGAGCAACCATGATCAAAGACCATGATCACCCACATCATACGACATGGCACATGATGATGCTGATGAAAGTGCTGGAAATTTGAAATAAAATTAAATGCTGGAAGTATGCACGCTATCAGAGTAGACACAACCTGCTCATGGTTCAGGATCCTTCACCATAATGGAACCATTGCAGTGTAGGTAACAAGGTAGGAATAGTAGTCAACAAGGTATGAAGTAGGATAGAATATCAGCCATTGAGTAGTAAAGTTTACAGAGGCTGGAGGACAGAAGGCTGGTGTTCAAATATGACAAAGTAGTGGTAAGATAAGGTTACAATATCAGATGGATTGGGATAGAGGAAGGAACAACTGCTGCTGTACCGATGGAAGAAAACAGACGATATTGATCTGAAGCTGAACACACAAAGTTGTTCACCGTAATTGCGAACTATATTGTTCAATTCAAGACAGTGTCTAAGAGGAGAAAAGATAAAATATTATTCAAAAATATTGTTTTGGGAGATTTTGATAGTATGGAAGGGATAGAACATTTATAAGATAGATTAAAGCCAGATGGAACATTGAAGATGTAATGGATCACAGAGATGACTGCAGTAATATCAGATTGTCATGGCTAAGCTTAACAATAGGAACTCAAGGTTGATGACACTTGAAATAAAAAAGCAAATTATTGTTGATGCTGAAAATTGAAAATAAACTGGAAATTGTTGTGACACACTTCATCTCATAGCATCTGTGACAATTTGAAAAATGCCATATTAATGTTTTAGATTCATGGCTCCTTGTCAGATATTACATTAAGAGCAAATGAGGAAGTAAAGTATTAGAAGGGAAAGAGAAGAGTAATTTGTGGTGATTGGATGGAACATGGGAGATGGTTAAATGACACTAATATTGGTAACAGAAAGGAACGCAAGGCATAGAGAGAAATTAGCCAAATAAAAAATGTAGCCAGGATGTTAAAACAGAATAGCAGAAGCAGCTGCCTGTTAGGAGACAAATCTCAAGGATGTGTAACGTATAAATACTTTGATAATAAATGTTCTTTGAACTTTGGGATTTGGGGGATTTGTAGGTGCACATGCGGAAGTCATGAGGAGAATGGCAAAGTAGAGCAGCGTCTGGTACTTGGGTGGATATGGCAGAGAAGCAGACCATCTATAGGTGGGATGGATAGATCAGGGGTGTCCCCATTCGAAGTATCAACCCAGGACCTCTGACTCCCAGACTAGTGAAACCAGTAAAGCCCTGTTAGACTGTTATGTCTATTTGTATTACTTTACATTGTTCTAAATATCAGAAACTATGGACTCAGTCTTTGAGACAACTCAGTCATCAGAGAAATTAATTGTGAATCTTCTCTGCACTGGCTCCTTAAATAAACCAACTAAAATTATATGCAGAACCTCACATGTAGACTCACCAAAGCCTTGTTCAGTTCTTCTCTTTGCACAAAACCTTTTTTGCAATAAAAGCCACCATTCCATTTACTTTCTTCATTACTCACTGAACCTGCTTGTTGATCTTGTGTGTGTGAAGACTTGCAGGTCTCTCTGAACCAGTATGTTCATTGGTTTCACTCCATTTAATAATCACCTGCTTTTTTACTTTCCTACTAAATTAGTTAACTCATATTTCCCCAACTCTGCTTCATCTTATATAAACTTGCCCACTCAATAAACCTCTCTCCATATCCGTTAAAAAATATTTTGTACCCCAGTCATGGGCCGTATCTCCAATATTGATGAGTTGGTGTACAGAAAAGAAATACACTCAGTTCCCACTTTCTTATGTACCTCCTGTACCTTATAAATCGGCCATTGAGTATATGTTCATGGTCTTCTGCTGCTGTAGCTTATCCACTCAAGGTTCAAAGTGTTGTGCGTTCAGAAATCCTCTTCTGTACTGCACAGTTGCAATGCATGGTTATTTCAGACACTGTCGCCTTCCTTTCAGCCTGAACTAGTCTGACCATTCTCCTCTGACCTCTCTCAGTAACAGAGTGTTTTCACCCACAGAACCACTCCTCACCAGATAATTTTTGTTTTTCACATTATTCTCTGTAAATGCTAGAGGTCTTCATGCATGAAAACCCCAGAAGTCAACAGTTTCTGAGATACTCAAACCACCCTGTCTAGCACCAACAATCACTCCACGTTGAAAGTCACTTAGATTAATTACACTTCATTCCCTCTTGTGCTCTGAACAAGAACTGAGCCACTTGACAGCGTCTGCATGTTTTATGCATTGAGTTGCTGACACAATTGGCTGATTAGATGCTTGCATTAATGAGCAGGTGCACAGGTGTACCTGAGTGTTGAGAGCCTAGTGACATGGTGCCCTCATTCAGAAAGTGAGGAGGCCTGGGATCCAAGGAGACCTTGCTTTGTGGATCCAGAAATGGCTTGCCCACAGAGGCAAAGGGAGGTTGTAGATGGTTTGCATTCTGCATGGAGGATGGTGACCAGTGGTGATCTGTTCTAGGACCTCTCCTCTTTGTGATTTTGACCTGGCTGAGGAAGTAGAAGGGTGGGTTAGTAAGTTTGCTGATGACACAAAGGTTGGGAGTGTTGTGGATAGTCTGGAGTGTTGTCAAAGGTAACATCAGAACATCAATAGGATGCAGAACTGGGCTGAGAAGTGGCAGATGGAGTTCAACCCAGATACGTGTGAAGTGGTTCATTTTAGTATGTCAAATTTGAAGACAGAATATAATATTAATGGTAAGACTTTTGGCAGTGTGGAGGATCAGAGGGATCTTGAGGTCTGTGTCCATATGACACTCAAAGCTGCTGTGCAGGTTGACAGTGTTGTTAAGAAGGTGTATGGTGTGTTAGCCTCACCAACCCTGTGATTGAGTTCAAGAACCATTCAAACTATATAAGACCTTAGTTAGACATTCCCCTCCCCCACCCCCCTCAGAGTACTGTGTACAGTTGTGGTCACCTCACTACAGGAAGGATGTGCAGAGAGTGCAGAGGCAATTTACAAGGATGTTGCCTGGATTGGGGAGCATGCCTTATGAGAATAGGTTGAGTGAACTTGGTCTTTTCTCCTTGGAGGGATGGGGGATGAGAGGTGACCTGATAGAGGTGTATAAGATGATGAGAGGCATTAATTGTGTGGATAGTCAGAGGCTTTTTCCCAGGGTTGAAATGGCTAACATGATGGGACATAGTTTTAAGGGGCTTAGAGGCAGGTACAGGGGGGATGTCAGAGGTAAATTTTTCACATAGAGAGTGGTGAGAGTGTGGAATGCAGAGCCACCAATGGTGGTAGAGGCGGATACAATAGGGTCTCTTAAGGGACTTTTAGATCGGTACATGGAGCCTAGAGAAATAGAGGGCTATGTGCTAGGGAAATTGTAGGCAGTTTCTAGAGTAGGTTACATGGTCGGCACAACATTGTGGGCCGAAGGGCCTGTAATGAGTTGTTTTTATGTTCTATGACAACAACCTTTCCTTCAAAGTCAGCAAAACAAAAGAGCAGGTCAGCCCATGTTCCTGTTTACATCAACATTGCTTAAGTTGAGAGTTTCAAGTACCTAGGAGTAAACATTACCAATAACAACACAATCAGGATGCTGGAGGAAGTCAGCAGTCAGACAGCATCCATGTAAAAGAATAAACAGTTGATGCTTTGGGTTGAGACAGGATGAAAAAGGAAGGGGGAAGAGACCGGAGACTGGAATAAGAAGGTAGTGGGGTGGGGGGAGGGTAAGGAGTACAAGCTGGCAGGTGATAGGTGAAACCAGGTGAGTGAATCAAAGTGGGGGGGGGGGCGGTGAAGTGAGAAGTTATGAGGTGATAGGTAGAAATAGGAGAGCACAGTGGACCATGGGAGAAAGGGAAGGAGGAGGTAGACCGGAGGGAGGTGATGGGCAGGTGAGGAGAGAAAGGGTAACAAGGGGGCCAGAACAGGGATTGGAAAAAGGGTGAACTTCATCAGTAGCCTGTAATGGTCCAACCACATTGATAGCGTGCTCAAGAAAGCTCACCAACAGCTTTAATTGCTCAGGAGGCTAAGGGAATTTGGCCTGTCCCTCTTATTGATACATGGCAGTAAACATTTTATAGAGACACACCATGACTTGGTATGGCAACTGCTCTGCCTATGACCACAAGGAAATACAGAGTTGTGGGCACAACTCAGAATACGACTAAAATCAGCCTCCCCTCCATAAACCCTGCCAATGGATAAACGACACAAAAACCCCACAGGATGTCCCACTAGGCTCAACGATAGCTTCTGTCCGCGTTATAAGACTATCAAATGTATAAGATGGACTCTTGACTTTACTATCTACCTTGTTGTCACTTTATACCTTACTCTCTATCTGTGCTGCACTTTCTCTGTACTTAAACACATTGTTCTATCTCAATGCACTCTTGTTATCAATTGAATTGTATGGACGATATGCAAGATCAGTTTCTCACTACACCCCATTACATGCGATAGTAATAAACCTATTTACTATATACTAACTTAATTTCACCTTGCTAATTTAATCTGGTTTGTCAAAGACTTGCAACCTTAAGAAGTCTATCTCTCATTTTGCAGTTTTAGTCAGAAGTTGCAGTTATTTGGTACTCTGGTGTAAAACAGCAGAAAAGGATGTCAAAGATATTTCTCTTGTTTGTCTTCTTCCTCCCTTTCCTCATTATGTGTTTAATACAGAAACTTATGATGTACTAATGGATCTGATAGACAAAATATACACAAGACATTTTTGTCACTGCAGATGCACCAATGACACTTATGGCACCTGTCACTCTCAATGTTTTATAAGGACAGAAGCAATATGGTATGAAAACCATATATATGATTTTTGCAGATGTGTAATTGAATGTACCTTCAAGCAGGTGAAGTCTAATTATTATTAATTAAACAAGAGCTTGTATTAAGGCACCTATTTTTAGCAAACTTTGAGTGAGTCAATTAAGAGACAGCAGACACACTACTTTCGCTATTTTATGTTCCTGAGAATGTTCTACTTACCTTTAAGAAAGAGACAAACTTTTGAACTGCAACATATATTTTGACTGTGTTGTGCTGCAACATTCTTCTTGTTCAAGCAAACACGAGGGAATCTGCAGATGCTGGAAATTCAAGCAACACACACAAAATGCTGGTGGAACACAGCAGGTCAAGCAGCATCTATAGGGAGAAGCACTGTCAAAGTTTCGGGCCGAGACCCTTCGTCAGGACTTCGTCATTCTTCTTGCTGTTTTGTTTTCATTGTAATGGAGTTATACTGAGTTATATTTTATAAATCACCCCAAAGAAGTGGTGACAAATACGGTATATCCATGTCTAGATTATGAATGAAACAATGCCTGATAAGGACCTTATCTGAAATGAATTAAGCTGACCTGATTCAATAATTGTATCACAAATGGAACAATAGAACATTTCCCTCCAGGAAGATTTTAGTTGTCAGGTGTAGCATTATTCCCACAAACTATAGTTTATTATAGAAATAATACCAATTGAGATGCTGAAGTGTTTTTAGTTAAAATAGATAAAAATGGAATATTGTTCAAATAGTTTCATCACACTGGAGTTTCATGTATTATTTAAAGATGATTATACTATTTTTCCAGGCCAGTTAAAGCAGTCTTTGAATGTCTTATATGTAACACAGAGCAGGTTCTCCCAGTGATATTGGAAGGAAGAGATACTGGACTTCATTCCACTTACAGAGCGATTTTAATTCCAAGGCCCTTGGAACGAATCTTTTCAGCTTCATATACATCTATAATAAACGTTATTGCGTCAGGACAAAACTTTCAGCGGCCATGCGAGCCACGCTTGTGTATTTTACAGCAAATGCAGCATTTAAACAAGGGAGAATAAATATGTATAAAACTTTCGGAGCTTGTTGAGTTTGGATTATGAATTGCAGGATCTTAATGTAATTCTCCCACTCCATTATAAATATACTTCCATTTAGTTATTCTGTACTTTAATTCTCAGTGTTATTTTATTTCACACATCGTAACACCACTTTCCGCATCCACGTCTTGGGATAAACGTTGACCAATGACATTAATTCTTAAATTTGATCATCTGATTCCCCACCAGAAAAGGGTAATTGACTTCACAACGGTTTAAGAGTGTAAAGTTGTTGGTAACTTATTCTCACTTAAATATGCCCTACTGATTATTATACGGACTGAATCAATCATTATTCCATATCTGCTAATTGCATTCTGCCGTCAGTATCTTGCGTTCGGCGTGAGGTCAAAATCCTAAACGCTTGAAGTAAGGTGTTTGCTTTGCAACGCCACTGGACATTTTAAATTAAAAAAAACGCAAGCGGTTGAAAGATAACTGACAAGTGCTGTAAGACATTTAAATGTAAAAATAATATACAGAATTAAATGAGATGCGCATCCTTTTCCCGAGCCCATCTCTCTTTAGGTTTCCCTGTCCTTCGAGCATTGCAATATTTAAGTAAAAGACGCCAGTTTTGACGCAGGGAGATCTTGTCTCTTTCAAGAGGCAATTTTAAGTACGTCATTAATATGGCGCCAAAAGATTTTGAAGTATGAGCTATTTCGTTGCTAGGTCCTGTAGTGTACGCCCGTGCCAAAAAAAATCGCGTTGTTTTTCCTGGAGGTAAATTTCCCGAAGTGAGTCTCCCTCCTGCGTTCTGACCGTCCGGGCTCTTGTTTTATTCCCACCTCCAGATTAATACTCTAACCGAGAGGGGATCGGACTGCAAAAAAAAAGGAGGGAAGATTTTTTTTTAAATTAAAAAAAGACACAAGATGCAGTTTGCAAAAAGGATCGGTACGAAAGGATAAGAAACGCAACAGGACTGCATTAAAGTGATCTGGAAGGTGGGAATGAGAGAGAGTGTGAGTGAGTAAGGAAGGGAAGGGAAGGAGCTGCAAAGTGTGTGTGTGTATGTGTGTGTGTGTGAGAGAGAGAGAGAGCGCCCATTGCATTTCATTGGCAGCCATCTCAGCACTGTGTAACTGCATGTTTTTTTTTACAGAAGGGAAGAGAGAGAGAGAGATTTAAATATATTAATGTGCATCGGATCGATGCGCGTTTCCTCATGAGCCGCTTTTAACATATATCAGCACCATCGCATTTATATTACAACACCATCATCACCATCGTGGCCCGAGGAGAGTCACCGCAAAAAAGAAGCTAGATCTGAAGCCAACAAGCAAGCAAAACAAAAATTGCATGGTAATTATTATTGATCGTTTATAACTAGAGGGCAGAGTAACTGTTTCGGGGAAATTAGATCTGCACCCCACCCGTGCACAAATGCTTTTACTTAAGTGATCAGGAGTGCAAAGCTCAACTTTTTTTTCTATTGCCGATATTCTATTGCATGTCTGTATCAATGATTGCAGTCCAGTTATTAAAATATGTAAGCACCCTTGCCTATGAAGGGGGGTACGGGATGGTATGGTGGTAGGGGTGGAGGGTGCTGTTTATGACGATCTGTGTGCCCATGTAGCTCACAAGGGGTAGGGGGGGGCGATTCGGATTTTTTTTTTGAAAAATGCACCGTCTTCACTTAGTTTAATTCTCAATGTGCGTGATCTGTGCTGCGTTAAGGCTGCCGTTTGCGAAGTACGAGTTAATTTGCTTAAAATGTTTAATAATTTTAGTGTGTGTGTGTGTGTGTAATCCTGTAGGTTTTGCTGGTTGCTCAGTGCAAACTGCTCTGCCGACTCTAGGGGGAGTGGCTCTTGTTTATCCCGAATCCGCTGCGCTCAGGTTCTCTGGAGGAGGCGTGGCTCACCCATTTCATCCCCTGCCAGCGACAGCACAACTGAAAGGTGGGGGCGGCGAATTAAAAAAAAGTTCCTTACGCAGGTATAACTTCCAGCTCGCTTAAAAATCATCCATCCAAATTCCTGGCGATCTGTTCCCCTTCCCTACCGGGGGGGGGGGGGGGGGGAATACTTGCACTGCTAACCGTAGGCCTGGACCACAACTTTATGACAGCTGCACACGTGTTGTGCTTGATGCCGTGTGGCAATCATTTGACCAGTCGCTGCATCACGCACTCAGCGAGAGTCCATAGATTGGGGCAGAAAGGGAGGAAGAGGAGGGCTGTTGACCCTTCCTACGCTGGCAACTTTTTGGGTATCACTGACTTGCAGTGAAGTACATTTTCAACTTAAGTGCAAAACATTTTTAATGGAAAAAAAGCTAGGAAACTTATTGGCATTGAGAATTAAATTTATAGTCCAGGGGGAAAATATGTTGACTGGAACATTAAAGGATAAAACTTGTTACAAGGGAGATAGAGAACTAACCGTTTTTGTAACGTGAAATGGATGCATTTGATAATCTGTTGCATCCCAGGTGAAATCGGAAGTATAGACAAAAGTTGTTCTACGGTTAGAGAAGTGATTAATATTTTCTATCCGGTGATGCAGTGTGGACTGGCACTGAGTTAAAGAACTGGAAAGATTTATGAAGTATAATTGAATGTCTTCTATGTTGTATGTTTTGGGCTTAGTAAATTAGAAAGCTTTACTTGTTTAAATAGGACTTGCAAGTGCAGAGTATGAAACATAACAGTTGCAGTGCGTCAACCTCCTCCTTTCTTTAAACATCTCTTGGCTGTGCACTACTTTGCATACCGGTGTTCTTGTGGTTAGTGCACTGTGACCCTCCCTTGATTTGTAACTGGTGAAGAGTATAGACTTTTTTCACAGCTGTGGTCACACACACACTTGCTAAAAGAAGTGGAACTCTAGAGGTCAGTGTTAAGTCTGAGTTGGCATCTGGATGATAACTGAACAATGAGTTGTCCACAGTAATTGGCCACCGTGCCCTTTATTGACCTTGAGTTTGTCTACCTGCAACATGGGAGGAAGGGAGTTTCTGTGATGAGCTTGCAGGTTTTGGTCTACCTGATTTGTGTACCTTTGGCGAAATGGTGTGAAGATAATAGATCAAGTGCCACGATGCATACTGTGCAAGCGAGTTCAGGTAGCATGCTGACATAATGTGCGGAGCATTCAAGTGCACGGTTCAGATCTGATTCTGATGTTAATCCAGTGTTGATTTTGTATTGTGAGATTGTGTTGGTAAAGACAAAATCTGGTAAATAGTTGCAATATGCAAATGAGCTGAAACCCAAACCTTTGTGAGATTTGAACACAGTTAGCGCTGGTCCAGCTACATTTTAGAGAAGTGAGGTTGACCTGTGCTCTTTCCTGTTCTCAGGCAGGTCTCCACTAAAAGAGGATATTTTAAGAAAAAAACAACTTACAGCTCTTGAACCAATGCCAGCAATAACTGATCTTCTGACTCTGCAGTCAGTTCTCACCACTTCGCAACCCAACCTCACTCCACAGTCTATTGCGCTCTCTAATCTCGTTTTCCTTATTGCTATCTGACTGACTCGCGGAAAGTTCTGCCTCTCAATCCCACCGTATTCTTCTTCGGGTGCCTTTGCTCACCTCCTATCGGTGGGCTGTGGGCATGTTATTAGAAAAAGAACAGTCACCTGTTGCTGTTTCCACAAGTAGGAAATTTAAAAAAATATACAAAAAAAAAGACTATTTACACTGAAGTGAAGACATCCCTTGGTAGGTGCAAACTCAAATGAAATAAATTGAGGTGAAGAAACAGGTGGATAAGATCCAAATTCTGCTTAGTTTGGCTCAACTATCCTTGTGTCAGTGGATATACTCACCTCTGCCAGAAGAGCTTTTGAGTGGACTGTTCTGAAACTAATGGTCATTGGAATCATCTGTTGCTTCACTGACTCAATCCATGTTCACAATTAGTAGATCCTTTTATTTGCAGTGCATCAGGGTAGTAAAAAAAATCAATGATTTTCACATTATTGCCCTGATTTCCAGACCAAATACTTTGAATGTTTGTGAACTTCATTTCTTATCCATTCACAAAAGCTCTGAAACATTGCAAACTTCTGTTAGCATTTTGAAAACTGTAGTTTTTTCTAGTCTAGCCTTGTAACTGAAACTATTCCAGTATATCTTATCTGTAGTCTTCTACTGACCTGTATTGCTTTCCTGAAGTGTGGTTAGTGGAACTACCATTTTCCATTTACTCTCCACTTTCTGCAGGGATCACTCTCTACGCGACTCCCCTGTCCACTGACCTTCCTCCTGCTACTTATCCTTGGAATTCGAACAAGTGCAACACCTGTGCCTGCACTTCCCTCACCCCTGTTCAGGTCCCCCAAACAGTCCGTCGAGGTGAGGTGGTGCTTCTCTGCGAGTCTCTCAGGATCACCTACTGTAACCGGTGCTCCTGGCACAGCCTCCTCTGCCCATGGGAGCTCTGACATAGATTGTGGATTGCTTCATCGAGCACCTTTGCTCAGACTGGATTTCCCGGTGGCCACCCATTTAAATTCTAATTCCCCATTCCCGCCTGACGTGGCCTCTTCCATGGTCACTCTCAGGTTGGAGGAGTAACACCTTACGTTCTGTCTGGGTAACTTCCCACCTGGTGGCATGAGCATTGATTTCTCTAACTTCTGGTAATTATCCCCTCTTCCCCCTCTTTCTTTTTCCATTCCCCATTCTGTCTCTTCTTCTCATCTGCCTGTCACCACCCTCTGCTGCCCCTCCTCCTTCCCTTTCTCCCAAGGCCTATTGTCCTTTCCTATTTCATTCCATCTTCAGCTCTTTACGTTTTCCACCGATCACCTCCCAGCTTCTCACTTCGACCCTCCGTCCTCCACCCACCCGCATTTCCCCTCATTCGGTTTTAAAAACACCTGCTGGCTTGTACTCTTTCCCCTCTCCCCAATCTTCTTCTGGCTTCTGCCCTCTTCCTTCCCAGTCCTGATGAAAGACCTTGTCCTGAACCATCGACTGTTCCTCCAGCAATTCGTGTGTGCGTTGCTCTGGATTTCCAGCATTTACAGAATCTCTCGTGTTTATGCAGTCCTCCATTTGTGACCTAACTTGTGTTTCATTGAGGTTCAACATAACTTTTATACCTGATGCCTCTATTTATGAAGCTGAGCATCCCCTGTGCATTCTCCCAATAAACTTTTCTATCCTGTATGATTTCAGATGAGTGAGAACTGTTCTACCTTTATGCTGACATGAACCTTGCAGCTGGTGGAGATGATCTGTGGGTTTAGAAAATGAACATTTGTAATAACTGTCAGACAATTTAATGTTAATAACCTGTTGCCAGTTAAAGATGAGTTAGATAGGGAAATTGCAGGTGACAACATTGCTGCCCTTGTGTTTCTCAATGTTGAAATAATATTGTATTAGAGTAGTGCTTTTTTTAGATTGTACGTACTGCAGCCTCTGTATGTTTGAGATCAAATAATGAATATGAAATTATGTTATCATGCAGAAAATAAATACTGAGGTAGTGTAAATGGATTGCCACAACCTATGGACTCACTTTCAAGGACTCATCATCTCACGTTCTCGATATTTTTTGCTTATTATTATTTCTTTTGTATTTGCACAGTTAGTTGTCTTTTGCACACCAGTGGAACACTCAGGTTGGTGCAGTCTATTATGGATATTATTCTATTTTGGATTTATCAAATATGCCTGCAAAAAAATTGAATCTTGGGGTGTATATGGCGACATATATGCACTTTGATAATAAACTTACTTTGAGCTTTGCCCATTCAAAAATCTGATGGTGGAGGGGAAAAAGCACCAAGACTTTGGTGATATACTGAGTATCCTCATACTCCTAATGAAATAATAGCCACTGTTGTGCTGCCTTGGTAATTGTATCAATATGTTGAGGGCCAGATAGATCTTCAGAGATGTTGACACACAAGAACTGGAAACTGCTCACCCTTTCCACTGCTGATCCCTCTATGAGGACTGGTGTGTGTTCCCTTCCTGAAGTCCACAATCAGTTCTTTGGTCTTACGGACGCAGAGTGCAGGGTTGTTGTGCAACACTACTCAACCGGCTGATCTATCTCACTCCTGTATGTCTCTTCCACACCATCTGAAATTCTGCCAACAATAATTCTATCGTTGGCAAATTTATAGGTGGTGTTTGCGTTGTGCCGAGACACACAGTCCTAGGTGTGGAGAGAGTAGAGCAGTGGGATAAACAGGCAACCTTGAGGTGTACCAGTGTTAATTGTCATTGAGGAGGAGATGGTACTTCCAATCTACACTGACCGTAGCTTCTAGATGAGGAAGTAAAGGACCCATTTACAGAGGAGGGTACTGAGGTCCAGGTTATGGAGCCTGTTGATTAGTACTGAGGGTATGATGGCTTTGAATGTTGAGCTGTAATCAATAAACAGCAGCTTGATGTAGGGATTGCTACTGTGCAGGTGATCCAAAGCCAAGTGGAGAGCCACTGTAGACCTATTGCATCCAATGTAGACCTATCATCTCGATAGGCAAATTGCAGGGAGTCCAGGTGCTAGCTTGGGCAGGAGCTGATTCTGGTCATGACCAACCTCTCAAAGCACTTCATCACAGTCGATGTGAATGCAATTGTTGAAGGAGCTCACCCTGCTCTTCTTGGGCGCTGGTGTGATTGTCGCCCTTTAGAAGCAGGTGGGAGCCTCTGACTGCTGCAGTGAGGGATTGAAGACGTCCTTTAACACTCCTGTTAGCTGGATGGCACAGGGTTTCCAGGTACACCATCAGGGACTGGTGCCTTTTAAGGTTTCACCCTCCTGAAAGTTGTTCTGATGTTGGCCTCTGAGACAGACATTATAGGTCACCAAGATGCTGCAGGGATTTCCACAGGTGTAGTTTTATTCTCCTTTTTAAAGTCTGCAAAAAAGGCATTGAGCTCATCTGGGAGTGAAACATCACTGCCATTCATGATGTTAAGCTTCACCTTGTAGGAAGTAATGCCTGCAATCCCTTTCTGTGCTGACGTGCACATGATTCCGTCTCCTAACTTCACTGGAGTTGTTTCCTTGCCCTTAAAAATGCCTCTGTAGATTGTGCCTGGACTTCTTGAATAGTTCTGGATCACCGGTCTTGAATGTCACAGATCTAGCCCTCAGCAAACTATGATTCTCCTTGTTCATCCACGGCTTTTGGTTTGGGTATGTCTGATAGATTTTCAAAGGCACGTACTCATCCACACAAGTTCTTGATGAAGTTAGTGACATCTCTGTTGTCTTTATTGAGATCCGAAAATCAATTCCTGAATATTGTCCAGTCCACCAACTCAAAGCAGTCCTGTAAGTGCTGCTCTGCCTCCCTTGACCATACCTTCATGGTCCTCACTGCTGGTGCTTAGGCCTTTAGTCTCTACCCAAGCGCTGGAAGTGGAAGTACAGCCAGGTGATTGGACTTTCCAGAGTGCAGGCACAGTAAGCATTCTTGGTGGTGGTATAACAGTGGTCAACTGTGCCGGTTCCTTGGGATCCATAGGTAATATGATGGTGGTAGTTGTTCAGAGGCTTCTTCAAGCTATCCTGGTTGAAATTCCCCAGAATGATGGGGATGGGGCAGTTCTGTGACTGCTGATTACAAGCTCAGGTCCTCCAGAGCCTGCCTGATGTGGAATGTACACTGCGACCAGGGTGATGGTGGAAATCTTCCACGGCAGATAAAATGGAGGATGCTCGACTGCTAGATATTCGGGTGAGTGGGACTGAGACAGAACCATCCTGTCTGTGTCCCGTGATGAGTTAATCATGAGGTATACGTACCCCCCCCAACCCAACTTTAAAAGACTCAATTCATCTATCCTTGCAGTGAATGAAGTGCTCTGGTAGCAGCACTGCATCCGTATTGGTGGGGCTGAGCCAAGTTTCCGTGTAGCAAAGTACATAGCAGTCCCATACATCCCTCTGGTACTGCAATCTTGTTCTGAGGGCTTCAGTTTTATTTTCAGAGACTCGTATTTGCCATCAGGAGAATTGGGAGTTCGGGGGGGGGGGTGTATCTAAGGCCTCTGTGTTTCAATCGTACCTACAGACCAATACGCCTTCCCCGCTTCCATTTTCTTAAAGTGAAATTGGATTCATGACCTGAGTCTCCCATCCAGGTATGTCCATTTTGAGGATTGATAGATTTTTTTGAAATGTCTTAAAGTGTGTTGCTTACTCTAGTACTGCCTGTGACAGTGGATTTCACCTGTAGTTGTCTTAAACAGGAATATTCGATGATTCCTATCAGAGCTGCACACAGAGGCACCATTTATTGGCATCACCTTGAGAACCTTGGGTCCATATTGAGTCTTTATAAAGCAATCCAATCATTCCCATTTCCCCTGCTTTTATCCTCAGCTTTGCAAATTATTGTCGTTCCAAATATCTCTCCAATTCTTTTTTAACAGCCTAGCAATAAAAAGTCAATCTCCTCACTCACATCACCATTGTGCCTTCCGTCTATCACTTTGAACCTGTGCCCTTGGTCCTTGAACCATCCATAAATGGAGGTGGCTTCTCTATCCACTTTAATCCTCATGATCTTGTGCCCTTCAGCCTTCTTTGCTGTGGCAAACTATCCCAAGTTGCCCTGTGGCTGAAATCCTTGTGGCTAAAATCCCTCAATCAGATGTGTGAGGAGATTGGTGAGTAAAATAGGAGATTGGTGAGTAAAATCAGAGCTCATGGCATTGGGGGCAGGGTTTCAACATGGATAGAAAACTGGTTGGCAGATAGAAAGCAAAGGGTAGCAGTGAATGGGTGTTTCTCAGACTGGCTGGAGGTGACTAGTGGGGTACCACAGGGCTCTGTATTGGGACCACAGCTCTTTACGATTTATGTCAATGATTTAGATGAGGGCATTGAAAACTATATCAGCAAGTTTGCTGACGATACTAAACTGGGTGGCAGTGTGACATGCGAAGAGGACGTTAGGAGAATACAGGGAGACTTGGATAGGCTGAGTGAGTGGGCAGATACTTGGCAGATGTCATTCAATGTGAATAAATGTGAAGTTATCCACTTTGGAAGCTGGAACAAGAGGGCAGAGTATTGTCTGAACGATGTCGAGTTAGGTAAGGGAGAAATGCAAAGAGACCTAGGAGTCCTAGTTCACCAGTCAATGAAGGTGAATGAGCAAGTGCAACAGGCAGTGAAGAGGGCAAATGGAATGTTGGCCTTTGTTACAAGGGGAATCGAATACAAGAGCAAGGATGTTCTTTTGCATTTGTACAGGGCCCTGGTGAGACCACACCTGGAATATTGTGTACAGTTTTGGTCTCCAGGTTTAAGGAAGGACATTCTGGCAATTGAGGAAGTGCAGCGTAGATTCACTAGGTTGATTCCTGGGATGGCAGGGCTGTCTTACGCAGAGAGATTGGAGAGATTGGGCTTGTACACGCTGGAATTGAGGAGATTGAGAGGGGATCTGATTGAGATAATTAAAGGATTTGATAGGATTGAGGCAGGAAATATGTTCCAGATGTTGGGAGAGTCCAGTACCAGAGGGCATGGATTGAGAATAAGAGGTCAGTTATTTAAAACAGAGTTGAGGAAGAGCTTCTTCTCCCAGAGTGTTGTGGAGGTGTGGAATGCACTGCCTCGGAAGACGGTGGAGGCCAATTCTCTGGATGCTTTCAAGAAGGAGCTGGATAGATATCTGATGGATAGGGGAATCAAGGGATATGGGGACAAGGCAGGGACTGGGTATTGATAGTGAATGATCAGCCATGATCTCAGAATGGCGGTGCAGACTCGAGGGGCCGAATGGTCTACTTCTGCACCTATTGTCTATTGTAATACCTGTTTATCTCACTGCTGGCATGAGCTTTGAAAACTGGCGACAAAGACCTGAAGGTTCAGAAAATGAACCAACCTAATTATACTAAATTTCTTCTAGTGATGGTGTTGAAAAGGCAGTTCACTTCAGTTTCAGATCAATGGTGACTCCCAAAAGGTTGATAATAGACGATTTAATGAAAGGCTGGAGCTATTTATAATCAAGGTGGGTCAAGTGAATGACCTTTAGAACATTTGGATGGAAATAGCTTAAGCATGGTGTATGGTTTGTTGATTATCTATTGTTTACCTTTTGTAAACTGGCCTGACTGATATCATAGGAAGAGTTTTGAATGAAGGTCAATGTTTTTAAATCATTGACTGTCTCCTTCTGTCTGCTCGTAGTATGAAGCATCTGTAGATAGTTTGGCTAACAGCACTGTGCTAAGAAATTTTCCTCAATATTTGGTGGATTATAGTAATTGGCATCTAATAATTGAGACTTTTTTCCTTTTGTGTCATCTGACTCTAGCAGTTAAATTGTTTTTTAAACTTGACATCAATTGCCTTGCTTTGCCGATACTTATCGTTGACATGGTTTACAGAATGCGGGGGTTATTATTGCTTCTCTTCTAGCAGTTTTCTCTTGTGGTACTTTTCATTCCAAGCTGTAATGGAATTTGGGACTGAGTGATTTTGACCAAATCCAGAATGAGCATCATTTAGTGAGAAGAGTATTGAGTAGGTGTCACTTGATGGAACTGTTAATTACTTCTAACACTACAAGTTTGTTAGAGGAGGGATATTGGACATTAATAGGTTAGGTTATATACATTCTCTTTTGTTATTTATTGGGCAAATTTCATGATGTCAATGCAGTATCTGAACTGAAACCTCTGTGCTAATTTACCAGAGACTATGTTATAAAATAACAGACTTCTTTCAAAACATACACCTTGAGTATGTTTTTGCTATTTAGTTAACATAAGTAGTTTGTAAACATAATTTCAACAAAAATGCAAATAATTAACATACTTTAAGTTATGTATTTTTTTTGCCAGCGTTAATAGACATTAAAGAATGGTGATACAACAGCATCAGGGTAAGAGCCGCCTGGATCTTGGATGAACATAGAACCCTAGACAGCTAGGAAATACCACCACAGTGTAATGGAGTGTCCTCTTTCTCCCCTGTCCAATACTTAATTGCAAGAGAAAAATGGTCTACAAATCGATTTGCAATATTATTACACTCTTGTTTTATTCTCTGAATTGACTGGAGGTGAATTTTATCAAACTTGTATGTGAGAAATCCGACTAACAGATAGCAGTTACTTGTATGCTTGCGAGTATTTTTCCAGTCTAATGATCCTTATAATTTGCAGTACTTCAAATTGGAAGTTTAGAAGAAATCAAATACAATATTAGCATTGATTTCAAGAGGACTAGAATATATTAAAAAAAGGGTGTAATAGGGATGTAATGCCTATATAAGGCATTGGCATATTGTGAGCAGTTTTGGGCTCCTCATCTAAGAACGAATGCCTTGGTATTGGAGAAGGTTTGGAGAAGGTTCAGAGGAGGTTCATGAGAATGATGGCAGGAATGAAAGGGTTAACATATGAAGCGCTCTGGCGCTGTACTTGCAAGAGTTTAGAAGAAGTGTGGACTTCATTGAAACCTGGTGAATATTGCAAGGCCTCAATAGAGTGGATATTGAGAGGATGTTTCCAGTAGTGGGTGAGTCTAGCACCAGAGGGAACATCCTCAGAATAGAGGGACGTACATTTAGAACAGAGATGAGGAGAAATTTCTTCAGCCTGAGTGGTAAATCTGTGGAATTCATTGTGTGGAGGCCAAGTTATTGGGTATACTTAAAGTGGTAGTTGATTAGTGAGAACATCAAAGGTTACAGGAAGAATGCTGAAGCATGGAGTTAAGAGGGAGAATACATCATCCATGAACAATTAGTGTAGAAGATTCAATGGGCTGAATAGTTTGATTTTGCTTCTCTGTCTTGTGGTTTTATAATGTATTTTAAAATTATGCCCACTTACACCATAATGTATTATTGTGTGTTTCTCAATATAGTTGAAATTGAATTGAAATGCATGACTGTTTCATTTTGTAAATGGTTTTATGAGTCATGTAGCAAATTTCTTTAGCCATTTTGAATAAAAGTCTCAAATTTGTGTATGTAAATTATTTGTCTATATCCCAACAATCTGAAGCTTTATTTATAACATATTTCCTTCTCGTCCACATATAGTTCATATAAATGTTATATTAATGTGACAGTCTGATATCATTACTAAAAATTAGATATTTTCTTGTATCATGTACTGAGATCTTCTGTGTTGACAATTTCATTGAAAAGTCAATCCATTGTTGAAAACAGAATGACTCCTTTTATGCTCATGCCAACTTTTTTCAGGAAAAGAAGCAAAGGAGAATTGCATTCCTCGTCCTTCAAGTCTACCATTAATGCCTGTTCTCTACCACCAACAAAAAAAAAACTTTTCTCTTCCATGATCCAACAACAGATGCTATTTCTGCTACATATTAAATGGAGCAAACACATCTGGATAAGAAATTGCTTAACAATTTTGCTGCAATCATTGTGTCTTAGAAGACCAGTGTTTAGCATCCACTCTGTTGCCTGATCTCCATTCCATTTCTCTGACCTCCATTCCCTTTGCCCATTTGAGAAAGATTGTGAATTAGAATGGAGCTCAGAGGCAATTTTCTGCCATGGGCTTGTAGACACAAGGAACTAGTTTAGAACTTCTCTCACCTTAACTCAAGAGACATTAAAGGTAAAAGGTAAAGCAGGCGCAGTTCACCTGTCTCAGATAGATTTTAATGCAGGCGCCGATTCTTGCGTGCGTTAATACAACTCATTCTGCCATCGTGAAAAGGCATTGTGAAACACAAACGTGTTCCTTCACAATCGTAATAATGTTTTTATTAATAAAGCATTATCTGAAATAATGCTTTATATGCTTTTCAGACCCAGGTTTTGAAGGAAGATAATGTAATGTTTCTGTTCATATTTAGATGTTTTAACATCCGTGGGAGCATCTTATTAGTTGGAAATGCTGTTACTATTCACAATACACGATGTAGCTACTGGGCATGTAATCTGGGAAAACGGGCACATACTTTGAAAAGACCAGAAGATTGTATCAAAAGGTAAGTACTCCCTATTGCTTCCTCTGAATCTGTTTATTAATTGCAGTTCTGATTGTATAGCAATTGAATAATGATTTTTTCCTTTTTTCTGGTTAGAGTTCATATTTCCAGAAACTTTCATGACAAAGTTTAAATTTCTTTTATCCTCTCTAGCTGTGGTTATCTTTACCTGCTTTTCTGGTGGCACCTTGTGGCAGTCACTCACCATTTTTTGGCAAGTTTTTGCACCTGAACCCAGATTTAAGGAGTCAGTATGAAAATTTCCACAGAACAAACCTTCCCGTCTCTTGGGAGATGTTTGCCTTCTATTTAACTCCAATCCATGACTAAGAACAGAAGTACACAGTGAATGAAATCACAGGTATAAAGTTGCTTTCTAGACTCTAATAATCCAGTGAGCTAAATGTCTCTACCCTTTAAACTTAAATGTTTAAAAGAATAAACTGCAAACTTTCATATAAACTTTCATATAACTGCAGAATTTCATATAAGGTATTTCCTTGCTGATGGAGCTCCAAAATGAAGTTACAATACCACCAAAAGTTTATTTTTAAGATTTAATTGAACTATAAATTTAATGTTTCAACATCTTTATCCAGAAGACTCTTAAATAATGCCTAACTGGACAGGTTTGAAACGTGTAATATTGATGCTCCATCACCAATTAATCGATTTACTGCTGTAAATAAATACACAGGGCATCATTGCAGTTGTGGAGTGATCACTTTGCAGACTTTCTTAAGGGGAGGCTGCTTTATGATGAGGTACTATGGATTATTGTGGATGGTAGAAGGAAATAGACAAACGCCCAGTGGCATACAACTACTAAGTGGAAAGTACAAGTGATGGAAGTGTTTGGGTCTTGGTAGCATCCCATACCTGGAGGTGTATACTGTATGAAGGAAGTTCTTCATTTTGAAGGAAAGTACTTGGGTAAGTAGTGAAGATCACAATCACATGTGCCCTATCACATTTAGCAGAGAATGGCAGTTGGCAATTATTTTACAGTTTTGCTTAAGGTAAGGTTAGTCGTCTGCTTGATAGGAAAAGCTTCTGAAGCTGTATGCTGGAATCAGCCCAAGCTATTTAACACAATTCAAAGTAAATTTATTATCAAAATGCATATTGGTCAACATATTCAACCCTGAGATTTGTTTTTTTGCGGGCATACACACTAAATCTAAGACGCACAATAGGATCAGTGAAAGACAGCACCAAACAGGATGGACAAACAACCAATGTGCAAAAGACAACAAACTGTGCAAGTGCAAAAGAGAGAAAATAATAATAAATAAGCAATAAGTATTAAGGACATGTGGTGAAGAGTCCTTGAAAGTGAATCAATAGATTGTGGGAACAGTTCAGTGAAGCGGGAAGTGAGGTTGAGTGATGTTATTCCCCCCCCCCCCCCCCGCCCACCTCCGGTTCAAGGGCCTGATGATTGAGGGGAACAGCTGTTCCTGAACCTGTCGGTGTGGGTCCTAAACCTTCTTCCTGATGGCAGCAGTAAGAAGAGAACGTGGCCTACGTGGTAGGCATCCCTGATGATTGATGCTGCTTTCATGCAACAATGCTCCATGTAGATGTTCTCAAGGATGAGGAGGGCTTTAACTGGGAAGGACTGCGTCATATTGAATAATTCTTGTAGGATTTTCTGCTCAAGGGCATTGGTGTTTCCATACCAGGCTGTGCTACAGGCAGGTCAATATAGTCTCCACTACACATCTACAAAAGTTTGCCATAGTTTTAGATGTCATGCCAAATTTTTGCAAAATTCTAAGAAAGTAGAGGTACTGCCATGCTTTCTTCATAATTTAATTGAATTGATCTCATTTCTTTGCTATAATTACAGCATGATGATGGCTAAGTTATTATAGTGGCCCAGAAAAGCAAGAATTATTTACTGCTGTCTAAAAAAAGATCATTACAATGCTAGAATGAGCAACAAAAAGAATCAAATCTTTAGATAGCAAGCAAGCATGTGTTTAACTGTGTATTTTATAGGTCCAGACAGTATGCCTATCAGAGAGCAGCATTTTCTCCAACTACAGAATTATGCTAACTAGTGCCTTTACTTTCGCAGAGCGTGTGTCTCCATGGTCACTACTGTGTCAAAATTGATGATTGATAATGGGAATAGGATCAGAATCTGAATTGGGTTTAATATATCTGGCATATGTTGTGGAAATTTATTGTTTTGCAGCAGCTATATAATGCAATATATAAAAAACTTGATATATGTACAGTATATAAACAAATAAGTGCAAAAAGATATTGTAAATAATAGTGAGGTAGTGTTTGTGGGTTGGTTCATTGTCCTTTCAGAAATCTGATGGTGGAGGGGAAGAAGCTGTTCCTAAAACTGAGTAGAAACCTGTGTCAATAAAATGGTACACTTATGAAATCTAAGGATAGATTATGGTAGAGGATCAGGGAGATAACGAAATCTGATTTGTGCAATTGATGTATGTATTCAGGCAGTGATTTTCATGTGACTGGTCTAGAGCATCACCATAGAAGGTGCATCCTTGCAAGAGCATTGGTAAATGTTCTGACTTTTTCTACCATAAATGAAGTGCAGCACAGCTTTTTAAGTAACAACCATGCACATTTCTGAAATCTGCACCAAATTATTTGAAGAAGACACTTGGGGTGGGGGATCAAAAGGTTTAGAAGATAATCACTTAATAGGCATGGATTGTAGTTGACCATATATTGTTGGCATCATGAGGAGAGGGTGAGCATCCATTAAGAAATTTGGCTCTGAGGGTATTGGGATCTGTTGACCAAAGTGTGATAACATGTTTTGAGCACTTAATACACTGGGGATCCAGAAGCCAAATGCATTGAAACCATCTTTGCCCTCAGAGCTTGGCCTCTGGTTACAAGAAGTTGTGAATGTCTCTCAACTGAGTAACAAACAACACAAAATAGACCACTGTTAAGCTAGGATAGGACAATCAAGCAACTCTTGAGGCTTGTGAGCCAGAAACATGATTGGGGAATTTTGCCTTCAATTTTGGCAAAAGGTTCTAAGTCAAGAACATGGGATCCTGTGTTCTGTATTCAAGAGGGTGAGTGGGTATATTACCCCAATCTCGAGTTTATAGTAAAGTTGATCTTATGATTTTTTTTTTTTTGAGAAGCATTGTGTGAAAAGACCAATGTCACTGATGATTTAATCTAAACGATTATAGAGGAGGTCATCATCTGGATAGTTTTCCAACTGGGTGTGAAACGTAATAATAAACACAATTTTTACAGCCACAGGAGATCTGTAATATCAACCAAGTTGCCATCAATAGTTGCATTTTTCAGATGACTCAGATTCTTTTTTAGAGTGTCTGGCACAGCATCAACATGATAGAACAATCATGTTCCATCATATTGCTGTGCTCAGTCTGGGCTGTTACACGAGGCTGAGAATAATTTCCTTCTAGTCCAGTTCTGCGGATTCAGGAGAAGAACAAGTCTCCCATGCAGGCTTTGCAAGAGGAGCGGATGCATACTCGAATCTATTATCTCTCTATGTAATTCATCGACTGAAGTTGGAGTGGCCTTGGATATGAGGTGGAGGCAACAAACCTTGAACAGGTTGCCCTTAACTGGTACCTGAACTCCACTCCATTGAGGAGCTTGTTGGAGATGAAGAATTGTAGCAAGGAGCATTGGAAAGAGAATTGACTAACTCCAGACTGTACAGCATTGAATTTGTGGTGGATGTATTGAAGAGGATTTTGACTTGTATGCTTTTGCAGAACAGATGGAGGATGATGACTTTTCAAATGGCGACAGCTTGTTGAAACTTGTATTGTACTTCTACTTCAGGCAGTTATCCCCTAATAATATTCTTTATGGAAAGAAATGGGTGATAATCCTCATCTTGTATGATCGCTTGTATAGCTTCCTGCGGCTTCCAGCACCACCCAGGGTGTTCCTTGTTCTCATTGCAACCATCAGGAAGGAGGTTCAGAAGTCTGAAGGCACACCCTCAACGATTCAAAAACAGCTTCTTCCCCTCTGCCGTCTGATTTCTAAATGGACACTGAACCCATGAACACTACTTCACTATTTTTTTTAGAAGTTAATATTTTTGCACTACTTATCCTACTTTAAATGTTTAATATACATATACATACTGTAATTCTGTTGTTCTCCTATATTTTAATGTTTTGCATTGTACTGCTGCCGCAAAGTTACTGAATTTCACAACATTATGCTGCTGATGGTAAACCTGATTCTGATTTGGAATCAGAGCTCGGATTCTGATTCTGAATGCCAGAGGTTCGTATGATACGCATATTTTCAGGAAGCTGCTCTCCCTGAACTCTTGTTGTAGGATGTCTAAGCTTGTGTGTGTTTCTCAGGAGGTGACTGTAGGTAGCAAGGACAACCACTGAGGAACATGATAAGGTAGATTCCTGGACTGAAGTTATCATTTAAGTGTTCACTGGGCTTTGTTAGGTTGTGCTGCCAAATACCATCTTGTAAAGTGTTCCTTGATGTTTCCTGTGGGGTCTAAAGGTCTCCATTTGGAGATTGTTGGTGATGAGACACAGTTGCTTTGAAGGCACTGAAGTGTTCAGTGGATTTTAAGAAGCACCCTCATTTTGAGGTTACAGAAATAACTATTACTTCAATGCAGTACTTGTCCTGAAATTTCGTTGCATTTTCAGTCTTCGTTCCTACCAGGCTTGGCAGCTCCTTGCAATCTGAAGCTTGTACGAGAGCAAGCTGAGTCTTCTTTCATGTTTGATTATATGTTCATGAAGGCGAGGGATAAATATATCCTTCATTATGATCAGTTCTGATTGGGTTTCCTTCATACTGTTCTGAGAATAGTTGGAGTTCAATTTCTGGCTGGAACAACTGCAGAAAAACTGTCCTTTTGGACAGAACAGCTGACTCTGAAATGGTATTTTAGGGGATCAATTAGCTCTTCTATAGAGAGATGTCTGTCAATATCATTTGTGATGAGTTTAATTAAGTTTACTGGAAAAGCTGTGCCTTAAGAATTTGTGTATTCAATTTACATTATGCCAATTGTGTGGGCATTCAGAAGTATCCTTTGCCTATTATAGTTCTTCCCCAAGATACAACTTCATGAAATGCAGTTGTCTACTGACAAGTTACCAAAGATTATTGGTAGTGAGAAACCTCTCCTCTCCAGTCTTCCTGGGAAGAACCAACTGCAATGTGCTCCTGTTGACAGATCACATGAACAGGTGAACTTGCCTTCTGTTTTTACTTCAGTGCACTATCAAGAGGCAAAAAACGTGATCCTGACACATGCTGCTGTTGTGAGGAAAGACAGCTCATGTCAGTGGCTCCTGGGGACATCAGATTCTGGTGTGTAGGTTTCTGTCTGTTTTTCACCCTACTGCAGTACTAGGGTGAACCATGACTTCTTCAAACTATACTTGTAAATAGAAGCCACCTGGTGCTCAGTACAGACTTCATCTCTGATTCCATCTCATCCCTGGACACAGTCTGGTGTAGATGCAAAATGTTCCCAATTATGGCATCTTGTTTTATCTCTGAACTCAGTTTCTAGCCTCATTCCTCTTTGATAATTTTCACCTTTGTGACTTTTGCCCAAGTAATGATTGCCCAGATTGAATCCTTTTTTTGTTGTTGGCCTGATGTTTTAACCCAACGTGGTAACTTTGGTAAGTCTTGCCAGCTTCACATTGAGATTGTTTGCAATTTTGCAGGTTTCCGGATGGATAATGAAATAATGAAACGGAGGAAATTTTCCATCAGTAGTGAGGACTCGGACACCACTGACAGTAAGGACCTCAGGGGTAGAAACTACACTTTATGAATTGAAGTCAAGCTCATATTTTTTTTAAAAATGATTGTTTTATACTAAGAATTTATATTTATTTTTATATCTACAAATACATTTGTCAAGTTTCTGTCTACGAGGAAACTTAGAAGTATATGTCTCTACTAGTTGTCAGAAATTAATAATAATGTTTATAATGTCTATTTATCTTTTCACTAATGTAACTGAAATGATGATCTTGGTGTGACCTCACAGAGTCACAAAATGCTTACTATCATGTCCACACCGACAATTGAGGACCCATCTATACTAATCCCATTTTTTCGTACATGCCCTATACCTTGGTGTTTTAAGTGTTTGTTGAGAAATTACTTAAATATTGTGAGAGTATTTGCTTCTAAAAGACCAGGCAGTGCATTCCAGCCACCCTTTCGGTAATGAAAATATTTTTCAGGATCTCTAAACCTTCTAATCCTTACCTTCAACCTGTATACCTCAGCCCTGGAATAAAACTTCTCCCTACCCTGATCTATGCTACTTTTAATGTACTTGTCCTCTCTACTGCTCAGAGACTAAGGAAAACAAACCCACCCTGTTCGTTCTCTTATCATTGAAATGTGCACCCCAAGCAACATCCTGGAGAAATTGCCGTGCTTGTACTCCAATTCAGTTGGGTCGCTCCTCTTTTATGGTGACTACAATTACTCATGGAGTTCTAGCTGCAGCCTAACCAACGTTCATAAAGTTGTACCTGTCTGTACTTGTATTTATTTGTCCACCGAGTGAAAGGTGCCTTATCTTCCACCTTCAGAGATCCTTGGATTTGTACACCAGTGTTTCTCAATACTTCCTAGGCTCTTACCATTCATTCTGTATACCCTGCCTTAATTGTCCTTCCAAAATTTATTGCCTCTCAACTACCATGATTACCATTTCCAACTGCCCATCTTACCATCTCATTAATATTGTGTTGTAACCCAAGACTATCCTCTTCACTGTCAGCAGCACCATCATTTTGTGTCATCTACAAACTTACCTATTATACCTCCTACATTCACATCAAAATCAAACAGTTGAATCCCAGCACTGATCCCCCTGATACATCCTTGGTCCCCTGCTTCTAATCATGAAAATAATCTTCCACTGTTACCCTTGACCTCTTAATACCAAACAAATTTTGGATTCAGTTAGTCAATCTGCACTGGATTCCATGCATTTTAACCTTTTGGTCCAGTCTTCCACTTGGGACCTTGTTGGAAGTCTTATTGAAGTCTTTGAGGACTGTATCAACTGCACTGCCATTATCATTGCATCTTCAAAATTTCAAATCAATCAGACAGGACTCTAGCAAAACCATACTAAATATTTTGATTATTTTTTTGCTTTTGTTAATGTAAGCTAATCCTATCCCTCATAATATTTTCCTGTATTATGCAAGGAGAATGATTCAATTGTCAGCCACCTCCAAATGTTGTAATCAGCTCTACACTTCATGTCCTGAAAAAAAAACAAACTGTAATATCAATATTATCTTTAATATTTTAATAATTAACACCAAAGCAAAACTTAATTTAGTAAGTGGCTTCCATTATAAATTGGCACTGTAAATGAAGACTGTTAGAAAATGATGTCCCACCACTGAGTTGGCATTCCAATGTTCTGCTATACTGAGTAAGGCCAGTGCTTTGCCTTGCATTTCTGGAACAAAGAGCTTCTAACCTTGCAAGGTTGTCAGAGATTATGCTTTGAAGGAGGAAAATATGGCCTCTATCTCTTAACGTTATGATGGATTGCAGAATGGTGTGGGCAGTGATCTCGGAGCAGGTCATGCACCCAGCTTTTTGAGCAGGAAATCAGATGTGAATGTGGGAAAAGGCTTAATCCCGACAACGTTCTCAGAGTCTTTTGTAATACAGCTGTTTGTACCATCATTAGCGGAAGCAAACGCCTTCTTGATGATATCAGCAACTCTCCAGCTTTTTTTTTTAATATAAGCGCTAAATCAAACAATTTGAGTTACTTCCATTTTTTCATTTATGCAAAGATATATTTATAGTACCAGTTCTGTATGAAATCCCTTTTACTCTTGAGTACTAGTGTCTTGTATTTCTCTGCCCACCTCTCCCAAGGTCACATAACACTATGGTCTCGTGGTTCTAAATCAGCAACTACAAAGCACCCTTGGACAAGACAGGAAGAGAAGAAACCTTCAGAGGTTTGTTTGTTCATAATTCTGCTGTTTCTACAAATGAGTTTCAGTGCATGGGGATCTTGCCTATTACTGGAAACGCTTCACAATTAGAATAGGCAGTCAATGGTTGAATTTTAAAAGCCACCCAAGGATCCTTTGGTTTGTTTTAAAATGATTAAGTGCAGATTGCTTTTTGTAAGATTCTGTCGACTATTCTTGGCACCTGAAACAAAATTACTGTATTAAAATGAATATACCTGCACATTCAAATTGATGTATTAAAAATAACATTTTATGCCATATTTATGTCCTGTTTTGACATCACATGCAGAGCTAATAGTGCTATTCATACTAAAAAAAAAGAACATTAACAATTGCACTGCATGGAACTCGCATTGAGCGCTAAAAGTTTTACTTGGGATTCTGATTTTGGTGATGAAATTGGCCTTTGCCACTGTTTTATCAACTGTCTTGTCAGTATTTACTGTTTCCTGCTTTCGGCCAACCCCAGTTTCACCTCTCTCGTCCCCGTAACTGGCGTTAGATTCTGTTGACTTGTTTGTATGTTTTGGGTGAGGGGATATTTTACAATGCATGGGTGTGTTCAGTTTACTATGTGCACCACAGGAAGTAATGAAAAGGTACCAGTTTTAAAAAATAACAGCAAGATTTGTGCAATATCAAAAAATAATTATCAGATCGTAAAGGCAAAGTAAAAACAGTTTCAACTTGAAAAAAGCTGTACCTGGACAAGTAGTCTAAAGGTATACTACAGTTGTTTGTATTCATACTGGAGTTTCTATGATGTGGTACAGAAGAGTATCATATAACCTTACTGCATCACTCTGAGGGGAAACAATTTTACCACAGTCATTCCTTCACATCATTCAGCTTCTTTGTTCCAAGTAAGTGACTAAAACTCCCGAATTATTTTCCTTTCCATGTGATGACAGTACAGACCACCACCTTTAGAGCAGTGCTGGCGCGTCCTCTCATAACCTGCTAGTTTATTAGTTTGTTATGTGCTGGGTGATCTTGGTCTTATCCATGACCATGATTGTTCTTGGCAAATTTTTTGACAGAAGTAGTTTGCCATTGCCTTCTTCTGGACATTCTTTACAAGATGGGAGACCCCTCAGCCATTATCAATACTCTTCAGAGATTGCCTGGCGCCAGTGGTCACATAACCAGGACTTGTGATGTGCATCAGCTGCTCATACGACCCTGATCGGGGGGCTAAGTGGGTGCTACACCTTGCCTCCTGTGGGAGAGTCGTATCTCCAGCCCCACACCCTACCGGATAGTACACAATCACATAACTGTGTAAGGAGTGTTGATTTAATTGTAGGGCAGAGTTTGTTCATGACAAGAGGCTACTCGTTGTCTGAAGCGATCCCTGTGGAAAGTGGCGGGCGTGGATGGAGTGATCCCTGCTGGGAATTGGTGGTGGGGGTGGGGGCAGTCTGTGTGGAAAATGGGGTGGGGGAGGGGTTGATTCCTGCAGTAAGTGATTGGGGTGATGGAGGGGGTGATTCCTGCAGTGAGTGAGTGAGGGGACACGGGGTGATTTGTGCGGTGAGTGAGTGAGGACACACGGGGTGATTCCTGCGGTGAGTGAGTGAGGGTCACGGAGGGGGTGATTCCTGCGGTAAGTGATTGGGGTGATGGAGGGGGTGATTCCTGCAGTGAGTGAGTGAGGGGACACGGGGTGATTTGTGCGGTGAGTGAGTGAGGACACGCAGGGGGTGATTCCTGCGGTGAGTGAGTGAGGGTCACGGAGGGGGTGATTCCTGCGGTAAGTGATTGGGGTGATGGAGGGGGTGATTCCTGCAGTGAGTGAGTGAGGGGACACGGGGTGATTTGTGCGGTGAGTGAGTGAGGACACGCAGGGGGTGATTCCTGCGGTGAGTGAGTGAGGGTCACGGAGGGGGTGATTCCTGCGGTAAGTGATTGGGGTGATGGAGGGGGTGATTCCTGCAGTGAGTGAGTGAGGGGACACGGGGTGATTTGTGCGGTGAGTGAGTGAGGACACGCAGGGGGTGGTTCCTGCGGTGAGTGAGTGAGGGTCACGGAGGGGGTGATTCCTGCAGTGAGTGAGTGAGGGGACACGGGGTGATTTGTGCGGTGAGTGAGTGAGGACACGCAGGGGGTGGTTCCTGCGGTGAGTGAGTGAGGGTCACGGAGGGGGTGATTCCTGCAGTGAGTGAGTGAGGGGACACGGGGTGATTTGTGCGGTGAGTGAGTGAGGACACGCAGGGGGTGGTTCCTGCGGTGAGTGAGTGAGGGTCACGGAGGGGGTGATTCCTGCAGTGAGTGAGTGAGGGGACACGGGGTGATTTGTGCGGTGAGTGAGTGAGGACACGCAGGGGGTGATTCCTGCGGTGAGTGAGTGAGGGTCACGGAGGGGTTGATTCCTGCAGTAAGTGATTGGGGTGATGGAGGGGGTGATTCCTGCAGTGAGTGAGTGAGGGGACACGGGGTGATTTGTGCGGTGAGTGAGTGAGGACACACAGGGGGTGATTCCTGCGGTGAGTGAGTGAGGGTCACGGAGGGGGTGATTCCTGCGGTAAGTGAGTGAGGGGACACGGGGTGATTTGTGCGGTGAGTGAGTGAGGACACGCAGGGGGTGATTCCTGCGGTGAGTGAGTGAGGGTCACGGAGGGGGTGATTCCTGCGGTAAGTGATTGGGGTGATGGAGGGGGTGATTCCTGCAGTGAGTGAGTGAGGGGACACGGGGTGATTTGTGCGGTGAGTGAGTGAGGACACGCAGGGGGTGATTCCTGCGGTGAGTGAGTGAGGGTCACGGAGGGGGTGATTCCTGCGGTAAGTGATTGGGGTGATGGAGGGGGTGATTCCTGCAGTGAGTGAGTGAGGGGACACGGGGTGATTTGTGCGGTGAGTGAGTGAGGACACGCAGGGGGTGATTTGTGCGGTGAGTGAGTGAGGTCACGGAGGGGTTGATTCCTGATGTGAGTGAGTGGGGTGATGGAGGGGGTGATTCCTGCGGTGAGTGTAGAATGGAGGGGTGCAGAGGGAGTTTCCTTGTCAGTGAATGGGGGGAGGCGATCACTGCAGAACATGGAGCGGGCAGAGGGAACAATCCTTGCGGAGAGTAGGGGGAGGGTTAGGTGGAGGGATCGACACTTGTTGAAAGTGGAGAGCTTTGGTGGGGGGCTGGGGTGGGCCATATGCTTGATCTAAGCAAGCAGAATAAGATTTAAGCATTGTCTTGCAATGGCAAATATTTTTAAAATCCTTCCCTCTGAGTTCAGTTATTTGCAGTCTAATAATTTGCGTAATTATTGTGTTTGTTATTCGGCTTTCTAGTGTGTGGTAATTGTACCTGTGATTTAACAGTGTCAAATTCTAATCCTGTGAATTTAATGTCTGGATGTGGCTTTATTGAGAATCCTTTCAATGAGTTGCCTTTTTTAAAAGTTTTCCTATTTCTCATATATTTCGTTAGATTTCCTTCTTTTGGAGTCACTGTTCCATATTTGTGGTTGTTCCTCCTTCAGTGAGGCAGCCCTTCTTCAATTAACGTCTCTTGTTACTCGGTGAAAATGATATGTAACGTCTTGGATGTCTGGCATTTCCATGCTCGTGCTCTTTGAACGGAAGAATGTGCAGCTCCAATAAATTAAGTACTCGTTTAAAGAAACTAGCTTGTAAAAGAGAAATTTAAGTTGATTTAATCCTTTTCACCTCTCAAGCACTTGCCTATTCAGTCACCTAACTACCCATAACTACCACTAGGTGCCATTAGCTCAGTTTGTCACTGTTACGCAGTACACTGACTGTATTGGCACCAATATGCTTCCTTATTGGAGAAAAATGTTGAAATACAATCTACGTGGAAGTGTCTTTAATGTCTTTTGTCTGTAACTTGTCTATATGTTTTAGTTTATTGCCTGTAATACAAACAGAAATTAGCTTGATCACTAATTCCCTCAATTGTATTGGACAAAGATTTCCTGACTGAAGAAATGTCCAAAGCAACAAACAGGAAATGCTGGAGGAACTGATCATGCCAGCCAGTATGTATGGAAAGGAGTAAACAGTCAACGATTTGAGCCAAAACTCTTCTCTGGGACTGGAAAGGTAGGGGGAAGATGCTAGAATAAAAAGGTGGCATGAAGGGAAGGAGGGCAGCTGTGAGGTGGGTGGGAAAGGTAAAGGGCTGGAGAGGAGAGGAGGAGGGGACCCTGGGGAAGTGATAGACAGGTGAGAAGAGGTAAAACGTCAGTGTGAGGAATGGAAGAAGAAGGGAACGGGAGGGATATTTTTTGGTGGAAAGAGAAATCGATATCCACGTTGTCAGGTTGGAGGCTACCCAGACAATATCAGGTGCTGCACCTCCACCCATCACGGCTGGAGGAGGCCATGGACTGACATGTCGGAATGGGAATTAAAATGTTTGGCCACTGGGAAGGTCTGTCTTTGTCAGAGGGAGTGGTGGTACTCCCTCAATTTGCAACGGGTCTCATCGATGAAGAGGAAAGGTCACAGAGACCACCGGACCCGACAGATGACCCCAGAAGTTTCACAGGTGAAGTGTTGACAGACTGCTTGGGGCAACTAAAGGGAGGTGAGGGAGGAGCTGATAGGCAAGTGTAGCACTTTGGCTGCTTGTAGGGGTAAGTGCTGGGTGGGAGATCGGGAGGGGAGGGAAGAACAGATGAGGGAATCACGGTTGGCGGGAGGTAAAGATATATTTGGTGGTAGGCTCGCTTTGGAGATGACAGAGGTTGTGGAGATTGATGTGTTTAAAAAAATTTTGTGTTTCGTGGGATTTGGAAGTTAATACGAAAAGTAACTAAAATAATTTGAGTAACCCCGCAAAACACCAGAGAAAAATATGTGAGAAATTTATATTGAACTGAGTGACAGAAACCATGATCAACATGGCGACCACTGAACTTGATCATTGACAAGTGTGGAATAAAGTATTGCTAATTTTATCAAAAGAAAGGAACTGAGATCGAGTTTGAGGTATTTCTGAAGATTACATTCATAACAGTTTTTGGAAAGGACAGACTGTAAAGTATTTAACACATTTTAAATCCTTTTGCATTAGTTCAGTATACATCATCCTGAAAACGTAAGAGGAGATCAAAAGCTGATAGGTCTGAACATGAAACAGAAGTTTGTGTGATTAGTGCAGTGTTGTTGCAGGCATGAAGTGTATTTATTGGGCAGAACTCTTGGAAATAAACCTCTGAATCAAGTAGTCAGACAAAATCTGTCAGAAAGCTGAGAATTGATGAGCTGTAAGCCTTGTTTGCCATTTAACTGGTCAGATCAATAAAATGAACAATACATTTATTGACAGTTATTGGAAAACAGTTTATAGTCTGAAGTTCCAGACTGTTGGTTTGGAGTTAACTCGTGATTTGCTGTTCAAGATCTCACAGTATGGGTTACTGACGAAACTAAGTGCTTTTTTGTCATAGGACCTAAATTATAGATTTGTGACATTTATTACTCAGCTATAGTGGGTCTAATTAAACATCCTATTGTTTATTCAAAGGTGATAGGAAAAATTGGAGTTACTGAGTGATCTTTTATCTACGAGGTGATGTTAATGAGGTGTAGTCAGAGTATCATTAACTATGCATAAAATTTTCCTGCTTTCCCATCCGGACCAGAAGGGAAATGACTAAAGCCATCCCGTGGATGAAAAAAGTTACAGCTTTCAAGCATAATTTGAGACTTTGCGGCTTTTCATGTTTAGAATTGCAGAGGTTAAGAAGTAATCGGATAAACACCTTTTCCTCTAGTTTGAGCACGTGACGTTAGATTGCATGGTGAATAATAAGATATGAGTTGCATATAGTTTGAAACATTGAGTACATTTACCATATATGGTTTGCATCCTCTGTGGTTGAGTTCTGTGCCTGCAGTTAGTGCACAAGAAGCTGAGAAGGTTGCTGTTTGCCATTTGTCAAGTTTATATTTAAAACCCAAGTCACCCTATACAATGAATGTCAAATTGTAAATTTAACATTAATTCAATAGTCCTATGGTATCACCTCTGATTAGGGGGAATGCTTTCCCTACCTGGCCCTTGCAATGTAATTGTGGGCAGAGGAAAAGAACACTACAGGTGCAATTTTTGTGAGATCTGCAGGTACGCTAGGCTCCACTTACACTATCCTGCCTAAAAAGTTCTTCAGAAGGTTATCTAATCCCCAACGAAAGTAGTCATTGAAATACAACCTCTGGGAAATTTGATTGTAAATATGCTTAATGGGAAATTCGGTTCTTAGAAGAGCATGTATATGGTAGGATGGTCCTTTAGAGGCATGTTTGCCTCCACCGTTATCAGTTAGAATTGAGTTCTAACTGCTGTTAGAATAAGGTCCAAGCTCATGGTTTCTCAGCAGCATGAGGTGGTTGCTTGTCTTGGAGCTGGTCACATCTACAAAGTGTTTGACCTTGTCCCGATTACTTGCACTCCGTGCCAGTTTCCCGGTAAGACTGACCTGTCGGTGTCTGGGGGGAACACCATTTTGCTGATGCACCCAAAGCTACTACTACAAGTGGAAGTTAGAATGGATTTCAAGTAACTTAATCCATGAACCACCCTTGAAGCAGAATGCAACATATTACCTCATTTTAGTGCCCCATGCAGTTGCTGAGGTTTTGAAGGGAAGGTTGTTACGGATTATAGTTCAGTTAAACAAGTGGTGCCTTGAGGACACTCTATCCTGTCAATATCCTTGTAATCGAGCAGGGATAATGCAGGTAGGGCTGTCTGGGGAGCTTGTTGAATGGTTTTGCATGTCTTCTATATGTTCGTTCTATATATGTGCATCTGAACTGTTTGCCCATCAGCGGTTAGACTTGTAGATGTTCTGATGTGACAACATATTCTGTCACTAGCATGCTCTCTCATGATTCAGTCCACAGTATTGTCACAGTAATTTGCTGATTTCCCAAAGGGAAATAATTCACTGATATGTGAAGAACAGGATGATACCACACCCTCCCCGATTCTACTATTGCAGTAAATGGTTACAGTGTACATGCTCCGACCTCTTGCTGATTTGATGGCACGGAACTGAATTATGCACTACCAAGATAAATTTCTATTTTACCCGTAGGGTTAGAATTCAGGAAATGAAATAGATCCCTCCTGAATTTGTCACTCCTGTGTTAACAGTTGTAGTCTAGGAATGGCAAAGCTTCTTGTCAAACAGGACAAGTCAAGGAGAAGTATGTCTTGTCTTGTGGTAGGGTTACACCCTTCCCCTTAGAAGAAAACAGAAGCACCGCGAACCCATTACTGGTGATTGAACCTAATTTGCAGCCAGAAACGCAGCTTTTTGTTTAATATATTTTTATTCCTCCACAAGCTGTTTAAAATGTATCTCTTCGATTATTACCAGACCAGGATAAAGCACACTTAGCCTTTGGTGGCCTGTGACATGTGCACCGCAACGCATTTATGCAGAGGTCTGTATTTTTTTTTAAATTCATTGTAGCTATTACACTGATGGATGACTGCTTAACAAAAGATGACTGTCACAGATCACGAGACCTCATGAAGGTGTGATGTATTCTCTGGGCTTTACAGTGCATTTCCAGTCTCTAATGATTGTGTCAAAGGAAGGAAATGTATTTTTTTCCCCCTTTAAGCTCTCCTCCTCGTACTCCACAGCACTGAAGAACATTGGAAGGTCCCAGCTGTCTATGTTATATACAATCCAGGGCAGTACGATATGGCGAGCAAGCTGTGCCCATGCAGGAGGCTCCACCTCTCCATGCAGCTGATGAATCCAAAGCTACAGCAGAGACCGATAGAGTTTGGCACCATTTTGGCGAGAGTTGCCAGTCTGTTGAACTCAACGTAGGACTGGGGACTCCAGCTCTGGATTTTCCACAGGGTTTACTCCTGAAGCCTTCCCTATGTGTGGGTATTGTTGCAAGGCAGCAGAGGTTTGAGATCTGTTTTCCTTCTTGATGAGCTACCAATCATGGCTGATGAGCCCCCTCCCCATCTGCCAAAGTGACAGGTTTTAAGGCCCGAGTAACTCCTTTCTCCTGTTAGTAGAAACAGTGCCACTGGGCTTAGTAGGTGAAGGCCAGGAGCTGGACTTGGTTGTCAGAGGCTGTCTACAATTCACGCCATTGGGAGCATTTAATAGGTAGTGGGAGCTTATCCCCACTTGCCCCAGTTATGACAACCTTAGGAACCAAAGGTAAGAGATGCATATTGAAAGTGGAGAGGTAATAAATTCTAAGTAACTATTGCTTTATGAATGAACTTCTGTCTTGCAAAGTATCACAATATTGCGTGAAATTAGGTCATTCTGAAGAGATTGGTCGATGTTCCAGAACCAGCTTTAACAATACACCAGAGCTAGAATGAAAAAGGCTGGAATGACCGCTTGCAAAAACGTAACCAATTGCTACTTGGTTAAAGTAAACTATATTAGATTGTAGATGTGGCACTTCAGAATAGAAACAAAGAGACTATGACTTTCACTGAAATATAGCCTTAACTTTAGCATTATTTGGCATATACATAACTCTGTAAACAGTAACATTCCATACTGTAGTATGGTGGGGTGCTAATGGGGCATTAAGTGCTTCTTCTGTTATGATGTAAGTGAAAGCAGTAAAGGGAGTTGTAAGGGCAAGGCTCAATCTTCAGTGGCATTACAAGTTCGGCATTGCTGTGCTAAGAGACTTGGAACATGTTATTAGGAAATTAAAGGTAAACAGGGCCGAGACCCTTCGTCCCAAAACGTTGACTGCTCGTTTCAACGGATGCTGCCCGACCTGCTGAGTTCATCCAGCTTGTTTGTACCTGCAGTATATTTTGTGTTTACTAAAGGTAAACAGGGCTTGTGTCTCCATTTATAAGATGCTGCTTTCTTAGATTTCATGAGCTATTTGTAAGACAGTAAAAGAATTCTTCAAAGTTGTGTTATGCTGCAGATATGAGCAGAGTTTTCGTATGATAAAGAAGTTAATAGTTCAAAAACTGGTTTTATGATAATTAGCAAGAATTAAAGTCACAATTTGCCACACAAGGAACAAATGACTCATTTTCCCCCTCCTCCATTGTTATAGGACTACAAACAAAAGTTCCTTAAAACTAATGTCGGAGGAGTTTGAGTATTGTGCTTCTCAAAGTTGAAAGTAAATTTATTATCAAAGTACATATATGTCACCATATACGACCCTGAGATTCAGCAGATCTATAGAATGATAACTATAACAGGATGAATGAAAGATCAACCTCTCACTCCCGTATGAAGCTGCTTTGCTTCATCATTTCACTGTTAGTGACCTGCCAGTAATGTGCACTTGTGGTTCTGGCAATCGTAATTAAATCCTTGGATTTTCTGATGCATTTTGCTGGAAATGTATATATTTGTCTCACATTTTTTTTCTATTTATATTTTTCTTACTTTGAATAATTAAGTAAAAATATTGAATTTTGAATTTTTAATCCATCTGTTATGGAATATACCGTAGTGTGAAGTAATCTGAATTCATGTTTACTTTTCCTAAACCCTGTATGCAATATGATTGATATAAAGAATAATCAAAGAACTGATCTCCTGTACGTTGTACCTGACATAAGAGAGCGATGTGGTTGATCCATGCTCCAAAGCTGCCGTGTAACTCTGTATACTACAACTTGTTCACGGTGTCAAAGCTAAAGCAAAGGGAAGCAGGAATCGGATAAGGGATGGTAGCTTTTAACTTGCGTTATGCTTAATCAAGCATTCACTTTTTAATTTGATTGTTTAGAGCAAATAATTTAATGATTTGTTTCAGAACAACTGGCACCTTGCCCTGTGTCAAGAATTTCAAATTTATACAGTGAGATTCCACATACATTAACTGCCCCTGGAAGAATTCAACATCTGGCATTAGTTCAGTGATTGCCTGGTGACTAGTTCTGGACCTACACAACTGTATTCCTGTAAAAGGAAGTAAAATTGGATATTTTAGCTCAGAAAGGGATAGGAATCAGTTGGTCGAACCAGCATCATCTCTCCGAGACTAGGGTTATTGTAATCATATATTGGGCATTGGCACTGAATTTAATGGAGCATGAAGTATCTGTCAGTGCCAAAACTAACTCCTAGGTAAAGTGGAACGAGATAACACCGCTCAGATACCTTCTCTTTGTTGTGGTGACAGATTGTTCCCTAATCACAGATTTAAGTTACATTGCAGTTGAAACATTGGGCACTATGAAGCAGCTTTGCAGTGTCAGCAAACGTAGTGAAAATAGCAATTTATAGCCAAGGAATTCTAGAGATGTACCGCTTAGAAAAAGGCCTTTTTATCAGTTGTGTCCATGTCGACTGAAAACGAACTGTTCTGAACAATCCCAACTCTTTTTGCCTCTTGCCCGCAGTCATCCAGCTAATAACGCAAGTGCATGGACAGGTACCTTTTAAGTGTGATGAGGGTTTCTGCCAAAGCATATTCCCTTCCACCACCACTTTGGGGAAAAGAAGATTACTCAACTTCTCTGCCACTTTAAGTTTACCTGAGTAAATGTAAGGTGTCTTGTTGAAGGTACACAGTGTGCCGGTATTGAAGGAAGTGAATGTGAAGGGTGAGGATGGGATACCATTTATATGTCCTGGATGGTATTAAGCCTCCTGTGTGTTACTGGAACTTCACTTATCCTGGTGAGTGGAGAATATCGTATCACATTGCCAGCTTGTGCATTGTTGATCAGGGAGGCAAGGAAAGCTTTGTGGTGTCAGCAGGTGAATCACCTGGAGCAGGACACGACCTCTATTCAGATCTTGTTGTCATAATTATGTGGCAGGTTCTATCGAGTTTCTGGTCATTATTGACCCAGTCAGGATGACGATGAAAGATTCATTGACATAAACACGCTGGAGATAGTTAGTGCCTGGTATTTTGCACAGTAAATGTTATTTGCTACTTAACTACCATGCCTAAAAAAAAATTCACCTCGGTCTTGCTCCTTGCGGACGCAGACAGCATTATTTGCTGAAGAGATGTAGGTGGAATTGAATGTGGTGCAGTCATTGGTGAATGCCCTCACATCTGACATGATGATAGAAGGAAGGTCCTTGATTTAATAGCTGTAGGGCAAAGCACATTGCTCTGAGGAAATGTCCTGGGGCTGGGGTGATTTACCTCCAACAGCCACAACTGTATTCCTTTGCAAAGGTGTTTTCTACTTGATGCTCACTTTTACCAGAACACCGTCATGTCACACCTGGTCACCTCCCTCCTTGGTATCATAGGCAGTCACTCTCACCTCAGCTACCTCAGAAATTCAGCTCTCTGCTCCATGTTTGCCCCATGGCTGTTGATGTGTAGAGTAAGAACCGTGGTCCAGGTACAGGAAGGTGAGACAAGACAGGAGGCAAGGTTGGAATGAACTAGATGGTCTGAAAGGCCTGTGTTTCTCTGCCGTAGTACTTGTGACTCTTAAGATATCCTGGAAAAACCAAAACTGGGCACCTGTGAGCAGATTATTGGTGAATAAATGCTGATTGTACTGTAGGTCATCATTTTGCTGATAACAGAATAGAATGATTCTGCAGTAATTAGCTGGATTAGATTTGTTCGGCCTTTCATTAACAGGAGCAAACAAAGTCTTCACAACTTTCAGTTTTGCCGGGTAAGATGCCAGTGTCGTTACTGGACTAGAACGGCTTGGCAGGAGGCATGGCTAATTCTGGAGTGTCTGCCTTCAGGACTGCCTCTTTTCATAGCCTTTGTGCTCAGGTATTGAATCGGCTGCAGTGAATTGAATGGTCTGAAGACTGGGTTCTCTGATGCTGGGATCGCAGGAGGAAGATGAGCTGGATCTCTTGCCTGGCAAATGCTGCAGTCTTGTCTTCAGTATGTGCTGTGCTGTTTGCATCGAGAATGAGGATGTCCTCCTCCTGCTCATTGTCCACATCCATTCACTACTTGGTGAACCAGAATCAAAATTCAAAATAAATTTATTGTCAAAGTACGTATATGTCACCACAGTTTACCTTGAGATTCATTTTTTGCAGATATTTACAGAAAAATAAAGAAATACAATAGAAATTATGAAAAATTATACATTAAGACAGACAAACAACGAATGCAAATAATAAAAAGTAAGTAAATAATACTGAGACCATGGGTGGTAGAGTCCTTGGAAATTAGTATATATTGCCTCTATTTCCTAAAAAGATTGAGGCATACAAGGCTCCCACCCCCCCCCCCCCCATCTTAACTGCATTTTACAGGAGCACCATTGAGAGCATCCTGACAAGTTGCATCTCCATCTAGTATGGGAGCAGTCGAGAACCAGACCAGAAGTCCCTACAAAGGACTGTGAGTACAGCTGAGGGGAGCATAGGGGTCTCTCTCCCATCAATCGACATTTATCAGGAACACTACGTACAGAGGGCCCTTAGTATTATTAAGGATCCCACCCATCTATCCATCATCCCCTTGACTTTCTGCCACCAGGCAGGAGACTACCATGCATAAAAACAAGAACGGTCGGAGTAAGAAACAGTTTCTTCCCCCAGGCTGTTAGGCTTCTGAATTTCCTGCCACATCGTATTTGAAATGTCACTGGTTAATCTTTCCATACCTTCCAATATTTAATATTAATGCACTTTATATGTAATTTATGTGTGATTCATCTGTAGATTTTGTCCTTGTCTTCATAAGTTATAGTGTGTTACGTGTACTACTGTGCTTTACACCCCGGTTCAAAGAAACTTTGTCTTGTTTCTATATACATTATATGGTTATGTATATAGTGAAGTGACAATAAACCTGACTTGTGGAGTCATTTTAGCATTAAGGTGCTGGTTCAGGAGCCTGATGGTTGTATTAGATTTATTGTTCACTGACATGCTGTAATTTAGGGAAGCAGAACACTGCAATACTGTAGTTATAATAAATAAATAGTGCAAGAAGTATTTAAAGAATGGTGTGATGGGACTGTAGGTTGCCTAACTCTATATTGCAAGTGTGCTTTGCTGTTTAGCATGGATGTAGTGCAGTGTTGAGGTTGCAGTGTTGATTTTATGGTTTGTATAGTGCTTCTCTTGCCAAGCCCTTCTGTGGGTCTCATGGCTTTGATGGTCATGGAAGAGTGCAGAATATTCTGGGCCGTGAAGCCATAGATTGAGGCGATGAGCATTTCAGCTTTGGCGATAATCCACAGCATCTTAAGATGCCTTGTTTTGATACACTTAATCTGTTCTGACTCAGTCCTATATAATATGAGGGTGGTGCCAATGCGGAAGTCTGCCCTGAGCTTTTACACGAGGATTATGGTGCTGTCATTTCTACCAGTGCACATCTCACACACATGGGTTGGTGAGAACAGTTCAAGTACGTTTATCCCTTGCTTGAGACAAACACTACCTGCTGCAGACCCAGTCAGCTAGCTATGCCCCTCACGGCTTGGTCAGGGTGATACCCTGTTGAGTCACCTACCCACAGTTTGTTCTGTGTCATGTTACCTTCAGTGCTGTTTTTTTCTCTTCAAGCACTGCTCATCTTGGAGGAGCACTGGCATATCAGTTCAGGGAGGGCAGTCGCTGAAAATCAGGAGCACATTTCCCTGCTAATGGGATTTCATAGCGATTAATCCTCACCCGTATATCACTGTGCACACTTTAGTTTGTCTGTGCTATTAGTGGAACAGGTAGTTAGGGAGTTGGATAAGTACATTTTGATTGCAGGGTATCATCTTATGAGTACCACTGTGATAAAACTATTACCTGACTTGGCTGGAGGGCAGTTCTCAAAACGTGGGCATCAGTGCAGATGCTGTGAGTGAGGAGGAGTTGCTTAGCTGGGCTGGGAGTGACATTATGTCCAGATGTGATACTTTGACTGCTAGATGTTTTGATGAAGCAGTTATGGTACAACTTGATTGTCTTGTTAAACCATTTCAGAAAGCATTTAAGAATAAATTGCATTTGGCATCTGAAATTGCCAATAGGCCAGAGTGGTTAGTGACCCTATTTGATCATTTCTTGTCCTCTGGCCAGTTAATTGATACCTTCCTGCCAGTTGGCCAGTTCATTAATAATCTTCTGTCTATAGCTTTCTTTCTCACCTACTTAAACATCTACAGATGTCTTAATCATTATTTATATAAAAACACAAGGGACTTACCACCAGGGACTGCTGAACCCCACTACACAAAATAATCCAGTTTTGAATATTCACCTCAGCCATTACTTTTGCTTCTTGTGACCAAATCAGTCTGGAATCCAATCCCACTTTGTCTAGAACACTCTATATTATGACTCTTCAAATCAGCCTGACATAGGAGACTTTGTCTCTCTCCTTTCTGTAATTCATGTAAACTCTAGAAAACTCAAAATCTGAATCCACAAATATCACTTGTTGTTGCTTCAAATAAATTAATCAAAGTAGACATTTAACAGGTCCATCTTTGATTAGCATGACTTGCTAAACTAAAATATAAAACGTTAAGCTTTCTCAAATTATTTTCCTACTCTTTTGCTCAGCTGACGGGCCTGTAATTACTTGATCTATCCCTTTTCACGCAACTGGTAACACTTATTCCATTTTAAACTGGAATATGCTTGTTTGATTTTGTTTCTGCAAACTGTTCATGAGTAATGCATATTGTGCTAAGTGGCATTTTGTTCACAAATTGACTACAAAGTTGAAGTGATTACTTAAAAAATAAGGTTTTGGCTGCATTTTAATCCTGCTCTCTGTTTATCCCAAGTCAATACAAAGAATCTGTTTGCAATCACTAATTGATTCCTCTTGTGATATTACAACTTGTATCATACCCGTCCTTCACCTTTTCAGTAATGGGAAGAGCTTCATCATTCTGTTCTGCACCCTTTGTTGATATAAGGGTATATACCTTTCTTGTTATCTATATTTGACTTGAGTCCAATTTTTCACTGTTTATTTATAACTTCCAGTCTTTAAACCTTTGTCCTTGCATACTGTTTTCAATATAAAATCCATAAACTCTGCCTAATTATAGGTTTAATGCAACTGATAAGAAAATTATGTAGTAACACAATATTTACTCTCCTATAGATAAACATATAATTTTTCCCTTCAAATCTCTAAATATTTTTGAAATAATATTTTACTTTTTTTGTAAAACAGTTTCTATGGCATTAATTGATGAGGAGACCATTATAATTTAACTACAATAAGAATTAATGTGTTGCTAAGAAACATCACTACAAACAATGAGAGTTAGCCTATCTCAGTAACAATTTAAGCTCTGCTGGGGCTGTAGCATATTAAGTATCACTTTCTTGTTTAAAAAAAGTACTGGCCTGTATAATTGTGTTTACTTTTGTTGCTTTGTAGCTTAGAGAACTGTGTAATAGAACAGATACCTTGCATCTGAAGCAGTATTGTGGATTTTTTAAATAGAGCCAAGGAATGTAAGTTATTAGAAACACACAAATTCCACGAACATTTAAAAGTGAAACATAAAATGGTTTTAAAAGAAATTGGAACATTTCCCCCCTTTGAGTGTCAGTAAATTGGTCCAACCAATTGGTCATAATGGTATAAATATTGCCTCATCTAATTTGAAAAGTAGTAGTTGCACCAATTTCATTATTGATTCTTGAAAAGTTATCCACAGCATGAAGGCATCAGTTGTAAGAGTAGCATTTAGTGTCCATTCTTGAGTCTTTTTCACCACTGGTAACTTCTTAGATCTGAAAGTTAGCTCATTTGCTTTCAAATGCTGAGGCTATAGTTGCTGAACGAACATTTTGAGAGAATCATGTGCTGTAAAAGATACAACCTGTAGGATTGGATGTTGACCTGGGTTTCTACCTAAGACTGTAAGATATAGGAGCAGAATTAGGCCATTTGGCCCATTGAGTCTGCTCCGCTATTTCATCATGGCTGATCCATTTCCCTCTCAGCCTCAATCTCCTGCCTTCTCCCTGTATGCCTTCATGTCCTGACCCTGTAGGTGCAAAAGTCATGGGTATTTTTCCATGTAAAGTTTCTAAAAAATATTAATGCTATAGGATATAGTTTCACACAATCTGTCTCCAAATGTTGAGCTATTGGCTGCATATTTTGAGATAAAATGGTTTGGTAATATCATTGGACCGGTTTTTAATCGGCCCATGGACTGTGTTACAGCAATGCAATGCACCCCTTAACAAGTGGTCTGCCTCTGCTCGTGTTGCCTCACCCCACCACCTGTCCAGAAAGGTGTGGCGTTGTGGGTATTGACAAATGACGTGAAAGCTTTGATTGATGGAGAGTTGGTGTTGGGCAATGAGTGTTCACAAAACAGCAACATGATACTCTCCAGGAAACCAGTTACCAGGCTGCTGCAAGCACCATTTTGCATTTCTTCACAAAAGCGCCTGTGCAGACAGGTAGGACCTCAATTTGGCATCCTGTTCGAAAGGTGGGACTACTGAACTACACCTTTACCTTAGAGTTACACCGCAGTCACTTTATGTTGCTTGTGCATTAGCAGTCATGGGACATTGTGCAATTAAAAATATCTAATGTTATATTGGAAAGAACTATATTTGTCACAGGTATCTTTTGGCAAGAATTGCCTCCAAGTTGGGTTACTTCCTAGGTGAGTTGGCAAAAGTAATCTTCTGCACAAATCCAAGTTCAAAGTAAATTTATTATCAAAGTACATATATGTCACCATATACTACCCTAAGATTCATTTTCTTGCGGCATACTAAATAAATTCAGTAACCTTAATAAAAAGATAACCAATGTACGAAAGGAACTGTGCAAATACAAAAAAGACAGGAAAAAAGTTTTTAAAAAAATAAGAAATAAATACCTAGTGATGTGAGTCCTGAGGCTTCCTGATGGCAGCAGCAAGAAGAGAGCGTGACCTGGGTGATGGGGGTCACTGACGACAGATGCCGCTTTCCTGCAACAATGCTCCGTGTAGATTATTCTTGTAAACCTCCTCTGGACCCTCTCCAATGCCAGCACGACTTTTCTTAGATATGGGGCCCAAAATTGCCCACACTATTCTGTATGTGGTCTGACCAAGCCTTATGAAGCCTCAGTTGTACATTTTTCTATATTCTAGTCCTCTCAAAATAAATGCTCACATTGCATTTGCCTTCCTCACCACTGAATCAACCTGCAAGTTGATCTTTAGGGAATCTTACATGAGGAGTCCCTTTGTACCTCTGATTTCTGAAATTTCTCCCCATTTAGAAAATAGTCTATACCTTTATTCTTTCTACCAAAGTGCATGACTAGATACATCTCCACACTGTATTCTGTCTACCACTTCTTTGTCCATTCTGCTAATCTGTCTTAATTCCTTCTGCAGAATTCCTCCTTTCTCAGTCGTACCTGCCCCTCCACCCGTCTTTGTATCATCCGCAGACTTGGCCAGAAAGCCATCAATTCCATTATCCAAATCATTCACATATAATGTGAAAAGAAGCAACCCCAATACTGGCCCCTGTGGAACACTGCTAATCACAGGCGGTCAACCTGAAAAGGTTCCCTTTTTTCCCCACTCTTTGTTCCTGCCAGTCAGCCAATCTTCAGTCTATGCTAGTATCTTTCTGTAATACCATGGACTCATATCTTATTTAGCAGCCTCACATGTGGCACCTTTTCAAAGGGCTTCTGAAAATCTATGTAATCAACATCCATTGACCTGCTTTGTCTATCCTGCCTGTTATTTCTCCGGAGAATCCCAACAAATTTGGCAGGTAGGATTTTCCCCTGAGGAAGCCTTGCTGACTTGAGCCTATTTTATGAATGTTCCTCCAAGTACCTTGAAACCATATTTTTAATAATTGTCTCTTAATGTCTTGCCGACCACTGAAGCCAGGCTAACTGGCCTCTTGTTTGCCTACCTCCTTTCTTAAAGAGCGGAGTGACTTCTGTGATTTTTCCAATCCTCTGGAACCATTCCAGAATCCAGTGATTCTTGAATGATCACTACCAATGTTCCCACAGTCTCTTCAGCCACCTCTTTCAGAACCCTGGGGTGTAGTTCATCCGGTGCAGGTGACTTTATCTATCTTCAGACCTTTCAGTTTCACAACCACCTTCTCCTTGGTAATGGTGACTACACCCACTTCTGCCCCCATTACACTTGATTTTCTGGCGAGTTGCTGGTGTCTTTCACAGTGAAAATTGACACAAAAATACTTATTCAGTTCATCTGTCATTTGTTCCCCATTACTACCTCTCCAGCATCATTTTACACTAGCCCAGTGTCCAGTCTTGCCTCTCTTTTACTCTTTATATATATATATATCTGTAAAACCTTTTGCTATTTTATTTTATATTATTAGCTAGCTTCCTACTGATTTTTGCTAGATTGTATGCCCTCTCTTTTGCTCTTGTGCTGACTTTGACTTACTTTGTCAGCCATGGTTGCTGCACCCTCCCTTTAGGACATTGCTTCTTCCTTGGGATGAACGGATCCTTCATCTCAGAAACTCCGGCCATTGCTCTTCTGCTGGCATTGCCCCGCCTTACCATCTTTGGTCAGTTCTCTGTCCTGCCTCTGTACTCAACAGTAATGCTGACACATCTGATTTTCGCCTCTCCCTCTCAAATTGCAGGCTGAATTCTGTCATATTATGATCACTGCCTCCTAAGGGTTCTTTACCTGAAGCTCCTTAATCAAATCTGGTTCAGTAGACAATCCAGAATTGCCTTTTCCCTTGTGGGCTTGACCACAAGCTGATCTAAAAAGCCATTTCATAGGCATTCTAGGAGTACTTTCTGTTGAGATCCAGCACCAACCTCATTTTCCTAATTTACCTGCATATTGTATTCCCCAATGACCTTGTCCTTTCTATGTGCCTTTTCTACCTCCTGTTGTAATTCGTGTCCCACATCCAGGCTACTGCTTGGAGGCCTGTATATAAACTCCCATTGGGATCTTTTTACTCTTGCAGCTTCTTATCTCTAACAAGGATTCCACATCTTCTGATCATATGTCACTTCTTTCTAAGGAGTTGGAATATCTATTCATGCATTGGGCATGATGGTGCTGTTGAGTACAACCCTTGACTTTTGGTTTAATGGAGTTTGAAGATTTATCAAGTGCTGTTATAGAGGTAATGGGGACTTGGTGTAAGGCATTCTGTTAGTATAGTGCACAGTTAGTTGTTATGGTGCCTGGAGACATCAGGTCAAAAATCAGTTCAATCCCTATCCAATTGTAGCTTGTCTTATGAACCCTGAAGATTAAAATGCAGAGACAGATAGCAGTTCAACACTGAATCAGATTCCCCTTCCAAAAAAAGTATTGACTCAGTAAAGCATGGTCTTTCAGATGCAACATTAAGCAAAGCCAGTTAGTTGCAGCTTTGTGCCCGCAACCATATGCAGGTGCGAGTGTTTTCAGCTTGTGTTTGCACTTTTGGTGAACATTTCTTCTACAAAGTAAGTATCCAGAAAACATTTGAAATGAGATTCCCACTTGGTGGAAGCACGTAAGGGAAAATGTAGCAGTCCTGTAGTTGTACAAGGAGGAAGAAGAACCAAAGCTTAAAAACCTGGATCTTTTGAGGAGAGCTGTATTTCTGTGACTGTACTGAAGTACTCTGGAACAGTATAGAAGATAAAAAGAACTATAGATGATGGAAATCTAGAATTAAACCAGACAATACCATAACACTGAATAGGTCAGCATTTGTGGAAAGAGAGACAGTCACTGTTTCAGGCCAGAGACATTTTGTCAGCATCAGGAAAGAGGAAAATCAAGTTGTCAGGAAGGGTGGGATAGGGATAAATGGATTATACCTGCTCACACTCCCTCTGCTCCTGGTAATAGCAAGGGTATGAATCCTATTAGTCCTCACTTTCTACTCCATCCTCAGCACTCCCTGGTATATACTTTGCAATTTTTTTCCCAGCGCCAATAAGATCCCACTATCAGAACTAATTCCCTTCCTCCCTTTCAGCATTTCAAATAAGAACATAAGAAATGTCTCAATGGGCCTGATCCTGTTCCACCATTCAATAAGATCATGGCTGATCTAGCCTGGACTAATCTCCACCTACCTGCCTTTTCCCCATAAACCTTAATTCCTCTACTATGCAAACATCTATCCAACCTTGTCTTAAATATATTTACTGAGGTAGCCTCCGCTGCTTCATTGGCCAGAGAATCCTACAGATCCACTACTCTCTGGGAAAAGCCATTCCTCTTCATCTCTGTCCTGAATTTACACCTCCGAATCTTGAGGCTATGACCCCTAGTACTAGTCTCACCTACTAGTGGAAACAACTTTCCTGCCTCTATCTCATCTATCCCTTTCATAATCTTACATGTTTTTATAAGATCTCTCATTTTTCTGAATTCCAGCGAGTACAGTCCCAGGCAACTCAATCTCTCCTCACAGTCCAACCGCCTCATCTTTGGAATCAACCTGGTGAACTTTCTCTGCACTGCCTCCAAAGCCAGTAAGGAGACCAGAATTGCATGCAGTTGTAGCCTCACCAGTACCCTGTATAGTTGCAGCATAGCCTCCCTGCCCTTAAATTCAGTTCCTCTAGCAATGAAGGCCAACATTCCATTTGCCTTCTTGATAGCCTGATGCACCTGCAAACCAACCTTTTGTGATTCATGGACAAGCACTCACAAGTCCCTCTGCCTCTGCATAGCAGCATGCTGCAGTTTTTTTTACCATTTAAATATGAATCACCTCTTCCATTTTACATTCCAAAGTGGATGACCTCACACTTACCAACATAGTACTCCATCTGCCAGACCCTTGCCCACTCATTTAACCTGTCTATATCTCTGCAGAGTCTCCATATCTCCTGCACAATCTGTCATCAGCAAATTTAGATAAACTACACTCGGTCCCCTCTTCCAGATTGTATATTGTGAACAGTTGCGGGCCCAACACTGACCCCTGCGGCACACCAATCACCACTGATTGTCAGCCAGAGTAACACCGATGTATCCCAACTCTCTGCTTTCTATTAGTTGAACAATCCTCTATCCATGCTAACACATCACCCACAACTCTAAGCATTCTTATCTTATGGATAAGTCTTTTATGTGGCACCTTATCAAACGCCTTCTGGAAACCCAAGTAAGTAACATCCATCTGTTCCCCTCTATCCACTGTGCTTGTTATATCCTCAAAGAACTCCAGTAAGTTTGTCAAACAGGACCTGGATTTGCTAAATCCATGCTGCGTCTGCCTGATGAATCCATTTCTTTCCAGATACCTCACTATTTCTTCTTTAATGATGGCTTCAAGCATTTTACCAACTACAGATGTTAAACTAGCTGAACTGTAGTAACCTGCCTTTTGCCTACATCCTTTTTTGAACAGCAGTGTGACATTTGGCGTCTTCCAATAGATATTTCTCTTGTTATTCCTCTTTCATTTCCTTCCCACCACTCTGCTTCCCCTGCCTTCACCACCTCCCAACCCAACTAGTCATCTCTATTTCCCATACAGTCACAGGAGATGCAATACTCATTCCCCCATCCACAGACCCAAAATGTCCTTCCAGGTGAAGCAGTAATGTACTTGCAATTCTTCCAATCTTGTATAATGTATGACACGACTGTGTACAATCTTTGAGTGTTGTGATATTTCGATGTATTTGTGACAAATAGTTAAACTAGCACTATGTCACTACTGTACTTGCTGTTCACAAATACATTCCATGCTGTATTGGAGAAACCAAAGATACTGTAGATCAGCTGATGACACCCTGAATTCAGTCGGAAATGGTGATCCAAAGTTTCACGATACCTTTAGTTCCTCATTTCTTTCCCTCTGAGGCTTCCTGCACTTTTATTATGAGGCCCAGTGCTATAGTGAGGAACAACACTGCATCTTCCATCTCCTCCATTTACCTGATCACGGATCCTCAGCCTTAATCCTCAGCCTTATTCTTCTCAATTTCATCTCCTGGACACTCCCCACCTCCTGGTTTAGCTCAGTCGCAAACTGACACTGGGCTGTATTCCATAATTTCTGGACGCTGGTCCTCCATCTCCCTCCATTTTCCTCTCCAAGGCAGCTCATTTTCAATTGTGAACATAGCTTCCTTTTAGCTACACCCTCAGTGCCTCACTGCAGTGGTAAGTTATATTATCCGGTTGTGTCCACCAAATTTTCTCGTCAGTTATGTTTTTACTGAGGTTGATTGAGGGAAACTTAATGTTGTGGATGTCAGTGGTCGATCTCCTTCAGAATAGTGGATAGAATGGTGTGCATGAATCTCAGAGGAAGAATGAGAGGGCTCTGGTAGTCCCACGCCATCTATTGCTGATCTGCTTTGTCAGCCTAGATTTTTTCTGGTCTCAGGAATGTACAGACAATAACCCACTTTTAACTACCCAAGCAACAAATAATCTTACATACCCCAGAGACGAAGACTTTGCAATTTAGAGCAATTTGCTCGACGTTGGCTCAGATTATAAAATAATTTTTTTTTGCCTCGTTACTTGACCAAATTCCAAGACTGGAGGCAGAGCTGATGACTCACTCTGTATTGGGCTTGGCTCAGTTCTGCTTGCTTCTTTCAAAATTTGTGGGTCTGAAAGTGGAGAGGCATAACGAGTTTCTCCCTCCAGTCCTCTTTTGATTCTGTTGCAATATACAATACCTTTTCATCACACTACCAGTGCCTGGCTCTTTGGAATTTCTTCCCAAAACCACTCTATTGCTCCTTTGCTTAAAATCCTTCATGAAACCTTCCGAGCTTTTACCCATCTGTTTTCCCATTTCCTCATGTGGCTTGATGACCAGGTTGGTGTGACCTTCTGAAATACTTTTAGCATGGAAGTACTGGAGAATCACAAGTTGGTTGTTCACAGATTGTTCACTCTTCTGAATGAGCTCCTCCAGAACTGGCCCGTAAACAGCCAGCAGGTTTGTGCTGGTGTTTCATGGTGTACGATAAACTAAAGTAATAATATATTACCGTAGTTCAGGAATAGTTCTGTAAATAAACCAAAAAGGCCTTGCTACAATGTATGGATGTGCTAGAGATGCCAGTGGCTCTTGTGGTTTGTTCAAGTAAAGAAATAACGTCTAGCATCTTTTCTGCAACATGCTAACATATGCTGTGAATTATGTTGGTGTTCCTGATACAACATGAGATGAATTTCCCAGCTTACTTGCCTTCTACCAAGGGAGCGTTTGGTTCACATGGAGGAAAAGTTGTGTTACATTGTAAGTAACTTCACTGCATAATGTTGGTTCGTTTAATGCTTCATTCTTGAGCATGGAAGGAGCTCACAAGAAAACAACATGTAGCAGTACAGACTGGGAGAAGAAGTGATTACTTGTGGTAAAATAGCTGAAACTGAATGATTGAATCTTACCAAAGTCAGTACTTGTTAGCATAATGTTATTACAGCTTCAGGAACCTGGGTTCAGTTCTCACCACTGTCTGTAAGGATTTCTATGTTCTCTGTTACCACGTGGGTTTCTTCTGTGTCCTCCGGTTTCCTCCCACTTTCCGAAAGGCATAGAGATGAGTTAGTAGGTTAATTGGTCACATGGGTGTAATTGGTCGGCAGGGGTTCATTGAGCTGGAAGGGCCTGTTACTGTGCTGTATCTTCAAATAAATTAAAAAAAACAAACAAATGATAAAATCCATCGACTACACATTTTCGAACAGCAGTCCTTGTTGCCCCACTGCCTTTCTCAAAGATGATCTTTTTGTTCTCTTTCAAATTTATCGATACTCCAGATCAACAATGAAGCAGACTTTGACCATTCCTCTGCCTCTTTGTATTTGCTACCTCCTCACTCATGCTGATTTATTATGTAGAGTACCAATCCAAAATGTGGACCATCACTTTGACTCCACAGATGTTGCTTGGTCAGCGGAATTCCTTCAACACGAGCGTTCCCAGCCTGGGGTCCACTGACTCCTCGCCCATTGGTATTGGTCCATGGTATAAAAAAGGTTGGGAACCCCTACTTTAGCAGTTTGTTTCTGACTGCAGGTTCCAGCATCTGAAGTCTCTTCTGTTCCTAGTGACTCTACAAGGCTCTGCATTCCAAATTTTTAAAAATGTATCAATAAAAAGGTTTTCCTTGTGTTGCCTCTGATTTGTTTGCCAATGACCTTAAGTCTGTGCCATACCATTTGCCCTCTTGTCCATCCTTTTTGAGCTCACTTCGTGTATAAGAGCTTTTAAAGACCTAAAGGTTGCTTCCAAACCTTAGAAGTCTGGTTACGAATCAAAGAGCAAATTTTGAAGAGGAGCAACGCGAAATAATGGGAAAAAAATGGAAGGAAGGGAAGATATAGATCTTTGATTTGTTGATTAATGGAAATCTGCACAAAGGAACTTTTATCTGTTGATTTCATTAACACTATGTTACCCTCACCAGTATTACCATTGCTGCAACTAGCCTACTGATCCCCTAACCCTTGCTCTTTCTACTGCTTCACACTCCTCTCTTCCCTCATTCCTCTCTCTTCCCATTTGCTCTGCCACTCACCCTCTCAAAGATGAAGGAAAAAACAGCATCTGAATGGTGAGAACACCAGAGCTCTGAAAAAGCTTTTGGCAAGTTGGCTTTCATAAATCAGTGCACTGGGTACAGGAGATGGGATGCTGAAGTTGTATAAGACGTTGATGAGGTCTAATTTGGAGTATTGTGTGCAGTTTTGGTCATCTACCTACAGGAAAAATGTAAACAAGGTTGAAAGAGTACAGAGAAAATTTACAAGGATGTTGCTGGGTCTGGAGGGCCTGAGTTATAAGGAAAGATTGAATATACTTGAACTTTATTCCTTAGAATGTACAAAGTAGAAGACTGAGGGGAGATTTGATAGAGGTATACAAAATTATGAGGGGTATAGATGGGGTTAATGTAAGCAGGATTTTTCCCTGAGGTTGCCTGGGGCCATAGGTTAAGGTGAAAAGTTTAAGGGGAATATGATAGGAAATTTTTTCACTCAGAGGGCCGTGAGAGTGTGGAATGAGGTGCATGAAAGCTCAATTTCAATATTTAAGAGAGGTTTGGCTAGGTGCATGGATGGTAGGGGTATGGAAGGTTATGGTCCCAGGGCAGTTCAATGGGGGTAGTAGGTTAAATGGTTTTGGCATGGACAGGATGGGCTGAAGGGCCTATTTATGGCTATACTTCAATACGACTCTCCCAGTGCCCTAACACATGACGCACAAAAGGCTGTTGTGCAGATTTTTCATGTGATTTGGAAAACGATAAGAATGTTTCCTCCATGAGAATGCAGAATTAGGGGTCACCGTTTAAATGTATGTTTGGAAGTTCCTTCATCAAAGTGCAGTGGAACCAGGGTCTGGATAATGTAAAGTCGAAGGTAGATAAGTACATGGGATTGAACGGTTACCATGGTCAGATGGTATTGTGGAGTAGTTGTAACAGTCAGATCAGCTGTGATTTAATTAGCTGACAGAACAGGGTGAAGGATGGGTGACCTGTTCCTACTCTTGTTCATTGATATCTATATACGCCATTAATCTCTAGCTTCCTCTCCCTCACCTCTCTTACTCTCACTCATTTTCACTTTTTCTCTCTTTCTATAGCTGACTGTCATGCAATTCTCCTTTGTCCCCTCACACCAATCCCTCCTGTCTTTTTCCCTGCATCTTCCATTCCTCTCTTCCAGTAACTCCTACATCCCTCCCCTGCAAGATCCAACCAAGTATTAAGACATTTACATCATTTTGAATTAACTGAATTTGCTTAGATGTATTTAATTGTTTATGATCAGAATCAAGTTTATGATCACTGACATGTCGTGAAATTTGTTGTGTTACAGCAGCAATACATAAAAATACGATAAATTACATTAAGAAACATATAAATATTAAATTTAATTACTGCAAGGAGAGTGCAAAAGTAATGAGGTAATGTTTATGAGTTCAGATATCCGATGGCAGAAAGGAAGAAGCTGTTTCTAAAGCATCAAGTGTGTGTCTTCAGGCTCCTGCACCTCCTCTCTAATGGTAACAATGAGAAGAGAGTACAATCGTCTGTCAGTATCTGTCAGTATCCAGGACCCTATGCGGATACCAGAATCCGCGGATGTTCAAGTCCATTATGCAAAATGGCATCGTATTTGCATATAACCTACGCACATCCTCCAGTATACTTTAAATCATCTCTAGATTACTTATAATACCTAATACAACGTAAATTCTATGTAAATAGTTGTTATACTGTATTGTTTAGGGCGGGGGTCGGCAACCCGCGGCTCCGGAGCCGCATGTGGCTCTTTTACGTCTGTGCTGCGGCTCCCTGTTGCTTTGGGAAATAATTGGTTGTGGCGACCCTTTTCCTGGCACATCCGAACCGACTCACAATTAGATAGCCTACGGGGGTTTGCGAGCACAGAGCTTTGGAGCCTCTGCGCCATGGGGGGCAGGTTGAGGGAGGCTTAAAAGTGAGGCTGAAGATTTCGAATAAAGTTTTTTCCTTCGACTGCAGTTACCGACTCCATGTCGTAATTTTAGCGCTGCGTGTAGCACACCGCTACATGGTCAGTATTTAATTAAAATGTATTTTATGTTAGTTTGTTAGTTTTTGAAATGTAAATCTAAATTTGAAGATTATGGTGATCTTGTACAATCTAAATAAGACTTTGTGGCGACCCATTTCCTGACACATCCGAACCGGCTCACAATTAGCCAGCGTTCAGGCTAAGGGAGATAGCCTACGGGGGTTTGTGAGTACGTGTCTTTTGCAGCATCCGCGCCCATGGGGGGCGGGTTGAGGGAGGCTTAAAAGCAAGGCTGTTTAGTTCGAATAAAGCTATCTTTGACTGCAGTTTACTGACTGCGTGTAGCAACCGCTACAACGTGTTTTTATCGCTGGCTGTCCAGAGGGGAGGTGCTGAAACGCTTTGTCGCGTGTCTGGAAGAAGTGAAAACTTTCCTGGGCAGCAAAGGGCTCACCTTTCCTGAGCTGGAACAGCCAGAGTGGCTGGAAAAGCTACACTTCATGGTAGACATAACAGCGCACCTGAACACGCTGAACACAGCTCTTCAACGGGGTAAGGACGTACAGCCCTGCACATGTTGGAGGATGTTTTGGCATTCGAGCGCAAGTTGACGTTGCTTGCCAGAGATTTACAGAAAGGCACATTGTCTCACTTCCCCAATTTGAGAGAGTTCAAAAAAGGTCACGACATGATAAATTCGGAGTATTTACATTGGGCAATCATCGCAATGCAAACATCGTTTGGGAAACGCTTCTGTGAGTTCAGAGAGGAAAAAAACACATTATCCTTCCTGGTCACTCCCCTAAGCATCGATCCATCCCTACTGAATACGACTGCATTGTCAGGTGTGAGTCAACCTGAACAAGGATGATAAATATTTTAATTGCCTATTATTTTACGTATATTCATATGTTTTCATTGTTCAGTGAAATAGTCCTTTTATTTTTCAGGTTGACAGCTGGCTGACGTTATTTTTGGTTTGCTGCTGGCGGCAAATTTAAGTTTGGCGTTTTTCATAAATACAAGAAGGACTCAAATAGACGTTGAGTATTTTACTTAAAAGTAACCTTCAACCCAACGTCTTTTTTTCGGAGGTCAACATGTTTTTGTTGCATGCAGAAATGTAATTTCGTTTTCTCTGCAGGAGTTCATCAATTTCATAAATGCAACACATTATAGTTTGTTTATACATAGCATAAAGGCAAAACAAAACGTTGTATGCAGTGTTATTTCATTTTAAATGTCAAACGGGTTTTGCGGCTCCCAGTGTTTTCTTTTCTGTGGGAAACGGGTCCAAGTGGCTCTTTCAGTGGTAAAGGTTGCTGACCCCTGGTTTAGGGAATAATAATAAGGAAAAAAGTCTGTACATGTTCAGTACAGAAGCAACCATCGTAGCTCTTCTGGGAACGCTGATGCTGCCTCGGCATCAGCCGATGCCGATTCTCACGTGATCTTTTACGTTCTTGAGGCTGTAGCGCTTTACATAGCTAGCCTTAAACTCCTTCCTCGCACTCACAACACAAGTAGCGAATGAATGAGACACGAGGCGAACAATGCTCATACAACGAGTGCTGGAGAGAGACTGAGGATTTGTGAAATGGCAGGAGGCTGCAGCAGGGTATGCCTACACATCACTTCATTCGCATGGATTCAGTGTAGTGCTCGGCACGCGGCAGATTCAAGTTTTGCTTTTTGGAACTCCCTTGAATTTTTTTTTTGAATATTTTCGATTGGTTGAATCCGTGGATATGGAGGGCCGACTGTATGTCCTGGGTGTTGGGGAGCCCTAATGATGGATGCCACCTTTTTAAGGCTTTGCCTTTTGAAGTTGTCCTGGATGTTGGGGAGGCTAGTACTCAAGATGGAGCAGGTTAAGTTTACAACCCTCTGCAGCTTTTTCCGATTCTGTGCAGTGCCCCCTGCACACCAGACTGTGGTGCGGCCAGTTAGCATGCTCTTCACGGTACATCTGCAGAAATTTGCTAGAGCCTCTGGTGACAAACCGGATCTCCTGAAGCTCCGGATGAAATATAGCTGCTGTGATGCTTTCTTCGTAATTGCATCAATATGTTGGGCTCAGTATAGATCTTCAGAAATGTTAACACCCAGGAACTTTAAACAGCTTAGCCTTTCTGCTATGGATCCTTCAATGAGGATGAAGTCCACAATCAGTTCTTTTGCCTTACTGATGTTGAATGCAAGGTGGTGGTTGTGACAGCACTCAACCAGCTGATGATTTGCGCTCTGCGTAGCTACGCAGTTATGGGTGTGGGGACAGTAGATCAGCTGGCTAATCGCGCATCCTTGAGGTTAATTGTCAGCGAGGAGGAGGTGGTATTTCCGATCCACACAGACGCTGGTCTCCTGTTGAGAAAGTCAGGGATCCAGTGTTTTAATGCTTATCTTTTTAAGATTTTGCTTTTTAAAAAGCACTTCCCAGGCCTGCATTCATATTTAGAACTGTTCTATTGTAGCTTATAATGGAAATAATGACTCTTTGCCCATTCTTCATTTAAAACTATCAACTCTAAACTTTTTTTTACACGGAGTTTCATCTACTGCCAGTCTTGCCTGTCTGCAGAAAGAGATTGGAGACTTGAAAGATGTCCAACAACTTTTACATGTTGGAGGTAATTAGCCTCCGAAGTGGCCAAGATGGGTGTTAAACTATAGTCCCAGAAATAATCTTGGTAAAGTAGTTGAAACCAACATACGCAATGACCTTGTGGCTTGCTAAATGGCTGATAAGCACTGAAAATGTCTGGCACTATCTGTTAATGAGACTGCTTGATACCTGTTGGCTGGTACTGTAACGAATGGTTGTACTGTTAATGCTAATTGAAGGGCTGCTCAAAAGAGTACTCAGCACTTTGTGTGTGTTGCTGCTGGAGTTACAAAGAGAGTGTCAGACACACATTGTGAAGCCTTGGTGGATATTTTGCCCACACTTAAGAATACGGCTTTCTCTGAAGATCGACCTCATGTCAGGACATCTTGCGAGGAGCCCGTGACCTGGACAAAGAATGGGACAAAAGTATGTTTAGATCCAACACCAATCGGAGGAAAGGTATATTGCCCATCTCAGAGTACAAGATACCGCTCCACTCCATCATCTCTCTGTGCCGATCCAAGAAGCGGAATAGTCTACCTAAGGAACTTGAGTCATTATCAGAGTACTAAACCTGTTCTAAAACCAGATCTCCAAGCAAACCAAACAATCCTGCTGCTCTCTAACAGGGTCTGCTTTCATCCTTGGAAGAAATAGCTCCCAGTTCCTTTACAACAGCATTTTGCACTTGGCAAATAAAGCTTTGAGATGGGTGTTCTGGTACTTCACTTGATTGTTGCAGCATCAGCGGAGAGCAAGTTCCTCCATGTAGCAGAGCAGCTTGTGTCCTGAAGAAGGATCTCAGCTTGAAACATTCATTTCCACGGATGCTGCCTGACCTGCTGAGTATTTTATGCACAGTAATTTATGCTTTTGATTTCCAGCATCTGCAAAATTTCCAGTATTTGTGACACTATTATCTGCTTAAGGTACAATCAGAATCAGGTTTAATGTCACCAGCATATGTAGTGAAATTTGTTAACTTAGCGATAGTAGTACGATGCAATACATGATAAATATGGAAAAAGAAAACTATCAGTTATTACAGTAAGTGTATGGTTGGCGGTCTGTCTGTCTCAAAGGACAATGGCCATCATCACAAGCCTGGGTGGAAGGTATGGAGATCCTGAGATGCCCGATTGTCAAGCTCCCCCTCTCGGCCTCACCAGTGTAGCCCAAAGGAAAGCTTATGAAGCAATACGTTGGGCACCAGCTTGGCTGCAGGAACTGTCTGAAGGCTACCCAATGACGTCCAGTTGCCTTGAGGGCTCTGCTCCAGATTTGCCGTCTAAGTTTACTCCCGTAGCCTTCGTCTCTCTTGAGGCTGCCCACAGGGCAGTGGGGCTATTTGTACCCATAGTTGGGGATCTGGTACACAAGCACCAGGGCGTGTCCACAGACTGGTGAGCCTGCGAGCTCTGAATGCAGGGGCCAGACCTCCTCTCCATCTTCGGTAGTTTAGCCTGAGTCAGAACAGAGTTCAGTTTCTCTGTGTCGCCAGCGAGGAGGCTCGCTGTTGGAGAGGATGTGTACTGGCACATTCCGCTCTCCTTTTTGCGAGACTGCTAGCCAGTGGTGGAAGCTGAAAGTGAGAGCGACAAGCACGATGCACTACCACACTGGATGTATCACAACAACCATTTTGACACCAGTAAGTGTGTGTATATATAGTTAAATTAACTAAGTGGTGCAAAAACAGGAAAACAAATGAGGTATTGTACATGGGTTCAGTATCCGTTTCGGAATCAGATGGCAGAGGTGAAGAAGCTGTTCCTGAATTGCTGAGTGTGTGCCTTTAGGCTTCTGTACCTTTTTCCTGGCGATAACAATGAGAAGAGGGCATGTCCTGGGTGATGAGGGTCCTTGATGAATGCACGCCACCTTTCTGAGGCACAGCTCCTTGAGATACTACGGAGGCTTGTACCCATGATGGAGTTCACTGACTTTACAACTTCCTAGCTTCTTTCGCTCCTGATTGGTCAAGGCATATGGAAAATGCACGACTGTTTCTGAGTAGTGATATAGCCTCTTCTGCATCAGCAGAGACAGCATCTCTTTCACTTCACACTTGAAAGGCAACACCTCCAACGGTGGAGTATCAGACTAACTTCGGGAGTCAGACTGGAACCATGACCTTTTAACTAAAAGGTGAGAATGTTAGCGCTGAGCCAAAGTTAACACCTGTAGTATATTTGACATATTCAGTCACTATAGCAACCAGCAAAAAAAAAACAATTGAAGAGACTCATTTTGCCAAAACAGAAGAAAATGCGTTTGATAAAGCAATAATATGTTCACTACTGCATTATGCAATAGAATACAAGGAAATCATTTCAGCCCCAGAGTCAATTTGCAGAAGTGCCAAGGGACCAATTCCTACTACTATAGTCTGAATAATGAGAGACAAGAAGCTGGAAAAATTGCCTTTTTGCTTTTGAAAGAATGTAACTGGAAGTTGGTTTTACATTGATATATAAGATGGAGATAATATTTCTAGAACAATACTTCTCATTACTTCTTTATAGTATGGCAAAGGAAATGCAAGAAAGTGGCTGACACATGAAATGGATCTTCAGGGAGGGTTGTGCACGTGGAAATTTAGGAAACATTGAAAAAACACATTGCTTGTCACAAGTGCCAAACACATTCCAGTTGTACTCCCCTCTGGCACGCTCTCTCCTGAGCTTTCTTTGCCATCAGCTTCAACGATTCTTCATTCTTATTGTTGTTTTGAGTACATGTAGAATTTCGGCACTTCCTAGGAAGAGAGTGAATCGCGACGTCTCTGCATTGTTTGAAAGGGCTGTGACACATGACACTGACAGCACCTGTGCTATCTTCTTTAGGAAGCACTTTCTCCTGATAAGGAGCCAGCAAAAGGGAAAGAGGGACTGAACTTGGGATCCGCAAGCGGGCTGAAAATGAACAAGTGACCATTTTTAGAATACAACTTAAGTTGTGCTTTTTTTTCCTGAGGTAAATGAAAAGCTATACAGTATTCATGAAAATGAACCTGACGAACTCACAATAATGAAGCAAATGATGGAACTCTTGAGTGAGAGATGGTTTGCACCAGGTGGTTTTTATGCTAGGGATCTTTAACGTTGATGAGAGCATAACAGGTTTTTTCATTCTGGCTCTTTACCCCTTCCTTTCAGGTCCTTATGAAGGGTCTCAGCCCGAAACATCAACTGCTTATTCCCCTCTACGGATGCTGCCTGACTTGCTGACTTCCTCCAGCATTTTGTGTCTGTTGCTTGCAATTTAAGAACTGCTCTTTCAGATTGCACGTGTCACTTTATTATTTAGGAAAGATGGGAGAGAAAAATCAGAGATTTATTAACTATCTGGTTAAACATCTGTTGTTGGGAAATGATCAGCTTTTTTTTTAAACTAAGAAGTGTCTGAACAGCCTGAAGACATTCAAAGCAACACACAAAATGCTGAAGGAACTCAGCAAGTCAGGCAGCATGCATCTAAGTGAACAAACAGTTGACGTTTTGTGCTGCTTTCCTTCTTCACGACTGGAAAGAAAGGTGGAAGACACCAGGATAAAAGGGTAGGGAAGGATAGCTAGAAGGTGATAGGTGAAGCCAGGTGGGTGGGAAGGGTAAAAGACTGGAGAAGGAACAATCCAATGGGAGAGGAGAGCAGACCACAGACGAAAGGGAAGGAGAAGGGGCACCAGGGAAGGTGATAGGCAGGTGAGGAAAAGAGGTAAGAAGCCAGGGATTAGAAAGAAAGGGGATGGAAAGAAAAATAATTTTTTACTGGAAGGAAAAATTGATATGGCGGCAGGTTGGAGGGCACCAAGCCAGAATACAAGGTGTTGCTCCACCACCTGAAGGTTGACCTCATCATGGCACAAGAGGAGGTCACGGGCCAACATGCCAGAATGTGAATAGGAATGGGAATTAAAATGTTGGGCCACCAGGAAGCTCTGCTTTTGGACGGAGCAGAGGTGTTGGACAAAGCGGTCCCACAGTCGTCGAGGAGGCCACATGGGGAGCACCGGATGCGACAGACGATACCAGCAGGCTTGCAGGTGAAGTATTGCATCACCTGGAAGGACTGTTTGGGACCCTAAGCATTCAACTAGATCAGAGAGAGTTGACAAGGATTTGTAAAGGGTAGATTACACCAATTTTCTCCAAAGAGGCAACTGAAGTAATGAATGGGATATATCAAAGCATGTTATCTATATTGCTTTGCAGAAATGTTAAAAGGTCAAAGTAAATTTATTATCAAAGTACATATATGTCACCATATACAACCCTGAGATTCATTTTCTTGGCGAGCGTACTCAATAAATCCATAATGGAATAATAACCAGAACAGAATCAATGAAACAGTGAACCAACTTGGGTGTTTAACCAGTGTGCAAAAGACAACAAATTGTGCAAATGGGGAAAAAATACAAAATAATAATAAAAAATAAATATGCAATAAATATCGTGAACATGAGATGAAGAGTCATTGAAAGTGAGTCCATAGGTTGCGGGAACATTTTAATGATGGGGCGAGTGATATTGAATGAAGTTATCCCCTTTGTTTCAAGAGCCTGATGGTTGAGGGGTAATAACTATTCCTGAGCCTGGTGGTGTGGATCCTGAGGCTCTTGTACCTTCTTCCTGATGGTAGCAGTAAGAAGAGAGCATGTCCTGCGTGGTGGGGGTCTCTGATGATGGGTGCCGCTTTCCTGCGACATCAGTATAATCTATCGTTAGTATAATTCAAAGTGGAATGTGCAGTATACTTGAAGAACTGAAATGCTGTTGAAGTTGACCCTTCTTGAGATGTCATAGCCTTAGAGGAGGTGAGGTGTTACATAATTGATAAGAAAGGTAGGGGAAAGCAACTTCCATGCAATGTGTCTGCAATGCTGACGAGAGTGGAGGTTTTGTATTGGCATTTATTACTTGGGTATAAAGCATAATCACATTGCAGTGAAATTCATCACTTTGCAAAGCAATGCAGCTGTTTACTAGTGAGGTAATGAAGTTGTGGCAGTGTTTGTCTTTTCTCAGCACGTTCCTGGTAGGTTTGTTTCTGTTTCATTTTTCAGTATTTTATCTCAGTTTGTCGTTCACATCTCAAAGGGACTAACTTATGGTCTTAGGGTCTTAATGGACGTCAGTCAAGATGTAGGCAGAGGTCCTTCTGCTGTGTGTAAATCTGATGTCCCATTTTTCATGCTGATCCATTGGAGTTCCCAAGATTGTACTTTGGCTATTTCCTGTTAAGATATGTACGTGTCCAATAATGTTAAGGAAACAAAATCAAGTAAAAATCATAGATTTGTGGTGCTAGGTGAGGCTTTGCCAAAAATAACCATAGGACACTACCCTACGTAACCAAAGGGTAAATGAGTGATGATGTCTGTAACATGAATGACTTACTTATAAGTTGCAAGCCTTTTATGTGTATGCTGTTGTAAAACCCTCACAGTACACGTAGGTATAAATGGAAGATTTTTATAAAACGTGAAAAAGAATGTTGTTTTTACATTCCGGTTGGTTTCCTTGCTGGCTGTGGAATGTCTTGCATCTTCTGATGGGTTTGTGTGATGTGGCATTGGGTGATGCCACCTTTGCAGCAGCCATCTGTCCCCCACCCACATTGGGTGGGGTGAGGGAGAGATGGCTGCGCAGAGCTGACATCAGTTGGCTAATCTGCCTCTTACAATTCCACTTAGCACCATGCATGAGATGTGCCCTTTGCCTGCTTCCCTTCCGAGGAAGAGAAACTGAGCATAACATGCCACTGTGGTGAGCAAGATGCCTGGCCAGGAAAAACAAATTTCTGCTCTTGCCGGGGGCGGGCAGTGTTTATATTTGCTTTGGCATCCGGGTCATGAGTCCCAGATTTTCTTAGGCTGGTAAACAAAAAAAATTTCATGAGGTGAGTAAGTTCAGCCCCGTGCAGGATTTGCTTATATAACTTAAAGGAAATAAAGCAGTTCTATTTAGTTTTTAACATCAAATACAATCTTTAATTTTAAGAACAATGAGACCTCGTGCTTTTCTATTAACTCAATTTTTCACTTTGCAAAATTTCATAAGAGAGAATGGCACAATGGAATCCCCATTCATGTGACCATGTGACTACAAGTCCCCTGACCTGACCATGTCACTGCATCCGCAAAGCAAACAGCATTATGAAAGACCCATGCATCCCTCATACAATCTCTTCTCCCTCCTGCCGTCTGGGAAAAGGCTCCGAAGCATTCGGGCTCTCACGGCCAGACTATGTAACAGTTTCTTCCCCCAAGCTATCAGACTCCTCAATACCCGAGGCCTGGACTGACACCTTGCCCTATTGTCCTGTTTATTATTTATTGTAATGCCTGCACTGTTTTTGTGCACTTTATGCAGTCCTGTAGTCTAGTGTAGCTTTCTCTGTGTTTTTTTTAAATTATGTAGTTCAGTCTAGTTTTCGTACTGTGTCATGTGAACCATGGTCCTGAAAAACATTGTCCCATTTTTACTATGTACTGTACCAGCAGTTATGGTCGAAATAACACTAAAAGTGACTTGACTTGATTTTAAAGTAACACTCTAACTTATTTATTATTTTGTTTGCTTTTGTTTCGTGCTTTTGTTGTCTTTTTGCACATTGTCTTGTGTGCATTTTTTCGTAGATTCTGCTGTGTATCTTCATATTTACTATGATTACCAACAAGAAATGAATATTAGGGTTGTATATAATGATATATATGTACCTTGATAATAAATTTACTTTGCACTCAACTAAAAGTGTTGGTGAGCTTCCAGTCGTTAGGAGTTTGCTGTGGTTGAAGGTCGGGTGGAAACTGACAGGCTTCTGCAAGTAGCTTGAAAAGTCATACTATCAAAATCTATTTTGGAATAAAATCAATTTAATTCCAGTTTTCACTAATATGCACACCTCCAGAATTCCTGGGAGCTCTGCAATGGAGGCCAGATTCTGTAACAAAAGGTCTAGGAAATCCGTCCATGAGTTTTACAAAATACTGAAATACTGTAATGTTCCCATGATCTGCTGGTATCTGGAGCTGTTCACTTCTACCTGTGCATGTATTCAGATTCAGCTGACTGACAAAGTTCCCCCCTACTTTTTTTCTCTTTCTCTCTGCCCATCACTCTACCTGTTGTCCATCTCCCTCTGGTGCTCCCTTCCCCCTTTCTTTCTCCCTAGGCCTCCCGTCCCATGATCCTTTCCCTTCTCCAGCTCTGTATCCCTTTTGCCAATCAGCTCTCAGCTTCACCCCACCCCTCCGGTCTTCTTCTATCATTTCGCATTTTTCCTTCTCCTCCTACTTTCAAATCTCTTACTATCTTTCCTTTCAATTAGTCCTGACGAAGGGTCTCGGCCCGAAACGTCGACAGTGCTTCTTCCTATGGATGTTGCGTTCCCTGCTGCGTTCCCCCAGCATTTTGTGTGTATTGCTTGGATTTCCAGCATCTGCAGATTTCCTCGTGTTTGCTTTTTAAACATTTTGTTTTGTCCACCTGATTACTTCCATTAGGGTCCTCTTGACCTTTAACTGAATCTGTAAAGTCCCTTTTCCTTAGATTAGTGGCATGACAGTAGGGGCATGCAGCGCTGTGATGTAACAGTGGAACGTGTGGAGTTCCACCTCCAGTTGCTTGCAGGGTCTGAATAAATTGACACGTTAGCCAAAAGCCAGGCTGCTGATTGAAAATCAGACGCAGCCTTCCACAAGTCCACCTCAGGATCTGGATGGTGAGGTGATGACTCCACAGGATCATGGCGGTTCTTTATCAGCACTGTTGCCTTCTGCCAAGCTGGAACGTTGCATGTTTATGCAACACGCAGTGGCACGGAGGGGAAGCTTGGCAGTTAAAATAATAAAGTACACATATAGGATTGAAGCTGTCAGAAAAATTACGACGGCAGTGAAGATAGATACACACACACACACACACACACACACACACACACACACACACACACACACACACACACACACACACACACACACACACACACACACACACACACACACACACACACACACACATATATTGTTCCTGGCAACATTCGTAATTAACTTTGATGAGGTGAAATTTGTGGTGATTGTGTAAATTAATTCACACAGAGAGCGATCTGAGCTACTGGCTTATTTATGATGGGCAGAGAGCTGTAGACAGGACTGCTCACGTAGCTGTCAAAGCTGTTAGTCAACAGAATTCTCCCTGATCAGGTTGCCATTAATGGCACAGCAGCTGCCAGCAGATTGACAAACTGCTTCCTCACTCTGCTCTCAGTTATTGGCGGGGGAAATGGCATCGCCGTGCCAAGCAGGACCAATTTTGCTAGGGCCATTTGGTTCCCAGAGCTCATTATAATCCCGCTTCAAACAGAGATCAAGAGCTCAATTCTAGACAGAAATGGGAAATAGTTTTCTTTTGACCTCAAGGCAGCATTTGAATGATTGTACTATCAAAAGGAACCAGTGAAATTGAAGATGGTGGATATCAATGGAAAATATGCAGCTGAATATCAATGTAAATTTATTATCGAAGTACATATATGTTGCCATATACAACAATGAGATTAATTTTCTTGCAGACATTCACAGTAACGCAATGTAATCAGTGGAAAACTGCACAAAATGAGATGGTCCACAATGTTGTGCTGATTTTGATGCCAATTAATACTAAATGTCCTATGTATCATCCATATCGCGCCCCATTCCCTTCATAGTCATGTGTCTGTCTAAATCTTTTCCAGATAACTATCACTTTTTGTTTAAAAAAATGCAAACTTCCTTCCTCTAACCTCTTAATTATGTTGTTTGGTATTTGGCATTTCTCCTCTGGGGAAAGGATTCTGACTCTACCCTAACTATACATCTCATAGTTTTAAAATCCTCCGTCAGACCTCCCCTTAGCTTCCATTGCTCTTGGAAGAACAACCCAACACTGTGCAACCTTTTCTTATGTCTTATCCTTTCTAATCCAGGTAGCACACTGGCAAACCTCATCCATACCCGATCTGCATCCTTCCGATAATGAACTGCAAGGAATACTGTGGGTGTGGTCTGACAGCTTCTACACCATGTCTTTGGTATTCTTATGCTCAACACCCCTACTAATGCAATACCCCAATTCCCTCCTTTATCTTTGAGTGAACCTGCCCTCTCCTTCATCATCTTCTTAATACAAGTATAAATGTCTTGGGAATATCCTTGAGCCTGCTCATCAAGGACAATTTAATGGCCTCTTTTGGCCATCCTAATCATCTACTTGAGCACTTTCCTGCTATCTTTATATCTCACAAGCCTTGCATATGCTGCCTTCATTTTCTTCCAGACTAAATTTAGAACCTTTTGGGTCATCCAAGGTTCCCCTACCTTACCACCCCACGTGTCCGATGTGGACTTGTGCAACAGCAGTTGCTTCCATTCATTGCCCTGTGGATCCTGTTGTAATTTGCCCTCCCCTGCAAGATCCAGTTTTATCCTTACTCAGAACTGTCTTTAAACGTAATCAGTTGTGGATGCTATTCCCAAAATACTCACCCACTATCATGCCTATCACCTGGCTTGGCTCATTTCCCAAAACCAGTTATGTTTTCTCCTCTAGCTGGACTCTCCACATGCTGTTTTAAAAAAAAAATCCCACTTAGACGCACTGAAGAAATTCCACCCTATCTGATCCTCTTGTATTGAGGAAGCTCCAGTCAGTACCGGGGAAATTAAAGTTTGTCACTATGATAACTCCACTGTTCCTGCATCTTTCCATAATCTGTCCACGTAACTGCTCTTCGGCCTCTCAATAGCTACTGGGGGCCTATATTATCGCACCTTTCTTACTTCAGAGCTGCAGATACATCACTTGCGAGGGTGAGCCCTCCAGCGTGCTTTCTCTGAATACAGCTCTGACTTTCTCCTTTATTAGTAATGCCACCCCTCCACCTCCTTGACCTCCCTCGCTATCCCATCTAAATGAAACCTAGAAACGTGGAGCTTCCGGTCCTGTCCCTCATGCAACCAGGTCTCTAATGCAGAAGGATTTCCTCACGCGACTGATGTGACTGTGTGCATGCTTCTGCTTTTAGACCACCACAGCAGAAGTCTTGGAGAGGTGAAAATAAAAGGAGATGTCCACTGTCTAGCTGGAGTGTATTAGTGGCCTTCCATAGAAAGCAGGGAATGGTTGATGCAGTTGTGTCCAGTTCCAGCATTGAAGTTCAGGATGCATTTCCAAGGTCACTTTGAGAGCCACCTGCAGTGCATGTCCTGCCCTGCTCCGGAGCTGCATCTGTGGCTACAGCAGGTGGCATAGTTCTGTGAAGGTTTCATCTGGGAACACGGACAGCTCACATATTGTTCATTGCTGGTGTTCGAAGGAGAATTACTTCCTGAACAAGCAAGGCAAACATTGCCTCCAGCTAGTAACTCATTTACTCTTTCTCCTCCTCTGTCCTGCTGTGTTATATCCACTGCTGATCCTCCTGCTATTGCTGGTTTGTGAAATGAACTGCTGATAATGCAACTGTGCCTGGGGGCAGCTAATTGTACAGCATTGAAATCAGCAGAGGTGATTCAGCGACAGTCAATCCACTATGAGATTTCTGCTATTCAGCTGTAGAAAGTTTTGAAAACTTGCTGAATTTTAGCAATGTCCATAAATTTTCATTAAGCAACTAAAATAAAGTTGAATTTGAATAGCAGTGACAAGGATTGGATAACCTTCATGCTGAGGAATGTGCATTCATAGAACATAGAAGAGTACAGGAGCAGCTCTTTTGGCCCACGATATCTGTGCTGAGCAGGATGCCAAATTAAACTAATCCTTTTTTATCTGCACGTGATCCATGTCCCCCCATACCTGCATATTCATGAGCCTGCCTAAAAATCTCTTGAATGCCACAGTCATACCTGCTTCTTCAGCTATACCTGGGAGCAGATTCCTGGCAATGCTTCAGCTCTGGGAGTTTACAGAAATGTTGGTTTAGGAAAAGGGTATTAGCATTAAATCCCCATAGCATGGTCATATCATGATCTGTCTTCTCTGCATGTTTCCGGATCTTGTTGGCAAAATGATATCTGTGGCATGCATCAGGATCCTTTTTAAACCGATTCAATCGATCGGTGCTGGATTTCTTGGCCAGTGAATTGGAACAGGGTACAGCACAGGAGAAGGCCCTTTGGCCCACAGTGTTGTGCCCAACTAAATAAATTGTGGTTTGTCCTTCAGTGGAAGATCGTACAAGTAGTAGTGGATAGGGCCCAGTCCATCACGGAAAAGCCCACCCCACCGTGAAGTGCTGTCGCAGGAAAGCGGCAGCCATCATCAGTGACTCCCAGCACCCGGCTCATGCCTTCTTGCTGCTGCCGTCAGGAGGAAGGTACAGGAACCTCGAGACTCACACCACCGTTCTTTATAATCCTCAAGGGCTCTGTCTGATTCTAGCTCCCTAAGCTTTGCATACTTTCTCTTCTTGTCTAAATTCACCACCACTCTCAACATCCGAGGATTTCTTACCTCGTCCTTTCTTCTGTCCAGAACATGCCTGTCCTGTACTCTTGTGTACAGTGGGTCTTTTAACACTCTCTACATGCACTTCCCCCAAAACAGCTGTTCCCTATGAACTCTTCCCTAGTTCCTCCCTAATGCTCTCATAATTTGTCCTGCTCCAGTTTAATACTCTCACGAGGTCAATACTTACCCTTGTCTATCTTAAAAGTCAGCGAGGCATAGTCACCGTTCTACACAGTGAAAGGTCAGTTACCTTGCCTGGTTCATTACCCAATACCAGCTCCAGCATAGACCCTCCTCTTGTTGGACTATCTACATATTGCTTTAAGATGCTTTCCTGGATGCACCTTACAAATTCTGCCCCATCTAACCTTCTGGCACTAAGAAGGTCCATGTTTATATTTGGGAAGTTGAAGTCCCCAATGCCAACAACCCTATTGTTTTTACACCTTTCCTTAATCTGCCTGCCTATCTGTTCCTCAATGTCCTGGCAGCTATGGGGGGGGGGGGGGGGGGGGGGAGGGAGGGTCTGTCACTCTTCCTATTTTTGAGGGTTTTTTCCTTTTTCTATTTTTTCAATTTGTTGTCTTTTGCGCACTGGTTGTTTGTCTTTCTTTGTGTGCAGTTTTTCATTGATTCTGTTGTGTTTCTTTGTATTTACTGTGAACGCCCACAAGAAAATGAATCTCAGAGTAGTATAGGGTCACATATATGTACCTTGATAATGAATTTTATTTTGAACTTTGAGGAGGGTTCACAATATTTATGGAGAAGCCTCACCAAATGTCTCTCCTGCTCCTCCTAAACAAAACTTGTCACTGTGTCTTTCTACTTTAAATGGATGATACAAACTGATGCCCCAAAAGGCTGATAACATGCAGAATTCCTTCAGTGAGTTGCTATCAGCATACAATTACTATCTTGTTATCCTAGAATGAAATAAGGTGGTAACAGAAAATGAGTTGTCTGGTGTTTCCGATCAAAGCTGGCTCTATGAATTGTGGCTAGAATAATACTGAACAGAATATTTGGAAATCTTGACGGTTCGGCATTTTTCTCATTACTAGATAGTTTTTGTGCTCCCATTCTGCACTCCTTTGAAGTTGCTAAGTTCATTAGAATTTTTTTTTAATAATCCTGTGTCATATCTTTAAAAAATGAATTAAAAGGATGTTGAGATGCATCCAGAAAGTCTGCCAGTCTTGTACCACCAAAGTCTTAATTATCGGGCTTAACTGTCTTTCACCACCTGCAGCAAATGTCACAATGTCAGGAGAAGAAAACCCTGAATATTTCCTGTCCTGACTACCCCATTGGATAGACTGTTGGGTGACATTTAGTCTTCAATCTATCCCTTGTTAAGTGAGGTTGAAATACTCAGATTCTGCACCCTTCCATGCAGTTCAGTCTCACTTACGACAATTTGTCAACAAAAAAAAGTTAATTTGCAGTAATGTTGCAAATAAAATGTTCTTCAGTAATTAAAGTCTGTTCCGTGCCTTATAGGCTCATCAGGCCGGTGCTTATTCCGTTTTTCATGGTGTGAAGCGACTGAGAGCACAAGACCCCCCCCCCCCCGCCGGATAGGATGCCAGTCTATCATGGGGTTAACCCCCAGCATTTTGCCAGTACCCATTTTCAGCTGGGTGGGCTGGAGCAAAGTGTGGTTAAGTGCTTTGCTCAAGGACACAATGCACTGCCTTGGCTGGAGCTCGAACTCACAACCTTCAGATCGCTAGTCCAACTCCTTAACCACTTGGCCACGCACCACACTTCTTCAGTAATTAAGTTGTGATAATATTGGGTTGAAACCCTTGGCGTGGTATTATATTTAATAATTGAAAATAAATTATCTTTTTAAAGTCTTCAATGCTGAAGTTCTGGCACATATGTATCATTTGCAGGAGTATGATGCAACCATTGCTGTTTAGGCAGGAATAAGATGTCTGTTTTACTCACAATAAATAAAGGGAGCTGTGGAAATGGTGTCCCAACATATTCAATCCTTTTTGACAAGGTGACCTGCATTTCCCTATGACATGTGTTAAGTGGTTCCAGGTGCACAAATAACTCCCGGTGGGGCCACTGTACATCAGGAACGTGATTAGACCCAGTGGACGAAGAGCAAGTCAAGGATGCAGCGTGTGGGTGGCATCTCCCTGCATGGTTCTTGGGGTGCTCTCAAACTCCCCCCTCCAGCTCCTAGAATATTGACCTGTGTTTGCCTGCAATACATTGTGAGATGGAGAGTTGACATATACGGGCTCGCTGTGAGATCAGGAGCTATCTAGTGTAGAGCGGCCCGCCTCCCTTCTCTCCTTGCCCTTGATGGAAGGGAAAGAAAACACTTCCTCAATCTCAGAATGTGGGGATCCCCAGGTAAGGCAGCAGATTATGATGCTTTATCTTTTTAAGTGAACTATTATGAGAATATTTGGAACCTGCCCAGACCCTTAACCCTGTTCTATCTAATCTGTAATTCATTGACCAATATTGGCTCCTTATTCCCCATAGCTCTAGACCAAAAGAAAATTGGTCTTAGATTTATTAATTGAACTGCTGCTTTCTGGGGGAGAGAGTTCCTGAATGATCCACTCCAGCTGCTTTCAGTAGTACTCAATGCACTGCCACTGCTTGAGAGAGCATTGAGCCACTGACCAGTGATGAGTTTCAGGGTCGCGAACCTTTGTGCATGTTCGCTTAGAAGGATAACTCCACTTTATAAATTTCTCTCAAAAGCACTAAAAATCTCATTCACTAATACTCTATATCCCAGAGAAAACCAGCACTGTTACACTGACTCTTTCCAAGGCCAGTATGATCATTTGAAGAAGCGATGTCAGAAATGTTTACATCAGCCAAGGAGAAGTCTAACGAGTAAATGTTTTATTCGGATAAGCTTATTCTCATCTACACCCTGGCACAATGAAATACCCTGCTCACGCAAAGCTCACAGAAAAAAACAGTACGCATAATGAATGCAACAATGAATGGAGTGATGAGCGCAGACACAGTGGAAGTAAAGTGGGTCAAACCGAGCAGTATTGCCGAAGTGGCAGTAATGGAAGAAGGAGAATGTGGCAGTGCCACAGAGAAAGGAATGTGAAAGAGGTAATTGGCTCAGAAGTTTGCTAGCAGTGTGGAAGAAGCTGTTTTGAGTCTGGCCGTCCAAGATTTTAAGCTCTTGTTCCTTCTAGAAGGTGGAGCAGCGTAAAGGTACTGTCATGGATGGCAGGCACCCCGATGATACTGTTATCCTTCGTGAAGGATCTGATGTGCCTACAATGGGCTGCACTGCATTCACCTCTCTCTTTTGCTTCTGAGAGATTTTCTGTCCTTTTTCTGCTGTATACTCTGTGAACCTGTCCAAAACATTTTAGTCATCTGTGAACTTGTGAATCTCTTTGGACCTCCATATCTCTCTTGTGTTCAGTCACTCTGTGCTTAATTAAAGGACAGCAGATGTTCCCCACAGCAGATGTTAAAGTAAATCTATAGTTTCCTTTTCACTTGTTTGAATAATGGAGTCATATTTGCAGTTTCCTCAGTTTAAAGGATGATTCATGAACTGAGAGAGTTTTGATGCATTACAACAAAAGCATCCGAGTCTCGAATTTAATCAGCTTCTACTTAAGTGTATTAAACACCCACAGGGTTTTTGTTCATGGACCCTCTGCTTGGAAATTCATTGCTGCGCTTGGCCTAAGGCACAATGTATTGCTGCTCAATCTCATTTGGGAGTTAAGGCCTTGCCTTTGAGTCCCCCACTAGCACAGAAAACACAAATTAAATCATAAATGTGTGACAGTGACAAATACAAATCCAGAGAGTCACAGAGGAAAGAAAGGGGGGTAGAGTTGAGAGCAACTTAGATTGGGGCAAGGCTCAGCTGCTAGGGAACAGGTGGGCAGGTTGCGTGAGTAGGGGAAAGGCCATGGGGTTTGAAACATCTGTAACAGGGGTGACGGGGCTGATAGTTAATTGTCAAGAGAGAATTTGTCAGTGGGCATTATGATTTCTGAGTGCAGGTTATTAACATTAGGGTCGGGTGTTGGGTGTCAACTCAGATGCTCTGATGGGGTAAGTCAAGTTTGTGAGACAGGAATTCACTACCGTGTGGGATAGGTTGGAGATACGATGTCCAAGAGAGAGCCAATAAATACACTTAAGTTGATTTAGGTGCTCTTAAATCAAAAAGGGATTCTACTTGGTTTAGCTTCAACTATGACCTACTTAGAAAGGACACATTGAGTTGCATTTCAGGAGGCTTTGTGAAAGTCATGTATATGAAGCTGAAAAGGATGGAGTTAACATCCAGTCGTGTCACATCAGAATGGCTACACTCTACGTGACAGGAATCCTTCCATGCATGAGTGTGTGAGCTGTTCCGAACAACTCGAATAAAGATCATGGTCTTCGTTACTCTTGACTTTCAATAACAATCTTGCTCATAGCAATTGTGTGGTGAACTACATATACCTGTCTGGACACGCCCCCTGCTGACTGCTCCTGTGGCTCCTCCCACAGACCCCTGTATAAAGGCGATCAAGGCCTGAGCTTGGCCTCTCAGTCTCCAGGATGTAGTATGGTGGTCACTCACTGCTTGTTCCTTCTTCCAGTCAATAAAAGCCGATATCTCGCCTTTACATCTCAGAGTGAGTTATTGATGGTGCATCAAATTGATTGGTGAAACGTGCAATTTTGAGAAGCTGTGGCATAGATTTTATAGATGCTGCAATTTCTTTCCAAAACCCTGAAGTGGAAACCTGAACATTTCTAGATTTTTAAGTTTTCATTTCAGCGATATTACTTTTCCTAATCTAGTATTTCTGCTTAAGTAATCAGTTATGAGTACCAGTCTTTGATTTGTTAATTTCTCTGGAAAGCCTCGGGGCTGATGACTGTATAACATGATTATCTAGTATCAGAATCAGGTTTAATATCACCTGCATATGTCATGAAATGTGTTGTTTTGCTGCAGCAGTACATTGTAATGTGTAATAATAACTACAAATTACGGTAAGAAGTATATATGAAAAAGAAAGTTAAATTAAATAAGTAGTGCTAAAAATATTGATGAATTGTTCATGGGTTCAGTGTCCATTCAGAAATCTGCAGGCAGAGGGGAAGAAGCTGTTCTTGAAACATTGAGTTTGTGTCTTCAGGCCCTTTCACGTCCTGAATTTCATTTGCAATGCTACCTATTCATATATTTTGAAAAGACACAACTTCTGATTATAATGTTTTGTAGTTTGTTATTAACCTTAATGAAGGTTTGAAGAGGTTGTCAGATGAACAATAAAAAAACAATGGTTTCTCTTTTACTTATTTTCAAAAGGTCTTTCGAACAGATCTGATCACTGCCATGAAGCTGCCTGAATCCTACCAGCTTAATGCTGATGAGTACTATGTGCTGGCGGACCCATGGCGACAGGAATGGGAGAAGGGTGTTCAAGTTCCAGCAAATACTGAGTCGATCCCTGAACCAGTAGTGAGGTAGGTCACAGCATACCCTGTTTGGAGTACAGAATTCATGCCTGACCAACACCACTGGAATTTGTCAGGTATGCGGTTTATTAGGCAATCTGATTGTGAAATGTGCTCTGAAGTTACAATATGCTGAACAGCAGAAGCATATATCGATAGTGTGCAGGGAAACCATGACTCGACGTGTTCTGCTGCTGGTTGAGTGAGTAAATGTGACATTTAAGCGTGATCTTTGGAGGAGAGCCAGTGTTAAGGGATGGAACTGTTGATGATGTCAGAAGCTATATTAACTATGCCCATTGCCATAGAGGTTGGCCATTATTGATTTCTATCATCTTTAGCTACTTCATTGCTGTGGTAGGGTTGGAAATTTGACATGAACAAGTTCCAGAGGTGGAGGATAAATCAAGTGGAAGCCGTGATATGAGGGAGTGTAGACACGAGAGAGACTGCAGATCCAGGAAGTGTGGGTCAACACACACACACAGTGCTGTAGAAACTCAGCAGGTCAGACAGCATCTGTGGAGGAAAATGAACAGTTCATGTTTCAGGTTGAGACACTTCAGCAGGACTAGAAAAGTCAAGTGTATTGCCATTTAACTATATACATGCGGACCATCAAATGAGAAAACGTTTCTCCGGACCAGGTGTAAAGCACAGTAGTGCACATAACACACAATATCTTAGGAAAGTAAGGATAAAATCTACAATTGAATTAAACAAAGTAAAATGCATAAATTAAATATTGTAAAGTACAGAACAGATTAATCATTTACACTTCGAACATGATGCGGCAGCAAACTCAGAAGCCTAATAGCTGGAGGGAAGAAGCTATTTCCCATCCTGACTGTCTTTGTGTTTGTGCGTCGGAGTCTCCTGCCTGATGATGGTAGAAAGTCAGAGGATGCTGGATGGATGGGTGGGTGAGATCCTTAAGGGTCCTGTGTATGCAGCGCTCCTGATAAATGTCCGTGATGGATGGTAGGGAGACACCTATGATCCTCTCAGTCATTCTCACAGTTCTTTGTTGGGCCTTCTGGTCCGAGGCTCTGCTGGTCCTCTTTCAGATGGAGATGCAGCTTGTCAGTCCACTCTCAATGGTGCTCCTGTAAAATGGGTGGGGTTGGAGGAGCCTGGCCTGCCTCAGTCTCCTTGGGAAGTGGAGGTGCTGCTGTGCCTTCTTGTTCAGGGAGGTGATATTGAGGGACCAGCTGAGCTCATCTGTGATGTGAACTCGGTGCACCTAACTCTCTCAACGGAGGTGCGTTGCCCCTTTTCTTTCCAGTCCTAACCTGAAACATTGGATTCAATGGGAGATGCCAGAGAGTAGTGGTGGATAACTGTTTATTGGGATGGAGGCCGGTGACTAGCCTGAGGGATCTGTTTTGGGCCCAATGTTGTTTGTAATATACATAAATGATCTGGATGATGGGGTGGTAACTTGGATTAGTAAGTTTGCCGATGATACTAAGGTAGGAGGTGTTGTGGATAATGAGGTGGGTTTTCAAAGCTTGCAGGGAGATTTATGCCGGTTAGAAGAATGGGCTGAATGTTGGCAGATGGAGTTTAATGCTGAGAAGTGTGAGGTTCTACATTTTGGCAGGAATAATCCAAATAGAACATACAGGGTAAATGGTAGGGCATTGAGGAATGCAGAGGAACAGAGAGATCTAGGAATAACAGTGCATAGTTTCCTGAAGGTGGAGTCTCATGTAGATAGGGTGGTGAAGAAGGCTTTTGGAACGCTGGCCTTTATAAATCAGAGCATTGAGTACAGAAGTTGGGATGTAATGTTGAAATTGTACAAGGCATTGGTAAGGCCAAATTTAGAATATTGTGTACAGTTCTGGTCACCGAATTATAGGAAAGATATCAATAAATTAGAGAGAGTGCAGAGATGATTTACTAAGATGTTACCTGGGTTTCAGCACTTAAGTTACAGAGAAAGGTTGAACAAGTTAGGTCTCTATTCATTGGAACGTAGAAGGTTGAGGGGGGATTTGATCGAGGTATTTAAAATTTTGAGAGGGATAGATAGAGTTGACGTGAATAGGCTGTTTCCATTGAGAGTAGGGGAGATTCAAACGAGAGGACATGATTTGAGAGTTAGGGGGCAAAAGTTTAAGGGAAACACGAGGGGGTATTTCTTTACTCAGAGAGTGATAGCTGTGTGGAATGAGCTTCCTGTAGAAGTAGTAGAAGCCAGTTCAGTTGTGTCATTTAAGGTAAAATTGGATAGGTATATGGACAGGAAAGGAGTGGAGGGTTATGGGCGGAGTGCGGTTAGGTGGAACTAGGTGAGATTCAGAGTTCGGCACGGACTAGGAGGGCCGAGATGGCCTGTTTCCGTGCTGTGATTGTTATATGGTTATATGGTTCATTTTCCTCCATAAGGCGCTGCCTGACCTGCTGAGTTCTTTCAGTATTTTGTGAGTGACAAGGGAGTAAAGGTTACATTGTAAAGCGTGGTGTCACAAGGTGCAACGGGAGTGGTTGAGGAAGTAAGTAGGTAGAGAAATACAGTGAATGCAAGACGATACGTTAGGAAATTAACAGGTTGAAATTTTGTTTGTTTAATGACCTTAGGCTGAGGTAGTTCCGGGATTAAATGCAGAGGGGTTGATAGTGTACAGAAGGTGGTGTTATGTGTGGTACAACGGAGTGATCAAAACGGCTTTTGGCAGAGTTGAAAATCAAGAGTAGAGCAACAGTGTGATATAGGAACTGGACACGAGAAAAAGAACATTCTGCCTGTGAAATCAATGGAAGGAGAATAATGGCAGCAGGGATGAATATTGAAGCAGTTAGAATGAGTTAGAATCCAGTTAGAAGGCTGCTTCCTTCTACTACAGAGTGCTTTCCCCTTACATTCCTTCTTCACCTCTCCTGCCTATCCCCTCGCCCACCCCTTGATCTTTCCCCTTACTGGTTTTTCACCTGGCACCTACCAGCCTTCTCCTTCCCACCCTCCCCCCATCTTCTTTACAGGGCCCCTGCCCCCCTCCCTCTTCAGTCCTGATGAAGGGTGTCGGCCCGAAACGTTGACTGTTCTTTTCCATGGATGCTGCCTGACCTGCTGAGTTCCTCCAGCGTGTTGTGCGTGGTAGAATGAGATGTTGGTCCAGAATCCAAATGGATGAGAAGGAATATGCTAAAGGAATGCCAAATAGTGAAAGGAAGCAGTGAAAGTAATTGTAAAGGTGTCACAGCAGTTAGTGCTGCTGCCCCACGGCTCCTGGGGCTTGTGCCTGACACTGAACTGGGATGCTGTCTGTGTGGAGTTTGCATGTTCTCTTTGTGTGTGTTTCTTCCAGGGTGTTCCAAATTTTCTCGTGTTCCAAAGATGTGCATGACTTTGTAAATTGCCTCTTAGTGCAAGGAAGTTGTTCAGAACTAAAGGGAATTAATAGGCTTGTGACAAAGTAAGCTGCAGAGCCACGGTGGATAGAATGGAATTGTTTTGGTTGCTCTGCTGACATGGTTATATTAGGTGAGGTCTCATTCTTCTGTAACTAGGTAACAGGACGGACAGCAGCCAAATAATTACTGAGAATATCAATTACCAGAAATATAGCGTAAGAGATTAGTAAGAAAAGAAGGAAAAGGGATTGCATTTTTGTCATGTAACCAAGCCTCCATCTTTAGTCAGAATACCAGAAAGAAAATCACCCACCTTATTTATGAAGGAAGATTGAATAAATTAGAGAGGCATCTCAGTAATGGAAGCAGGGAAAGAAATGATAAAGCGGCCCAGCAGTTGTTGCTGCAGCCTCACGGGTCCAGGGGCCTGGGTTTGAATCTTACCCTGGCTGTTGTCTCTGGAGTTTGCACATTCTCCCTTAGACGAATTGGGTCCCTTCATAGGAGTTCCAGTTCACTCTTGACTCCTAAAGTCGTTAGGTTAATCAGCTCTGTAAATTATCCTTTCTTGCAGCTAAGTAGTGAAGAGGTAAAAGGGGACTGATAGGCAGCTGATCAAGTTCAAGTTCAGTTTATTGTCATTCAACTGTACACAACAAAAAAGCAAAACAACGTACCTCCAGACCAAGGCACACAACGCAGTACGTATAACTCACACACGTACCACATAAAGTAATATACAGTAAAACGCTGTTATAATGCGATCGTTCAGGTCCATAAAATGTCATCGCAAAAAAAACGGTCGCGCTAAATCGGGGTTCAAGAAGATCAGCTTTCAAACTGACCCAGTGTTGACCTAACATCCTAAAATCCCCCCCCCCCCATTTGACCCGTTTTTTGCACGTTCACCTTCTGGCAAGTAAATTACCTTTGAATTAAAGAATTCCATGAATAAATCGTCGTCGTTACTGTAGAAATTAAAACACAAATTAATTTTTAGTAAAGCTTTTTAATACACAAAACAACAAATAAAAACATTAACTTACGTGTTCCAATCTTGTTTACACAAAACAACAACATCACGTGATCTTTGCGTAGTTTGACTCCCTCACGTCGGTGGGCATCATCTTTGCTAGCCAGTGTACAGTCTGGGATCATCTTGTAGCAGAGGCCTGTTTTGTCACAGTTGTACACTTGTTCTCCCACGTAGCCACCTTCTTCTAAGAGAGTTTTTAGTTCAGCCGGGTATTCGCTGGCGGCGGTACTGTCGGCTGAGCGAATTTCTCCTGACACTAACACTGAGAAATCCCATGACGGTGTTTAAACCGGTCTAGTCATCCATTGCTAGCTTTGGAACTGTGAGGTTTTTCCATTGATCTGCTTGTCAAACTTCTCAGCTTGAGCTTTGAGAATAGGACTGGAAATTGGAAGACCTTCTCAGCGAGCTTAAACGAACCACTTGTGCAGGGAGTCATCGCGGCTGACATCTTTGGCTGTCTTCAGGTGTTTGGCTTTTAGTCCTGCTTCTTCAACTTTGCAAAGCGACGTGCATAACTTTCCTTCATGAGACTTCCAGCCACGAAGTGTTGATTCCGGTATCCCGAGGTCTCGTGCAACTTGAGTTTGACTTTTAGTCTTGATCGCGTCAAGTGCATGAAGCTTATCTTTCATAGAAAAAGATTTTCTTTTTCTAGCACTTTGTTCTATTTTGAGCAAAAAAAAAAGTCCAGTGACTCTCACAAAGTGCTGGTGGAACGTAACAGGCCAGACAGCATCTGGCCGAGACTAACGGAAAGAAGAGATAATAAGAGATTTGAAAGTGCGAGCGGGAGGGGGAGACAGGAGGGGGAAGGATGAAGCCAAGAGCTGGGAATTTGTTTGGCAAAAGGGATACAAGGCTGGAGAAGGGGGAGTGTGGATGAACATGGAGTCCAATGACTCATCGTGTTATATCCGAATTCGCGTAAAATCGGGGTTTCCCTGTATTAACAAATAATAAGGTGCATATCCAATACAAATTAAAAAGTAAACAGTATCACACTGCTGATACTTCATATGTGATGAGACTGGGGTAGCAGCAGGGAGCTCAGTCGTCTAACAACCTGGGGGAAGAAGGTGCTTCCCATCTCCGAATGTTACGGTACCTCCTCCCTGATAGTTGAGGGTCAGAGAGATTGTTGGGTGGATGGGAGGGATCATTGACAAGAAGAGGAGATGCTGGGATATACTGAATGGATATCAGATTAAAGAAAAGATGGTCAATGAAGAAAGGTGAAGAAAAAGGCAAAGACAAATTAAATGATGAAAGAATATGAAAATAATAGTGTCTTCTGTAAACCAGAAAGAGTGAAAATCAATACAACAGTATGTTTACTGAAGGATGAATAAGCCAGCCAGGGAAATGGCACAAAAGTATTGAAAGTAGTTTACCTCAGTTTTCACTAACAAAGATATTAACTAGACTAAGGCACAGATTCAAAAGTATATGAGGTTAGTTGGGGAAAGGATGACAAACTAGGGAAATTAACAAAGTAGGAATCCAGGTCCAAATGGTGTTTATCTGCTGATACCTTAGAGAGGAGACAGAACTGAGATACCATTACAAAGATTCAGATGCTTCGGAGATGGTGCCAAAGATCTGTTCTTAATGTGTAAAATATTACTGTGTAAACTAAACCATAGAATTTATAGAGCAGTTAGGTTAATGTCAGTGTTAGGAAAGATTAAATCTACAGGAAATGAAGCAATATAAAGGCATCCACTCAAAATGTAATAACAAATAAATTATGAAATAATATATAAATAGATTATGAAAAGTTAAGTCGTGCTCAACAAAGCTGATAGAAGTGATAGAATGAGATGACGATGTAATAAGCAGTTTGTGCATTAATTTTCATAAATTGTCTATTAAGACTAAGTTCATGACAAAGATTAGGACATGAAGTATTGGCGAGCACATTTAGGAATAACACATTAGAGAGGAAGTTCGGAATAATGGTGTTGTACAACAAAAAGTGATCTTCAGTTTACCAGCATCTGTAGAACAAAGAGATAGTTGGTGTTTCAGGTGTTGATCCTGCATGGGGATTGAAGGTGCAGAGTGTCCATAACCAGTATAAGGAGGTGAAAGGGAGGGGTGACATAGAGGCTGGAAGGTGACTGATGGAGCTCGGTGGGGGAGGGTGGAATTTTGAGACGAAAGCTGGTGGGAAACAGACAAGGAAAGGTTTGGCAGGTCAAGCCTGATGGGGGAATGAGACGGGTGAACCCCATCACTGTTGCTGGATTAAGTTCCAGATTGTCATTTTTGTTGTGTTTATCTTTGTGGTTTTAGCTTTCTTCAGGCTTGCTTATATATTTGTATAACTACGTGTCTGTAAACGTTCACTATTTGTTTTAAGTTCAAAGAAATTTATTACCAGAATTCATAGACGTCACCGTATACAACCGGCATTTAATTTCCTGTTGACAATCACAGTAAATGCAAAGAAACACAATAGAATCAGTGAAAAACTGCACAAACCACCAGTGTGCAAAAGACAACAAACTGTGCAAATACAAAAAAAAACAAAATGATAATAAATAAACGCTAAATGTCGAGAACATGACATGTTCTTGAATGTGAGCCCATAGGTTGTGGGAGCAGGACAGTGTTAGGGTGAGTAATGTTATCCCCTCTGTTTCAAGAGCCTGATGGCTGAGGGGTCAGGCTGAACCTGGTGGTGTGGTCCTAAGGCACTTGTGCCTCCTTCCTGATGGCAGCAGTGAGGAGAGAGCATGGCCTGAATAGTAGGGGTCCATAATGATGGACGCAGCTTTCCTGTGACAGCACTCCTCTTAGGTGATCTGGGCTGTACCCATTACTTTTTGTAGGCTTTTCCATTCAAGGATGTTGGTGTTCCCACACCAGGCTGTGATGCAGAAGTCTGCTCTCCAATGCACATCTATAGAAATTTGTCAGAAGTTTTAGGTGACATGCCAAATCTTCGCAAACTTCCAAGAAAACAGAGTCGCTGCCGTACTTCCTTTATAACGGCACTTACATGCTGGACCCAGGACAGATCCTCTGAAATGATAATGCCGAGGAATTTAAAAGGGCTCACCCTCTCCAATTCTGATCCCCTGATGAGAAGGACGGGTAGTCAGTAATCATCCTTGTGTTCTTGGTTGACATTGATGGAGACACTGTTGTTGAGAAGCTACTCAGCCAGATTTTCATTCTCCCTCCTCTATGCTGGTTTGTCACCACTTCTGATTCAGCCAGTGACCGTGGTGTTGTTGGCAAAACTGAGTATCACGTTGGAGCTGTGCATAAGCATGAAGTGGATAGAGCAGGGGGCTAGGCACACGTTCTGTGCTGGTGGTGATTGTGGAAGAGATGTTGTTGCCAATCCAAACTGACTGGGTTCTGTAGTATATTGGGTTCTATACTTCTGTAGTCTCTTCAGTCTCTTCTTCTGCAAAGCTGAAGTGTGACTCAGTTAACAAATTTCTTAACTAAACCAGTTCAGACCAGTTTACGGTACAAAAGGGAAGCATTTGCTCAAGTTCCTTTGTTACTTCTTTACTTGCCTTGCTTGCTGGTACAGGGTGACGCAGCCTTACCTGTACCATGAAGACGGAAACTGTAAAATTTGTCCCTTTTTTTGACTCATGAAGATTCTTCATGAGAACATCCTCTCCAGATCTGGCATGGTTCAGAAATGGATTGATCTCAGCTAATACATCCATCCTCAGAAGCTGCTGGTGTAAACTGTCCTCGATGGGTCTCAGCACTTCCCTCTGTAACTGGATCTTGGACTTCTTGGCAGGTAGACCACAGTCAGTCTGCAGTCACGCTGAGCACCGGTGCAACAACCCCACCCCCCCACTGCCCTGGGGCTGCGTTCTCTCCCCCCCCCCACTGCCCGGGGCTGCGTTCTCTCCCCCCCCCCCCCACTGCCCCGGGGCTGCGTTCTCTCCCCCCCCCCACTGCCCCGGGGCTGCGTTCTGTCCCCACCCCCCACTGCCCCAGGGCTGCGTTCTCTCCCCACCCCTCCACTGCCCCGGGGCTGCGTTCTCTCCTCACCCCTCCACTGCCCCGGCCCTCCGCTGTTCACATTGCTGATATATTACTGTACTGCTAGATCCAGTTTAAACCAACTCATCAAATTTGCTGAGGACACAACCGTTGTTGGCCTCGTCAACAACCAGTTTTTACAGGAGCACCATCAATAGTGTTCTGACCATCTGGCATGGGATTGCAAGATATCCGACCCCAAATCCCAACAACAGATCGCCTGGACTGCTGAGAGGGTCAATGGGGTTGCTCTTCCACCCATCGGAGATATTTATCAGGAGCACTACGTGTGCGGGGCCCTTTGCATTGTCAGTGATCGCTCCCATTGGCTCAACGATCTCTTTGACCCTCCACCGTCAGGCAGGAGGCACTGTGGCATTAGATCAAGGACTGTTAGGCTGGGAACAGCTCGTTCCCCGGGGCCATGAACTACCGAACTCCCTGCCACCACCCGGCTCTCATCACATATGAAGCAGTGGAAGTGTTATACTGTTTTCTTTTTGACTTGTGCTGTAAATGCCCCTTAATATTTGTTAATTTATTTGTGGCGATGTTACCTTATATGTTGTGTGTAAGTTACACAGTGCCTTGAAAAAGTATTCAACCCTCACAACTATGCTCACATCTTACTGTCTCGTTTTCTACCTCGAAGCTCAAACCATCATGTAAAAGTGGAAAAAATATGAAACCGCAGCCACACTGCCTAGGCCAGGCTGTCCCTCTGAACTTAAGTCATCAGAGAAGAATGGCCCTTTAAGAGAGGCTACTGTGATTTTGCAGAAGTCAGTGGCTGCAACTGGAGATGAAGTTCTTGGCTCCATATTCTCTAAGGCATTGCACAAAAAGGATATTTATGGAAGTGTGGCAAGGAAGAAACCCTGGCTAAAAAATAAAGCATGTCCTTGTCTGCAGAGACTTTGCAAAGCATCACTTAGAAGATACTGTAAAGATGAGGGAAAAGGTCTCGTGTTTAGATGAAACTAAAGTGGACCTTTTTGACTTCAACTGTAAGCAGTACATGTGACATAAACTGATCACAGCGCATCAGCCAGGTAACACCATCACTACTGTAAGGTATGGTGGAGGAAGCACCATGCTATGGGGATGCTTTTCAGCAGCAAGGACTGGAAATCTGGTCAGAAATGCCGCCAAATACAGAGGGATGCTAGATAAAAACCTGTTAGCCTCTGCCAGAAAGCTTAAACTGGGTAAGAAATTTGTCTTTTAGCAGGATATTGACCCAAAGGACACTGCTAGAGCAACGATGGAGTGGCTTCAAATGAAGAAAATTGATGTCCTTGAGTGACCCAGTCAGAGTCTTGACCTTAACCCCATCGAACATCTCTGGCAAGACCTCAAGACTGCTGTCCACTGCTGCACGCCAACTAACCTGGCACAGCTTAAGCTATTCTGCAAGGAGGAATGGGCAAATCTTGCTCCATCCCGTTGTGCAAAGCTAATAGAGACTTATCCAAGAAGACTACTGGCTGTAGTAGCTGTGAGGATGAGTACTTTTGAACTGCTGACATTTCAGTTTTTAAATTTTTAGTCTTTTATGCTTTACAATTTTCCTTGCATGTGATTCGCAAATAAAAATTCTTAGTTGAGTTGCTAGAAATCCCTGGTTGTAATGTTCATTTATATGAACAAACAGCTGGGGCAGAATACTTTTACAAGGTACTGTGTATACTGTTTGTGCACCTTGGTCCGGAGGAATGTTGCTTTGTCTGGTGGTGTACATGGATATGGTTGAATGAGGATGTCGCTGAACTTGAATTTGATCAATGAGAATTGGTCAGCATCTGGGAGCATACAGCCCTCAGGTGTGGATAATTCCAAAAATTCTCAATGCCCTGAGTGAACTTCTCACCTGTGGACTAAATAACAGGTACTTATTCTGAGCTCTGCTTTCTATTTCTGTTGTCTTGCTGTCATAATAAGACAACTTTGCACCATCTATCCAGTCAAGCCTTGTTAAGATGTATGCTTCACTTGGATCATTTCTCATTCTTCCAAATTTTTGTATTGCTCTACAAAATATGTCTACTCTGCCTCTTCTCATAGAGCCAATCTCATCTGCCTCTTTGTTGTGCTAACATAAATATATCGTTCTTTAGGACCAGAGACCAAAACTATTTGTAGTATTCCATGTGTGATCTCACCAAACCATGTGTAATTGCAACAATGTTTTCTTAGTCTTGTGCTTCAGCTTGCTTTCAATAAAAGTAAGCATACTATTTGGTTTGTGTTAACAGCATATTAATTTACTGTATTTTGAATGAAAGTATATTTAAATCTCTCTGAGCACCATTACTATAAATTTCCTCACTTCCTTAGAAACATTCTGTTCTTCCTACCAAAGTAAATAACTTGACATTATAGATCAGGGGTTCCCAACCTGGGGCCCATGGACCCCTTACTGGTATTGGTCCCCGGCTTAAGAAAGGTTGGGAACAATGGGATGGTATAGATCTACCACCTGCCTTCTCCATACCTTTTGAAGATGTTTATATCCTAATGATAATTTAGTTCCATCCCCCACTTTCCCAGATTCGTGATTTTGGGGGTGACTAAATGGTCTAGAGATCTTTATTTTCTCTCTGAATTCTCTTTTGAATGTCGGTTTTACATTTTCTACCCACTGACCCATTGGAATTGTTCATGAAGCTAGGGAGGTTTGGAAAATCTCAACCAAAGTACTTTGTTTATCTTGTCAACCGTTTCTTCATTTCCCATTAGATTTCTTCCACCTGAGCCTTTAAATAAACTTGTACTTATTTCTGCTGTTACTAGTCTTTTTGTCCCTGCTTGCCCTCTTGTTCACCTCTGCTCCCAGTCTCAGTTCCATTCTATTTATCCTAGACGTACTTACATTGGAGGATCTTGGGCAACACTGTTCCCAAGTAATCAGCGTTGGTATTTGATTGCAAACAAATAACTGTCAAGGTATAATAGGCATTTTGACAATACTGGGAACTAATGTAACATAAAACAAAATATCTGGACAGGAATTTTCAGACTGTTCAGCAAATAATGTAAGTGAACTTGTATTTGGAATGAACATGAGGCTGTGAACTTCAGTAGAGAAAATGAAAACACTATCCACAGCACAAGATAAGAACCAAATAGCACCGAAAAACGAAGGGATCTAGATTCATTAAGAGGTGCATTACTGCGTAGCAAAGGAATTAAAAAAGTCAGCAAAAAGTATTCTAAAATTACGCTCCTCTTTCTCTTTGGAAGAAGTGAAAAATGTTGAGGAAATTGTGAATAGATCACTGAAATTATATAAGGCTTTACTGCAGGTAGCAGGAGGCTTCCCACTTGATCTTTTGTGCTTTATATTTCTCCTCTGCATTGCTCCCTGGATATATATCACACCATGCTCTCAGATTGAGAATGACGTGTTTCAATCAAAATTACAACATTTCACAGGATAGAATTCCAAGTATCGACCTCCTCCAGAACGTAAGATGTGTCTCCGTAATCAGGTGTAAGCAAGCATAAGAACACAGACAAGGAGGAGTGTAACCAGGCCACCGGGCTCCTGGAGCTGCCCTGTCATTCCACGTGGCCATGGCTGATGGGTTACAGAGTTGTAGGGAATAGAAATGGGAGCCTCAGCCCAGCACGACTGTACTGACCTTTTTGCCTATCTGCACTCAGTGCCATTTGCCAGCACTAGTACCATGTCCTTCTGTGCCTTGTTTAATAACGTTATATAAGAATTCTATTTGATTCCATCACCTCTGGCATTGTATTTCAGATTGCAAGCATTCTCTGTGTTTTTTAAAAAAAGTTAACCTCAGGTCACCTTTAAATCTTGCACCTCTTCAACAATTCTACCTTGCTTTGATATCCATACCATGGGGGAGAAAGAGGATTTTGGCTATCTGTGCCTCTTGTAACCTACTCATTAATGCTATCTACAACCTCTCTACTGTGCCAGTTATCAATAAGCCTCAGTTCCTCAACTTTTTAAAATATTTGCCTGTTTCCATCTTAAATATAATTCCAGAGATTCACAACCAAAGTACATTTATTATCAATGTATACAGTGTACAACCCTGAGATTCGTCTTCTTGCAGACAGCCACAAAACAAAGAAACACCATAGAACCCGTTTAAAGAAAAACCCCACACAAGTGCAAGCAGTAAAACGCATTCAGCACTGAGGATATTAAATGTCAAACCACAGTAAAAGTGAGTCCACAGCCACGAGCCTCGAGCCACCAATGCAATCGAACCTTGCAAAATGGGGCCCATCACTCCTGCACCTTCCGCTGGCAGCATTGAGACAGAAACCGGTCAAACATGGACAGATGGCACTGAATTCCCAATCAGTATCTGCTCTTATCCTCCTCGATTTTAATCTTGCTGGACGCTTTAATTGTCGTGGAGTAATGGCACCCACCACAGGTTTGTATTTTGCCATTGGGAATTGACACAGCGTACACCCCCAGCGAGAGCTGTAGCTGTATTCCACGTCAAATCCCCCAGGAGACCACAGAAGCACTAGATTGTTCAGTCGGCCCAAAAATACATTCTTAAAAGGGAAATTACAGGCTGCGTTTGACCCCGGTTCAGAAGAAGAAGAATAGTATCCAGCAAACATGAGGAAATCTGCAGATGCTGGAAATTCAAACAACAACACACACAAAATGCTGGTGGAACGCAGCAGGCCAGGCAGTATCTATAGGGAGAAGCACTGCCGATGCTCAGTCCGCCAGAGAAAGCAGGATCTCCCAGTGGCCACACATTTTAATTCCACGTCCCATTCCCATTCTGATATGTCTAACCATTGCCTCCTCTACTGTCAAAATGAATCCAAACTCAGGTTGGAGGAACAATACCTTATATACCGGCTGGGTAGCCTCCAACCTGATGGCATGAACATTGACTTCTCTAACTTCCGTTAATGCCCCTCCTCCCCTTCTTACCCCATCCCTGACATATTTAGTTGTTTGCCTGTTCTCCATCTCCCTCTGGTGCTCCCCCTCCCTTTCTTTCTCCTGAGGCCTCCCGTCCCATGATCCTTTCCCTTCTCCAGCTCTGTATCACTTTTGCCAATCACCTTTCCAGCTCTTAGCTTCATCCCACCCCCTCCGGTCTTCTCCTATCATTTCACATTTCCCCCTCCCCCCCACTACTTTCAAATCTCTTACTATCTTGCCTTTCGGTTAGTCCTGACGAAGGGTCTCGGCCCGAAACGTCAACAGCGCTTCTCCCTAGAGAATAGTATCCAGTAGTTTTGTAGGATGTCGCCATTGCTCACTGGTGCCATTGCCAGGTTAATCTGGCAAAAGAAGTTGCTATGCACCTCATCTTGCTCCTTATAGTGTAACTTTGTCCCCGTGATCATATCCACACTTTTAACTGGAGCTTCTCGGGACATGACTCATTGGAATTACGTCAGTCAGAAGAAATCTGCAGCCAGCTTTTCAAAAGTTTTTTTTAATGTTGGCAGATATTTGAGTGGATGGCAGCCAAAGTATTTAAGGAAGATTTGCATCTCTGTCAGTATAGCCCGACTTCAGGGCTTTCAGTAGATTTCCACAGGAAAGTGCGCCTTGGGGTGTGTTAAAGCAGAGATCTCTGCTCTTCCTGTGTCCCATGGATTTCTTCCAAGGAATATTACCTATCTATTCCATTTTTGGCAGTTTTCTAATTTTTTCCAATGAATTTCACATGACTTAAGTCTTACACTTCTTGTTAAAATCGCTTGTCCTAAAGAGATAATCATGGAGCCCTTGGATTTAGGTTGGACTCTTGACTGTTGGTAAAGGTGGCCATCAAAGTTGGAAATTGGATGGGAACACTTCTGTCTTGAACCTGTAGTTGGACTGTACTGAATCCAATTTGACCCTAATGTGTGTGAAATTGTTATTAGATAATTATTGTTTGAGAGACTCTGAGAAACATTTAACCAGTGAAGGTGTGGGAAGTATTTCACTGCAATGCTGAACAGGTCCAAGGGCTTAGCAAGCCTCAGTGTAAGACGTCTTCCTCATGAAAAAGTAGCTATAGCAGACATTACAGGGTTATAAAGCACTCATGTTTTTAATTGAGCTAGTTGGGTATTGGGATTATTTCACTGGTGTTTTAGCATGATTAGCTGAATGTTTTCCCTACCAAATCAAAGAAAGAACTGTGGTTTATAGGATGTGAGCCCTTTAATTCACAGATATTAGTTGTGGTCTGCTAATTGTTTGTAAGAGTTTATCCTTCTGCTGTAATATAAAATGTTGGATTATGTTACGAAGAGAGGCTCGGAGCTCTGGGAGTGTCGGGCTGAGGCGGCAGACCACAGCCCTCAAAGGCCAGATGTTTTTCTAAAGAGACATGGTGGTCTTTAGGTGGCTACCAAATAAGCACATACTAATTCTGTTCCATTTCACTCTGCCAGTATGCATAAATGGGGAGCTGTTTCTCTTCGGCAAGCTGCAAAGTGAGGCTTTGAAGTGGATTTGTTCATGTAGGAGTTTTGCCAGCTTGTTCTTACTAAACTTGGGTGTTGGATGCAGTCTGATAATTGTCTGATGGTTTGTTATGATGGGAGCCGTTCTTTTGCATTACACGTGTAGATACTGTGCAGCAGTTGCAAGCATGGACTGAGTGCTTCTTTACAGAGAGGAGGCCTGATCTGAATGGTGTCACTTCCCTCACCGCCAGCATCCTGACCTCCTTCATTCACCTGCTCACACTGCTGCCGTGCAGCAGAAGCTAAGGCAGAAAAAAAACCAGAACTTAAGCCATCACAAGAAGCATAAAGGAATGATCAAATCGTAGAACCAAATGTTGGAAGTTTTTGAATCCTACTGAAATTCGCCTTGCAGAGTTCACTTCTTACTTGAATTATTAACAGGCCTCCCTTACATGCGACTTCAGGAAAGGAGAAGATGCACTGAAATTCCAATTCCTTTGCAATTAAGCTTTGTATTGCTAAGAAAATGAACTTCCATTCAAATAGGAAACAATGAAGCCTTTAAAGTCACTGATTAATAATATTTGGTATGCTTGAAATTCAAGAATACACTGGTAACTTGGCAAATTTGGAAGTCTGAAATGCATTCTTCCCTTGGTATCCTGAGGCTAAGCACGAATTGTCAGTGATAGCAATGACGTGCAGCTTGGTCTGGAGGGTTACAGACTGGCAGCATGGTGGCACAATACACAACCACTTTGATTCTGGATGCAGGACGCACTGGTTAGTGCTCTCTTGTAGTCTGTACCTTCCTAAGGGTAACAATGATGGGGAACGCTGTAAGATGAACAGTGTAACTTCAGAAAAAATGAAATTGGGAGAGGTGAGAGGACTGATACTTAAATATTGATGCCACATCCTTGCCAGCAAAATCAGTGCTGAGATTTTACAGCTCACAGACACAAACCTCGTCAACTTTTCTTTGATAAAATTTTTCAGCATTCAGTCGACTCCAGTGGAAGATCTTCAACAATGTCATTCAAACAAAGATAATTTAAAACTTAGCAGAAATGTCATTTCCTAACTGGTTTTATTTTGCGATTTGCTTTTATACTTGGTCCTTTGAGCAAAATGGCCTCGTCATTCCACTCTCTTTGCCTGGCTGTATCGGTGGAGTTGCATCTCCTTCGTGTCAGGTATCTTCTGTGTTATCTCTAACCACAATGGATGCTTGCAGCAATGAGGAGAGTATAGTAACCGAATGTGTTACCCAGCATTACTGGGATTGCAAATGACATTACTTGCTCACGGTCCTTTGCACTGCAGCGTAACGTGGCAACCAGGTGACCTAAATAAATTAGGACAGTGGGCTGCAACCAGAGAAATGAGAAACAACGACAGGCCTTAAAGTAATTCATTGGAAAGGGGGGTAAATAATATGCCCAGTGGCCACTTTACTAGGTACACCTGTAAACCTGTTTGTTACTGCAAATATCTAACCAGCCAATTATGTGGCAGCAACTCAGTGCATACAATCATGCAGATGTGGTCAACTGGTTCAGTTGCTGTTGAGCCCAAACATCAGAACAGGGAAGAAATGTGATCTAAGTGACTCTGACCACAGAATGATTGTTGTTGCCAGACGGGGCTGTTTGAATATCTCAGAAACTGCTGATCTCCTGGGACTTTGATGCAAAACAGTGCCTAGAGTTTACAGAGAATGGTGTGAGAAACAAAAAGCATCCAGTGAGCCTCAGTTCTGTGGTGAAAATACCTTGTTAATGAGAGAGGTCAGAGGAGAATGGCCAGACTGGTTCAACCCTACAGGAAGGCGACAGTAACTCAAATTCATTAATGCAGTGCATTACAACAACGGTGTTAGAAAAGCATTTCTGAATACACGTGCCAAACCTTGCCGTGCATGGCTTAGAGCAGTGGTCCCCAACCACCGGACCTCGGACCACTACCAGGCTGCAAAGCATGTGCTACCAAGCCGCGAGGAAACGATATAATTTGGTGGTATGAAACGATATGAGTCAGCTGCACCTTTCCTCATTCCCTGTCACGCCCACTGTTGAACTTGAACGCACGCGAGGTCATCAGTCAGTCATTAACCTACAACTACTCGAGTAAAAAACATACGTCGTTTGAGAGTTTCTTTGGAAGAGGTGGTAGGGGACATAAAAGGCTTAATGATGATGATAACGCAGAGACAGCTGAGGCCGAGACTGCAAAAATAAAGAAAGATTCCTTCAACAGAAAATTCAACAAGTCGTACATAAAATATGGCTTTAATGCGACCAGTGACTCGAATGCTCCAAGCCCCCTGTGTGTGATATGTGGAGACAAGCTGTCTAATGAGGCAATGAAGCCCTCAAAACTGCTTCGGCACCTTGAGTCCAAGCACCCTGCATTTAAAGACAAACCCGTTGAGTTTTTTGAGCGGAAAAAGCGTGAGCAAGCGGAACAGAAGCAAGTGCTGAGAGCCACCACCTCCACAAATGCTGCTGCTCTGAGAGCGTCGTACTCAGTGGCTGGCCGTATTGCTAAGGCTAAGAAGCCTTTCACTGTTGGTGAAGAATTGATTCTGCCTGCTGCCAAGGACGTGTGCCGTTAACTGTTGGGAGGAGAAGCTCCAGCTAACAAGATGGCACAGGTTTCCCTTTCAGCTACCACAGTTTCAAGGAGAGTCGATGACATAGCTGAGGACATCAAAGCACAGCTGTTGGAACAGCTTAGCGAGTCACCATGGTATGCTGTCCAAGTCGACGAGTCTACTGATGTCGATAACAAGGCAATACCTCTGGTTTATGTGCGATATATATTTCAAGACGATGTGCACAAGGATATGTTGTGTGCACTGCCGCTGCCAAATACAATACAACTGGGGCAGAACTATTCAATTCTTTGAATGATTGCATGTCAGGGAAACTGGACTGGTCATTCTGTGTTGGAATATGCACAGACGGGGCTGCAGCTATGACTGGACGGCTGTCTGGTTTCACTACCCGAATCAGAGGTTGCTCCTGAATGCCAGTCTACACACTGTGTCATACACAGGGAAATGCTGGCTGGCCGGAAAATGTCACCTGATCTTAACAGCGTATTGAGTGACGTTGTTGAAGTTATCAATCACATCAAAGCAAAAGCCCTTAACTCACGTCTGTTTGAGCAGCTTTGCGAGGAAATGGATGCAGAGCACAAACGCCTTCTCTTACACACTGAAGTTAGGTGGCTATCAAGGGGGAGAGCCCTGGCCAGGGTTTTTGAGTTAAGAGAGTCATTACAGAGATTTCTTTCAGGAAAAAAGTCACCACTGGCAGCACCCTTCAGTGACGAGGAGTGGATAGCAAAACTAGCTTATCTGTGTGACATCTTCAACCTGCTCAATGAACTCAATTTGTCACTTCAGGGGAGAATGACAACTGTCTTCAAGTTGGCAGATGAAGTGTCTGCTTTCAAAGCCAAACTGGAACTGTGGGGACGGCGAGTGGATAGGGGCATATTGGACATGCTGTCAACATTAGCTGGGTTTTTGGGAGAGACTGAGGTTGCACTGTCCTTCTCACAGCTGGTGCGCATCACCTATCTTTGCTGTGTACAGAATTCGAGAATTACAGAATTACTTCCCAACTGCAAATGACCCAAGACGTGCAAAGGAATGGGCCCATGACCCATTTGTGAATGTCCCCGGTGAATCTTCCATGTCAGCGCGGGAAGAAGATCAACTCCTCGAGCTTGCAAATGATGGTGGGCTGAAAAGTATGTTTGACGTAAAATCTCTGCCGGCATTCTGGGTCAAAGTCAAGGCTGAATAACCTGACAGAGCCACGAAAGCACTGAAAACATTGCTTCCATTTCCAAGATCATATCTCTGCGAAGCAGGGTTTTCTGCAATGAATGCAAGGAAAACTAAATGGTGGAATGGACTGGACACAAGGAACCCCCTTCGAGTATCGCTGTCTCCCATCACCCCTCGATGGGACTGTCTTATTGCAGGGAAACAAGCCCAGGGCTCCCACTGATTCAGCGATATTGGTGTGTTGCAATGATTTTATATGTTCATACGAGGAAAATAAGCACTGTGTGTTTAATAGCCAAACGTTACTTAAAATGTTATGATGCTATTGACTTATAAGTGACTTATAATTGACTTACCACTATATTCAGGCGAGGAAAATATGCGCTGTATGTTTAATATTAAATTCGTTAGATAAACCCTTTTAGAAACGAAATTGAGTGTATTAGCCACTTGTGAATGACTTATAGTTGACATCACCTATATTCTGGTCGTGATTAACACCCACACCCACCCTCAGCTGGTCTGCAAGAATATTGTCAATATTAAACTGGTCCACGGTCCAAAAAAGGTTGGTGACCCCTGATCTAGAGTAGCAGAAGACCATGAACATACACCAGTGGCCACTGAGTTTTTAAACAACAGAAACAACTTCATTGATGGATTTAATTCAATTTTTACACTAAAAATTACATTGGAAAACTTATGACCTTTTGCATGACCTCTATTGGTTGCACCAGCTGAATTTATTATTATTGAATTGACTGTTAGAGTAACTCTTAAGTTGCTCAAATGATTTTGATAGAAAAAAATAAGTAAGGAGTTCAAAAATATTGAAAGAATGGTGGCCCAAATATACTGTATAGGCAATTGTTTGTCCTGTTGTATACAGGTTTCCCCAGCTATCTGAAGGTTGAGTGTTCCTATGAAGCCGTTTGTAAGCCGAAATGTCGTAAATTGAAGAAGCAATTACCATTAATTTATATGGGAAAATTTTTGAGCATTCCCAGACCCAAAAAATAACATACTAAGTCATACCAAATAACAGAGAAAATCTTAAATAACACGAACATATAGTAAAAGCAGGAATGATATGATAAATTTACAGCCCATATAAAGTAGAAATATTGTATGTACGGTGTAGTTTCACTTATCAAAATCGGGAAGACAGCAGCCAAAATCGATTTGGAGAAAACAAATTGGCACATACACGCATGCGCATGTACACGCATACGCACACAACTGCCCACTCAAGGCTTCACGGTCTTTCTCGGGGTAAATGCGCGTATAAAGCAGGCATCTTTTTTTCGTAAAAGCGAAAATCCTCTTTGTTAGCGAAAACAGGTACTAATATAGGTTTTTCATAACAGCGAGTTGTTGTAAAGCGAACGTTCGAAAAACAGGAGCCACCCAAATTACTATAAATTGCACATTGTCCTGTTTTCTAAGCAGGTTTGGGCAGAACAACAGCCCGGATACAGAGAATTCACTTGTGCACAATCAGGTTTTCTCCCTTCCTTTTCTAAAGACACTGGCAATCACCCAGTAGCCCTGCAAGACTGAACTTTTTCATTGATGAGCTTCCCAGGCAAGATACTTCGGCTAATTCATTGTGAGCACATCAGCTGTGAACTAGATATATCTGCAGTATCACAGCCTTAGTTAATACTAAGGACTTCTTTCCCCTATTTAATTCCATGGACAATAGCAGGACTAGGAGTTTACCAATTTAAAGGACTTAAACGGCAATCTTCTGAATTGAATGAGCACCAGCTGATAACTGAATGTGAAATCTTCCTTGGATTGTTCAGCTCACACTTCTAAATGTATCATTTAAACTTTTATAATGTTCTTTACTGTCTTAAATGCAATATTCTTTTGCAACACACACAAAATGCTGGAGGAACTCAGCAGGCCAAGCAGCACCTATGGAAAAGAGTGAACGGATGATGTCTTGGGTCGAGACTGGGAAAAAAGATGAGAAGTGAGAGTGAGAAGGGGGGAGGAAGTACAAGGTGATAGGTGAAACTGGGAGAGGGGAAGGGGGTAAAGAAGTAAAACGCTGGGAAATTGGTGAGAGATAAAGGGCTGGAGAAGGGGGAATCTGATAGGAGAGGGTAAAAGACTATGCAAGAAAGGGAAGGGGAAGTAGGAAGAGAGGGAAACCAGAACCAGGCACATCTTTTCCTCCCCCCAATTTCCGCTGGGATCGCTCCCTATGGGACTTCTTTGTCCACTCATCCCTCCTATTTAACCTTGCTAATGGAACAAATGCCACACCTGCCCCTACACCTCCTCCCTCACTACCATTCAGGGCCCCAAACAGTCCTTGCAGGTGAGGTGATGCTTGACCTGAAAGCCTGTTGGGGTTATCTCCTGTATGTCGGTGAGACCCGACGTAGATTGGAAGACCGCTTTGCTGAGCACCTATGCTCCATCTGCATGAGAAAAGCAGGATCTCCCTGTAGCTACCCATTTCATTGTCACTTCCCATTCATATTCTGACATGTCAGTCCATGGCCTCCTCTACTGCCGCAATGAGGCCACACTCAGGTTGGAGGGGCAACATCTTATATTCCATCTGGGTAGCCTCCAGACTGATGACATGAGCATCGATTTCTCAAACTTCTGGTAACTGCTCCCCCCTCACTATTCCCCATTCTTATTTCCTTCTCCCATATTATCTCCTTACCTGCCTATCACCTCCCTCTAGTGCTCCCCCCTTCCCTTTCTTCCATGGCCTTACATCCTCTCCTATCAGATTCCCCCTTCTCCAGCCCTTTATCTCTTTCACCAATCCATTTCCCAGCTCTTTACTTCACCCCTCCTCCCCTCCCAGTTTCACCTATCACCTGCCACCTTGTGCTTCTTCCTCCCTCTCCCCCCACTTTCTTACTCTGGCCTCCCCTTCCTTTCCAGCCCTGAAGAAGGGTCTCGTCGAATGTTTACTCTTTTCCAAGATGTTGCCTGGCCTGCTGAGCTCCTCCAGCATTTTTTGTGGTTTGCCTTGGATTTCCAGCATCTGCAGATTTTCTCGTGACTGTGCGTCATACTTCTGCTGGGTTACAGAACTGGAGACACCGGCTCTTGTTCAAATTCACGTGGCTGCCAATGCCTGACTGGAGTTGGAACTAGAGCAGAGGTCCTGTTCTGTTCTCACTTTACAGAACAGAGTGTGATCTGTGGTAGGTTTCTACAACCCTAATGAATGGAGCTGGGTTGCATTTTCTATTCCTCCTGTTTTTCTAGCTGGGATCAGTTACCTGGGTTTCCACTCTGTGTTGATCCGTTGGATAAATGTAGCAAGCGGTCAAATGGAAAATCCGGAAATACATTTGCATCTGCAATGGCTCAAAGCGATCTCTACTGAAGGGATTTCTTAACAAGTTTGTTTGGCCTTTTGTAGCTTCTTCTCAGTTTGCCCATTTGTAACATGATGATGTTTAGATGAAAATGTTTGGTCTGCATTAAGGAATTGCTGGTGGGCTCACTGCCAGGAACAGCCAGATCAGTATGACAAATTCCCTCTTCCACCGGAGACTACAGACTCTCTCTGATACTTCATCAGCTATCACGTCCATTGACATTTAAGTGGTTGCATAATTCTTCGGAAAGATGCCTGTAGGTCGAGATGCAGCTGGTGAATCAAAATGTTAAAAAAAAATGCAGATGCTGGGAAACTGAAATAAAACAAGAAAACGTTGGATACATTCAGCAGTTCAAGCAGCATCTGTGGAGAAGGGAGAACAATGCTCCTCTTCTTCTGAAGGGCATTTGACCTGAAACTTTAATTGTTTCTCTTTCCACAGTTGAGGTGACTTAGTGCTATGACTGCACCTTAATTCTGAAGACTCTGGGAATTTTGCTTTAAGATCAGTAGCTTTTTAAATCCAGCTTTGCTGTGCTTTTATCCCATTTCTTTGGAATTTAAACATCCAAAGTCTGACATGTAACATTAGAAAGTTGAAGTGTCATGGATTCATTAAACCCTTCATACCTGGTCCCTCTTACTCAGCCGCCAAAACCTCTTTCAGATCTTGTTGCTTCGTTGCACTTGATGCAACATTTAGAGATTCCAACACTTTAAAAACATCAAAGCAGCAGGTACTCTGTCCATTGATACCACTGGAACCCTGATCTTGCGTAATTAGCCATGGTTTGATTGGTTCAATTGCAACATCACCATCTCAAGCTCAGTTCCTCACCTGTGCATCTACGTAAGTTTACCAACATCACAAAGACAGATATTACTGAGAGATATTAATAAATTTAATGATTGTGCAGAGTTGTTACAATTAAAATTTTGGACTGGAGTATTTTTCTGGTTAAAACAAAACTGGAAATAGTGGAGGGCAAAAGAAATAGAGGGGCAAGTTCCCCAATCATTAAGGTGTCAGGTGCAGAAGGTATTACAAAGATGACACAGTGAATAGTGACCCAAATACACTTAATGGCCACTTTATTAGGTACCCCGTGTACCTAATAAAATAGCCACTGAGTGTATGTTCATGGTCTTCTGCTGCTGGAGCCCGTCCACTTCAGTGCTCTCTGTCTTGTGTGTTTAGACGTTCTTCTGCACACCACAGTTGTAACATATCCCATTATTAAGTCTGAGTTACTGTCGCCTTCCTGTCTGTTTAAACCAGTCTGGCCATTGTCCTCTGACTGTTCAAGGCATTTTTGCATAGAGAACCACTGCTTACTGGATGGTTTTTGTTTTTAGCTCTGGAGACTGTTGTGTGTGAAAATCCCAGGACATGAGCAGTTTCTGAGATACTCAAATCACCCCATCTGACACCAACAATTATTCCACAGTCAAAGTCACTTAGATCACATTTCTTCCTCATTGTGATGTTTGGTCTGAACAACAGCTGAACCTCTTGACCATGTCTGCATTCTTTTATGTGTCGAGTTATGCCACATGATTGGCTGATTAAATAGTTGCATTAATGAGCAGGTGTACAGCTGTACCTAATAAATTGGCCACTGAGTGCATATAGCCAATTGGAATATAGGTACTAGAATTAAGTCTGCATTGCCTGTCCTGTAAGCAGTTTTGGACACCAAATTTCAAGAAAGATCACTGAAGGGAGTTCTATATGATAATTGGACACCAAAAATTGAAATATCATGAGTGCTTAGACACACTGGTTATGTTCCCTGGAACTCGTATAGCTATGAGGTGATTTGATTGAACTTTACAGAATACTAGAGGAACTGAAAGATTTTTCTACTGATTGGGAAACTGAAGCCTTTGCATTTGCCGATGCGAGCAAGTGTGTTAATTTTAAGTTTGAGACTGACAGATTTTTGTCACTTAAGGATAATATGAGATATTGGGGGGGGGGGGGGCAAATACGTGGAGCTGGCTCAAAGATCAGCCACGACCTCACTCCTGCTGCTCGGAAAAGAGAAGTATTGTCATATATCTGGGAGTAGACGTTTACCCTGGTCTCACTTTCAAAGGAATGAGGTAAAGGTTAAACACACTCAGAAATAAAAATACAGCCACAGGCAGAATAATTACATTTAAAAAGGCACACTAACTCTTCTCCTATTCTGTCTAAATCAAATCTATGATCCATGTAGAAATTGGTATTTTATGCAGTTACTTTCTGATAATCCACTATTATTTGTTTTTGTTTGGAATTCCTCCAGCTGGATTTTTAATTGTATTTAGGAACTCTTCGATGTATATTGCAAGCCTGAGCCTCCAATCCCTTCTCTAATTTTAACCTTCTCAGAAAGCAGTGAGTCATAATGGCTCTGGCCTGAGTCAGACTGCAACACCCACATTCTCATTGCACTCCTCAAGCCACTGAGTTGAATTTTTTTTTAACCCCTTCATGTGCGGTGAATGTGACGGGACTCCCTAACAGAAGCTACTGAATTTGACAGCTCACGATACTGGACGTCTGCTCTCTTCTGCCCGTTGTGTGGAAGGGTATTCAATTGTTTTGAAGTGTGATCAAGATGCAGTACAATACTCTGGGCTGCTGCCAAGATTTTGTATGCCTGGATTCCGAGATCTCTATGGTGTATGACTGAGTCAGTGGAAGAAGTGAATGAATTTTATCTTTAAGGCTTTCTCTGTTTGAAAAATAGCATCAATATCTAATGAGGATATTACAGTAGGAGAAATCATTTCTGCAGATAACTCTCATAATAGACCAAGGGAAGACGCGCATTTCCTCAGTAACATATTCAACATTCTTTATTAGGCTGCATTGGCATGTTCCAGTCAAAGGGCAGAAAATGGAATTCTATTAGCAGTCCTGCAGCCCCAATGTATCATTTTTCATGCAACTTTAATTTCACCAGCCTTGTAGATGGTTGTAAACTAAGTACTTTATTTTGAAATAATAGTTTTAACATTTGTGCCGTACAAAGGTCTCATAAAGTAATCGCTAACTTTTGATGTTGAGAGGATTTGCTGAAAGAACTCAACAGCATTTTTGAATTCTGCTCTTTGTGCTCAGTTCGCTCTTCGTTTTGGCATAAAGTAAAGTAATAGCTGTTTATAGTTGGAGCTGTGATGTCAACATGGAGGTGTCTTGATTCTTCCTGCTTTTGTTCAGATTTGGAAGGAGGTGCTTTGGTTGAGGTAGCAGCTCAGGCACTGCATGACACTTGCAAGTGTTTTTAAAACCTGTTGAAATGGATGGTGTAGGAAGATATGATCAGAACAATAATAGTTATTTGCGGTGCATCCTGTGTCGCTGTTGACATTTAATAAAATGGAGGTGTTCGAATTTCCCACTTCAAAACCTTATTTTTCTTTGGTTTAGTTACTCTTTTGGTTCATGTGCTAAGAAAATTGAGCCATGTTTTAGTAGAAAGAATTGTCTTCCTTGCCGACGGCTACTTCTCCCAACTCCTCCCTCTCTCCCTTCCCCTCCCCCTACTAAATGCAACCTGTTTGTCATTTTTCAGCCCTGCTTAGTCCACTAATCACCCCAGATTCTTGTCTCGCCACTCCCCTCTCCTTTTTTCTGACCATCTACCTCTCCACTCTCAATCCTTCAGCAGGATTCAACCTGAAGCTTTCTTCCTGCAGATGCTCCTGAACCCGCTGGGTCGCTCCAGGAGATTGTTTGTTGCTCCAGACTCCGGCATCTGCGGATGCTTGTGTGTCCTCTAGTTGCTGCTGCTGGTTTCTGTGGACCCGTTGTGCTTCACTCCAATTCAACGCAGAATGAAATATCCATCCCAAAGATGGATCGTTGCTATTTGTTGAGTCCTCTTGACACGTGGTCACATTCAGAAACGAGTTAGATCCCTGCATAAATTTGTGAAATTAGCTAAATATCCATACTGAAAAGGCTTTACGATGGTTTACACCCAGAAACAAGACCTGTGCAGTTCCCGATTGATCCCCACATAATTCAGTGCAGATCCCAACTGTGGCATAGCTTTGAGTTCAGTGAGTGGTGGGGAGAGGGGTCTCAGCACTTGAAGTCACACCCATTCGATTACAGCCACACAGCAAGAACTTGTGCTATGGGAGCATAAAGATACGGAGGGAGCTGGGGACCTATAACATATGAAGTAAACTCAGAGGTCGGTCTGTGGGCCCCTCAAGCCCCCACTGAACTAGATCATTGTTAAAACAATCATAGACTCAACACCCACTCTCTGCCAATACCCTTGCACCACCTTGTAATTCAAATGTCTATCAATCTCCACATTGCCATTCAGTGACCCCACCTCCAAATTTCCCCATGGGAATTCATAAGAAAGAAGCCCCCCCCCCCCCTTTTTCTCTTCCATCTGAAATGGGTGTCCCTTTATTCTGAACCTATGCACTGTAGTTCTAAATCACCCCATTAGGGAAACATCCTCTCATTACCCATCTTGTCATGAACTTTGCACATTTCAAGAAGGTCACCTCTCGCTCCCTACATTCCAATATAGGCTGGATTTGTCAGCCATTTTTCATAAGCCCTCCCCTTCATTCTGGGAAATCAGAAAAGCCAGGGTTTATTTATCTTGTTACTAGATCTGCTTATGCCTCTACCTCTGCTGCTAAAACACTATTTCCTCTTCATCTTTGAGGGGAATACTTCCAGTAGACTTCTCGTATATCCATGGCTTTCTAACTCCAGTTAATCCAAAACCTGTCCTTGTACTCACACAGCAACACCATCTCTCTTCTTGGTTCCCTTTTCCAATAAGTTTATTTCAGAGTTTTTAATCAGTGTTTCAGTACCTCACGCTGACAATTTCTAACCCTGTTCTCTGCACTTTCTCGGTTCCTCCCATTATTACTGTATTCGGCTGCTCACTCTTCATTAGTTTAAACAGTAACTACAGCCGTGTACATTAAAACTCAAATCTAGCATTCTTTCCACCAATACCTGGGTTTCCTGTAGTATCCTCCTGATTTTCTAACTCTAGTCTAGTCCCCATCCTCTTTGCCCCTTTGCCCAGCGGAATTATTGTTAAGTTTCTGTGTTCCAACAGCTTGCTGGTTACATTATTGACTGATGAGGAGAGATGCGAATTTGAATTCAATCTTTATGGCTGGGAAATTTAAATTAAGATAATAAGATAAACCTTGAATTTAAAAAAAGATCGGCTCAATATTGTACAATCTGGCTGGTCCTGTAAGTGAAGAAAAGAGCATAGTCTATGCGGATTGGCGATAATGTATCCTCCTCACTGACGACCAACACTGGTGCACCTCAGGGGTGTGTGCTTAGTCCACTGCTCTACTCTCTGTATACACATGACAGTGTGGCTAGGTATAGCTCAAATACCATCTACAAATTTGCTGACAATACAACCATTGTTGGTAGATGGTGGTGATGAGAGGGCGTACAGGAGTGAGATATGCCAACTAGTGGAATGGTGCCACAGCAACAACCTGGCACTCAACGTCAGTAAGATGAAAGTGCTGATTGTGGACTTCAGGAAGGGTAAGATGAAGGAAAACATACCAGACCTCACAGAGGGATCAGAAGTGGAGAGAGTGAGCAATTTCAAGTTCCTGGGTGTCAAGATCTCTGAGGATCTAACCTGGTCCCAACATATTGATGTAGTCATACAGAGGCTATACTTTATTAGGAGTTTGAAGAGATTTGGCATGTCAACAAGTACACTCAAAAACTTCTATAGTTGTACCGTGGAGAGCATTCTGACAGGCTGCATCACTGTCTGGTATGGAGGGGCTACTGCACAGGACCAAAAGGAGCTGCAGAAGGTTGTAAATCTAATCGGCTCCATCTTGGGTACTAGCCTACAAAAGTACCCAGGACATCTTCAGGGAGTGGTGTCTCAGAAAGGCAGCGTCCATTATTAAGGACCTCCAGCACCCAGGGCATGCCCTTTTCTCACTGTTACCATCAGGTAGGAGGTACAGAAGCCTGAAGGCACACACTCAGCGATTCAGGAACAGCTTCTTCCCCTCTGCCATCCGATTCCTAAACAGACAATGAAACTTTGGACACTACCTCACTTTTTAAAAATATACAGTATTTCTGTTTTTGCACATTTTTCCAATATACGTAGTTGAGTTACTTGTTTGTTTATTATTGTGTTTTGTTTTATTTTATTTATTATTTTTTCTCTCTGTTAGATTATGTATTGCATTGAACTGCTGCTGCTCTGTTAGCAAATTTCACATCACATGCCGGTGATAATAAACCTGATTCTGATTCTTTTTAACCTGTTCCAAGCCATTTGTGACTTCAGACCTCAGAGCAATGGGATTCACCTGTCTGTCCCACTCTCTTCAAAGGGCAGTTAGAGATGGGCCGTAAATGCTGCTGACCTTGCTGATGACATCCATCTGTAGACGCATTGTGTTAGGCATCTGAAGACATGTTTTCATGTTTTGGTGACAAACATAGATCAGTGTCCTGGCAGTTTTTGACAGTCATGAGAATGAATGTGACCCAGTTCTGTTGTTTGCACTTCAAACAAAATTTACTGCAGAAAAATTGTACACTTGGGCAAAAGGCAAGTCCTCTGTAATTTTAAGGTAGCCCTTGCGGGGGAAATTATTTTATATTCTGTTTTCAGTGTCGGCTAATTACACAGATGCTTGAGGTCCTCATGTGGACTGGTAACTCCAGAGCTATACCTGGGGCTCACTGCAATGCTAGATTTGCCACCTTTTATATGAGATGTGAAATTTGGGTCTTGATTCCCCTCTCTAGATGTGAAAAATCTCATGGAGCTATTTCAAAGTAACGAGAGTGTTTTCTTTGAACGACATCCATCATTGCTGTATACTCAGCCCTTTGAACTGCTTTTGCTAACTGCTTACTTCACCCGAGCACTTAGACCTAATCTGTGTTTATTCACTGATAATCCACACCCTTCAGTATTTATCCAAGAAAGTTCTTGTTCATTTCAGTCTTGGGGATGTCTGTAGGCCCAGTCTCCACAGCCTGTGTGGAAATTGAGTTTAATATTTTTACTTTGATTTAATAAGTTGCTTCCTAAATTCTTCTCTGAACAACTGAGCCTTGAAATTATGAATTATTTCTGTATGCTTCTCCACTGATAAATAGGCTCTTTGTTGGATCCATTAATCATTGTAATAATATTAGATTGCTCCTCTGATCTTCCAAGTATACCAAAATGCAACCCACGTATACGTAATTTAATTCAACAATTGAACTCTCAGGAGTTATCAGTCCCACTTTGTAGTCCCACTTTCATTGCTACTTTGTATTTACTGAAGATGTAAGTGTACCAGGTAGATCCTAACTAAGACTACATAACTGATAATGTAGTTGATTTTTTTTTCTCATACTCCAGTCCATCAAAGATAAAACATTCATTTAGCCTTTTTGCCTACTTTGACCATTGGGTTTTGGTGAATTAAACACAAGAAACTAGGAGCAGGCTTTCAGACTTGCCGCACCATTCAGTTTAGCAGCTCTATGCTGGCCTTGGCCCCTTCTGTGCCATTTCTCCGTGACTGTGGACCATAACAAGATTCCTGGATGGTATGTTGCCTTCGGAGTGCCACGGTCTTGGATTGAATCCAGAGCGTTCTTAAGTGGGAGGGTGAGCAGCCAGAAGTCGCGGCACACATTGATGCCATTGACATGGGTATGAAGGTTGACGAGATCCTGCAAAGTGAGTTTAGGTGCTAAGTTAAAGGACAGAATTTCCAGGGTTGTGATCTCAGGATTGCTACCTGTGCCACATGCTACTGAGGCCAGAACTGGGCAGATTATATAGTTTAATACATGGCTAAGGAGTTGGCATAGGATGGAGGGCTTCAGACTTTTGGATCATTGGGCTATTTTCCAGGGAAGGTGGGACCTGTATAGACAGAACAGTTTGTACCTGAACTGGAGGGAGCTAAAATCCTTGTGGGAAGGTTGACTGGTTTTGCATGTGGGGGGGGGGGGGAATTAAACTAGAATTGCAGGAAAAGGGACCCAGAGCGTCAAAGCAGATAGTGGAGTGATTGTGGGGAAAGATGTCTTTAAGCCTACATACAAAGTCAGGAATGGAAAGGTTGAGCGTGGTAGGACTAATGTTCTGAGTTGTAGGAAATGCATTTGAGCTTTGGACATAGAATTATGACACTGTAGCCATTGGTGAGAATTGGTTGCTGGAGGGGCAGGACTGGCAGCTCATCATACTGGGGTTCTGCTGTTTCAGACATGATAGAGCGGGAGGGATGGCATTATGAGCCAGGGGAAATGTTTCGGCAGTGCTCGGGTTGGAGAGTTCATCTACTGAGACTATAAAGGTCAGTTGAGAAATAGAAAGGGATTACCATGTTAATGGAATAACAGACCACCCAATAGTTTGCGGGATTTAGAGGAGCATGATTGTAGAGAGATTGCAGACTGTTGCAGGAAGCATAAGGTTGTGATAATAGGTGATTTTAACTTTCCGCATATTGACTGGGATTCCCATACTGTAAAATGGCTAAATGGAATAGCGTTTGTCAAATGTGTTCAGTAAAATTTCCTTAATTAATAAACAGGGATCCTAACTAGAGAGAGTGCAAAGTTAAATCTCCTGTAAGAGAAAGACAGAGTAATGCCAGAAGATAGGGTAGTGGAACACTTTGCTTAGTGGTCACAATGGCAGTAGTTCCAAGGTAATTATGAAGGACTGGTGGTGTGATAGACACTGAGAAAGGTCCATAAGACCATCTAAGGTTACAGCAGCACCTAGATCAGCTAGAAAGTGGGCAGAGGAATGGCAACTGAATTTAGCTCAGACAAGTGGAAAGTGATGCATTTTAGGCTGTGATACTCACTGGAAGAAGTCAGCAGGTCAGGCAGCATCCATGGAAGGAAATAAACAGTCATCATTTCATGAACCTTTCATCCGGACACCTAAGTGAGCCACTGGATGATTGATTAGTTGAATTTCATAACAACTCCTCAGAATCAGTAGAAGACATGATCTAGGGTTTGCCACCCGGCCCCTAACATCTGCCTTGTACATTGGAAGTTCAATCTATTAGCTACATATAACCCCCAAAACCAGATCATCTAATGTTCAAGGCTAAAGGATGTTACTTGTCTTGTCCTATTTTGAATTTATGGGGAAGATGTTTGAAAAAACATTATACTTATATTCCATGTTCAAGTTATCCGGCTGATCAATAGGCTCTGAATCAGATTACCAGTATCTATCAGTATTAACAACTTAAAGTTTACTGCATGTATAATTTAGGAAACAGAAAGCTTCATCCTGTGCAGATACATTGTTTGAGAAGTCAAAAATTGTGAACTCCACCATATACTGTGAACAAAACACCTTACAGATATCACACTTAAGTGGAAACTAATTGTTATAATAGAATTATAAAATTATATTTGGAAAAGGATAAAAAATGGGAATAAAAGTAACACCATTCCCTCATTTAAAAGCATTTCTAATTTTTTGTTAGTTTCAGTAAATTGGCATCATTAAGTATTATTTAAATGTCAGTCGTTCAGGAGGAACTCCAAGATTTCCTGCCACTAAGGCTATTTCCTTCAGTATCCACAGCAATCTGATTTCTTGCACTGATAGTTAGTACAGCCCCTGCCAAATATTTAATCCCCAGGCAATTTTGTCTCTGAAGCTCCAAGAGTTTACAAAAAAATATGAATCTACCAATAGCTTACGTTGGCTGAAACAGGGAGCAAATATGTCTCCATCCTCTTTACACTAAAGATAGTTAGCAACAGGGACAGCTGAGACAGGGAATGTCAGAAATCTGTGGCCTGGCTCATCTACTGGCTAAGGCAAACTGGAAAGTTTAATTCCTGACCCCTGAGTTTGTACACTGAATATCAAGGAATTCTAAGGTTTTGGCTCTTGGCCACGTATGATCCTGAACAGAGAATAGCAAATGGATTAGAGTAAATTAGCACTTGAATGATGCCCCATGTTTCCTGAGCAAATATGATATGAGAAAACAACTCTGAAGGAAAGGTCACCACCTGTTAATGATAGTTGCTGCAAAAACAAACAGCATATTCAAGGGAATTCACTCTTACAAGCTTATTTTGCTAATTCAAGTGGTTTGTACCGGAGCTTTGTAAACATTGCCACTCTGAACAAGGTCAAAGGTCACTGTTAAACATTTATTAGTACAACTATATTCTGCAGTGATCTTAACATCCTCTTCTGCAGTGCCACCCTTTCTATTTCCATTGAGTTGCTATCCATATAGTTGGGTGTATGGATGATGCTTCAGTGAGTGGTGGGTAGCTCTGCAACCTCTCTACAGGATCCCAAGATCCATCGACTGTGGTGGTAATTGAATGAGCAGACTAAAAAATCAAACAACTTTCAATGGAATCTCTAATTTGAAGCCCCAGCCCGTGCAGGGTCAATGGTTCTGCACGTGTAGGTCTTTATTGATGATTTCTCTCTAGCTCCATGAACTTGTTGCAAACATTCAGACTGTGGCTAGGAATATTAAATGGCACTATAGAATTAGGTTGTGTTTATCACCAGAATAAAATTCTGATTAGAGTTAATGTTCTTCCTGTCACATGATCATTTATCTGGCGACAGTAGGTCTACAGGTGCCGTATCTTCTGCCTCTGAGGCAGAATCACCTCAAGTGAACTCTAGCCTCGGTTCACTACAACACGCACAATATGCTGGAGGAACTCAGCAGGTCAGGCCGCACCTGTGGGGAAGGAGGGAGTTTTGAGTTGGAGGCTTTGAGGTGAATAGGTGGAAACGGGTAAGGGAGGGATGGTGGGCAAATAGAACCTGGAGGGAGGGGAAGGGAAAAAGAAAGATGAGCCAAAGGAGAAGAGAATCAGGTGGATAGGTATGTGAGTGATGGGCAGGTGGAACCAGGTATGAGAGGAGAATGAATCTAGGTTACGAAGAATGGAAAAGGTGACAATGGGAGAGAGAATCTGGGTGGAATGGTTGGTGTAGAAAGGTTCAACAAGGGGTGTAGGTTACCTGGAATCGTTCTTGCTCCAGATTTTAGCATCTACTGTCACTTGAGTTGTCATTCTGAACATTATGGTTGCTGAGCTAGTGGCATCATGGCAAGAAACAAGTGTTGAACTGGTCATTGAATGAACAGTGGGAGGGCCACCTTTCTGCATCCTACAAGACAGCTGTGTTGTGTGGTTGTGGTTTGATACAGTTGAGCAGCTTGCTAAACTACTTTAGTGGGCAGCAAGGGGTCAGCCACATTAGTGTGGGATTGCAGTCACAGGAAAGCTAGATCAACTAAAGGTGGCAGTTAAACAAATGAATTTCTACATCAGTCCTACTGCTGTTTTGTGTTCTTAAATGACACCAGATTTTTAAAATAAAATCCATTCAAATTCTCAAAAAGTATTGTGTTCAGTTCTGGTCACCTCATTATAGGAAGGATGTGGAAGCTATGGAGAGGGTGCAGAGGAGATTTACCAGGATGTTGCCTGGATTGGAGAACAAGTCATATGAAGCAAGGTTAGCAGAGCTGGGACTTTCCTCTTTGGAGCGTAGAAGAATGGGAGGGGACTTGATAGAGGTCTACAAGATTATGAGAGGCATAGACAGAGTGGATGGTCAGTACCTGTTTCCCAGGGCACCAGTAGCAAACACCAGAGGGCATACATACAAAATTAAGGGAGGGAAGTTTAGGGGAGACATCAGGGGTAAGGTTTTTACACAGAGGGTTGTGGGTGCCTGGAATGACTTGCTGGGGATGGTGGTGGAGGCTAAAACATTAGGAGTATTTAAGAGCCTCTTGGACAGGCACATGGATGAAAGAAAAATGGAAGGTTATGGAGTAGTGTGGGTTTAGTACTTTTTTCAAAGGATTATATGGGTCAGCACAACATGGAGGGCTGAAGGGCCTGTACTGTGCTGTAGTGTTCTGTGGTTCGATGCCGTTTTGTAGATTGAGCTCTCATTCTCTAGCTTATAGATTATTCAAACTAATTGAACAGCTCTGGTAATTAGAAAGCTATGTAGAATGTAAAGGCAGACTAACTACTGTGAGCACTTGTTTCACATAACCTTGACGTTTGACTAACTTCACAAAATATATTCTTTACAAACGACTCTGTAGAGGGTGAACTGTATAATAGAATGGATAATGTGGCCAATCATAGCAATGGATTTGATGAGGAAACTTTGCTTTATACATGCTTAATCATATTCATTTGCCGTGTTTGTAGACCATATGTATAGTTCGAAAAGTTTTGCTACTGAGCAAGGTACGTGCATCTGAGTGTAAAAGATTCTATTTCAGTTGTAGGCATGTACAAAATCATTTTATTTTACCACTTTGGAGGAAAGTGTAGGGAGAGGACATCAGAAATAGATGGTGGGTGCGTGGAAAGACACCCAGGGGTGGTGGTAGAGGCAGATATATTACAGGAACCTAAAACAATCATGGATGAAAGACAAATGGAGGGCAATCCAGGGGGAAAACATTAGACTGATCTTGGAGCAGGATTAAAGTTCAGCACAACATTGTGGGCAGAAGGGCCTATACTTTGCTAATCTGTGTTTGTGAAGCTACCTCAGAGAATTTAACAACCAAGTCTTGAAGAGTTCAAGTCTTGTACTATATTGGAAAATTTAATTGATTCATTCACTGGGAACTTAATTCTTAATGCCAACAAGGGAAACTGGATTCTTTACATAAGCCATATCCAAATCACAAATCATAATATTGTGAATGGCAACAGTTACAGCAGACAATTCTGCTTCCAATGCAAGTGCAGCAAAATAAAATTCAGGTAAGAGATTTTTAAATGCAAAACATCTTTGGCAAAGTCACGAATTACACCCTACACCCTACGAAATGAACCACCAAAATTTAGATACTCAGTTGACTTAAAATTCTGACCACTTTTTTTTTCAGACTGGCATTGAAGTACCTGGGGGAAGGGGCAGTAAAATTCAGAAAATGAGATTTTGGATTAATTTAAATCAAACTTTCTCTAAGTCAACATGTATTTAAAAATTTGAGACAAATCTTTCCACAAGTTTAATGAAATATCAGCAGGAGTACAGCCAGCTGACAATAGTCTCAATAATATGTATCACCGAACAACCAACACTGATTTTATTGTGGATATCCTCCTCTTCCTTCTCTGTGAACGCTGCATTGTAAGTGATATTTCAACAGATTGGTGGCGTGTTGCGCCAGGAATTGGATAGAATCATCTTTATCCAAGTCCTGGTGGAACTTTAAAACCTTAAAACTGCAAGACTGATCCTTGATCTTCCAGTGGAGCCATATTTATTTGTGGTAGCACCACAGTTTGTCTTAAGATTAAAGCTGTAAGCAGTGGATGGAAGGCCTAATTGTCACGTGCATTGTTTCACATGATGATCCCTGTTGGCTGTGGACAATGACAGAAGACCAGAATCAGGTTTAATGTCACTGATATAAGTTGTGAAATTTGTTTTGAGGCAACAGTACAGTCCAGGCATAGCAAAAATTATAAGTTACAATAAAAAAAAGTAGTGTAAATGTGGAACAGTGAGGTAATGTACATGAGTTCATGGACCGTTCAGAAATTTGAATGCAGTGGAAAAGAAACAGTTTGTAACAGGATCTCCTGTTCTTCCTCCCTGATGGTAGTAATGAGAAGAGGGCTTGCCCCAGATGGTGTGAGTCCTTCATGATGGATGCTGTCCACTTAAGGCACCAACTTCGAAGATGTCTTCGATGGTGGGGAGACTTATGCCCCTGATGGATTTGCCTGAATCCTCTTAGATCCTGTCCGTCCACACCAGACGGTGAGGCAACCAGTCAGGATGCTGTCCACGGTACATCTGTAGAAATTTGCTGGTCTTCAGTGACATACCCAATCTCACGCTCCTAATAAGGTATAAAGAAAGGAGATACTGCAGATGCTGGAAATTCAGAGCAACACAGGGAAAAAAGAACTGCTGGAGGAACTCAGCAGGTTAGAAAGCATCTATGGAAATGAACAAACAGTCGATGTTTTGGGCCAAGACCCTTCACCGGGACTGCAAAGGAGGAGGAAGAAGCTAGAATTAGAAGGTGGGTGGGGCGGGTGGGGGAGGACAAGCCCAGAGGTGATAGGTGAAGCCAGGTGGGGGGAGAGGGGGGATGAAGTAAGAAGCTGGGAGGTGATAAGTGGAAAAGGCAAAGGGTTGGAGAAGGAGGAGTCTGATAGGAGAGGAGAGTCTATCATAGGAGACAAGGAAGGAGGAGGCGCACCGAGGGGAGGTGAGGCCAGAGTGGGAAATGAAGAAGAGGGAAGAGTTGAGGGGATTACTAGAAGTTGGGCAAATCAATGTTTATGCCATCAGGTTGGAGGCTACTTGGGCAGAATTTGAGGTGTTGCTGCTCCAGCAAAACAAGTTTCCAGGAAGGAACAGTTCACACGTGACATTGACGCTGATGAATTTGTAACTGAACTGCTGACCCCTCAGTGAGGATAGGTGTGTGAATATTATGAGATTGTTATAAACCTGATGGAAATTTGAAGTCCTGCACATGTAGGAACTTTTTTTAAGCTCTCCAGAAGGAGATCTCTCCCATCCATTAAGAAGGTAACAACATATGTACAAACAACAAAGTGACCAATTTGATGCATTGTTTTAAACTTGTCAATTTAAATCCTTACCAAAGGAATTGTTTTTAAACACACAACAATATAAAATCCAGTGAAGCAGTGACTCTAAATTGGGTTATCCAAGTGATGCATTTCTCTTGACAACACCACCTCTCTACTGAAACTATAGGTGGCAAAGCCAGTTCCTTCTGCCCTAACAAAGTAACAGTTTTTAGGATTAAATGAGGCAATTCCAGGCCAACTGCTGTTCTATGCCAGGTGTGTGGTCCAAGGTAACAGTCACCTGTTATGGCAATTCACCTACATCTCTTCCCTCACAGAAATTCTCCTAGTCCTGCAGAACCATTAGTTGAAAACAACTATGGTCAACAGTGACTGCCTGTTAAAGGGATGAATGCCAGATTAGGATATTCATCACAGAGGCATCGAATTGAAGGAAAATAGCAAACCATCCGGAAGGAAATATATTACTGAACAGCACTGTACAGAGTATCAATCAAAAACACCAGTCAAAATTCAAACCGTGGTAATGTGGCAATGTCAGCTTACTTGGGCTGGCTCTTTGCAGGTTACAGCACTGATTAAATATCAACTGTCAATCACTTGGCCTGCTCTTGCTCCTATTTCTTATCCTCTTTGCAAGCGCTGTGAAATTGATCCTGTAATTACGTGGTAAATCTCAGCTATACATCATTGATCACAGTGACTTGAATGAAGTATTGAGATGTAAATCATTGAGTGTTCTAACACCAAGTTGGGTGGTGAAGTCAACCCAATGAATGTCAGAGGGGAAAAAAAAGCTCAAAATTGTGAAACAGATTGAATTTCCAGAGCTATGGTGTATGGTTTAATGTTAGACATGCAAAATCAGTCACATCAAATCTATGCAAGACGCATCAGAGTATTTTCTTAGTGAAGAACTACTAGGAAGGAGAGGATCTCCCGGCCAGTTAGCTACATGTCTGTTGTTAACAAAATATTAGTGTCAGTATCAAAGGGGAAGCAACTAGTCAGGAGAGCTGAACATAATCAAATTTAATCAACATGAAAAGAAAATCATATTTGATTAATTTTGTTCTGTACTTTTAACAATGTGACGGGAAGAGATGACCGAAGGGAAGCTGTCGATACAGTAAATTTAGATTTCCAAAAGACATTTCACAAGGTGCTACATTGGAAGCTACTGCACAAAAGCCCAATGTATTGGAGGTATTGTGTGTTAGAATGGATTGAAGCTTGGCTGTCACACTGAAAATAGAGAGATGGAATAAATGAATCCTTTTCAGGCAGGTGGAGTGTGAGAGGGATCTGATCTTGGCCCTCAACTGTTCCCTATTTACATTAATGACATGAAGGAGGGAAAGAAATGAGGTTTCAGAGTTTGCTGATGCAAAAATAAATGGAAAGATACAGCATACTGTAATGAGGACATTGTGATTCTGCAGTTGGATATAATGTACATTCTTTGAGTGATTGTGTGAAACCTGGCAAATGCAATTTAACATGGGGATGTGTACGGCCATGAACTTTGGCCAGAGGAATCAAAATAAAGAGAGACTGGAAATGAATGACGTACAGAGCGGTATGGGTGTTTTTGGTGCATGAATCACAAAATGTTGGCAGAAAGGTTTGAGTTAAGAAGGGGTTGGAGAGGTGCAGAAGATTATGAGAGGCAGAGAGTGGACAGCCAGTGCCTTTGTGGCCAATACAAGAGGACGTCTGTTCAAGGTGAGTGGAGGAAAGTTCAGGAGAAATGTCAGAGGTAGGGTTTTTTACACAGTGAGTTGTATAGGCCTGGAATGCACTGCGAGGGGTCGTAAAGATACAGTAGAGATTCTTATAGGTGTAAGTAAAATAGAGGGTTCAGGACTGTGTAAGAGGGAACGGTTAGATTGATTGTGGAGTAAGCTTATATTAGTTGAACAACATTCCATCACGTACTGTACTGGTCTATGTTCTAACACTGGTAGAAAACAGAAACCAGCTAAGTTGGAAATTTCTCCTGGTTGATCTGTCAAGAACCACACATTTTTCTCAGATGAAGGTTGAGAAGGCATCACACCAGCTATGGCTTGGTTGCATATTCTGTGATCCTTTTTACTTGATGCAAATAGATCAGAACAAAAAGATGTGCAAGATTACACCCACTCCACTACAACCTCTACACTACTGCTATGAATCTAAGGTTCCATCTGTATAAATAGGACGTGATGCAATTACAAATCGAGCTATATCGTTTTATTTATTTCAAGGCATTTTTAAAGACAATTTTACCTTTTATTCTCAAAGCTCCAGAACCTAAATTTATCCATGTGTTTTTTTTAAGAGGACCTGATTTCTCAAAGGCCATTTTACAGATTTCCAGATTGTTTATTTTGTTTTCTGAAGAACAATATGTTCTTGAGTTTACCCAAAGAAGTGCTTCTTTAGCTCTCCTATTAATAGCTGGTCTGCAGGTCACAGTGTCTTTTTCTTTAACTTCAAAGTTCAAAGTGCATTTATTATCAAAGTACATATATGTCACCATATACAGCCCTGAGATTCATTTTCTTGCGGGCATACTCAGTAAATCTAATAACCATAATAGAATCCATGGAAGACTCCACCCAACAGGGCAGAAAACCAATGTGCAAAAGACAACGGACTGTAAATACAAAAGGAAAAAAAAAGAAATAGCTTCCTAAGGAACTCGTACATCATTGTGAAGGGTAAACGTCTGGCCTTCCTGCATTCCGAGTAACACAGATAAAAGAAGTGTAAACTTAGATTCCAGCTTAGCAAATATGTAATTTATACCTGTTGATGAACTGAGAGTGTGCCAAGTGGTTAAGGCGTTGGACTAGTGATCTAGGTTGTGAGTTCGAGCCCCAGCCAAGGCACCGTGTGTGTAGCACTTAACCACACTTTGCTCCAGTCCACCCAGCTGAAAATGGGTACTGGCAAAATGCTGGGGGTTAACCTCGCGATAGACTGGCATCCTATCTGGGGGGTAGTCTCGTACTCTCAGTCGCTTTACGCCACGGAAACCGGCTTAAGCATCAGCCCGATGAGCCTATAAGGCTCGGAACAGACTTTAACTTTAATGGACTGAGAGATTTCTCATCTTGAGTGCTGTCTGTCCAGAATGGGTTAGATGGCAGCAATGGAGACAAATGGACACTGAATCTTGAATGTGGTGCATGCTACATATATAATGAAGAAATTGCCATGAAGCAGCAGTATTGTGAATATGGTCAAAGAAATCAGGCAGTTTTAGGAAAAGGTTGTAAGTTAGAATTCCAATCTCTGTTAGGTACTACCATTAACCCAGAGGAGAAGCAAAGAGATTCAATGCCAAATGAAATCACAGCTCAAAAAGATAGCAGAAGATTTTATAGATGATGACACTGTCTTTTGGAAGATGGGGAAATCAGTGATGGATGAATGGGTTTGACTATAGTTGGAGTATGGAAAACAGACTTTGAGACAATGGAGAATTAAAGTTGAATTGAACTTGGCCTTACCAGAGAAGTGAGCTTTAGAAATCAAAATTGAAAAGGAGTTTCATTTCTATGAAGCTGTGGTCAAAATTATGTCTGATGTAGAAGTGAAAGTAAGCGATATAAAGGATGAAAACAATAGAGTTTGAAATATAATTCATGATTAAACAGATTGTGTGCAGTTCTAAGCAAGCTTCTGATGTAATGATGTGGAGCATTTGGCAAATGACATGGGCAAGTTTCAAGTGGGAGAAAATTTGCATTTGAGTATATTGTCTGGTCATGGAGTTGATACTGGTGATAATTAGATGTTGTCAGCATATGTTTAGAATATTGTTGGATGAAGTTATAAATAAGTAAAATGAATCTGAAATGGAGATAAACCTAGGAGTTGAGGAGAAGCTGTTGCTGGTTTTCCCTCATACTTTCACTTGCTGGGGCTTTGGTTTTTCTACACTGTAGAGTGTGCAAACTGTGTACTTAGTGCAGGATATGTGGCTAGAACAAAGTGCACTGGGAAAGGTATTGCACCCAACCCCTGAATCCATCAGATAAGCAAAGTGTTTTTACCTATTTAATTGCAAAAAGAGACACAGAGGAAGCGAGTAAAAAAGCAAATAGTTTAAATGAACTAAATATCTGTAGTTCACATTAGTGATCTAGATAGTGGTATTGATATCAATCAGCATTATTATTGGCCTGGTGGTGTATTTTTCAGGGTAGATCGTAGTTCAGCAGAAGCAATGCCGGTGCATTTCACTGCTGCTTTCTCTTCAGGGCCACATTGTACATCAACAAGCCGGTGACAAGTCTCTTGTAGCTCCCCGAAATCACCGAAATTCTGCTTGGCTGTCTTAACACACAAGTGTAAACGGAAGTCCACACTGGAATTGTGCGTGGTGAATTTGCTTGTGACAGAATATAGTTTAATATTTGACCTTCTTTGCTCTTTCTGTAGGGTTTCACCAGAATTTGAAAAAACACTCCTGGCTCCCAGCGAGCAAATGTTGGCGTCACTCAGCAGCTATGAGTCCTCAGAGTCTGGCCATATGGACATAAAGTTCCCTCCAAGAAGTATTTGTCGCTATGACCTTGATGAAGTTGATGTCCACTGGTTGGAATTGGCGAATGCAGAGTTTCAGGAAGCAGGTATCATGTTTACTCTTTCTAACTCATGAGGGAAGTACAGTAGCTGAGGACAAATATTCTTGCTGACGTTCTGAGAGGCATTCAGATTTAACACAGCCAGATTTCTACCCTGCCAGTCTGCTTGTTGCGTTCGAAGCCATAAATTTGCTGCTGCACAGACTGACGTGTTTCGCGATTTGGAGATGCACATTGTTTTTTTTTATTTTCTCTTGTTAAATGGGATTGAGTTAGTTGGTCTGGAAAGGAATCAGCTTTGAGCATATTTCGAATATAAATCATGTATAAGCACAGGGAAATAATCAATGTGCTAACAGTAAGGAAGTTGGATATCCTTTAAAGGTGAGTTTAAAGAGTAAAATAGTGCCATGTCTGGAAGCAGTGTGACATTATTTCATTAACTGTGCTCAGGAATTATTTATTCCTACAGTTTAGCTAAAACCAGAAACACATAAAATCTATACCTTTTCCTTGCAGTGGGCTAAGGTAGTCTTGGCCTTGGGCCAAGTACACCGTACAACCATCAGTTGGGCAAGTTAAGTACATACTGAGACTTTGAATCAGTATTTGTGTGTGTGTGAACAGGAACAAGGTAATTGAGTAAAGAAGCATTAACAGGATTGATGCTGAGAGATTATTACCAGTAACTAGGTAGTCTCTAACTGGAGCACGGACTTTGTCCATTTACAGCTGAAGTTAGGAAACTTGGTAGTTCTTAGAGTAATGTCGATGCCTAGTCCACAAGTATAAACCATGCTGAAAACAGTGGATCTCTGGAGACATAGATCTACTGGGGTCTAGACAATCTGAGAATCAGGAAAGAGAGTGCATAAGGTTGCCTCTCAGCCTCTTCCTATTGTGAAAAAAGCTCAAGTCTACTGTCATTGTACACATGTATACCTGCAAATGAAATAACGTTCCTTCAGACCAAGTTGCAAAGCACAGTACATGTAACACACACAACACATAAAGTAATATTACCACTAGTAAACTAACCAGTAATAAGATGCATTTGTGGCACGTTAAAAAGTAAACAGTATAACACTAGTGGGGCTTCATATTGATGAGACCTTAGTGGTGGCAGGGAGTTCAGAAGACTTGGGGCCAGGGGTAAGAGGTTGATTCCCATCCTAACAGGTTTTGTCCAAATGCTACGGTACCTCCTGCCTGATGATAGAGATTGTTGGATGGATGGGAGGGATCATTGACAATGCTGATAGCTCTGTGCCTGCAGCCCTTTTGTTAACTATCTCTAGTGGATGGAAGAGAGTCCCTGATATCCTCTCAGCAGATCTTACGGTCCTTTGTGGGGACTTTGTGGTCAGATGGTCAGGGCACTCTCGATGGTGCCCCTGGCAAAACTGGTCAGCTTGCAGCTTCTCAAAGTCCATAATTATCTCTTCGGTCTTGTCCACTTCGAGACTCAAGTTGTTTTTGTGCCATTTTACCAGCCGCACTGCCTCCTCTCTGTACACCATCTTGTCATCGTTGTTGATGAGGCATTGTGTCACCTGTGAACGTGATTGGATTTGAACTGGGTTTAGCGGTACAGTGATGCGTCAGCACCACGTGGATGGCAGCAGACTGAGCACTCAGCCCTGGGGAGCACTGGTGCACAGTGTGATGGAGCTAGAGGTGCTTCTGCAACACAGACTGACTGTGGCCTTTCTGTCAAATCGTTCAGGATCCAGTTACAGAGAGAGGTGTTGAGACCCAACGAGGACAGTTTACTCACCGTCTTCTGAGGGATGATTGCACTGAACGCCATGTTGAAGTCAATAAACAGCATCATGGCATGTGAGGCACCATTTTCCAGGTGGGACAGGATGGAGTAGAGTGCAGAGGCTGTGGCAACATCAGTGGTCTGATTAGAGCAATTAGCAAACTGGATAGGGTCCAGTGTAGCAGGAAGATGGGATTTCATGCAATCCATAACCAGCCACCCAAACAAGCATGTTATCAGACCCCTGATCTATAAATAGTGTATTCGTCCTGTAGTGTAGCCACCAAGCAGAACACAATACTGTAGATGCAGTCTAACCAGCTTTTTGTACAATTGTAACATGCAGCTTTAACTTTCATACCCAATGCCTAATGCCTGAAGAAGCATACCAATGCCTTTTTGCACTATCCTCTGTACCCTTGTCACTTTCAGGGAGCTGAGGACTTGCACCCCAACGTCAATTTGTAAATCAGTACTTGTAAGATCCCTGCCATAAGCGTCCTAACAGAATTTGACCTACAAACGTGAATTACCTCAGAATTGTCCAGAAGTTCCACCTGCCATTGCTTCATCTGTCTTTCTAGCTCATCTGTGTTCCACTATGTACATAGACAACCTTCTTCTCTATCTGCATCTCTGACAATATTAATGTCATCTGGAAACCTACTAATCATACCCTACGTTTCCAAATCATTCTTAGAAATAGTTGTTGCTTGTAAAATTCACTTATAAATATTACAAGCAACGAAGGCTCCAGCAGCAGTCCCGGTGGTAGATTACTTGTTATAAATTTCCAGTCAGGAAAGCACAAGTCCGCCACTACCCTCTGCCTTGTAATGCCAAGCCAGTACTGGATGGATTCAGTTTGCCAATTCACCTTGGGGCCCCTCTTGCCTTGAATAGCTCAAGGGGTGGCACTAACAGGGTGCAAGATTCATGGAGCCTTCTGTCTCCAATTAGTATATCAGAATCTTGAAATCAGGAAAATCCATTTGGGGAAAAAAAAACTCACCATTAGTTTCTGGGAGGTCCGTTTTTACACAACTATAAAGCAGTCCTTTTAAATAAAAACATCTTGCTGTAACCTGTCAACATATGGTTTCCCAGCTAGTGAAAATGTACATTGTGGTAGAGAATAATGCATTATTTGTCCTGGTCTATAAATACTGTACTTTTAGAATAAAACCTGAAATATTGGCTGAATACCGGATATCAGTGTAGTTGGGATGTTTACATAATTACAGTGGGGGAGGTAAAGTTGGCATGAATTTCCCAGTCAGCATTATTTTAACAACTATGTGAGTGACATTATATGGATGTATTAAGACTAATTCTTAATTAAGATGGTTTGGAACTTCTTTGATTGTGTATTTTCACTGAGGTCCATTGCAGAGCAGTTTATGATGCACATTTGTGCCAGCTATCATGATTCTGAGTGAAATTCATTTAGCCAGTTTTCATGACGTACGTAAATGGCCAGGATTGAATCTTCTGCAGTCCACTGCTAACTAATGTTAATTTGTATTCCCAATTAGAGAAACAACTATGAAAGTTGTGGGAGAAATGAATGAAGCATGATTGCTTTCAGATATTTTAGTTCAAAATGATAAGCACTGTGAGGATGAAACTTTCTCTCAAACTTCTATACATTTTATCTAATCTGAGGAGGTTAATTAATACATGGGGTGAAAACCTTGGAAAATAATCTCATCCATAAACCTTGAAAAAATATTATCAGTTGTGCTATAGAGAAAAATATCACAATGTATTATGTTTAATGTAATTCAAAAAATGCCAGAAGATGTTCAAGTTATACTGGGTCCCTTCATGGCACAAAAGACAGCTGATATACAGTTCAAAATTCCTCTCTAATATATCACTAATTGCAAAGCTCTGTATTTTCATATTTCAAATAAAAATATTCAAAAGTTTCAGGCTCCTGTTATCATCTAGAATCTACCAAAAAAAACACTTCAATATTGATGTACCTAAAGAAAGATTAAATGGAGCAGAATGCCCTCATTCTGTCCCTTCATCTTATGGTCTGATAGGCAGAAACTCTTCACGAACTAAATGGTAGATCTAATCACTATTATATTAACTAATAATTGAAAGGTAATTGAACAGTTTGTGTTAATAATTGCATTGAAGTCCTGTTGCTGTAAAAATTGAAAGGCAGGCAAAATGAGTTCAATGGTAAAAGTTAAGGAGTAATTTTTCTCAGCTGTTATAACTCTACCTAAACAATTCCACCTGGGCAAGTATTCAAAGCAAGAAAACATTTTGAAGAGTGGCTCAAACTTTTGGCAGCAAATTCTGTTTCATAGCCAAAGAGTCGAGCCCTAGCCCTGACAGCTGAATGAAAATAAAGCAGAGTGCTCACGGTGTCTTTTCTTATTATTGATCCTCAGTTGATCTGTAGACCTCACACCAACATTCACCTATTTCCTTTATCTAACTCTGCACCTCAGCTCATTTGTGTAGAAATTGTTACCTTCAGACTTAACATTTTTGATGAACATCTGACCAGATTTCCTCTTCTTATTCTTCTTAAACTTGAGTTATCTACATTCAATTCATCTAAAACACTATTCTAGCTCACACTGTTTCCCGTTCCCCTGTCACACCTGTAGGTACTTGGCTGACAGTTGAGTAACATCACAATGTGTTAATTCTCACCCCTAAGTTTGCTACTCTGTCCTCGTTAGCTTTGTAATTTCCAGTTTAACTAATGGTTGTATTTCTCCATTTCTGGCTCTTTACCCCCAAACGGAACTGAGTCACCATTGGCAAACTCAGCTTACTGCCCCCTAAGCTGTATGATTCCCTCCATAAACCTCTGCACTCCTTTCCTCTGGGCTCTTCCTTTCCACCTGTAAGGTTTCCATTACCCAAGCCTTTGGTCATCTGTCCTCATATCACCTCAAGTGATTTGATGTCAAATTAGTTTGATAACAGTGCTGTGAAAGGCCAAATTCAATGTCAGTGATGTTATTGAAATATAGATTGTTGTTGATGTTATCACTGTGGAAATGCTATATATAGAATTACATGTCTGTGCCTTCTGCTGTGGAATGTCACATCACTGTTAAACTCAATAAATGTAACTTACATGGACTCTGTTCTGGATCTAGCATTAAGGTGTGTGTAGTTTAGAAGTACATCTGTGTACAGCAGGCTGTTCCCTGCTGTTTTACTGACTGAGATAGTTCAGCACTGCCTCAAAAAGGGAGGGATGGTGAGAGCAAAATTTCAAAATTATGCCATAATTAATAGTATGATTGGCTGATTGTTAGAATTTCCCTTTTTGATGTGACATAAATGTGTATAGTTTTTGCTGGAAACTATAGAGGACAAATTCAGAACATCACTCTATTTACAGACAGGCAGACAGACTTTATTGATCCCGAGGGAAATTGGGTTTCATTACAGCCGCACCAACCAAGAATAGTGAAGAAATATAGCAATATAAAACCATAAATGATTAAATAATAATAAGTTAATCATGCCAAGTGGAAATTAGTCCAGGACCAGCCTGTTCGCTCAGGGTGTCTGACACTCCGAGGGAGGAGTTGTAAAGTTTGATGGCCACAGGCAGGAATGACTTCCTATGACGCTCAGTGTTACATCTCGGTGGAATGAGTCTCTGGCTGAATGTACTCCTGTGCCTAACCAGTACATTATGGAGTGGATGGGAGACATTGTCCAAGATGGCATGCAACTTGGACAGCATCCTCTTTTCAGACACCACCGTCAGAGAGTCCAGTTCCACCCCCACAACATCACTGGCCTTACGAATGAGTTCCAATACTTCATCAGCTACAAGGAGAGCCCTATTTCAGATTGTATGATGTGATTGGTCTGAACCCTCAGAAGTTAAAATGATGTTACTGTCTTATAGTTAGTTCCCCTATTCAATGTTCCACTGATCAAAAGAAAGTTTTCATTATAAATGACAATAAAATGGGAAAATCATTATGCATTAGAATTAAATGATAACTATTTGAATACTATAATCATTGCATTGTTAATAATTTTGGTCCATTGATGTGACCATTATTTGGTTTAGTATGAACTGCATGAAGGACTTCAAATGTCTGGGTGTGTTGGCACTTACCTTCTAGTTTGACCATAATGGACTTGCCAAGACAGGATTCTGCCACTACTACTACTACGACGTGGACTCAGACCTAGGGAGCCGGCGTCGGGCATGATGACGGACTCTCCACTCCTCCCTCTCCCTCATCAATGTGTTCAGTTCATCTACGTTAGTGGTGCCACTGTCTTCTAGGAGCGTGTTGACCATAGTCTTGGGAGGGCAACAGGGTTCATCCTCCCATGCTTGGGCTCAGGGTGGTGTAGACAGTGCCCCGCTAGTTGCAGTCTTCTTGCCTCGATATTAGTAGTGAGCATCGTAGGTTGTCATAGAGCTTGACATTGGTCATGTGCTGTTGTCATCTCACGTCAAGAGCCATCTGGAGCATTGGTGAATAGCAACTGTCTAGTGACATTTGCATGGTCTTGGTGAGTGCCCACGTCTGGCATCCGTATGCAAGACTGCTGTGAACATAACAGTCCATTCTGCCAGTACAAGGATATACCAGACACTGCGGAACATCTGGAGTCAGGTTATTTAGGTAATCCTGGTGTGGGTGGGGTGGCTCTGGCTCCCTTTGGTGTCTTCAGTTCAAATAAAGATATAATTCTTCACTAGATTTTGTAAACCTACGATGTGCAAACCTGCGTGGAGCAAATATTGAATTCACAGCAATTTGCAGGTAATTGTGTGGAGGAAGGAGTAAAGATTCTGATATTTAACATCAATTTAGAGAATAAACATTAGCAAGCTATTCTGTTTTGGGGTCATAATAAACAATTGCATTCCTATTGCCATTGAGTCAAATCAAAGCTCTGGGTGTGCATTCATCTGGAGTTACAATCCTTCCACCTGTCACTCTCATCCCAGCCTCTGCTGCCTCCAGTATCATCACCCTCATCCTCCTCCTCCCCATTCCAGTTAAACAAGGGAGAGATGCCAGTTGCATGGGTCAACACAAGACTTGACTGTATTCAGTCAGGGGTTCTTGGGAGCCAGTGAAGGACACGTGGTCTGTTCTATTTCAAGCAGAATTAAAAATAAGGTTGCCACCGAGGTCTACTTGATTAAGTTTGTTTTTTTTTTCCAGGAATGCTAGAAGTGGACGAGCTGATGATGGAAAAGGTCATCGAGGAGCTGGAGAGCCAGTGTCAGGAGAACATGAATCTGGCGATCGAGACAGAGGAGGGTCTGGGGATTGAGTATGATGAGGACGTGGTGTGTGATGTCTGCCGCTCTCCAGAGGGGGAGGATGGCAATGAGATGGTTTTTTGCGACAAATGCAATATTTGTGTTCACCAGGTAAGGGTGTTGGGTGTTTTTTTTGTTGTGTAATTGTTTTAGTTTCGAATCACTGACCGCTTTGATAAATGAAGTTAAGCCTTTTAACTAAAATGGTGTATTGCGTGCCCAACATGTAGATAAGCCAACTGTACCCAGTGGTCAACAAAGAATCTTTCCTCATTTATTCAGGTTTATTGGAGTGCTTCCTGGGCCAGCATATGCCTTTATCATTCATGTTTGTGTGGTATATTCACATATGTGAATTTGTGTTAAGACTGTGTGTTACCACAGCCCTCTATGGAAACACCAGTACCTAGGAAAAGAAAAGTGATGGACACAGCAGAGTCCTCCCCATTATCGAGCACGTTTACAAGGTGCACTGCCACAGGACAGCGGCATCTGTTGTCAAGGATGTCATCATCCAGGCCATGCTCCCTTCTCACTACACCCATCAGGGAGCAGGTTCAGGAGCCTTAAGTCCCACAGCACTAGGTTCAGCAACAGTTAATACCTTACAGATATCAAGCTGCTGAACCAGCGTAGATCAATTCACTCAGCTCAAAGCTGAACTGACTCCAGTCACTTGTAAGGACTTTACAACTCATGTTCTCATTATTGTTAATTTACCTTTTTATTTGCATAACTTGTCCTCTTTTGCACATTGGATGTTTGTCAGTCTTTGTGATATATAGTTTTGCATAAATTCTGTTATATTGCTTTATTTTGCTTTAAATGCCCACAAGAAAATAATCTTAAGGTAGTATATGATGCCATACATGTACTTTAATAATAAATTTACTTTGAACTCTAAATCCTCTAAGACAAACTCACTGATCACCAGTTACCTTAATTTTGCCTACTACAAGAAGATTATGTACAGTAATTGAAAACCACTCATTTCCTCATGGTTTCCAAATAGCAGGTACTTACACATGCAAATTCAAATGAATTCATCTGTGGTTTCACATTTATTTGAAAATTTGTTACAATAAATGAGCCCAGTTCACTGAATTCTAAATGCCGTTTGTCCAATAAATACAGGGGCTAAATATATCTGCAAAGTAATGACTTAATAATTTGTTCAATTTCAAATGCTTTGAAAGATCTTAACAACGAAAGTGACTACCATGATTTTATTCATATTGGTCTTCTATCTCTCTCTCTCCCCCTGTCCCCCTCCCTCTCTCTCTTCCCCTCCCCTCTCCCCTTCCCCCCCCCCACTCTCTTCCCTCTCCCCTTTCCCCCCACTCTCTCCCCTCAGAGATATATATATATCTGTGTGTGGTATGTATAAATCTCTCCAACTTTTTTCTCAAAATCCCATCCATCCCAAGACTCCAGCTTGCTAAACCTCTTCTACCATCCATTACTTTGATACTTTGTCCAAATCTTGGGCACTCACTTCCAATCTCTCCTTTTCTAGCTTCTGAAATGTTAGTTTAACAACCTGGTACTGCTTCACATTGAAATATTGAACAAACATTTTGCTTTCAGGAGTAGTTAATAGTTCTCAGTTTTACCCCATCCGTGTTGTGACTGCCATAAATATATATAAAAAATGAGTGTATGATACACCATAGATAGCAAAATAATTTTTGGCAAACTTGGAATCACCTTCGCCTCGATCACATCAGAAACAACCAATGTCTCAACATCTGAATTTGTGATGTTGGCTGGTGACTTCGCGGCAAGGCCAGTGTTTTAATGTTAAGACCCACTGGGATAACTATTGCAAAATGATTTGACCGTGGAGAAAGAATTCATTGCCTGGTAAATGTTTTCATGTGAAAGCCAGCCATTGGAAGCAGAGTACTGTGGTTGAGATTTGTATTTCTCATAAAGTAGCCAACTGCGTAAAGCTGTTTGTTGTGACAGCCTTGACAAAGTTCCATTCTTAAATTTGGGTTTGGACTCCTAAAAGTTGATATCAACTATTATGTTGTTCACTTGTTTAAGCTTCATCTGAAAGCTAACTAGATTATGAGGTGACATTCTGGCTCACGAATGATTATGTTCTAATAGCAGATATCTGACCATTTTCTATTTTTAAATCACAATAGGCTTGTTATGGAATTCTGAAGGTGCCTCTGGGCAGTTGGTTGTGTCGGACGTGTGCCCTGGGTGTTCAGCCAAAGTGTTTGCTGTGTCCCAAGAGAGGAGGAGCTTTGAAACCAACACGCAGCGGCACAAAGTGGGTCCACGTTAGCTGTGCCTTATGGATACCTGAAGTAAGAAACCTACCTGAATGCCGAGCTTCAGTGAACAGCCATTTCCTCACCTTGGGATAACAGGCACTGTATACTCTTCCAAAGCACCAGGCAGAGAAAATTCATGAATTAAATAATTTCTCAGAAGAGCAGATGGGAGGTTTGACTTTGTTGCCAAGAATCTGATTGTATAAGCTAATATTCAAAAGTGTGCAGGTCAGCATTAAGGGCTTTTAATAAATTACCTCATTGGTTGGCTGTTACTTTGATCAGAATTTAGTGCTGTAGCAAACTGAACACCGCTCCTGGGTCAGACTGCAGTACAAACTTTGCAAGAGTTCACTGTGATTTGATTACAGAAAATTATGTCCTATTTTCTCATGATTTCCTGGTTTGGTAAATTAAAAATAATTATCAGTGTATATTGGAAGTTATCATGGTTAAACTACAAACAAGAAAAAATGTGCAGGTGCTGGAAATCAAATACACACAAGATGCTGGGGAAAAAGTGATGAGAAATCAGAGGAAGAAGGTAGGGGAGGGGAGGAAGAAATACAAGGTGGTCGGTGATAGGTGAAACCAGGGGGGGGGGGTCAGATAATGAGCTGGGAAGTTGATTGGTGAAAGAGCTAAAGGGTTGGAAAAGGAGGGATCTGATTGGAGAGGACAGAAGGCCATGGGAAAAAGGGAAGGGGGAGGAGCACCAGAGGGAGGTGATAGGCAGGCAAGCAGAGAAGGTGAGGGGGAAATAAGAATGGAAATGGTGAAGGTGGGAGGGGTTACATTTACCGGAAGTTCAGGAAATCGGTGTTAATGCCATCAGGTTGGAGGCAACCCAGACAGAATATAAGGTGTTGCTCCTCCAACCCAAGTGTGGCCTCATCACGACAGTAGAGTCGAGTCAAGTGAAGTTTATTGTCATTTAACTACATACATGTGTATAACATATATAATAAATATAGAAATGAGACAAAGTTTCTCTGAACCAGGGTGAAACACACATAACACATGATAACTTATGAAGGTAAGGATAAAATCTACGGATGAATCACACACAAATAACAAACTAAAGTGCATTAATATTAAATATTGTAAGGTATGGAACAGTGACACTTTGAATACCATGCGGCTGGGAGTTCAGAAGCCTAATAGCCTGAGGGAAGAAACTGTTTCTCATCCTGACTGTTCATGTTTTTATGCATCAGAGTCTGATGGTACAGAGTCAAAGAGGATGCTGGATGAATGGGTGGGATCCTTAATTACACTGAGGGCCTTGCGTATGCAGCAATCCTGATAAATGTCCCCAATAGACGGCAGGGAGACCCCTGTGATACCCTCAGCAGCTCTCAATCTTTTGTAGGGATTTCTGTTCCAGTGTTCTGCTGCTCCCAGACCAGATGATCTAGCTTGCCAGGACACTCTCAATGGTGCTCCTGTAAAATGCACTTCAGACGGGGTGGGGGGAGGCAGGAGTCTTGCCTGCTTCAGTCTCCTTAGGAAGTGGAGGCTCTGCTGTGCCTTCTTGTTCAGGGAGGTGATATTGAGGGATCAGCTGAGCTCATCTGTGATGTGAACTCCCAGGAACTTGGTGCACTTGACACTCTCTCTGTGGAGGAGCCGCGTATTTGCAGAGGGCAATGGTTCATCTGCACCCTCTGGAAGTCCACAGTGATTTCCTGAGACTTCTCCACGTTCAGGCTGAGGTTGTTGTTCTCACACCAATCCACCAGCCGCTACTTCCTCTCTATACTCTGCCTTGTCATCCTTCTTGACAAGGCTGACCACTATGGTGTCAGCTGCAAACTTGATGACACAGTTTGAGCTGAATCCTGTGATACAGTCATGTGTCAGCAGTGTGAACAGCAGCGGGCTGAGCACACAGCCTGGGTGAGTGCCAGTGCTCAGCATAATGGGACGCGAGACGTTACTGGCCACCTGGACTGACTGTGGCCTTACTGTTAAGAAGTCCAGTATCCTATTGCAGAGGGAGGTGTTAAGACCCAGTGAAGACAGTTTTCCCACCAGTTTCTGGGGTGTGATGGTGTTGAACGCTGAACTGAAGCCCATAAAGAGCAGCCTGGCTTATGAGACCCCATTTTCTAGGTGGGACAGGACAGAGTGGAAGGCAGAGGATATTGCATCGTCAATGGATCGATTTAAGAGTTAAGCAGAAGGGTCCATTGTAGTTGGGAGAAAGGCTCCATGACCAGCTGCTCAAAGCATTTCATAATGACTGACGTTAATGCCACTGGACGATTGTCATTTAGGAAGGACACTGTTGCCTCCTTTGGCACTGGAATGATGGTTGCTGCCTTGAAATCTGATGGGATAATGGATTATTCCAGAGATCTTAAATATGTCCATCAGCTGGGATGCACAGTCTTTCAGAACCCAACCCGGTATGTTATCAGGCCCCACAGCTTTGTGTGGATTGACCCTGGCCAGGGTCTTCCTCGCCTCAGCTTCAGCTGGATGGAGTGTCTGCTCCCATGGGGGAGGAGTGCCTTCCATGCCAACACTTCATCTGTGCATCAAACCGGGTGTAGAAAACATTCAGCTTCTCGGGAGTGAAGCGCCCTGCTCACTGATGCACTCGGTAGACTTGTAGTCTGTAGTCGTCTGATTTCGCTGCTCCATGCGCTGGTGTCTCTGCAATCGCAGAAGTGACCCTGAATTCTCTGAGAATGCTCCATTTTGCCTGCCTGTTGGAACGGGAAAACACTGCTGTTCCTTCCCTGAGAGTTATCTCATCTCCCACTCTAAAAGCAGCGCCGTGATCTGTCAGCCATGCATGGTACTCTGCAGTAAGCCTTGGCTTTTGATTTGCCCTCTCCTGGATGTGGTTTCTGATGGTAACATCTTCAGTACACTTCACTTGTCCTTCTGCATCCTACCTGTTTCCTCAGAAGTACCTGCCCCTCCACCAGTCTTTGTTCGTATCATTTGCAAACTTGGCTGCAAAACCATCATCTAAGTCATTGATATACAGCATAAAAAGAAGCGGTCCCAACACCGACCCCTGCAGAACACCACTAGTCTCTGGCAACCAACCAGAAAAGGATCCTTTTATTCCCACTTGCTGCCTCCTACCAATCAGCCAATGCTCTCACCATGTTAGTAATTTTCCTGTAATACCTTGGGCTCTTAACTTGGTAAGCAGTCTCATGTGTGGCACCTTGTCAAAAGCCTTCTTAAAATCCAAATATACAACATCCACTGCATCCCCTTTATCTATCCTACTTGTAATCCCCTCAAAGAATTCCAACAGGTTCCTCAGGCAGGATTTTCCCTGAAGGAAACCGTGCTGACTTTGTACTATCTCGTCCTGTGTCACCAAGTACTCCATCATCTCATCCTTAACAATTGACTCAACATCTTCCCAACCGCTGAGGTCAGGTTAACTGGTCTATGATTTCCTTTCTGGATATGCCATCAGGTTGGAGGGTACCCTGACAGAAATTAAACTTTACACTGGACTTAACATTAGCAGCACTGTCGACAGTGAAATGTTCAGGTCTCCTATACAAAGCAAGAAAAAGGACTACATATTGTGTATCGAACAGTTTCTCAGACAATGTCAGGATGGTTACATGTAACACACATCTGCAAAACAACTGTACACTACGCAGTATTATCTTTTAGTGAAGTTGTATTTGCAGCAAAGGCTTGACTGTTGGGTGAGCAGGTTATCAACATGACAGTTAACTCTTGTCAATGAGCTGGAAAGAAGGCAGGACTTATCCGGGTGAAATGTTTTCATTTCTTGGCCATAGTTTAACATTTCAGATGCATCTTGAATGATCCAAAAGATATTCTTGTGCATTGTACCCTAATTCTGAAGCTTGGCTTCATTTAAAACCAGACTTTTAAAGTGTATTGCAGAGACTATATAATCATTTCTGTGGTAGTAACCAAGAAATATCTTCCTATTCACTGTGTTTCGAGGGATTTAAACTGGATTTAAGGAACAAATTTGTGGCAGTAGAGGGAGCTATACCCTATCCTTAATAAGTGTGATGTACCTTCCTTGGGAAATGGGTAATATTTAATTAACCTAATACATCAATGGAAAATTTATTCCAGTCCACAGCCATAAGTTAAAAGCCTTTGATAATTTCACTGCTCCTCCTGACCCAAAGTTAACATTTGTTTCATTGACATTACATTTAGTTTCCATAGTTAAAGATGATTAAAGTCTGCTTAGCAGACAGAATTCGAACTTTTTTAGCTAAAGCCAAAGTATGATGTTAATGTACAACAAATTGATTAGAATTACGTTATTAGTTGATCTGTCTCTGCGTGCCATTTTTTTCTGTTCTTATTTCACATTTCTCTTCCAATATTTTATTAGTTTCTACATAGAAGTACAAAAAGATATATAAGTCAAAAACAAGATAAAATAATACCAAATACATTATATTTGAATCACACTTGCAATCTCATTACCCTATATTCATATAAATTAAATTAAATCGTAATATTGAAATGTGGTAATTTTTTATACAAAACAAGATCTAAGCTGTTTGATAAAGAAAGAAAAAAGGGGAAAAAATCCTTATCATTTATAATATAACTTTTACTTTATCCCTTAAACATTGCAGAGTTAGCTTTGGGAGAAAGGACTTGTAATTCCTTCTCACTTCTCCCCTCTCATGAAAAATCGGAGTAATTACCTCATTGAACTCCCGTCCTTTCCTCTGTCCACTTTAGAAGCTGCTTCTTCAAGCAGATCACAATCCTCTGCCCAGAGAAAGAATGAAGTAGAATTGAAACCAAATTCTGAGCCATACGTATAAGATCAATGCACCGCAGGGTGTGTCCAGTCAAACTCAAATCACATTTCAACACTGTTGAGCAGTCTGTTGGTTTGAGACTAAGTATATTCATGAATCAGAGAGGAGGTGGCGTAGACCATCCACTGGGTCAGGAGCGGAGGCCTAGAATGAAAACTTCTGTCCATAGTGGTAATGGTAGCTGGTCTGGCTGACAGCAGAAGAAAATCAAATCTCTCGGGGATAAAGGTCCCAAAAATTGAATTGCCTTTTTAAATGCCTGAACTGTATTTCCTTGTTTTCAGGTAAGTATAGGTTGCCCTGAGAAGATGGAACCCATTACAAAGGTGTCCCACATTCCTGCTAGCAGATGGGCTTTGGCGTGTAGCCTTTGCACTGAACGGACTGGGACGTGTATTCAGGTCAGTATAAGCACATGACTCTTTTTCTGATCTGTGACTACAATAAAAAAAAGTTAAAGTATTTTGCTGTGATGGGAGACTATGAAATTACCTTGTGCAACTTCCAGTTTCTTACCTCACCTGAACCACCTGTGCTATTCAGTAGAATCGTACCTTTGGGCTCTCCTAACGCTGACAACTTGTCCAGGTATTGCCTCATGCAAGCTATAAATAATAAATTCTCTTTAAAGTACCCCTGCCTCATCAGTCCGTGCTGATTCAACTATCATGATCATAGTAGCAGCACTTTCAATTTGCCTGAAGGAAGAGGAAAACATTGACGTTCTCTAACACTGCGGACAGCTTACTGATGATTACTGCCAAAGCTATTGTGTGAGGGATGAGGGGATCAAGTGAGATATTTCCAAGTTTGCTACAAAGGAAGGTGATGGTGTGCACTTTGAGCAGTATTAAAGAGCCTTCAAGGGAATGTAGTAAACTGGGTGAATGGGAAAGGACGCGGCAGATGGAGTCTAATGTGCAATAATGTGAGATCTTATTGAATATTCTTTAAATAGCAAGAGGTTAAAGACTATTGATGATCTGTGTTGTCTTGGTGTCCTTGAACATGAGTCATTGAAAGTTAATATGCAGATTAAGAAGGCAAATGGTATGTTGGCTCTTATTGCAACTGGATTTGAGAATGAGAATGTTAGTGTCTTGCTCCAGTTATATTAGGTTCAGCATATTATAAGAACATAAGACGTAGGAGTAGAATTAGCCTATTTGGCCCATTGAGTCTGCTCCACAATTTCTATGGCTGATTCATTTTTCATCTCGGCCGCAATCTCCTGCCTTCTCCCCGTATCCTTTCATGCTCTGACCAATCAAGAATCTATCAACCTTTGCCTTAAATAAAGACTTGGCCTCCACTGTTGCCTGTGGCAACGAAATCCACAGATTCACCGCTCTCTGGCTACAGAAATTCCTCCTCATCTCTGTTCTAAAAGGACACCCCTCTGTTCTGAGGCTGGGTCCTCTGGTCTTGGACTCTCCCACCATAGGAAACATCCTCCCCACCTCCACTCTATCAAGGCCTTTCACCATTCAATAGGTTTGAATGAGATCACCCCTCAATCTTCTGAATTCTAGTGAATACAGGCCCAGAGCCTGTAATATGTATAGATCTGTTCTCTCTACCTGAGGAAAGGTTTACTGGCAGTAGATGGAATGCAGCTAAGGAAAACCAGCTTGATCCCTGAGATGGCTTGTTGGTTGTTGTAGGAGGAATAAAGTCAAGTGAGTGGTATTCTCATGTTTAGACGAGTGAGGAATGATCTTGTTAAACTGCCTAGAATTCTGAAGAATTTTGGAGGTGTCTAACCAGGGGTCATAGTATCAGAATAAGAGGTCATGCATTCAGGATGTAACCCAATGGTTATTGAGTCTTTGGATTTTGTTTTACACAAGAGGACTACCTTAATTGATATTTTCAAAATGGGGATCGACATAGTTTTAGACATTAATGGAACAAGAGGGACTTAGAATCTGTGCAGGAACTTGACACTGAGGTAAGTGAATGGTGGAGCAGGCACAAGAGATGATGGTTTACTTGAGCTGCTTCTTTTCTTTCTGTTCTTAATAAAAAAAATTGGAGTGAAAATGGCATTGGTTCCCAAGCAAACAATCTGATTAGAGCTTTTGCTCCTGGTTGCTGTAAAAGTATTCCTGTTCCACAAATTGTTTCTTTTTCTTTATGACAATTATGTTGGATACATTCACATTTTGTTTATATCAGAGAATTAGGGGAGTTTGACCACTGTGTGAGCCTCGACCCACTTTGTCTAATTCTGTCCTTTATCCTTTATTTATTTTGACTTAATCACGTTTATGCCTGTCACTTCAACCATGCCACTTGGTGATAAACTCCATATTTGCAACACTTGATTCCTAATCTGTCTTTTATTAGCTTCTAGGCATACTTTCCCAGCCATTAACATTAACAGTGTTTTAATGCCACTGTCAGTGACCTTTGATGATGAGACATCAAAACGTTTATAGAATCTCAGATTCAGATTTAATCATCACTTCTACGTTGAAACGTACAGTCGTTTGCATGAACACAGCTGAAGATGTGCTGGGGCTGCCCGCTAGGTCATTCAGCTCAGAAGCAAGCCCTTCAGCTTTACACTATCCCCATTCTATTCACCCCATGTTCCTTTCAACTCTCTCAGTTTCCACCACTCACCTACAAGCTAAGGGCAGTTTACAAAAGGCAAGATCACCTAACGGCCCAGGTGTTCTTGGGATGTGATGGAGACCAGTGCGTGCTCCTCCCGAGTACCGCACTATAACACCTTCTACTTGGAGTGAGAGGTGCACACATACAGCATCCAAGGTCAGAATCAGACTCGGGTTGCTGGAACTGGGAGGCTGAAGCTGTAGAGTGGCATCACTTAATCTCTGCATGCTTTAGAACTAGCTTACTTAGGCTGTTCTTATTGAAGAAATTATTCAGTACGCATACCTTGTCACTGGGCAAAGAATTGCACAACACAAGATTTTTGCGCACACTGGTCATTACAAATTAGAGGGAGCATTGCTTGTGTCACCATCGTGTTGGCAGGGAGCTGTCACCTACAGGGAATGCAAATCCTCACTAGTGGATTAGAGCGGCTCGGCCTGCAAAATCAATCAGAAGAACTCACCTCAGTCCTTCAGCTGACGGCACAGCAGTCTGCAGCCTCTGATCAGTGAGGACGCAGAAAGCGGACTCGTCTCCCAGACTGAACACTTAAAAGCAGCCTGATTGTATTTGCTGCTGGGGGAATTCCTTGGTCTTTCTACCTTTGAATGCATTTTCCAAGAATCTAATCAACAGAAGCTCCTGGCACAGGTTGAGACCAGAAGCTCAGTGTCAGCCTCCTCTCTGAATCACAATTTCCTGTCTTCCTCCCACATGAGATATTTCAGCATAGGAACCTAGTCTGACACTTTAGTGCAGGTCTGGAGGGGTGCAATGCAATGGCAGACGCCTGGATGAGCTGTTAAACTACTCCTTACCCGTGTGTACAATGTCCTTGAAGGGATGTTTGGGGGGGGGGGGGCGTTGTTATCCCTGATATTTCTACCTCAATCTACATTTTAAAAACAGATTATCATGTCATAATGATGTCATGGTTTTTTTGTGGGAGCTTTCTTCTATCACAACAGTGACTCCTTAAGTACTTAATGGGTTGTAGACTGGGGCATCAGTAAATTAAAATATATCTTCCTGTTCACAGTGACAACAGTAAAACGGCAGAAGAGTTCACCTCCCAGCTCTCTTCCCAATGTCTGACTTACAGCATTTTCACAGTCGGGCCATTTGGTCTCATAAGACTGATGATGTTTTTACCCCATTCAGACCTGTTCCTTGTCAACCGACCACATTTGAGCCCTCCAGAATATTTCTATCATGACCTTGTCTCTCGTGCTAATTTCTAAATTCCTTCTGAATGCATCCGGGCTTTCTGCCTCGTCGTCTGCAATGTCTGGAAGTTCTGTGCTCGAACCGTTCACTTTGTAAACAAAACCCTTCTGACTTCCCCGTCTTGTATTTTTGACCCTGTAAGTGGATTCTCATGCAAAACGGGACTTCTGCCTTGGGATTGAATTGTATGGCACTGCTTTCTCTCAGCTCTATGCAATCTAAAATCGATTTTATCTGGAGCACATCACCTGAGTGAACGTCCCAGGAAAAATAATGTCAGTCACAAAATAGGATCAGGCAATTCCAGTCACAATCTCGCATTAATATATCCAATGTTTTCCCAGTGTTAGATCTGCATCTAATGATGTCAGTCACCATGGAGCAAATATTCCCACCCCTTCTGACACAAACTGCAGCTGAAGCACCTATTGTTTAACAGACACGGGATATCAAGGACCATAACACACAGTGTTTTCCACTTTGCCATGATTTTACTCCGACATGGAAAAACACAGTCTGCTGAAGCAACTCTGCAGCATTATTTTTGGCTCATAGCAGATGATTAATAACAAGTTAATCTGAAATTACCATTCTTACTACTTGAGACATCAAAGTTTTCTAACAATGCTAAAGACCTTTGGAAGCACTTGAATGTTACTTATGTATTAAGAATTATCTTAAGAACAAGTAACATGCAATAAAACCTTAAGATATTGGCTTTTCTAATTACATACCTTGGAGTGTTACCACAGTTTAGGGAGTTAAGGAGATAAGATATCACTGCATTTAAAGAAAAGTAATTTCTAATGCACTTACTAAGAAAAATGGAAACTACATTATGTGTATTGGACAAGGCGGCATTGAAGTAGGTCTCACAAATTTCATGCCAAATGTTTGAAGTTCTTTTTGTTGTTATATCAAGGTAGCTCCCACATGCGCAAATTGTTCACTTCTGATAGAGAAATATTAGTGATAAGCTTGCTGCCAAAAGAGCGTGATTGCTCAGTGGGTAAGTTCACAAACGCTATTGGTTTACTGAAGTTTGTGGTAACTTTTTAAGCTGCATTGTCACCGTTGTCATGTCATAGTTGTCTCAGTGTGGAGCTAGAAACCAGCACTGGAAGGAAGATGTTTTCACCTGGTGCATGGGTAATAAAGCCATAGCAGAATTGAAAACCATTGAGTAAATCTTTATTTTATTATTTTTCCTCTCTCTAGTGTTCAATGGCCTCCTGTATAACAGCATTCCATGTCACTTGTGCATTTGATCACAATTTGGAAATGAGGACTATTCTAGCAGAGAATGATGAAGTCAAGTTTAAGTCCTACTGCCTGGAGCACAGCAGTACTCCCACCACCTGCTCTAACAAACGGGACGAGACCCGGCAGTTCACTGCGGCCACCGATGGGATAGCTGAGGTGAATCAGAGTGAGCAGGACTTGGAGAAGGCAAGCCTTAGGAAACAGAAGCTGCAACAGCTAGAGGAAGAGTTCTATGAACTGGTGAAGCCCGCAGATGTGGCTCAGGAGCTTCAGATGTCTGATGTCTTGGTGGATTTCTTCTACCAGTACTGGAGGCTCAAGAGGAAGTCAAACTTCAACAAACCTCTCCTGGCTCCAAAAACTGACGAAGTGGACAATCTCGCCCAGCAGGAGCAGGACATCTTATACAGAAGGCTGCGGCTTTTCACCCACCTTCGCCAAGATTTGGAGAGGGTGAGTTTGAAATTTAAAGTTAATTGCATCAAATACAGACTTTTATTAACAACCATCATATTAACCCGTCAGTTAAAAACATTCGTCCTGATTACGGCTCTCAGCCCAGAAAGTTGACTGGTTATTGCTCTCCATTGATGCTGCCTGACATCTTGAGTTCCTCCAGCATTGTGTGTGTACACATGATTGAAAAGCAAGACACTGCATATACGGTCAATCTGAAATAAAAATGTAGGGTATACTCAGCATTCAGACAGAGTTAACTTTTTGGGTTGAATAATTTCCTTCTTTACAACTAGGAAGAATAGATGATAAACTAGGTTAAATTGTAGAGAGATAGTAGGAGTTGAGGCTGTGTTCTAGAGAAAGTAGCTCTCCTTGGCGATGCCGTCTTCTCACCATATCTATCATGGTTTTATTAGCTGGGCAATTGCTCCATAATAATTCATCGCTTCACCAGTAATGTGTATTCACTGGAATGAGGAGTGACCTAATGGAAACCTATTGAATGGTAAAAGGTCTTGATAGAGTGGATATGGGAGAGCCTGAGACCAGAGTACACAGCCTCAGAGCAGAGTCCTTATAAAACAGAGATGAAGAAAAATTTATTTAGCCAGAGAGTGGTGTATCTGTGGAAATCTTTGCCACACGCAGCTGTGGAGGTCGAGTCTTTATGTATATTTAAGGCAGAGATTGATTGAATCTTGATTGGTCTGGATATGAAGGGATACCGGGAGAAGGCAGAAAATTGGGGCTGAGAGGAAGAATGGGCCAGCCACGATGAAATGGCAGAGCAGTCTTGATGGGCCAAATGGCCTAATTCTGCTCCTATATCTTATGGTCTTCACAAATGCAAATGCCTTGGAAATTCTGGTTTACACATTTAAAAGGAAAAGACAGTGTTACTTCTGTCAAAGTTACTTCCAACAGAAAAGTTGAAAATACTTAGCAGGTCAGCCTGCATCAGGGGGAGGAGAAACAGAGTTAATGTTTCAAACCAAAGACCCTTTGTCAGAAATGTTGTGACGATGAGTTCTCATGAAGGCGCTTCAACTTGAAGCGTTAACTGTGCTGCTTATAGACGCAGTCTGCTGAGCTCCGCCAGCATTTTCTCTTTCTGTTTTTCTTCTAGAATTGCAGCATCTGCAGTTTCATTGGTATTCACTGAAGAGTTATTTGCATCTGGCTGGTGAAGACAGATTGCTATGCAGCATGTATCAGAGCAAGATTCAGTGAGTTAGGTGCCTTTGATTCTGTAATCTCAGGGCTGGAGAGCCCACTGGCTGTGTGGGAGGTCAGTGTTCAATAATGAACGGACAGCACTACCCCACATAACAAGAGATGCTGTGGCCCAATAACTCTTTAGTTCCACGACACTATACTTGCAGATCATTTTTATTAGCAAAGTACTTAGGTTAGTTTATGGTGACATAGGCATGCTTTGATAATAAATTTATTTTGAACTTTGAAGCTTTCTGTAACACTCCAACATATTCCTTTCAGTTTCTTGCTATATTTTTTCCAATTTATTCCCATTTCAGAATGTTGGCACCCCCAATTACCATGGTGCCTGTTCCTTGAATTTGCTTTCTCTTTTGCTTTGGGAGAATTGGATTAGTACAGTAGTGGTCGAGCTACCCTTCGCCTCAAAGGTAGAGATACTGGATGAGCAAATGATAACTGGTTACCATAGTTAGAAAAAACATTGGGCTGAGGTTACAGACAGATCTTAACAGATAGCAGAGCAGCTTAAGGAGTGGAGTGGCTACAGCTGCTCCTAATTCATATGTTGATGGTTTTGCAAGTAACTTCTAAATTCCTGACATTGAACTATCTGGGTTCTCACTATTCAAAGACACCCACAAAGTATGGAGAGCAGTCAGCCATTCAGTCTAAGAAAGCCGAAGGCTTAAAGTATGCTGGAGTGACAGTGGGAAAATTATAATTATTACCAGAGTCCCTGGCCAGTGATTGTAAAATTCCAGTTTAAAAGCTCATGACTGCCAAAGGACGTGGTTGCAGTATCCCAGAGTGGAGGAGGCTGTGAACCTTCAAGGTCAAGGCTTCTTGAAGTACAGGGTTCCCAGTACCTGCAAATACAAATGGCATTCTTGGTCTCTAACAAGAACAAGAAAGTAAAAATGGAAAAGTAGCGTAAATAAATGAGTACGCTTTGGAAGGGGGAAAAGCATTTAATGAAGTTGAATTGGTGAGTAAGTTCCCTTATCTTTTAGGAGATTTACTTCCCATTACTCTTCAGTCTCCCCTTTCTCATCCCATCCTGATGTCGTCCCACTCAATCCCAATTGTGGTTCTTTATAACTTCATTGTTGTGACCAGCTATTTGGAACAGGCGTTTGGTGGATCGTCAGGGAAGGGATGTGTTCAGGAGCTAAGGAATTGGCTTAAATGGTGTAAAGCATTTCCTGGATTCTGTGATCTCTGCTGGACTCTTTGACCACGTACTCACCCAGACTCACTACCACAGCTACGTCTCCTTCCTGGGAACTTGCTTTCATTGTTGTCTTGTTCTGCTCCAGCCCTTTCCATCCACTTGGCTTCACCTCTCACTTTCTAGCTGTCCTCCTTCCCTCCCTCCCTCCACCTCTTTATTCCCCACCGCCAGTTCCCCTCCACCACCATTCTCCTCCGTCTGGCAGAACTGGTCCTCCCTCTCAATATTTCTCCTTTGGCACCTCCTATTTCCTTCAAACAAAAGGCAAAGCCATGGGCGCTTGCTCGGGTCCCAGCTATCCCTGCATTTTTGTCGGCTATGTGGAACAGTGTATGTTCCGAGCTTGCCCTGGTATCACTCCCTAGCTGTACCTACGTTACATCGACGACTGCATTGGCGCTGCTTCCTGCATCCATGCCGAGCTCGTGAACTTCATCAACTTTGCCTCCAACTTCCACTCTGCCCTCAAATTTACCTGGACCATTCCTGATACCTCCCTCCCCTTTCTCGATCTCTCTGTCTCTGTTTATGGTTTATCCACTAATATCTTCTATAAACCCTCTGATTCTCAGTTACCTGGACTAAATCTCTTCCCACCCTGTCACTTGTAAAAATGCCATCCCCTTCTCCCAGTTCCTCCGTCTTGGCCACATCTGCTCTCAGGATGAGGCTTTTCATTCCAGAGCTAATGAGGTGTTCTCCTTCGTGCACCATCAATGCTGCCCTTATCTGCTTATCTTCCATTTCACTCACAGCTGCCCTCACCCCATCCTCCTACCTCTTTTCCTCATCTGCCACCCCACCTGCCTCCGCATCCAGCACATAATTTCCCATAACTTCTGCCATAAGAACAGGATCCCAGCACCAAGCACATCTTTCCCTCCCTCAATTTCCTCAAGGTTTGCTCCCTACACGACTCCACTGTCTGTTTATCCCTCCCCACTGATCTCCCTCCTGGTACTTATCCTTGCAAGTGGAACAAGTGCCACACCTGCCCCTACTCCCCTTCCCTCACCACCATTCAGAGCCCCAAACAGTCCTTCCGGGTGAGGTGACACTTCACCCTGTATGTTGGGGTCATCTACTATAATCAGTGCTTCCGGTGTGGCCCCCTATATATCAGTGTGACCCGACGTAGATTGGGAGACCGAACACTTATGCTTCCTCCGCCAAACAAAGCGGGATCTCTGGGCAGCCATCCATTTCAATTCTACTTTCCATACCTATTCCAGCATGTCAGTCCATGGCCTCCTCTACTGTTGTGATGAGGCCACACTCGGGTTGGAGGAGCAACACCTTATATTCCATCTGGGTAGCCTCCAACCTGATGGCATTAACATCAATTTCTTGAACATCCGTTAATTGCCCCCCCCCTTCACCATTCTCATTCCCATTTTCCTCTCTAACCTTATCTCTTTACCTGCTTATCACCTCCCTCTGGTGCTCCTCCCCCTTCCCTTTCTTCCATGGCCTTCGGTCTTCTCCTATCAGATTCCCTCTTCTCCAGCCCTTTATCTCTTTCACCAATCCACTTCCCAGCTCTTCATCTCACTCCTCCCTCTTATGCGGTCTCACCTATCACCTACCACCTTGTATTTCTTCCTCTCCTCCCCCCACCTTTTTAGTCTGACTTCTAATCTCTTTTATCCAGACCTGATGAAGGGTCTCGGCCTGAAACGTCGACTGTTTACTATTTTCCATAGATGCTGCCTGGCCTGCTGCGTGTGGCTTTGGATTTCCAGCATCTGCGGACTTTCTTGTGTTTATTCAAAGTTCATTCTATTGGAAATCTGGAACGTGAATTTGTGAGCTGCTTTGTAGAACTTACTTGCAGTGGGAACACGTTATAAAATCACAATGAATATAGAGGTATACGTGGGTTATCATCATGTCATAGTTCACTATCTAATGCCACATAATTATATACGTTGTCATTGTCCTCTGACTGAAATGAGATCAAACAGACAAACACCTTTTTTAATAACATTACATATGCTTCTAAAGATCAGCCAAAGGAAGTGATGCCTCATTACAGTTAATTGCTAACTCTGTAATGAAAAGCAAATGTCCTTATTTTTTGATGTCATTTACACAACAGTTATTTGGAAATTATTGAGTCAGAGAAAAAACAAATCAGTGAACACTTCAGGAGGGCTGGCATTGAATGTACTTGTGTTTCTGAACGAGGTGGGAGAGAAGTGGAAACAGTCAATGCCCTGGATACCAAGTAACGGCATAATATGACATGAAGGAGTCATTAGCTTTGCCACGCACATTGTGCAGATGACTGTTGTTGCATCACTGTCGTTGGAAGCACAGAATTTTGGTGCCTAATAAAATAATACTTGACCTTTTGAAATGGAAATCAGCATGATGGTAGTGCCTTATGGCTTGGAAGTTAAGAATGCCCAATTTGGGCATCCAGGAGAGTGTAAGCAGTCCACTTTATGTGCGGTTCTGCTTTTGAAGGCCAGTTATGTGGATATGGGATGGAACACATCTGAATTCTAGGCCTTTGTTCTGCACTTGAAGGCCAGCGATGTGGACATGGGACGGAGGATATCTGAAGTCTAGGACTCTGTTCCACTTTTGAAGGCCAGTGATGGGACGGAGGACACCTGAAGTCTAGGCCTCTGTTCCACTTTTGAAGGCCAGTGATGTGGATGTGGGTCGGAGGTCATCTGAAGTCTAGGCCTCTGTTCCACTTTTGAAGGCCAGTGATGTGGATGTGGGTCGGAGGACATCTGAAGTCTAGGACTCTGTTCCACTTTTGAAGGCCAGTGATGGGACGGAGGACATCTGAATTCTAGGCCTCTGTTCCACTTTTGAAGGCCAGTGATGGGACAGAGGACATCTGAAGTCTAGGCCTCTGTTCCACTTTTGAAGGCCAGTGATGTGGATGTGGGACAGAGGATATCTGAAGTCTAGGCCTCTGTTCCACTTTTGAAGGCCAGCGATGTGGACATGGGACAGGGGACATCTGAATTCTAGGCCTCTGTTCCACTTTTGAAGGCCAGCGATGTGGATGTGGGTCGGAGGACATCTGAAGTCTAGGCCTCTGTTCCATTTTTGAAGGCCAGCGATGTGGACATGGGACAGGGGACATCTGAATTCTAGGCCTCTGTTCCATTTTTGAAGGCCAGCGATGTGGACATGGGACAGGGGACATCTGAATTCTAGGCCTCTGTTCTGCACTTGAAGGCCAGCGATGTGGATTTGGGACAGAGAAGATCCTGAGTCCGGACTCCCACTCTGCACTCCAAGTCCAGCAATGTTGGTGGGTGATTGTGGATGTTGGACTGTGCCAGCTGGGGCCTGAGATCAAATGTCGGTACAAGAGGAGGAACAAGAGTCTTCGCGCCCATCGCCTGGATTTCAGCATCCTGTCATCAGCTAGGCCGGGTTTTGAAACTGACGATCGAAATCCAAAGGTCAGTCGGAAGGCTGGAAGTGAAGCTTGGAGACTTTAGGTCTGGCCGGCAGCCTGTCCAGGAGTTGAAGGACTGTCAGTGTATGTGGGTGGGGGGGAGGAAATGGAGGAAGGTTATACACAGTAGTAACGTTCTCGTTTGGAAATTCATTTTGTTTAATAAGATGACTACATACTCAATTAGCTTTGTACATTGTCATTCAGTAAGAAGAGGATGCATTAGTGCCTGGTGTCACGGAACGCAGGAGTAGATGTCCACTCTGGCAACTTCACAGTAATGATAGGCAAATGAAAGTCCAGTCTCCTGGGAAGGGGGAGGTGGGATTGAGAACTGAACATCAGTCACTGAAAATGTGCATTGTTCCTCAAGTACCCAGCTTGAGGGCACCTTTACATTTGCTGTTAGCAAGCTCAGAAAATCTGACACCATAGAATCCAGGCAAAAGTATTGCTTCTGCATTTGATTAGTTAGCATTCAGTTGAAACCCAAAGAGAGAATGGTATCATGGTATGACATTCTGTCATCCTGACTGGGTCAATATTTGATACTAAGCTAGGCTGATAAAGGGAAAGCCTCCGTCACCGAGAGTGCTTATTCTTTCTGAAGTGAAATGTTCAATCTGAAGGCCACTCAAAAGATGTGCCCAGTAGTCCAACATCAAGTGGACATCTGGTAAAATACGTCACAGCAATTAGAATTTTTATGCACTTTCATAACAAAATCATCATCCTCTTTAAGAGGGCATGTATATTTTCACTACGCATACACTCAGTGGCCACTTTATATATACCTGTTCACATGCTTGTTAATGCAAATATCCAATTGTGTGGCAGCAACTCAATGCACAAAAGCATGCAGACGTGGTCAAGAGGTTCAGCTGTTGTTCAAACCAAACATCAGAATGGGGAAGAAATGTGATCTAAATGACTTTGACCGTGGAATGATTGTGATCCACAGAAGCTGCTGATCTCCTGGGATTGTCACGCAAAACAGTCTCTGGAGTTTACAGAGAATGGTGCGAGAGACAGTCAGCATCCAGTGAGCGGCAGTTCTGTGGACGTAAGCACCTCGTTAATGAGAGGTCGGAGGAGAATGGCCAGACTGGTTCAAGCTGACAGGAAAGTGACAGTAACTGAACCAACCAAGCTTCAGAAGAGCATCTCTGAACACATAACACCTTGTGGATGGGCTGCAGCCGCAGAAGTCCGTGAACATACACTCAGTAACCTAATAAAATGCAACTGCAGGTCAGAACAAATTAGGTAGGACGTTGTTCCCATGCAGAACATGGTAAGGCGGTAAGGCAGAAAGGCAGAGAGAGAGATTATGTTGTTCTGTTACAGCTACAACTCTTCAGCCCACACCTGCTGTTGACAAGACTTGACTAGGAGTGCAGCCTCACTCGATAGGTCCTTTATAATGCTGAGGAAATCTTACCTTGCTCTTGAGACAGAACTTAAATGACTTTTATTCAATATCCAAGCTAAGTTAAGTTTAATCTGAATGTTTGATGCCTCCAATTAGAAATTGTTCCATTTCCCATGACTCGCGTTGTGTATATTAATGAATCGCAGCTTTGGGATATGTAACACATTCTCAAATGCTTCAGAAGTTATTATCAGACGCCAGTGAATTTGGTAGCTCAGGTTAACAAATCAAATGAGAGGCACTAAACCTTTGGTGAATTCATGGTAATCAGGATCAACAGTATATAGAGCAGAGAACCAGTACAAGGAACAAGCTTTTCAGCCTAGAATCTTCTGCTGAACCAATTAAACTAGTAATCAATGGCTAACTAAACTAATCTCTTCTGCCTACACCAGGTCCATATCCCTCTATTTTCCTCACATTCATCTGCCTGTCTAAATGTCTCTTAAAAGTCCCTGATATTTCTACCTCTACCACCACCCCGGACAGCGTATTCCAGGCACTCACCACTCTCTATGTAAAAACTCCTGCACTTCACATCTCCTTTGAAATTACCCCCTCTCACCTTAAATGCATGCCCTCTGGTATTGAACATTTCAGCCAGAGGAAAAACAATACTCTCTGTCTATGCCTCTCATAATCTTATAAACCTCTGTCTGATCTCTCCTCAGTCTCCGCCGCTCCAGAGAAAACAGCACAAGTTTGTCCAGCCTCTCGTGATAGCACACGCCCTCTAAACCAGGCGGCATCCTGGTCAACCTCTTCTGCTCCCTCTCCAAAGCCTCAGCATCTTTTCTATAATGGGGTGACCAGAACTGTATGCAGTACTCCAGATGTGGCCTAACTAGAGTTTTATAAAGCTGCAACATGACTTCCTGACTAGTGAACTCAATGCCTGGACTAATAAAGGCAAGCAGTCTTAACCACCCTATCAACCTGTATAGCTACTTTCAGGGACTTATGAACTTGGACCCCCTTACCCCATGATCCCACTGTTCATCAACACTGTTAAGGTCTTGCCCTAACTCTGTATTATATCTTTGCATTTGACCTACCAAGGTGCAGCACTTCACATTAGGCCAGTTAAACTCCATCTGCCATTTCTCTGCCCATGTCTGCAACTGCTCTATATGCCACTGTATTCTTTGCCAGTCTTCTACACTATCCACCACACAACCTATTGTATCATCTGCTAACATAATAACCTACCCATCTACATTTTAATTTAGGTAATTTATATACATTACAAACAGCAGAGGTCCTAGTACAGATCCCAGTGGAACACCACTAATCACAGACCTCCATTTAGATCAAGTCCCTTCAACCACTACCATTGTCTTCTGTCAGCAAGCCAGTTCTGAATCCAGACAGTCAATTCACCATGGACCGCATGTATATTAGTCTTCTGAATGAGCCTCCCATGATGGACCTTGTCAAACAGCTTATGTGAACGTCCATGTGAACAATATCCACAGCTCTACCTTCCATCAATCACCCTCGTCACTTTGTCAAAATGTCTCAATCAAGTTAGTTTGACAAGACTTGCCTGCATAAAGCCATTGCTGATTCTGCCAAATTAGGTCATGGTTTTCCAAATGCTTCCGCGACCTTGCCTGTGTCTAGAGAGGACACAAAGAAATTGGTCAAGGCCCCAGCAATCTCTTGCCTGCCTCTTTCAATAACCTGGGGTATATCCCATCAGGCCCTGGGGACATCCACTTTATTGCTCTTTAAGATGCCCAATATTACTCCTCCTTTATCTCAAAATGCCCCAGCGTATCAATACACTCGCACTGATCTCCCTCTCCTCCACATTTGTCTTGGTAAATACTGATGAAAAGCACACATTAAGGACCTCACCCACATCGTCCTCTTCTAAGCAAATGTTCCCCTCTTTATCCTTGAGTGGTCCTTCTCTCTCCCTAGTTATCCTCTTGCTCTTGATGTATGTATACAACGCCTTGGGATTCCCTTTGATCATACTTACCACAGACCTTTCATGGTCCCTCTTGGCTTTCCTAATTCCCTTCTTGTGTTCTTTATAATCCTCAGAAGCTGTTTGATTCTTGCTTCTTAAGCTTTACATACTCCTTTTGCCTCTTGACTAAATTCATCAACTCCCTCAACATCCAGGATTCTCTTACCTTTGTCCTGTAGTCTGTGCAATTGATCTTCAAACACCCTCCACACGTCTGATGTGGACTTGCCCCACAAATAGGTGCTCTTCATTAACTTTTCCTTGTATCATATTTCTGCCCAGGCTCGCACGTGGGGCCGGGAATAATAGAGACTGCTACCTGCTCTTCACCCTCTTTCCTAACTCCCGATACTCACTGCGCAGGACCTCTTGCCCCTTTTTATCATTGGTATATAAGTGTCATCGTCCACACGTTGTTCAGTTGTAGTTCATCACGCTCTGCCACCAGCCTACTCACATTTACTGATGGTGCATTTCCCCATAAAGAGCAGTTGGAAGCTAATAATGATGTGTGCTATGGATTCTGAACACTTACAAACAGCTTTTTGTCATGGTTAGATCTCATCAACCCATCAATCCATCTCCTTGTACATCACTTTTCATGCTTGTATCAACTTGCTATTCTGAGCTCGCTCGTGGTTTCCATGTGTAGGCAGTTAATAGTCAGTCATATGGAAGCAGATGGAGAGGCTTTCAAATCTGACTGCAGTAATCCCACCACATATAAACTATCTCTTCCAGCCTTTGAATTTGTGTTATTTTCAAAAACTAGTATCTTGCATATCTTTATAGCCCTAATATTGTTAACTGTGCACGAATATTGACCTAACAGTACAGTAATATTGCTACTGCTAGTGAACAGAGTTATCAGGTCTTGCAGTACTCATACGGATGACAGTCAGAATTATCATCTTCGTTTTTACTCATGAATCTTATCACAATTCATCATCTTTGGTAACAGTCACATCACAAAGCCACCAAGATCAGTTTTGCCTTGGCATGGCTAACCATCAGAGATTTCATTACAAACAAACATTTTAAATCATTGCAGTTCCTTAATTATGCCATTACTGAACTATTATTAATTATTATGATGCTGCAAGATTTTTTTAATTACACATTGCTTATTTATAGTTACTACTATAATGTGACATCATTATTAAACAGCTGGATGCTTTTAGAGCTGTATATTGATATTGAGTGCCTCTCACACTAAATTTCAGATCGTCGCTGGAGAGGAAGTTACTTTTTTTCTCCCTTCATCCATGTTTCTGTCTCTCAGCTTCACCAGTCCTGGTTGTCTACTTCCAGGTCCCTGTTTGTATCTGTCCACAAGCTGGAACCAAAAACAAAAGTAGTAGTATCTCTTCTGGACCTCACACTGTCCTTCATAGTTAAAAGTCATCAAAGATCAGCCACTTCTCTGTGGATAAAGACAGAAAATGCAGAACATATTCAGGTTAGGAAGCATCTATTGAAAAAGGAAGAGAGTTCACACTTCAGGTCAGCTCTCCTTCTCCTATTTTTCTGACCAACCTTCTAAGAGATGGCCAGAGAAACCTTTTATTTGTCAGCATAACACCATCCCTGAGTGGAAAATACCAGGCCAACCTGAATGTATTGGGGATAATTATTTCTTCTATTTTAGAGATAGAGCACAGTACTTGAGCCAAGGGATGAAATTAGTCAGCTGTTAAAGTGGGGTATTCCTATCTGGAGGTGAGTGTTTTGAAACAAAATTCAAAACCTACCTTTAAAATAGGCCTTAGAACTGATTGTTGGGTTGTACTAATGGAATGGAGTGCGATCATTTCATTAACCAAGTTATCATGGAGTAAAAATCAAATTCCTGGTACAAAGTAATTGGTAATTTGTTTGTGATTTGAGCAAATGGTATAAGATTTCAAGCATCCTTTTCACTTTGGGAGCTTGAAAGTACTTAAGGGTAGTTGTACCATTGGTTAATTGGCATGCCCAAATGAAGAAGTGACATTCCCTTTGGGGTTAAAGCTCGTCTGTAAAATAAATAAATCTCTGCTTGGACTACTAGACAATTGAATTGAATAAAACGATTCTGGAGCAAAAGGTAGACTGCTGGAAGAACTCAAGAGTGTCAGGCAGTATCAGTAGAGGCAAAGAGATGGTCAGCATTTCAGGACAAGACAATGCTTCAGGAGTGTGTTGAGGGAAGATGGTCAGCTTATAACAGTATGAGGAAACAAGGGTTGATGAGTGAATTGTGGAACCAGGTGGAGTTGGGTGAGGGAAGGGAAGAGGGAGGGTAAAGACAGAGGCTGGTAGGGGATAGATAGATGGAACCAGGTAAGGGAAGGATGATGCCACAAGGTGGGGGGTAGGAGTGGAAAGATGAGCCAATAGAGAAGAAACCCAAGTAAATATGTAGGCTGGGTGATGGAAACAGGTGTGAGGGAGGTGTCTGGTTCCTTCTGCCCATTGTCCCTCACCTCATTTGGTTTGATCTATCACCTACCATCCTCTGTCTCACACCTCCCCGTCATTTCTCTATCCTGGCTCTTTCGCTCTACGCTCACAGTCTAGATGCAGATCCTGAACTGAAACCTTGACCGTCCTTTTGCCTCCACAGGTTCAAGTTAAAAACAGGTTCCTGAAAGTAAAGACAACTTCAGTAGAAATAGTTAAAGCATCAGACTTCCAAAACACGTTGCCAAGCTCTGTCATGGAATGTGATTCAGGGACAATTGAAAGCTCCTTTAAAGGAACTTTTAGCCCATGATAGATTAAAGTAGTGGACCAGCATCTAGTAAAGCACCAAGTACTTTGAGTCACTGTGACAGGAGCACAGAAGCAAAGCACAAAGTGCAGAAAGAGTGTGCAGTGGTCCAAACAACTCACAGACCACTTTTGTAATAACCATCTACCCCACTTGTCCCAGAGCCCATCCCACTTAGGATTCAGTAGGCATCCCAGAACCCACAGAACCAAGATGAGAGCAAGCCACTCTCAACCCTACAGAGCTATCTAAGAAGAACAGATTTGTCTTTTTCTACCCTTTTGGCATTAATATAGTGTTGCATTAGGTGTAGATCATTGTTTCCACGTGCTCTTTCTGAGAAAGTTCCACAGTAAATACATCGCATCAATTGTGTTTAAAATTGTGTTTATAGTACACTTCTTGTGTGCTGATTGAACCTTTTAGGAAACAAGATTTTATGAAGGCCTTCTATGTGTTTATTGAGCAAGGTCATTACTTTATATTCTGTCTAACAGAATTTCATGCAACCTTGTCAGTTTGAATTGAATTGACTTTATTTCTTACATCCTTCATAAACACGAGGAGTAAAAATCTTTATGTCTCTGTCTAAATGTGTAATTTATAGTAATCTGTAATAAATAGTATGTACAACAGGACAGTCAGTATAACATAAAAGTACAATTGTATCAGCATAAATTAATCAGTCTGATGGCCTGGTGGAAGAGCGAGGCCTGTTGGTCCTGGCTTTTATGCTGTGGTACCATTTCCCAGATGGTAGCAGCTGGAACAGTTTGTGGTTGGGGTGGCTCAAATCCCCAATGATCCTTCGGGTCCTTTTCACACACCTGTCTTTGTAAATGTCCTGAATAGTGGGAAGTTCACATCTACAGATGTGCTGGGCTGTCCACACCACTCTCCGCAGAGTCCTGCGATTGAGGGAAGTACAGTTCCCATACCAGGCAGTGATGCAGCCAGTCAGGATGCTCTCAATTGTGCCCCTGTAGAAAGTTCTTAGGATTTGGGGGCCTACACCAAACTTTTTCAACCGTCTGAGGTGAACGAGGCACTGCTGTGCCTTTTTCACCACAGAGCCGGTATGTACAGACCATGTGAGATCCTCGGTGATGTGGATGCTGAGAAACTTAAAAGCTGTTCACCCTCTCAACCCCAGATCCATTGATGTCAATAGGAGTTAGCGTGTCTCCATTCCTCCTGTAGTCCACAACCAGCTCCTTTGTTTTTTAATATTGTTCTGTTCTAATATTGAAAGTATGAAGAATGCAAAGAAGTAATATACTATCGGTAATAATTATACTTGTTTGATTCAACAGGTTAGAAATCTTTGCTACATGGTGACACGAAGAGAGAAAATGAAACGATCAGTCTCCAGGCTTCAGGAACAAATATTCCACCATCAAACCAAACTGATAGAAGAAAATCTCCATCGAGGTAGGGCTTTGTTAACTCAAGTGTCATCATTCACTGAAAACTAAAGATACTGTAGATGCTGGAATATGGAATGGAAAGCAATGGCGGAAGAACTCAGCCGGTCAAGCAGCATCTATAGAGGCAAAATGTATAAATCGATGTTTTGGGTTGAGATCCTTTTGCAGGGTCCTGATCTGAAGCATCATCTTACACCTTCTGCCTCCCTGTATGCTGTTTGACCTGCTGAGTTCTCACACCATTCCATTATTTTTCTTGTCCTCATTCTACTTTCATCCCTTTTTCTAAGCCATGTGTGCTGGAGTCATGGAAACAGGCCAGTCATCCCAATTCATCCACTGGACACCTTTCCACGTGAATCCCATCTCCTAGCACTTTGTCCATTGCTCTCTATGCAGAGTACAGGCTTCCCCTGCTGTCCGCAGGTAGAGCGTTTCTATGAAACCGAAATGTCGTAAAGCGAAGAAGCAATATGGGAAAAATTTTTGAGCGTTCCCAGACTCAAAAAAAAATAACCTACCAAATAACACACAAAACCTAAAATAACACAAACATATAGTAAAAGCAGGAATGATATGATAAACACACAGCCTATATAAAGTAGAAATATTATATGTGCGGTGTAGTTTCACTTACCAGAATCAGGAAGACAGCGAGCTAAAACCGATTTGTAGGAAAAAATCGGCACATACATGTATGTGCACACACCTACCCGCGCAAGGCGTCACTGGTCATGGTAGTCTTCCTCGGGGTAAACACACGTTTAAAGCGGGCATTTTCTCTCATAACAGCGGAAATCATCTTTCGATCAGCAAAGACAGATATTAATGTAGGTCTTTCGAAACAGCGAGGTGTCATAAAGTGAATGTTTGAAAAACAGGCGCCACCTGTACTTATCTAGACACTTACGCAATGGTGTCAGTGACCCAGCTTCAACTGCTGTCTTAGGCAGTGCATAGTTATTATGTAAGCAAATAAAGCAACAAATTTGCTCACATAATGACCACACAAATAGCAATAAGGAAAATGCTTAGGAAATATATTTGGTTGAGGAATGATTGCTAGCCAAGACAGTAATGAACCTGAAATCGTGTCTAGACTCCAGAGCTTTCCAATTTCAGTGCAAGAGTCAAGTAAGTACTGGGTCAGGGCTGATACTGAGGACTGATTGCACAGATTCCTGTCACTTCGTAGCAGCACAGTAGTGCGTTGGCGAGTCCTAGCGGTCACCAATTGGGTTTTACATTCCTGCCACTGTCTGTGAGAAATTTGTGCGTTCTCCCCGTGACTGCATGGGTTTCCTCCAGGTTTTGGGTTTCCTCCCACATTCCAAAGATGTGTGGTTAGGGTTGATGAGTTGTGGGCATGCTAAGTTGGCGCCAGAAGAGTTGTAACACTTGTGGGCTGCCCAACACAACCCTCACTGATTTGTTTTGATGCATTCGATGCATTTCTCTGTATGATTTGATGCACAAGTGAGAAATAAAGCTAATGTTTTAACCCCTTTCTGAGCCTTCCTGCAACACAAAATTCATTACTTCTTCGCAATTCTATAATTACATTTAAAACACTCCATAAAGGAATTTTGGTTCTCATATAGAATCATGAAATTTCCTTCAAGATTCTGTGCAAACTGGAGTAAGATCATTGGAATCTAAATGGGTTCTACCTCATTGATAAAGTAATAGGCTATCGGAAAGCTTCAAGTACAACTGGTGAATATTGGAAACAGTTCATCTTTAAGTCCCAACAACCAATAATGTTTGACGACATAGATCAAAGTTGCCCTTAAAGGAACATGTTCAATTTCCTTTTCTAGGATATTAGCCTAGATGAGAAGGAGGTGTAACCATTGATGGTGGAGCGATAATAAAAGTAAACTAAAGGAGAGTGCTGTTGGTTGATTTTCTAAAATCAGACTATTCTCTTCCCTAATTGCCCAGCAGCTGATTAACTCACTCTGTGATGGTGATTGATCTAGATGAAATTGCATTTGGAGACCACTTGGAGTAACTTGCACAGGTGAATGCTGCAGTTGTTCCATGCCTACTGTGTCTCCTAAGTGTGAGTTATTTTGTTTGTCGTTGTGTGAGAGCCAATATTGGCCACAAAGTCTGAGAGAATTCCATACTTTTATTCAGCAAAGTATTCTTGGATATGAAGTCAGTCAGGTTTGGGGATCCAAAATACTGAAATCACTGAAACCTAATGGAGCAGTAAAGAAAATAAATGATGTAATTGGAGCATTGGCCTTTGTCTGAGAGGAGACGACTGGGATACTGCCAAAGCACAGTCAGGATGAGGACAACCGTTTCCATGCTGTGCCCCTATGTGCCCCAATGAAATTTCCAATTTCATTGGAAATTGTGCAGTGGATTTCGGATTTCGGACACAAGTCAATGCTGAAAGGGTTAAACTACAAAGTGAGTTCAAATCCGTGCTCAACGATCCTTCCGATTCGAGCCAGGCACTTCTTGGATGATGTTAGCTTCTTCCCTAGACAGTTGATCTGAAGCTCTTCCAGAAAGCTTTTTTAACAGTGCTTGAACCCATGAATATTACCTTATCATTCATCTTTTGCACTATTTATCTATCTTGTAACTTCGGGTAATTTTTATGTCCTGCACTGCTGCAGCAAAACAACAAATTGCATGACATTTGTCAGTGATAACAAACCTGATTCTGCAAATCAATGAGTCAGACTGCTTCAGAAGAGGGAAATGGATAGTTGATGTTTTGGGCCGTGGTCCTTTGTCTGGGCTGTTTCAAGGCTTTACTTCCAGTTGTCTTTGTCCTTCTACATAAGTATTCTGATCACAGGCTGCCATCTACTCAATTTCCCTGAGATTCATTCAGTTCATTTGCACCTCGAAACTGACCTTCCCACCACTTGTCCAGATCATTAATAAAACTGTTTGCACCTCCAAAATATCTCTAATCAATGACCCTGCCCTGAAACCCTTGTCCATGCTGTTGTCACTCTGAACTTAACTATTAAAATGCAGTCTCGACCCAGCAGCCTCGTTGTGCCTTGAGGATATTCATAACGCGGTTATCCATATTTTAACTGGCATCAAACATGTCCACCTATCTCTTATATTGGATCTAACTTTAATATTTAAATTCTTATTCTTATTTTTCAACTTTACAGAGTCTTACCCCTTCCTGTCTCTGTAAGTTGAAGTTTAATTGTCAATCAACCATGCACAAATGCAGCCAAATGAAACCGTGTTCCTCCAGGGCCAAGTTGCAAAACACAGTACCAGCAATCATAAACAGCACAAGGCACATATAAGGACAATAGCAGTAAACATATAGCCACAAAAATAATCATGTAGCCCGCTTCCCTGGTGTCCTGTAGACTGATGTGGCATGGGATGTTGTTGGCAAGAACAAGCCTACAGCAGTCTGATCATCACACACTAGGGCAGCACTGATGGGGGTCCCAGCCCCCAACCCTGCATGGATGCCCACTGCGCCACACCGACCCCGGCATCTCCTAGCCGTAGCACAATGGCTTGATCCATGCAACAACCGAGGCCTCGCAGCTCCCCGCCACCGTGTAACTTCCATCTCCAAATTCCTCCAACACTTCACCCCTTCAGTTCTGCTCCTGTTCTGTCATTAACATGTATGTTTCCATCTTTTAGGATACACATTAATTATTGATACACATTGATTTCAAGATAAATATTTATCCTCAAGTAGAAGGGTCAAAGTTGCATATCCTTCTCCAAAGCCATGTTTATTTGTAGGAAGATATCCCTCATTCTTTATTCCAAACCAGTTGTAAAAAAAGCCAACATACTATTTTCTTCCTAATTGCTGTTCATATCTACATATCAATTTTGTGGGGTTTTTTTTACAAGGACACCTAAATCTCTTCAAACACCATCTAATATCAAATAATGTGAGGCTCTGTAATCTTTTTTGATCAATTTTTGTCATCCTTGTCTATCTCCTTGAAATCACTCCTTCAGCTCTTCCTTGTCATCTGCTCTAATAGCTCTTTGGTGTTTGGGGATCAGATCTTGTTTGATTATACTTTTGTGATGTTCTTTTGGCATGTTCCAGGAGGCATGGGATCCAGGCAGATTTGACTGCGTGCATTCAGAGTTGACTTGTCCATAGAAGGCAGAGAGTGGTTGTACATGGAGCATATTCTGCCTGGAGGTTGGTGACCAGTGGTGTTCCACGGAGATCTGTTCAGGAGCCCCTGCTTGCAGATGCTGTAAAAGGTTATTGTAGGTTTCAATGGGACATTGACAGAATGTAGAGCTGGGCTGAGAAGAGGCAGTGGGAGTTCAGCCTGGAAAAGTGTGAGGTGATTCACTTTGCAAGGTCGAATCTGAAGGCAGAATACAGGGTTAATGGCAAGGTATTGAGCAGCGTGGAGGAACAGGGGGATCTTGGGGTCCGTTTCCATAGATCCCTCAAAGTTGCTGTGCAAGTTGACAGGGTTGTTAAGAAGGCATATGGTACGTTGGCCCTCATTAGTATTGGATTGGTCCGCAAGGTAATGTTGCAGCTCTATAAAACCCTGATTAGACCACACTTGGAATATTGTGTTCAGTTCTAGTTGCCTCATTATAGGAAGGATGTAGAAGCTTAAGAGAGGTTGCAGAGGAGATTTACCAGGATGCTGCCAGGATTACGGAGCAGGTCTTATGAAGATAGGTTCAGTAGCCTCGGGGTTTTCTCTTTGGAGCGAAGGAAGATGAGAGGTGACTTGATAGAGGTGTACAAGATCATAAAAGGCATATATTGAGTGGATAGCTGGAGACCCAGGGCAGAAATAGCTAATATCAGGGGGCATAATTTTAAGGTGATTGGAGGAAAATAAGGGGCAAGAGAGTGGTGAGTGTGTGGAATGTACTGCCGGGGATGGTGGTAGAGGCAGGTACATTATGGATATTTAAGAAACTTAGATAGGCATATGGATGATAGAAAAATAGAGGGTGGGTTAGAATAATCTTAGAGTAGGTTATAAAGTTATCACATCATGAGCTGGAGGGCCTGTATGTACTATAATGTTGGATTTTCTACGTTCAGCTGCATTAAATATACTAAATAAATGGAAATTGTTATTGGTATAGGAAACTGAGAGAAGTTGAAGGTCATGGCCAGTTCATTTGTATCCTCAAAAAAAAACCGTGTCCCCCTTGTCCTCACCTATCACCCCACCAGCCTCCAGATCCAGCATATTATCCTCCGCAACTTCCACCACCTTCAACAGGACCCCGCTACCAAGCACATCTTTCCCTCTCTACCCCTCTCTGCTTTTCACAGGGATCGTTCCCTCTGCGACTGCCTGGTCCACATGTCCCTCCCCACAGATCTCCCACCTGCCACTTATCCCTGCAAGCGTAAGTGCTACACCTGTCCTACACATCCTCTCTTACCACCATTCAGGGCCCCAAACAGTCCTTCCAGGTGAGGCAACACTTCACTTTTGAGTCTGTTGGGGTAATCTATTGCATCCGGTGCTCCCGGTGTGTCCTCCTCTACATTGACGAGATCCGACGCAGATTGGGGGACCGCTTAGTCGAGCACCTACGCTCCGTCTGCCGCAACAGACAGGATCTCCCGGTTGCCACTCACTTCACATTCCCATTCGGATATGGCCATACATGGCCTCCCCTGCTGCCATGATGAGGCCAAACTTTGGTTGGAGGATCAACACCTCATATACCGTCTGGATCGTCTCCAACCCCTTGGTATGAACATCAAATTCTCCAACTTCCGGTAATTCCCTCCCTCTCCCTTCCCCCATCCCACCTTCACTCTGTCTCCTCTTCTAGCTGCCTATCACCTCTCATGACTCTGCCTTCTTCTACTCACTGGAAAGCAGCCACTGAGTGAGTGGGCCAGTGAAGGAGTGGAGATTTGAGGCTTTGACTCGAGAGATTCTGGCAGTTTTGGCAGTTGGACTGTGCAATCAAGTCAATCAAGATTTGAATAGCTCAGCAGAAAGCCGTTGATTAGACAATCAAGATTTGAATAGCTCAGACTCAGCAGAAAGCAGCTGATTGGGCAATCGAAGTCAGGTGACCAAGCAGTTTGAAAAGCTCAAACAAATAAATAGAGGGTTACCTCAAGCGGAGCGGCCTGTGGAAAGCGGCCACTGAAGGAGTGGAGATTTGAGGCTTTGACTCGAGAGGCTTCGACGAGAAGAGGCTGAGGACGAGCTTCACTCCAAGTGAGGTAAGGCCGGCTAAATTCCTTTCAAAGGAGAAAGTTTCAAAAGTTGAGGCAAGTATTGGGTAGGTCATGGCAGCTGAGATCGGCCCTGTGGTTTGTTCATCCTGCAGCATGTGGGAAATCAGGGATACTTCGAGTGTCCCTGATGACTGTGCAGAAAGTGTGTCCAACTGCAGCTTCTGGCAGAACGCACTGAGCATCTGGAGCTGCAATTGGATTCATACTGGAGCATCCGCAATGCTGAGAAAGTAGTGAATAGCACGTTCAGTGAGTTGGCCACACCGCAGGTAAGGGCTACACAGGCAGAAAGGGAAGGGGTGGCCACTAGACAGCGTAGCAGTAGGCAGGTAGTGCAGGAGTCCCCTGAGGTCATCTCCCTCCTAAACAGATATACTGTTTTGGATACTGTTGGGGGAGATGTCTCATCAGGGGAAGGCAGCAGCAGTCGAGTTCATTGCACCATGGATGGCTCTGTGGCACAGGAGGGAAGGAAAGGGAGTGGCAGGGCTATAGTTATAGGGGATTCGATTGTAAAGGGAATAGATAGGAGTTTCTGCGGCCGCAAACGAGACTCCAGGATGGTATGTTGCCTCCCTGGTGCAAGGGTCAGGGATGTCTCTGAGCGGCTGCAGGACATTCTGGAATGGGAGGGTGAACAGCCAGTGGTTGTGGTGCACATAGGTACCAACGATATAGGTAAAAAGACTGGATGAGGTCCTACAAGGTGAATTTAGGGAGTTAGGAGATAAACTAAAAAGTAGGACCACAAAGCTAATAATCTCTAGATTACTACTAGTGCCACATGCTAGTCAGAGTAGAAATAGGAGGATATTTCAGATGAATACGTGGTTTGAAAAATGGTGCAAGGGGGAGGGATTCAAATTTCTGGGGCATTGGAACCAGTCCTGGGGGAGGTGGAACCTGTATAAACAGGACTGTCTGCACCTGGGCTGGACTGGAACCAATGTCCTAGGGGGAGCGTTTGCTACTGCTGTTCAGGAGGCTTTAAACTAATGTGGCAGCGGGATGGGAACAAGTGAAGAGAGACAGAGGGGTGTAAAATGAGGGTAGAAGCAAAAAGTAGTAAGGTGAAAAGTAATAAGAGGCGAGCAGGCAAATCCAGGGCAAAAAGCAAAAAGAGCCACTTTTCAACATAATTGTATAAGGGCTAAGAGTGTTGTAAAAACAAGCCTGAAGGCTTTGTGTGTCAATGCGAGGAGCATTCGTAACAAGGTGGATGAATTGAATGTGCAGATAGTTATTCATGAATATGATATAGTTGGGATCACAGAGACATGGCTCCAGGGTGACCAAGGATGGGAGCTCAACATCCAGGGATATTCAATATTCAGGAGGGATAGACAGGAAAGAAAAGGAGGTGGGGTAGCATTGCTGGTTAGAGAGAAGATTAACGCAATAGAAAGGAAGGACGTTAGCCTGGAGGATGTGGAATCGATATGGGTAGAGCTGCATAACACTAAGGGGCAGAAAATGCTGGTGGGAGTTGTGTACAGGCCACCTAACAGTAGTAGTGAGGTTGGGGATGGCATTAAACAGGAAATTAGAAATGCGTGCAATAAAGGAATAGTAGTTATAATGGGTGACTTCAATCTACATATAGATTGGGCGAACCAAATTGGTAAGGGTGCTGAGGAAGAGGATTTCTTGGAATGTATGCGGGATGGTTTTCTGAACCAACATGTCGAGGAACCGACTAGAGGGCAAGCCATTCTAGATTGGGTATTGAGCAATGAGGAAGGGTTAGTTAGCAATCTTGTCGTGCGAGGCCCCTTGGGTAAGAGTGACCATAATATGGTGGAATTCTTCATTAAGATGGAGAGTGACGTAGTTAATTCAGAAACAAAGGTTCTGAACTTAAAGAAGGGTAACTTTGAAGGTATGAGACGTGAATTAACTAAGATAGACTGGCAGATGATACTTAAAGGGTTGACGGTGGATATGCAATGGCAAGCATTTAAAGATTGCATGGATGAACTACAATTGTTCATCCCAGTTTGGCCAAAGAATAAACCAGAGAAGGTAGTGCACCCGCGGCTGACAAGGGAAATTAGGGATAGTATCAAGTCCAAAGAAGAAACATATAAAGTAGCAAAAAAAAGCGGCACACCTGAGGACTGGGAGAAACTCAGAGTCCAGCAGAGGAGGACAAAGGGCTTAATTAGGAAAGGGAAAAAAGATTGAGAAAACTGGCAGGGAACATAAAAACTGACTGTAAAAGCTTTTATAGATATGTGAAAAGAAAAAGATTGGTCAAGACAAATGTAGGTCCCTTACAGTCAGAAACAGGTGAATTGATCATAAGGAACAAAGACATGGCAGACCAATTGAATAACTACTTTGGTTCTGTCTTCACTAAGGAGGACATAAATAATCTTCCGGAAATAGTAAGGGACCGAGGGTCTAGTGAGATGGAGGAACTGAGGGAAATACATGTTAGTAGGGAAGTGGTGTTAGCTAAATTGAAGGGATTAAAGGCAGATAAATCCACAGGGCCAGAAGGTCTGCATCCCAGAGTGCTTAAGGAAGTAGCCCAAGAAATAGTGGATGCATTAGTGATAATTTTTCAAAACTCCTTAGATTTTGGATTAGTTCCTGAGGATTGGACGGTGGCTAATGTAACCCCACTTTTTAAAAAAGGAGGGAGAGAGAAACCGGGGAATTATAGACCGGTTAGTCTGACATCGGTGGTGGGGAAAATGCTAGAGTTGGTTATCAAAGATGTGATAACAGCACATTTGGAAAGAAGTGAAATCATCGGACAAAGTCAGCATGGATTTGTGAAAGGAAAATCATGTCTGATGATTTTTTGAAGATGTAACTAGTAGAGTGGATAGGGGACAGCCAGTGGATGTGGTATATTTAGATTTTCAAAAGGCTTTTGACAAGGTCCCACACAGGAGATTAGTGTGCAAACTTAAAGCACACAGTATTGGGGGTGTGGTATTGATATGGATAGAGAATTGGTTGGCAGACAGGAAGCTAAGAGTGGGAGTAAACGGGACCTTTTCAGAATGGCAGGCCGTGACTAGTGGGGTACCGCAAGGCTCAGTGCTGGGACCCCAGTTGTTTACAATATATATTAATGATTTAGACGAGGGAATTAAATGCAGCATCTCCAAGTTTGCGGATGACACGAAGCTGGGCGGCGGTGTTAGCTGTGAGGAGGATGCTAAGAGGATGCAGGGTGACTTGGATTGGTTAGGTGAGTGGGCAAATTCATGGCAGATGCAATTTAATGTGGATAAAAGTGAGGTTATCCACTTTGGTTGCAAGAACAGGAAAACAGATTATTATCTGAACGGTGGCCGATTAGGAAAAGGGGAGATGCAACAAGACTTGGGTGTCATTGTACACCAGTTATTGAAGGTGGGCATGCAGTTACAGCAGGTGGTGAAAAAGGCAAATGGTATGTTGGCATTCATAGCAAAGGATTTGAGTACAGGAGCAGGGAGGTTCTACTGCAGTTGTACAAGGCCTTGGTGAGACCGCACCTAGAATATTGTGTGCAGTTTTGGTCCCCTAATCTGAGGAAAGACATTCTTGCCATAGAGGGAGTACAGAGAAGGTTCACCAGATTGATTCCTGGGATGGCAGGACTTTCATATGAAGAAAGACTGGATCGACTAGGCTTATACTCACTGGAATTTAGAAGATTGAGGGGGGATCTTATTGAAATGTATAAAATTCTAAAGGGATTGGACAGGCTAGATGCTGGAAGATTTTTTCCGATATTGGGGAAGTCCAGAACGAGGGGTCACAGTTTAAGGATAAAGGGGAAGCCTTTTAGGGCCGAGATGAGGAAAAACTTCTTCACACAGAGAATGGTGAATCTGTGGAATTCTCTGCCACAGGAAACAGTTGAGGCTGGTTCATTGGCTATATTTAAGAGGAAGTTAGATATGGCCCTTGTGGCTAAAGGGATCAGGGGGTATGGAGAGAAAGCAGGTACAGGGTTCTGAGTTGGATGATGAGCCATGATCATACTGAATGGCAGTGCAGGCTCGAAGGGCCGAATGGCCTACTCCTGTGCCTATTTTCTATGTTTCTATGTTTTTTTACCCATAGTGCTTTCCCCTTAGATTCCTTCTTCACTTCTCCTGTCTATCCCCTCCCCACTCCCCCTCCCCCACCCTTTGATCTTTCCTCTGATTGGTTTTCCACCCTCCCCCCCACCCCTGCCCCCTCCTTCTTTAGTCCTGACGAAGGGTCCCGACCCGAAACATTGACTGGTCCTTTCAGTGGATGCTGCCCGACCTGCTGAGTTTATCCAGCATGTTTGTACGTCTTCATTTGTATCCTCCTCATTTTCAAATCACCTATAGGCCAGCGAAATGTCCCCAGGAGAAACGTTGAAGTCCCATCAAAAATAAACTGGCAGGAAGCCACAGATGGAGACTCTAGGTCAGCTGACCAAAATCTCGGATGGAAAACCTCTGAGGAGCTCGTTCAGGAGCAACACACTCAAAGTAGTGGAGGAACTCAGCAGGTAGGGCAGTTTCAATGGAGTGAAATAAACACAACATTTCAGGTCTAGATCCCCCATCAGGACTGGCATTTTCAGGAACATCTTAAAGGAAAAGAGAGGTAGCTGGTTTAAAAAGGGAAGCCAAAACTGAGGCGTTTTTTCACTGCATAGAGACCGGGTGAAGGAGTTTTTTCTGATGGCCTTTCCTCCCTCCATCCCTCATCCCCCAAGAATTGCCATATACAAGGTAGTTCTCTCTCCATAGCACCAATTGCAATTATAACGTAACCGACATATGGAACCACTTGCATCACACTTACTGTGTCTTCAGCTTTAACAAATGTTTTCAGATCTCGGGGAATGAAAAGAAACTCCAGTTAGATGCTATTCAGACCTGTCAGTGGTAAAATCCTGGGCTTGAAATTACACTCATAACCAGCCTTTTGGCCCTGCGGCACATTCAGATTTTATTGAAGGAATTCCCCCTGCATTTGTTTATGCTAAGCTTTTGAACCTGGGTTTTTTTCCAAAAGTCCCACAACAGCTAGTGCACACCATCATGGATCTTTTTCTGCCATGCTGCGTTACCTGGCAGTTCCAGACTTTGTTCACCAGCAGCTGGAGCATCCGTTGTATGGAAGCCCATTCGGCGTTCTTCCAGATTGACTGCATGGACTTCAAGTTGGCTGCAAAAGGTCAGATACAGCCTGTAACACTTGTTTAACTGATTCACCCTGCCAACTAAATATTATATAAATGATTTAAATGAACTGTTCTGAGCAGACTTTGAAACTGCAAAAAGGTATGACTCAGATTAATAAACGAAGGGGTTCCCCCACTGTAGCCACAAATCGTACTTCTCTGCAACAGAAGTCATTTAGAAAGAGTATACAAGAACATGGAGGTGGACAAGTAGGAGCGACTGCAGCATCTTCATGCATTTCAGAGCTTCACCTCAGTTTACCTACTGTCCCACCACTTCCAAAACCACCTGTTGGTTGCTTGAGCATTTTCACTGAGTTAAAGTTACTTTCCAAACTAGAGGAATGTCAAATCCTCACCAAGAAGAGGTTATTATTCATTTTAATTTTTTTCTACTGGAGAGAGTGGAAAAGAACTGACTGATTGGAATGTAGGGAGCTCGGTCTTTAGAGTTCTGTAAATATTGGCCAGAATTTTTTTCTTCTGATTTGCTATCCAACTGTAGCTCTTGGTTCAGATATTTAATTCAAGGAGCAAGTTACAAAAGAAGACAAAATCTGGTTTTGATCCACTTGGTTCGGTCGATTTGATTACATCTGGTTTGATTCACTCGCCATTTAATTCACTGCATTGCTTTCAGAGAAAGGAAGCCAATTTTCAAAATTTACTTGCAGTGGGGGGCAAAGATGGGCTTCATTCAGTCTTAAGCTGAACCACAGACCTTGCTCTTGAGATCCTAGTACCTCAGATGGTGCTTAAAAAAGACTCCTGAAGTTGCTGTGCTGTTGGCAAGTGTGACAGTAACACCAGAAGGTGTGATATTCTTTGCAGTTGACAGGTGGTGACATCCTCACTAAAGGGCCAGGAACAGACAGAACTTACTGGTACACGTTATTGAATACCAATGTACAAAACACGTAGAAACATTCTTAATAACCATCTGTATTGTGTAATGTTGCATTTGGTGTATGTCACATTAAGGAATGATAATGGACGGATTACTGGGAGCAGCATAGATGTGGTGGAGGCACAGCCTGTCACCAGGCAGCTGCAAGCAAAGCAGTGTCTGTGTTCTGACAGATACTCTCCCTGTCTTTTGGAAAGTTCCGTTCGGTTGCACAGTCTTAAAGTGACTTTTCCAGCTGCTGCAGTTTTGAGTCCGTTATGCACCATCAATAACTCACTCTGAGACGTAAGGCGAGATATCGGCTTTTATTGACTGGAAGAAGGAACAAGCAGTGGTTGACCACCATACTACATCCTGGAGACTGAGATGCCGGGCTCAGGCCTTGATCGCCTTTATACCGGGGTCAGTGGGAGGAGCCACAGGAGCAGTCAGCAGGGGGCGTGTCCAGACAGGTATATGTAGTTCACCACAGTCAGCACATCTGCTCCGCTGCTGTCTTTGAAGCTGCAGTGTGACAAAGCAGCAGTGCAGTTCAGACACCACAGTCCAACTCTTAAACTCGAGATTATCCTGCATTAGAAAGAACACAGACCGCTGGAGGAGCTGAGCAGGCCGATCGGCTTCTGAAAAGGAGAAGGAATTGTTGACATTTTGGGTCGATATCCTGCATTGGGACCCGGTCCTCCTCTTCCCCCACAGATACATTGCAGTCCTCTCCCAATTTGTTTATCCCAGTTCCTGTGGTCCCCATGATTCTGTGCTATAATGAGGCTAAGCACTAAATGTGTAGTAATACTGTTTACCTTTGAGTTGCAAATAACTCCGGCGAGATGTGCAGTCAACAGTGAACCTGTAACTGAAGGAAACAATTCAAATCTGTGTAGTACCATTTACAATCTCAAAATATCCCTCACCCTTTTGTAATGTTTTATAAATAAACAGCACAGAGCAGGATTGCACAAACGGGAAGCTAAAGTTAGACTATCTGCTTTATTGATGAGTGAGTGAAATTCTGTGCAAAGACTTCTGCTTTTTGAAATCTACTATATCATTCACTCAAGAAACCAGGCAGAGCCTCAGTGTCAAGTCCGATCCAAAACACAGTGGCTCGGTTAGTGCAGCTTTCTTGAGGTATTAGGCTGGCATCATCTTAGACCTAATTCACTCCAGTAAAGCATGAAGAGAAATAGATATAGAAATGCTGGAAATACTCGGCAGATCAGGCAGCATTAGTGGAGAGAGAAACAGTTAACGTTTCAGTCACTGACAAAGGCGGGAGACTGAAGAACGGAGAGGGGATCTCATTGAAACCTATCAAATGTTGAAAGGCCTCAATAGAGTGGATGTGGAAAGGATGTTTCCTATTGTGGAGAAATCTAAGACCAAAGGACACAGCCTCGGAACAGGAAGGTGTCCATTTAGAATGGAGATGAAGAGAAATTCCTTTAGCCAGAGAGCAGAGTATCTGTGGGATTTGTTGCAACAGGTAGCTGTGGAGGCCAAGGCTTTATGTATACTTAAGGCAGAGGTTGATAGATTCATAATTAGTCAGGGTATGAAGGGATACGGGTGAAGGCAGGAGATTGGGACCGAGAGGAAAATTGGATCAGCCATGATGAAATAGTGGAGCAGATTCGATGGGCCAAATGGCCTAATTCTGCTCCTGTATTGTATGGCCAGTGATGAGGAACAATGAAAGTCAAAGATGCTTGACATTACAGAGGGAGGGGTAGATTGAAGAAGGGGAGTGTTTGTGAAAGCATGGACATCGAGAGAGGGTGAAGGATGCTACAATTCTGAGGGAGATTGATGAAGTTACTCTTGATTTGTCTAATCAAATAAAAGGGGATAAATGAACAGAGCGTTGAAAAATTGGCATTGAATGTACCTGTTGAAACCTATTGAAAATGGTGCTGGCACTGTGAGATATAAAACACTGCAGATGCTAGAAATATGAAATAAAGTGAATCCTGGAAATGCCTAGCAAGTATAGCAGCAACTGTAGAGACAGAAAAGCTGAGGTAACGTTACAAGTTGACGACCTTTCTTCAGAATGGACTGGTCCTAAAATTATCGAATTCAGTTTTAAGTTCTGAGAGCTGCAATATGCCTCGACTGGTGATGGAATGTTGTTCCTCGAGTAATGCAATGGGTCAGCATAATAGTCAGAGCCAGACGAACGGAGCAGGAGAAAGATTTAAGGTGATAGAGAGCTGGAAGCCCAGGATCACCCTTCGAATGTGAGCAGAGTTGCTCAACTAAATCGCTACCCAATCTGCTTTTGATTTCTCCACAGCTTCTAGTCAACTTACTGAGTATCTCCAGCAATTTGGAATTTTTATTTCAGATTTCCAGAGCTTATTAAGGCTGCTGACAACTGTCCTGGCTCTCTGCGTAGCACTGAGAGCATTGAATGGGTTAACTCCATTCCTGCGTTGTTTTTGTGGATGTGCCAGATCAGAGCTGGAAAATTTTAGATGACGTAGGTCACTTCCTGTGGTTGCTGCACAATTCTGGTTGTACCTTTTTGTTTCGTGACAAGTGACATGGGGGCCGTCTAAACTTGTGGGTGTTTGTTATCGGCAATTTGAACACACAGTGGCCACTGGGCAGCGTCACAATGTTTTTATTTTACAAGTAAAGCTGAGCACAGACAGACTAGTCTGGTGAGTGAGTTCAGAGAAATTTGAAGCAGCTGGTCGTGCAATCTTCTGTTTGCACGACCGGTTTAAAAATAATTTGTATCTTGAAATTTGCATTCAGTATCAGGTTTATGTTCATTAATCTCTTCGGGCATCGCGGAAAATTTAACGCAGGGAGGTTGGATTCAGGAGTTATGTTGATTCCAGTGTTCTTTGCTGGTGACATGAACATTTTCCGGCCATGGGAACAGAGCGATGTGGGGCCAGGAACAGTGAAACATTAGTGATGGCTAAAGAGTTAAAGCATATGACCAGTGCTGATAGAAGGTACTGTGGGGTCAGCCCCAAAGCAACACCACAGCATTGATCTGTGGTGGAGAGACAACAGCAGGTACCACTTTTGCAAGGAACAGTGATGGTGCCAGCCCTGGGAGAGGGGACATTTTTACATTGGCAATAAGAACAGTGGCTGGCAAAGGGGAGACAGTTTGGAGTTCTGTGCAGTAAAGACAGTAAAGGACCAAAATCAAGGTCCCAACTGTCCCACGGGGCCAGGCATGTGCGTCCACTTGACAACAGATATCTTCATGCCGAGGTGATTCCTGCTCTTGTAGACCCCCTAGTGGATGCTTTCAGAGCAACGTCTCTGGGCCAAGCAGGAGGATCCAAAACAAATCCTAATAAGTGAAACTTCTGTTTTAAAAACAGCATTAATGAAAAGAAACACAAAGGCCGCTGTTTTACAAGATATATATTGGCTTTTGAGATAAAAATGAGGACAGAGCTTTCAAGAAAGCTGTGAAAGGACTTGAGTAAATTAAGTAGTACAAAATGTCTAAATAGCCAGAAGAAAAACATGAAGTTAAGAAAAAGTTGCGTACAGCCCAGTGCTCCATCTGAAATGATATCTATTGTGTATTACCGAATTCAGCTCAGTTACCCTCCAGTTCTTCCTAAAACAAGAAAAAAAAGTCTAAATGACACATGACACAGGAAAATGCTAAACTCACAGCAACATCTTCTTTTAAGTTTTAGTTCATTTAGTCATCTTTGATGCTTGATACGCACAGCTGCTCAGAAATTCAATATCATGGATTATGTTCAGGGGCACTATTTGTGTGGAAGCTTTTTCTACAATGAAGGGTGATTACAGTGGTCTCACACCACAGTACAATTCAGCTGGCCACTTGCTTTGAATTATGCTTACATTGGTACTGCAATTTCCATTTAGACATACAATTTTAACTGAGGCAAAAAAAGGTAGTGAGATTATGGACCGTATCTGGATTACAGAAGAGGAAGTCTTGAGGCAGATTAAGGTGGATAAGTCCTCATGGACTGATGAGGTGACCCTCGGACCTTGTGGGAAACTAGTCCAGAAAATGCAGGGCCCCTGGAAGAGGTATTTAGAATGCCCCTAACCACGGGTGATATGCAGGAGGACTGGAGGATAGCTAATAGAACATAAAAACATAGAAAACCTACAGCACAATACAGGCCCTTCAGCCCACAAAGTTGTGCCGAACATGTCCCTACCTTAGAAATTACTAGGGTTACCCATAGCCCTCTGTTTTTCTAAGCTCCATGTACCTATCCAAAAGTCTCTTAAAAGACAAGCATTTCAGCCCTGGGAAAAAGCCTCTGACTATACACATGATCAATGCCTTTCATCATCTTATACACCTCTATCAGGTCACCTCTCATCCTCTGTCGCTCCAAGGAGAAAAGGCCGAGTTCACTCAACCTATTCTCATAAGGCATGCTCGCCAATCCAGGCAACATCTTTGTAAATCTCCTCTGCTCCCTTTCTATGGCTTCCACATCCTTCCTGTAGTGAGGTGACCAGAACTGAACACAGTACTCCAAGTGGGGTCTGACCAGGGTCCTATATAGCTGCAACATTACCTCTTGGCTCCTAAATTCAATTCCATGATTGATGAAGGGCAATACACCTTACCCCTTCTTAACCATAGAGTCAACTTGCGCTTGAGCATCCAATGGACTCAGACCCCAAGATCCCTCTGATCCTCCAGTGTTGTTCTGTTGTTTAAGAAAAGCTCTTAAGAATAAGCCAGGAAATTATAAGCCAGTGAGCCTGACATCAGTAGTGGGTAAGTTCTTGTATTCTAAAGAACGGCTATATAAGTATTTGAATAGATGGGGCCTAATTTGGGGATTGTTGACATCTTTGAGCGTGGTAGGTTGTGCCTACAATCTTAGAGAGTTCCTTGAGAAGGCTGACAGGAAAGTTGGTGAAGAAGAGGCAGTTGGTGTTGTCTGTGTGGTCTTTAACAGTGGAGGCTGGTCAAGGAAGTTCAGTCACCAGGCATTCAGAATGAGGTAGTAAAATGCATTAGACATTGGCGTCACAGGAGAAGCCAGAGATTGATAGTAGGTGGTTATCTCTCTGACTGGAAATTTGTGACAAGTGGAGTGCTGCAGGGATCAGTACTGGGGCCATTGGTGTTTGTCAGTGATTTGGATGATAATGTGATAAACTGTAATGCAAACTTGCGGGTGACAACAAGATTGGAATGTAGTAGACAGCAAGGAAGGCTGTCAAAGCTTGCAGTAGGTTCGAAAGCAGCTGGAAAATGGCGGGTGGAATTTAGTGCAGTCTCGGTTGTGAGGTGTTGCACTTTGGGAGGTTCAGCCAGGGTGGAGCTTACACAGCGAACGACTGGGCATTGAGTGCAGTAGAGAAGAGGGACCTGTGAATACAGATCCATGATTCTTGGAAAGTGGCCTCACAAGTAGATAGTATAGCAAAGAGAGCTTTTGACACATTGTGTTTCGTAAATCAGAATATTGTGTGCAGGAGCTGGAAGGTTATATTGACGCTGCATAAAATATTGTTGAGGTTTCACTTGGAGTATTATGTGCAGTCTGGTCACCTATCTATAGGAAAGATATCAATAAAATTGAGACTGCAGGAAAATTTTCTGGGATATTGGCAGAACTTGACAATCTGAGCTATAGGGAAAGGTTTAGGGCTCTTCTCTGGAGCACGGGAAAATGGGGTGCGGCAGGGGGGTGGGAGTGGAGACTTGGACCATCTCTTCAGCCACGTGTTAAACTTTATTACCTTCCTATTTCTGACCTCATTAGCACACGACACAGGTAATGTTATCACAACCCTGGAGATCCTATCTTTAACTTGGCCCCTAACTCCCTGAACAATTTTTGGAGGACCTTGTCATTTTTCCTGCTATGTCATTGGTATCGATATGGACCATGACCTCTGACTGCTTACTCTACCCTTAATAATGTTATACCATCAATAACGTAATGTTATCTTGATCTGAGATGTCCCTGACCTTGACACCAGGGAGGCAATATACCATCCAGGAATCTCATTTTCGTCCACAGAACTTACTGTGCGTTCCTCTAACCTATGAATCCCTTATCACTACTACTTCTTCCCCCTTCCCTTCTGAGTCACAGAGCCAGAGACCTAACCATTGCGATTTTCCTCTGTTAGTTCACCCCCTCCAACAGCATCCAAAGCAATATACTTGTTATTAAGGCGTACGGCCACAGGGCTACCCTGCACTGGCTGTCTATCCCTTTTCCCTGTGTCCTGCACCTCAGGCATAACTACCCCCCTGTATCTCTAATCAGCCAAGCCTTCAGCCTGCTGAATGATGCAGAGTTCAACTCCATCCCCTAACGAAGTCTGTGAGAAGCTGCAGCTGGATGCACTCCCTGCGGGTGTCATTGTCAGTGACACGGGAGGTCTCCCTGCCTTCCCACATCCTGCAAGAGGAGCATTCCACTATCCTAGTGCTCTAACTGTGAAGAGAAAAAGGGAGAGCTTTTTAGATTTTGCACTCACTCACAATTGACAGCTCAGGCAATCTCAAGCTCGCCTAAAGCCAGTCATGACATCTTATGTCTGCGTCAGAATGTAGCTTTAAGGCCCATTCTGAAAACGTATGCAAATTCAGATGGACACTTTATTGTAGTGTACAGTATATTGTGTATAATGCTGGAGGTGTTTTCTTTTGAATGAGTGATCTGGACTGCTCTCTTAGGAAACTAGAAAAGGTTCCTATTATTGATGTGGCACTATGCATTTCCAATCGTCCATTTCCTATATTGATGTCCTATCGTTCTTAGTCAATTATTTGCTTCTACACTAAGGCTTCAGATCACAGGCAGGTAGTAAGAGTGGGCTCCTTCACCTCTGCCTCTCCGACCCTCAACACAGGTGCTCCTCAGGGCTATGTACTGAGTCCCCTCCTTTACTCCCCATATACCCATGACTCTGTCGCCACCCACAGCTCCAATCTGCTAATTAAATTTACTGACAATACTACACTGAATGGCCCAATCTCAAATAATAATCAGGCAGCCTACAGAGAAGAAGTCATCTCCCTGACACAGTGGTGTCAAGAAAACAATCTCTCCCTCATTGTCGTAAAGGCAAAGGAGCTGGTTGTAGACTACAGGAGGAATGGAGATAGGCTAACGCTACTGACATCAATAGATTTGGGGTTGAGAGGATGAACAGCTTTAAGTTCCGCAGTATAAACATACTGGCTGTGTGATGAAAAAGACACCACAGTGCTTCTTTCACCTCAGATGATTAAAGAAGTTTGGTGTGGGCCCCCAAATCCTAAGAACTTTCTATAGGGGCACAATTGAGAGCATCCTGACTGGCTGCGTCACTGCCTGGTATGGGAACTGTACTTCCCTCAATCGCAGGACTCTGCAGAGAGTGGTGCGGACAGCCCAGCACATCTGTAAAAGTGAACTTCCCATTATTCAAAACATTTCCAAAGACAGGTGTGTAAAAAGGGCCTGAAGAATCATCGGGGACCCAATTCACCTCAGCCATGGTCTATTCTAGCTGCTACCATCTGGAAAACGATAACGCAGCATAAAAGACAGCTTCTTCCACCAGGACATCAGACTGCTTATCTCACGCTGACACAACTGTATCTCTATGTAATATTGACTACCCTATTGTACATACTATTTATTATATTATACTACAAATTACACATTGCACATTTAGACAGATGTAATGTGAAGATCTTTAATTTTGAATCATGTATATGAAGGATATAAGAAATAAATTCAATTGAATTCTACAAATTTCATCGAGGAATTGGCCCATGGAACATTGACAATCTACATTTGAAATCTGCATGATGGGTCTTCCTGACTTCAGACAGTTGCTGAAATGGGTTGCCTGACTACTACAATTAATACTGCAGTTGTATTTTGTGCACTGAATTTCTAGGCTACCATCTTTGCATTTTAAACTGTTACTTGATCTAAGATGCTTTTTAAGTTCAATAATTTACTGCATTACAGTTAGACCAAAACCAATAAGCCTGTCAACTGTTTTGCACCTTGCATTCCGGATTTCAACAGAACTTCTGATGTAAAAACAGGGAAATTAAACACCAGTAATGGTTGCTTCAGATCCAGTTTCAGATGAAGTAAAATGCTTAAAGTTTCCATAGAGTCATACAGATGACCAGAATTCTTTATTTACATATCTGATAAAACACATTATCCAGTTGACAAGGGGTATAATTCTTCAGCTGTACTGTTCGTTATTTACAAAGCTTTGTTGAAAGAGACACACACACTACATCATGTGCCATTTCCCGATGCTATAAATGGATGCAAGAGAAGCTCACAATAATACACTTGACCTGAATGAAAATTAACACAAATTGAAATAAATCACATTGACACAATTACAATCTTTGTTTTCAAATTGTGGACCAACCTGCTTTGTACTGACCTCCCTCCCATAGCTTAATTGTTTTTCTAGATAGATAGGTCTATGTGGCATTCGCTTCCATGTATGTTATGATTGACTAATACTGCTCTTGCTAGTATTAGAGAATTTAGTTATAATCTTAACTAAAATAATTGAAAAATAATCCAATTTTTCTCCCATTAATTGTAGTCAGGAAAACAGATATACAATCTGACACTGGATTCCATATGGAATTGTCTGATAAGAAGTTTGTGAGACAGTCCATAGACTTCCCTCCTCTGGCTTCGCTCAGTCCTCTCTGCAGCAGCATGACGATGATCTTCAAGATAATTGCTGTCGTGATATTTAATGTTCCCTTGCTAAGTAACGTGGCACATAAGTGCTTCGGTGAGCTGTGCCACTTTGTTGTCTGGAATCTATTTTCCTGAGGTTATTTTACCCTGGATCTGACCCTGTAGCTTTCACACAAGACCCTCATCCTCTCCATTAACGAGATAACACATCGATCCACGTCACCATATTTAGGAAACTCTCTGTTGGATTCTTTGTCCTAGGGTATTCTGGGAAGAAAATAAAAGGAAAACTGTGTGATCCAAAGGATCGTGGGAAGAACAGATCAAAGGGCAGCCAGGAGAAGAAAGGCAAGTTAACAAGTGAAACGCAATCCTTGCTGAAGCAGTTTGGTGAGTCATCTTATGTCTACTGACGTTTGTGAAAAAAACATCAGGAAGCTGTTGACAGTTCGTTGCCTTGTGTAACTGGGAGGCTGGCAACAAGGTCCTGAAAGGAGGGTGGAGTATTTTTGTTCCCAACTGGTTTCTTCACACATCAAGAGTATTGTTCTAAGCCAGATAAGCACTGCCCTCCTTTCCTCCCCAGGAGAAAAGATAAACAGATAACGTCTCAGCTGCCCTGGCAGTGAAAGAAAATGAAGTTGTATGCTTACTTTAAACTTGTGAATTTTCCTTCAACGCCTGAGGCAATAATGACATGAGACCCTATCTGTGTTATCTGGTATTGGTAGTTCTCCCTGAATCAAGCTCGGAGAGAGAGCTTTACTAGACAGCAGCAAAGCATTCCAGATCTCATTTTGCACATCACTGATGAGCAGGAGACTGAAGATAGAACAGCATTTATATTTCCAGTGGGCCGGAAGATGTAGCAGAGCAGAATCCCACTGCAGCTCTCTGAAGATAATCTCCCCAGAAATGGGACCTCCCAGCTTTTTAACCAGGCCAGTTCTGCATTAAAGATTTTTGTTCCCAAAAAATGTAAAATCATTTCCTTTTAGCTTTGTCAGGGTTATACTTAGTTGTGCTCAAGTTACTCAAGTGCGACCCCCCCCCCACCCCGCAACACACCAATCCCATCACCCCACAGATAATGTGACCATTTTAATTTGGACCATTACAACTGCTGGGACTGAAATTGGTAAGTATAAGGGTCCCAGAGGTAAAAAAGGTCAATGTAGCCTCAGCATTGTTGTAGGTGACATTAACTCAACAGATGTTTGTATATAATGCTTTCCAAACACAAATCATCTACTCTGTTATGAAAGACAGTTGATTGAAGTTAAAAAATTAGTGAGCTAAATCAAAGGTTGTTCAACGTTTTTAAATAGAGGTACAGTATATGTACGTTATTAGCCGGGCACAAAGCAGGTTTAAGTCTTACATCGTTGTAATTTCAGTAAATACTTTGGCAGGGTAAATAGCAGTTCCTCAAGAATGAGGGATAGGCAGCAGAGTAGAAAGAGGCATTCCATTCTTTATATTGGTGACAAATTTACTTCAGGAGATAATTGGATTACATGGAAGGGATTGGAGAAGGGTCTGACACAGGTGCATTTGATTCCTAATCATAGACGAAATTCTTGCCAACACATGGGGCACTTTACTAAGGCAGGAAGAATGGACAAAGCCTAAGAAATGGATTTAATGGCTAGACCATGTTCATAATAAATGTCCCTTAGCTATTATAGAATAGCGTCCTTCAGACCAGTAGCTTATACCTTGTTTGCTATCCACCAGTGAACTTACTTACTGCTTGTTACTCTGCTGACTCTTGGGCAGTAGTGACCTCTGGCAGTGTCCAGGGCTTCCTTCATCGTGTCAGCAGCTTCCTCTCGGTTTTCACACTGTCGGTCACGCAAGTCCGGGGTGAAGACTCAGGAACACAGTCGCACTCAGGTGTAAAAGGATTCTTCATTGCTGTTTCCCTAACAATTTGGTTTTACTAGTCAGGGTTGTTAGCCCCGAGCTGAACACCCCCCCCCCCCCCACAAACCTGGAGGAATCCAGCCACACCGCATCATTGAGATTCCAGAGTAAGGGCAAACTACGGTCAGTTTGTTTCGTTCAGCCAGATGAGGAGAGGATGTTCAAAGTCATTTCACATAAGTTCCGCACAAATAGTATGGACCGTGATAGAGTAAAGTGAGAATTATTGAGGTGAAAGGAGCTTATATCATCCAGTTGTTGCTACACAGTTACTCTCTGGGAAGTGCGGAGTGGCATATTCAGTCACGAGTGTCAGATTACCAGTTTTAGTGCATTTGTTTTATCCCCTCTGGTTGGTATCTTGTCCAGCTGGCAGTACATGAAACCATTCCAGTGTAGTGACACACACAAAATGCTGGTGGAATGCAGCAGGTCAGGCAGCATCTATAGGGAGAAGCGAAGTCCTGACCCTTCGTCAGGACTCGACCCGAAAAGTCGACAGCGCACCTCCCTATAGATGCTGCCTGAACTGCTGCATTCCACCAGCATTTTGTGTGTGTGGCTTGAATTTCCAGCATCTGCAGATTCCCTCGTGTTTGCCCGTGTAGTGGGCAGTGGCAAAGGGCAGCATCTGGCATTCAGCATTGGCAGCCCTGCAGACAGTTCGGCCAAGTCAGTGCAAAGTGGGAGTTCCCTGCTTCATCTCACCCGGCACAGGCTTTGCTGCTGGCCGTAGGAACGTGTGCTTGCTGCTAGGTTGGAGTGTAACACCACCACCCCCCTCCCCGTCGCCACAAGTTCATAGCAGGGGCACCTATCCAAATGACTGAGGAAATACCAACCAGTCTGGCATCTTATGCAACCCTAATGTCTAAACCACTTCCCGGGAGGAGAAAGCGGGCAGCGGGAAGGAAATAAGCTACAAACAAATATGCAGAATAGCAACTCCAGCCAAAGGGACCAGTAAAAATGCGATTTGCATTGAAGGGATTGTACTTTTGGAACCATTAAAGAAAATCATTTGTTGAAGTAGTTGCTGTGAGTTCATATGCCCACAATCTTATTCAAAGCACCAAAACATCTTCTGTTAGTAGATAGGAATTTGAAGATTCAAGCCAAGAAAAATAAGTGTTAGACAAATAATATTGTGTCCAGTGCTGAGTTTAAATGATGGGCAGGATTTAGCAGAAATTTTTCAATGCAGCAGCTAATAAACAAGGCTAATATTAATGGTTCTGCTATGAGCAGCTCTGACTATGTTACTGTGATTTTTAACCACAGAGCCTCACCACGACTTTTTTCTGTCGTGGGTCAGTTAGGGTGCTGAGTAATACAAATGAAGGAAGACATCTTCCTTTTGTTGTCACCGATTCACTGGGACAACAGATGGATAAGTCGAAAAAGTGAGACGTTTTGCGAGCCACAGAGTACATAGTGCATGGAGTACTTGCTAGAGTTAAATATTCCAGTACACTCGATCTTTTGAAGAGTCCCCAATCATCTTGTTGGTAAAGACCCAAATCCTGTCCATCTCTTCCTCTGCCCAACAATGTCATTCTAAATTTACCACCATGATCCAAGTACAGGTGATCTGATATTCCATCTAGTTACACACTGGCTCTATTTGATGAGTTCCTGCCCTCCCCAGAATTGGTGCTTTCTCAAAAACAGACCTTCCAATTAAGTCCGAGCTTTTTGCTGAAAGGGGAAATTCCTTAGAGTTCTTACAGCATTCATTATTATTTTGTGTATGGTCCACAATACTTCCTGCATACTCCCATTAGGAGTCCAGCACATGGCAGTCAAGACACACCAGATAAAGATAACAGGTTTCTTTTCTGAAAGAATGTTAATGAATCAGAAAGATTTTACAAAGCAGTTGCCAGTTCAATGTTATCATACTGATAGAGCCTCTTTTATTTTGCACCTACCTATTTAATGTCCACCTACAGAAAGGGCTGGAATGTGTGCTCCCAGGTCTGCGGTATATTCTAGTTTTCTGGTTAGAAGTCCACTCGAGTGATCTTCATTCCATTGTTGTTGACTTCAGCAATGAATGAAACTCAGGTTTTGCTTTTGTTTTTCCAGGTTTGTCAACTTCCATTTCATTGGATGGGGATCTTTTGCAGAATTGGCTGGCCCAGACTGTTCAAGCTAAGACAGAGAATATCTTGAGCCACTGGTCTTTCCACAGTGGTGCAGGAAATGAAGGAGTGGCGAGCTGTCTGTCGGATAAGCTGATGCACGACGAGCAGTCGTTGCTGAGCATTGGCTCAGTAAACAGTGCTCAGTCGCAACCCCCCGTCACGTTGGAAAAGGAGTCTAGGCACAAGGCAGGTGAAGAGAGTAAGTCGAAGCTGTTGAAGGATCGAGTAGGCATCGTTCATGCCAAGAACCAATGTAAGAAGCAGCTGGACTACCCAGTTGATGGCACGTCCTGGCGTGCCAACCCCAGTGAACTTGCTGCACAGGGCATTTGCACAAATGGGCCCAAGGGACTGAGAGCAAAGGCCAATGGAAGCCACAAAAGAGCAAGTGAGGTGCGAAAGACCAGCAAAAAGCAGGCCTCGCATCACTCCAGTTCCAAGGCAGCTCCGCCCAGCACGTCGCCAGTAAGGAGCGCCACTGAAATTGGCGAAACATTGGATTATTTTGAATCTGCTTTTCCTAAACCCAGTTCTTCGGTTCAAGTGCCTAAAACATCCACAAACTCTAAGTCTTGGGTAACTTTCAAGATCCCAAAAACGCGAGAGGGCGGCAGAAAGTCACAAGTGCAAAAGCAGGACCTGGGGAACGGTTTCCAGCAGGCCAGCCCAGAACGAGAGAAAAAGCCCAAAGAGACAACGAAGGTGAAGTTGCTCTTCGACAACGAGACTGACGGTTACTTTTCTGACGCCGAGATGAGTGACTCAGACACAGAACCTGCGGCCGAGAGGTCACAAAGGCTTCAGCAACTGAGTTCAGAAAGCATGGTTGTACACCGGAAATGTGGCAGTGAGGTGGTCAGGAGGAGTATTCTGGCTTCCTAAAGCATCTAAACCAATCAGATAAAAAAATAAGTCAGGTGGTTCGAATCCTTACTTCCTGCTCTCACGCTCATTTCTGTTGATAATCTGACCTACAAAATATCAGTCCTGCAAAACCCAGCTAAATGATTGAAATATCAGGGGATGAAACTTACTGATCAATAGTTTTTTTGTAATGCCCCGACTCTGTTCTCCCCTCTCGATATTCAGTCCCATCAACTTCACTGGAACTAAATATTAGGAAGGGAGGTGTGGACAGCTGGCCGATCAGAATTCTCCCGCTCCCATTGCCATTGCCTCTCTGCCCTACAGATTCCAGCCTAATCTCTGTATATGAAGTTTTAATCAGTCTGTTCCATAAAACTATATGTGACTCAACTTATAATAAACCAGGAAGCAGTCATGGTTACTAATTGTAATACATAGTGTGTAGCTTGTGCCCTGATGATCTGATTTATAACTCGAGGGTTAGTCATGTAACTTCATATATGACGTCATAACTCTCTCTGCTTCCTTCCTCCATTGTTCTGCTTCTACCTGTTGCCGCCAGAGGAAAACTGTAAAAAGACAGCCTTAATTGAAAAGCAGGAGTGGAATACACACTATGTATTATAAAGCTAAATGGTTAACAGCAGGTTCAAAGCCATGATTCAGTCTTTAAAAGAGTTATTCTGTCATTCATAAGCCCTTCAACTGTTCGTCTCCTAGTCTGAGGCATTAATTTCTGCCTTATAACTCACCACCAGCTGTGTTATCCAACACATTTACTGAGTTTAATGTGGAATATAGAAACATCATCAAGAAGTAAAGGGCATTCATGGCTTTGTCCCACCTGGTGGCCTGTGACACACTGACACATTGGCAGTCAGGTGGGAAATGTTATGCACCTGTGATTCAGATTTTGAACAGAAAACTCTCGTTCAGTGATAGATTAAAGTGCAAGGAATGGCTTGTAGGAAAATAAAGAAGATTTTTTTTGTGGAGTTGATCTTCTAATAAAAATAAAGCACAACATGCACTTTTTAGAAGTCTGGCAGGTTGTTGAAAGCTGACTTCAGAGGCCATACAAGGACTTGCCAAGCAAAAGGGAATTTTTTTTGTACTTTTTAGAAATGTAAAGAAGTAGCCAGATGATGCAAAGGAAACTTTGACAGTGTCTGTAATAATGTATACTGGAGTACATAAAGCAGTAACAATATTACCATATACTGTAGGTGTGCTCTACACAGGTGTTTTATGATGGGAAGCATTACATGTTACGCAGTGTAGTGTGGTACAGTAAATCTGAATGTTATCCCCAGGAACACTTCCATAGGGTTTTGAAGTTTCACCATAGGATATGGAGCTTCATGTGTTGAAAATTCTCCACTATTTTAACAAAAAAAGTTAACCTGATTATTTTAAAATGGCAAAGAAAATTCTGAGCAAGTTGCAGGAGCACCTTCACTTTGGTATCCCAATGCTGTAGAGAATTTATATGATATGACACAACACACGCTCCATACAGCAATGTCCTAACAGAATGGACAGAGCTGATGTATTAACTCTGCACACCTGCATGAATTGAGGATGGAGTTGAAATAATTATGCCCCCTTTTTTGCCCCACTCCTTGCCCTATTTGCTTTGGGCCCTTACAGGTTCTTACCTGAATTGACTGACAAGCTCAATGCTGTGAGCAGAATGGGATTCCATAGCATCCAGAGGATTTCAGTGCGCTTCAGAAGGACAAATCAGTGCAAGAGTCCACTGCACAGTTGAATCGTGTTTTTGCATATCTGGGAGGAGCTTTCTTGTTTCTCGGGGACTCAGGAGAAAAGTGGGCGCTGCTGTTGCCCCAAGCTTCCCTAAGTACAAAGGATAAACGTAAATCCAAATCTCAATATTCCAGACAGTGTTGCTTAAACATTAACTGGCAGGGGCAGTCTCCATATGTATGCTGGTTACCTCGACCCCATTCATCCTTGCCCATCATCACTACCCTGTCAGGTTTTCTGGCACTGACTTGGGAAACAAGAACTTCAGCCTTGACCAAGTCTCCACTATTATCATTAACTTCATTTTTCTCCCTGGCCCTTTGCTCAATCTGAATTACTCCTTGCGCAAAGTTGCCTCTGCGTTCAATGTCTACACTCAATTTAAAGACTCACAAAGGGACTTCAGTTGGTCCCACAGGCAGCCATCTGCCCACACCAAGACCAGAAGGATGCCAGGTTACTGGGAAACCTGTTAGCATGCGTTATCTGGGTGACTACATCCCAGGGCGTAGTTTACCTAAGCAAAACTGAAGCAGCTCGAAGGAATTGTCAGGTTTTGTTTCACTTGCCAGTCATCTTGAAATCCATTTCTTTCAGGTTGCATTAATTTTTTTTCTCATTTCTCATTAAATGTCAGCATGGGCTCATATCACTGTGTTTATACCACCCAATCTTAAATTCTCGAGCTTAAGCCTTTTCAATGCATCCATCTCCCTTTACTTCACCACTAGCAGCAAAGCTATCAGCTGACTCTGCTATTCTTCAGATCTATTTCCCTTGCATTGATTTGATCATACTTTGGATAAAGAGGCTAAGTTTTTCACATTAAATATAGATTTCATAAAGTTTGCTTTTATGGTAATAATTTTGACTGTTCTAACCCCTCAACCGTAATCAAGGATATTGTTTAAAGAAATAATCAAAGGCTTATTGGATACTCAAGAAAGAAATCTGTTCTCATTTTATTACAAGCCTAATGGTTACAAATTACTTTGAGCAACTTTTAATGTTCACTTCAAAACAAGATGGATGCACAATATGAATTCTGGCCCTTCATTTTTCTTAAGCATGCTAATTGTCAGGTATGTTCATAATGATGTGCTCTAACTGTTCCTTTATTTTCTTGGAGTACATGCCTTGCTTGGGCTTTTTTTGGCAAGGCATTCCTATTAACAATAGGAAGCCCTTAAAGAAAGAATTTCCTGATAATATCTTGGGCTTTCAGAAACTCACAGGACTTGCACCAGTCCAAAGCTACAGCACTCCTAGTTAATGGGGAAACCATTATGACTGAGCCCAAATCTTAAGGTGTGGTTTCTTGTGGGTTTTTCACACCAGCAACCATGTAGTACTGGCCACAAAGTAGAAGTGTACACATTATAAATAATTATGTTTTTTTTAAACTGAGTAATACATCAAAAGACTTTCAAATGCATAATATTACATCTGCCCTCCATACATTTTAATATTCTGGATCTTGTTAACTATTTTCTAATATATTCATAAGGGCAGCAAAACTACACTTTTTTCACGTTCGTATTTACTGGCAGCAATAAATACTTGTAGACCAGATCTGCTGAAGCTTAGAACTGATCTGAGCTTCACAACACTGAACTTCTCTGCATTTTGAACAGTGTCCCATGTAATCCAGTCCTGCTGTACCAAACTATGTAACCTGCCTAAATGGTCTCGATCCTGCAACTGATTTTGAACATGTTGCTGCGAAACTTGCCATTTCAAATACCACTCAGAATTGGTGATGAATGCACTTAACTCAATATGTTGACTAGAGCTGCTTTTCCTGCCTTGTTGATAGGTGTTGACAGCATCGTCCCAGTTGCTGTCACCTAGGCTGGTGGACTTCACCTCTGAGGCTGAGTTCTTCCTATAACTACCTGGGTGACTTTGTAAGTTGTTGTCAGCAGCAGCTTTCGTAAGACATAGGAGCAGATTTAGGCCACTTGGCCCACCAAGGATCTTGAGAAGGAAAGAGGTGAATGCCGTGATTGAGTAGTTGTGTTGTTTGAGGTTTCTTGTCCGGAAAGGTGAAAATGCCTGTACTTTCCTAATCTACAAGGCATCAAAATTAAGTAGAGATGCAATAATGCTGCAGAGATCACTACAGGTCAAAGGCAGGAAGCCTCGTTCTCCCACTTCAGTTTCTCTCTTGGCCTCCCATCCATTTGAGATGATTACTTAGTGTCATCAGTGTGATACTGACAAGACTATTAGTGTACTCATAAATTTATGTCTCTACCAAAGGAATGATAATTAATATGTCCAAGTATGATCATTTATATTGCTCATCTGAAGTTCCATCTTTTTCAGAGTTACATTGATGCTCTGTAACTCTGGACGTTGCATTAGAGTGCATAGAACAGCGAATAAATGCAAGTCACATTTAAAGACAGTATGTTGAATCCTCCAGCATTTGGGCTGGGAATGTTGAATGTGTTCATTAAAATCAATATCCATGTCTGACTATATAGCATAACATTGTTGATAATAATGTCTTTACGTATGAGTATTTCATGAGGTTTTGCAGGAGTCAGATGATAAAATTAATTTTACGTTGCAGTATGCTGCCTCACCATCTGGGCACAGTTTTAGAGTTTGCCAATGTGAGTCATTGTCTTCAGTGAAGCACTGGGAAAAAAATAGCTGCCTTTCAAAAAGGCTTTCGCTGTTTTAAAAATAAGTCTGACCGTTTTTCCACCACATGTCTGGGGTGTTACCTCAAATAAGTACTTTATTGTGGTATAAAGAGGCAGCGATTTGGCTAGAGGGTGTGCTGTACCTCAGAGATTCAGGTATTGGAACTGGGTCCCCATGAATCTGATTGTGAAGGTTGTCACAGATTAATTCCTGAGTGATCGTTGACCCTGAGTGGGAGCTCAGATGTAAATGAACACTTGCTTATGAGAAGGTCTGAAATCTTGATTCTGATGTGTTACTTTTTTATGTTAGCAGCTGAGGCATTGTGAAACACATGATCATTTGATATCAATAAACTAGACAAGCAAGATCTAAAGCTGTACATTTTTATGTTAAAAAAAGATTAATTCAGGAGAAATGCAGTTGGGAGCATTGGTTTTCCCATAATAGCAATTTGCATCCTAAAATGGTTAGAACTGAAATCCTCATTAGACGGTTGAAAAAGTGCCACTAATGTGCTTTAGAGCATACTAATTGCCTTGTGGTCTATCTGGTTCCTCACAGTTCTTTTGTAATGAATTAACTTTGGAGAATGGAAGGCATCTGTTACATTGGTCCATAGTTAGTTCGTTTAAAATATAGAATGGATTTGATGCATCGGTGTTAGAAATATTTCACTAGAGTTTCCAAGCTTCCTTTCTGTGTCAGACTATAGAGATTTGGTCTTCCCACTTACCCTCGTTCCCCACACTAATTACAAACACTGGATAAAAAGTATTTAATAATTGCATCTTTCTGACATTACCATGTGTCATTAGGGGGCTCCATTTCCTTAATCTTCACCCACCCAAGTTAGAAAACCAAGTTATTAGATGAACCCAAACTCCTTTCACTGTGAGTGAGCATACAATTCCCTGTGTTTTCTACGTCAAGCCTCCCTGGATTAAATGTAATTTCCTCTCAGTTAAACTTTAAAAATTATGTTAGAGGGGAGTCCATATTACTGATTTTCCTGGCCCTTAATCAATGTTTCTCATTCCCGGCCTGAGTCACTTCATCACCTGTAGCAATGGACCTTTCCAATCCCCTCCCTCTGAAACTGGCTGTCACTCTGACTATTCTGAAACCAGTGGATTAACAATCACTTTGTTCTCCTTGACACTGGTGTACTGAAGAATGACAATAAATAGTCTTGAAGAACATTTGGATGCACAGTCCAAACCAAAATGGGGAGAAAGCACGGTGCCTGTATTCCGGAAAATTCGGATTCTATGTGAACTCCTGTGAAGCACGTGTTTGGCAGTGTTTAATTGCCAACAGCATTACCCTGGTATTTTACACCCACAAAACACAAAAATTTAATAATAAGATGATTTAAATCATTCAAATTGAAACTTAAACTGTTTATTCACATAGTTTATAGTTCTGACCTACCAGTGAACTTTGTTTCCATTTAATTCCCATTTATTCTAGCTTCCCAGCTAATTAATAATTTACACCTCAAATTAAAATCTATTTAATGATAAGATCAAGTTAAAATTCTAGTTAAGTTGATACTTCAGGTGTGGTCTAAATGGTCTATGTATTGAGGTTCATATCTTCATTTTTTACCTAGTCTGAAGAGGCAAGAGAATGGAACAGTTGCACGTATTTGCAGGCACACATCCAAATTTATTGATGAAATGAAAGTGGAGGTAAATGCAGTTACTGAAGCAATCAAGTAAGGAAGAATTCATTTGGTCACTGAATGAATAAAGGTAGCAGATGCTGTCCTTTAGAATTCCTATCCCCAAGTTCTAAAAATGCAGAGATCCAGTTCATGGTACCATGAATAATTTTGGAGAAAATAATCCTTACAATTTATCTGGTGTAAAAATACTTTCAAGATGCTTTCTTCCAAATTTTTGATTTATCAAAATGGCTTCTGATTGAAGTTATTATAGATTACAAAACCATATTACAAACTAAGTAATCTTGATGACCTGGGCAATGTTCTCATAAGTACTGTGAAGCATCACAAGTATCATTTTAATTCCAGGATAATTATTTGATCACAATGTGAAATAAAATTGTCGTATATAGAGAGCATTAACTGCAAAAATGCAAGTCAGTATACTAAATAAAAGGAATGACTGCATAAAGGTAGAAAAAAAATCCAAACTTGAACTTTTGGAAAGCAAAGCGAGTGTTATGGACTTAAACAGGAAAGCCTTTATCCAGATTAAACAGCATCAGCTATGCTAAGAGGGAGAATGGGAACAGGTTTACTGCCAGGACAGGAAACTATACCAGTGCATGGCATGGTTATGGTTGGTGGTAGGAAATGGGAGGAAACAAATATCTTAAGACACAGATTCCTGTGACCTGGAGCTTGTATTTGAATTGAGTTTAGGTTAATGATTCCTTCTTGCCTGTGAGGATCCAAATGAAATCAGCAAAGAGACACTCAACTGAAAATGCACAAAGTAAAAGTAACCCTAATTAAGTACTAAATTTGCAATCTTCTTGTTAGTCCTGTACACTGCTGAGATGAGAAGTGGAAAATGTAGCTGCTTGTGATGAGCTTTGGGCTTGACGAAGGGAGCGAACTCTATTTGGCATATAATTTATCCTGGCAGTGGCTAAATTGTCAAAATTGTATTTTTTTAGAATTGCATCAGTCACTGGGAAAAACCGAGTATTTTCTTTCCCTGGATGTGATACCATCAAAATCAGAAAAAAAAATTGTTCTGAATTGCTCTGAAACAAAGATGTTCCTGAATAGTATTTTACCCAAACACCAGTAAATGTGATGTCCTGTATCCTGGTACACCTGTTAGATTTCTTGTGGGTTTCCCTGTAGTGGCATGCCAATCCTCTCCATCTTTACCATATGCAGCTGAGAGACTTGAAGCTTTTGTTGGAGGCATTGAGAGTGAATTTTATATGTGATGAGTGCAATAAGAGTCCCTGTAGTCTGCAACACAAAAGTAAGTTGGGAAGTCAATTGTATATCCAGAATTTAATGGGTGTGATCTAATCTAATTGAGAAGTTCCGGTAGAGAGAGAGAGTGAGTGAGTGTGTGTGTGGTGAGTGAGTGAGAGTGTGTGTGTGTGTGTATGGGATCTAGTTGTGAGATTCAGGCTGTTTGAGATCTAATTGAGAGTTTCAGGTAGTGTGTGTGTGTGTGAGTGATTGAGAGGTTCCGGTAGTTGGGGTGGGGGGGGGGGGATCTAATTGAGAGGTTCAGGTAGTGTGTGTATGTGTACATACACACACACACAGTGACAGACAGGAATCAGATTCCAGGAATCCTTTTGGTTTATGAGTAGTTACTAAGATCCGGGAGTTAATTGACAAGCTTGAGCAATGTACCACCATCTCCTGATACTGGGTAGGTTTTAGCCTTGAAGTTGCACCCCATCTGTTACTTTCCAATGATTTACACTGTTATCCTTTTGGATGAATTTATTTTTGAGCAGGCATTGCCTGCTGATGCACCATTGATATCAGGCAGTGTTCACAACTCATTGTATCACTGCCTTTTTATTGCAAAATTACCTACAACACTGAAGTTCCGATACCAATCTGATAAGCATGGAAAGGAAAGGATACAAGAAAGTTCAGCTCACATCTCGATTGTGATTGATACCATTTCCCAGTTACAGAATGCAAAGACTAGTTCACGAGATTATTGATTTGGAGCCTATTTGAATGGTCAACTCTCTACAAACATACTGAAGAAACTGATAACATTATGCGTTTCATGAGGAAAATTCTGAACCTTGAATGGAGTCAGATTTAGTCTCTGTAGATTATTTGTGCTTGCCATATTCATGTAAGGACGTATAGATTTGGTCATGTAAACAGAGAAGTAAGCATTAAAATAAATTCATATTCGGGTTTTGTTAGACTGTAGCAACAGTATGTACCATAGGCTCTCCAAATCTTATTGAACACTGCCTTCTACCGATGCTTGTTTCAATGTGCTTGAGTAGTTACAATATATCCACATGTTGTTTGCTGATACTGTACTCCAATTCTAGACCATACTGCCTGCTGAGTAGTTTCTTCCATCATATGTACTCATTACAGAAATTGCAAAAGAAAAAAGGAATCTTGTCTGTTGTCCGAGTTAAGCTGCTGTCTGCGCTGTATGTCAAAATATTAAAACTCCGTGCGAGGTCTTGACAGGCACACATTTATGGCAAGTGGGAGGCCGCGTGTGTCTTTTGTTTCAAGGAAAAGTGATGTGCCATTTGTTAATAATAAAGAGAATAATGGAGAAGATATATATAAAGAAGAAATGCTATTTTAAATTATTTTTGGCTTTTTTTTTGCAATATTTATTTTCTTGTATTAGAGTACTTATAAATCCTTTGTAGAGAAGAAATGTATTTTCCATTAGTGCAAAAGAAATCGTATAAACTGCAGACCTATTAATCTTTTGTACATTTTCCATGTCAGCAACCTTTAAAGCAATATGATGTACCAGAAGTTGTGTACTTTGTGTAATTGCCTTGCTGTTGGTGTCAACTTGGAATCGCTAAATCCTCTAATTGTTTCTATCTGGATCTCAATTGGAGTAAAGTTGCACTTAAGAGTCCTACAAGAGAGAACCTCTACAGAGAGGCAGACTTATTTTGTACAAAGAGAGAAAAGGAGACTGTAAGGAGCGGGACCCTGTTCACAAAGAGAAAGAAATAGCTGATTCTCGAGTTTGATAAATTGGCATTTGTCAGTTCATTGGCAGCATACAATCAATAAAGCAGTGTTTTACAAGTAAATGGCAGTCTTTTGTCTCTTTTTCCATCAATTCCTTAATCTTTTTTTCAAAGCCTCCAAATTAATCCAGAGTCCAATTTCCAAGAAGTTCTTCAGCCGTGAGATAAGATATTGAGTAGTGACCTTTGCAAGTTCAACCCTGGCTCCAAAGAGCACTCATAAATGCAGTCTCCAGCAAGGGTCAATGATTAAAATGAATCAACCCGTCATGACTCAGTATGTGGTGACCTGATACCAAGATTTGGGGAGAGAACTGGAATAAATAATGTAATAGTTATAGATGGTGATTGAACCTTGGTGATGCAATATTTCATGATGTCTTCACCTGTAACTTCCACTTGAAGTGGAGGACAAAGAGACAGAACTAGGCCATTTAACCCTCCCAACTCGGTGTCTTGTGAATGGTGGCAAGGCATTATGAGATGAGTCCCTTTCAGTTTTTCAGTATTTGCTACTGTATATTTGGTAGAGTATGTTAATGAAGGAGTAGGGAATCACTGCCAGCAACACTTGAATTTCAGTGTCTGGCTACGTGCGTACAGATCCCTGTGCTTGGAAGTCTCACGATCATGAAAGAAAACACCAGCAATTTAATGTTTTACATGTCATGAATTTAGTCTTTCAAGCAGCCATTCACTGAATTATACCCTCATATGTCTCATTTTGTGATGTTAATGCTATCCCTAGGCTAGTAATGTTCATTAATAATTCCTGATTCAATCATCTTATGTTTAATTTATTAAATGTTGAAAACTGCAGAAATCTTTAAGTTATGAAACTTGTGGCCAATTTCCTACTTGATAACCTTTAGATTTTTTTAAAAAATCATCTAAACTTTTAGCTTAAGATTAATAATCAGAATCCACTGATAGATCATGGCATACTGAAATTTACTGTTCAACCCTTTGTCACTGTTCTACATGTCCCTGATTGTTGTGAGATAAAGAGAACCCATATGATGCCTGCTGGATTGTGCATGTGCAACATTGCCCTGTGTCCAATATTGAATAATCTATTCTGTACCTCAAATGCCATTCTAAAACTTTGTATTTTTGTGTGTATCTGAATACAAATCAATTATGCATACATAAGACAATTACACCAGAAATTTTGCTCCATTGGAAAGCATGGGGTGAGGTTATCCTGTTCCCAGCCACTAAATGCATGTAGTAAGTTAATTAGTAGCTCACTTTCTTGGTAACTTAATACATGTTCAGTTAACCAATCGTAACAATTCCAAGACTAAATGACCACTTAAACCAATTAAGAAGGGGCAGATCAAGAAACAAGGCCTGTGGTTCCATTGGGATCAGCAAAGCCATGGCATTATAGGGAGTCGGCATAATTCAAGATGGAGGCCAATGGCAGAATTCTGTTTTGCTCTGAAATAGATCTCCAGTAATATGCTGCTGCATCCAGTGTTGATCGGGGGACACTCTAGAGATTGAGGACAAATTATTTATTCTTGACATTTTATTCATGTTTCTATTTATATCCTAATGTTTTAATATGCTTTGTTTAAAAAAAATTAAAGTAATTTTAATCTCTTAACTTTTAAAGCAATCTTAATATCAGAGTCATTTTGATACGGTTGGAGGCTTGATGGCTTTAACAGGAAATGAGTCACAATTCTGCTCAAGGCATTCTGGAGCCTGGGCCTCAGCTGAACTTAGATATTAGTGGGCTCTGCAAAACCTTACTGCTGATTTAAATACTCTGGCTCTACCCTTGCATCTCCCTTGATACAATGCAGTTTTACCTAGTGTGGTGAACTACGTATACCTGTCTGGACACGCCCCCTGCTGACTGCTCTTGTGGCTCCTCCCACTGACCCCAGTTTAAAGGCGATTGGGGTCTGAGCCCGGCCTCTCTGTCTCCAGGATGTAGTATGGTGGTCAACCACTGCTTGTTCCTTCTTCCAGTCAGTAAAAGCCGATATCTCACCTTCACGTCTCAGAGTGAGTTATTGATGGTGCATCACCTAGTCACCTCGTCTGCCCTTCCTACTCAATCCCCCCTCCTGGATATTGACAGCAAAGGGTCAGCGATGTCATGAAGGATCCCAGCCACCCTGTTGGACTGTCTGACCCACTCCCATCAGCCAAGTAGCATCCACACCAGGACTGGCACACTGAAAAACAGTTTCCCAAGCAGTAAGGTTGACCAACACCTCCACCGTTAACCCACCACACCCCCAACCGCCACTTTATCATTTCCTGCCAGTCACCTTATGTACAGACACTCCTATGCCTAGTGTCACTTTATGGACATACAATCCATCTATGTATAAAAGCTATCTTACACGTTAATGTTTATTGTGTGTGTGTTTTTTTATTATTGTGTTCTTTATCTTGTGTTTTTTTGTGCTGCTTTGGAAACGGAGTAACAATTATTTTGTTCTCCTTTACACTTGTGTATTGACATTAAGCAATCTTGAATACTCTTGAATTATTTCCTTAGCCTCTACAATTAGCCTCACTTCCATCTGTCTTCCTCAATGCGGATCTGTGACCTCCTTTCACCTGCAGCTTCCTCTCTCCTTCTCATTATCATAAAACATAGAACAATACAGCACAGTACAGGCCCTTTGGCCCACAATGCTGGGTTGACCATTTGAAGTTCAAAGTAAAATTTATTATTGGACTACATACGTAACACCACATATAACCCTGAATTTCCTTTTCCTGCGGGCATACATGGCAAATCTATAGAACAGTAACTGTAAAGAGGATCAATGAAAGGGTAAGAGCATAGAAGATAACAAACTGCGCAAATACAAAGTAAATAGTAATAAATAATGAGAGTATGAAATAATAACATAAAGATTCCCTAAAGTGAGATTATTGGTGTGGGAACATCTCAACAGATGACTGTAGTTGTTCTACTTTGTTCAGGAACCTGATGGTTGAGGGGTTCTTGAACCTTGTGGTGTGAGTCATGAGGCTCTTGTATCTTCTACCTGATGGCAGCAGCAAGAAAAGACCCAGACCTGGGTGGTGGGGATCTCTGGTGGATGCTGCTTTCCTACGACAGCATTTCATGTGGATGTGCTCAATGGTTGGGAGGGTTTTACCCATGATGTACTGGGTCAAATCCACTAGACCAGGCCACAATGCATCCAGTCAATACACTTTGCACCACTTAGCTATAGAAGTTTGTATAAATTTTGATAACATGCCAGTCTCCACAGACCTCTAAACAAGTAGGGATGCTGTTGTGCTTTTTTTGCAATTATATTTATATGATGGGTCCAGGACAGGAATTCTGAGATAGTGACACCTAGGAATCTAAAGTCACTGACCCTCTCCACCTCTGATCCACTGTTCATGGACCTCTGGTTTCTCTCTCCTGAAGCCGACAATCAGTCTACAAACCTACGTTAACATCAGTCTAACCTTTACCTTCCATGTAGCGCTCCATTTTAATCATCCATGTGCCTACCCAAGAATCTGTTAAATGTCCCTAATGTTTCTGCCTCTACCACAACCCCTGGCAGGCTGCTTATGCACCCACCACTCTGTGTAAAACAAATACTTACTTTCAATCACCTTGAAATTATGTCCCTTTGTCTTTGCTATTTCTGCCCTGGGAAAAAGTCTCTGGCTGTCCACCTGATCTATGCCTCTTATCTTGTACACCTCTATCAAGTCCCTCCCATCCTCCTCCGCCACAGAGAGAAAAGCCCCAGCTCACTCCATCTATCTTCATAGTCGTAACTCAGCCATCCTTGGCTTCCTCTCATTTCTTCAAATACATTTTGCAATTATTTACAAATGTTTGCAAAAGCTTACTAATGCGATCTGAAATGATGCTGCTCTCTGCTTCTGGACTTTGCCCAATTACTCATTCTTCTACAGAATTTAATTGATTGTAAATAATCGGCCACCCTCAAAGCCAGGAATTCAGAATGACTACATTTATTTGAGAAAGTATCCCAGGAGATGATTGCAGAAGAGTTGGAAAATCCTACGCTCGCAAGATGGAACCGGAAGCAAAACACAAACTGCTGGAAGAACTGGCCTTGAGCTGAAGCAGCAACCATCTGCCTGGCTGGGTCCCTGGCTTCCTTTCCATGTACATAACTGTTCAAATGTTGTAATTGTACCTGACTACCATTCCCTCATATCCATCTATATATTCCAGTAGTTCTCAGCTCCCTTTATATCTTTCCCCTCTCACTTTAAACCCTGCGTCCTCAAGCTTCAGGCAGCCCTACCCCCATTAAAATACTCTGATCATTCACTCTATCTGTGCCCCTCAGGACTATATAAACTTCAATATGGTCACCAGCCAGCCTCCTTAACTCCAGTGTAAACAGTTCTCCCCTCTGCAATCTTTCCTTATAACTCAAGCTCTCCAGTCTGGGCAATATTCATGTAAATTATTACTGCACCCTCTCCAGCTTCATCACATTCACCCAATAGTAGGGAGACTGGAAATGCACACAGTACTCCAAGTGCAGTCTGACCAACATTTGGCACAAATGCATTATGACATTCCAAATCTGATACTCATCGCCACAGATAATAAACACAAGCATGTCATATAGTTTCTTCAGCTCCCTCTCTACCTCTAACTCCACTTTAGAGTTCAATTTAATATCAGAGAATGTACACAACCTGAAAGCCTTACTTTTCAGACATCCACAAAACAGATGCCAAAACCCAAAGAATGAATGACAGAAGATGTTAGAACTCCAAAACCCAAAGCCCCCTCCCCCCAAGCATCAGTCCTCCCCCTCCCACTTGCTCCAGCAAAAACATCAGACCCCCCCCCCCCCCCCCCCCGGAGTCCATCAAAAAATACTGTCCATCCCAACACTCAGACAGGCCCCGTCTCGCTAGCAATGGAGAGAGAGAGAGAAATCACTCCTGCAACAGACTGGGGGAGGCCAACAGCTTGCTGGTTGATGTTACAATCTGCAGCATCGCTTCGACTAGTTCCCGACTCGAGGGCCTTCTTTTGACAGCAGCATACACGATGTTTCAATGTCCCACGACGCCGACGAGGAATCGGTTCATCTACAGAGCCGCAATCCGAACGAGCATGTCCTCCGAGAGATACTGAAAACACCAGGCAGCACAGCAAGCTCCTAAATATTTGTACCCCTGGATCTCTGTTTAACAACATTCTCTGGGACCATGCTGTTCAGTTACACATCCTGCCTTGGTTTAACTTCCCAAAACTCGTCATGTGTATGGGGCAAGGTGATCAAATGGCCCATCTCCACCTCACTGTTACCCATCGGTCTCTGAGGCCCTCATTGATCCAATGTCATCTTCAATTGTCTATTTCAATCCAGCCCATACTTATATGGTTCCCACTATTAGCATTTCTTCAAGATACGAGGCCGCTCACTCTGCCTCCAATACATCCCAAATTTTCCTCACCCTACTATATGCCATTGGCACAATAAGCCTCAAATTCTACCCCCCCCACGTAACTGAGTCCATAAATCCATCTCTTTGCATATATCAGGGTACATGCAAAGAGGTGGAACAGTACAGTAGTTAGCACAACGCTTTACAATGCCAGCGATCCCCAATCAGGATCAATTTGGCTGCTGTCAGTAAAGGGGCTTGTACATTCTTCCTGTGACTGTGGGGGTTTCTTCCTGGTGCTCTGGTTTCCCACAACCCTCCAGAGATGTCTGGTTATGATTAGGGTTGGTGAGTTGTCCACACACTATGTTGGCACCGTAACCATGGCAACACTTGTGGGCTGCCCCAGCACCATCCTTGGATTTGTTACGTACCCCGTAACTGGGTGTCTGACCAGCAGAGAAAGAAGAATCCGTTGGAGTCTGGTGGTACCAAACTAAAGGTGTTTATTAGTAAACTACACAATACAATATCAAAAATGCAAATATACATATAAAACAAATTAGCAGTAATAAACCTAAAAGTGTAGGAATAATAATAATCAATAATAAACAAGCTCTATCGATGTCTAGGGCTAAATGAATTATCATAGGAAAGTATATTCAGTTCATAAATGCTGAAGTAGTTATGGTTGTATTGAAATCATTGGAGAGCGAGCGAGATGTAACAGCAACAGCTGCTGCGGCAGGCAAACCTTTTGTGGCTTTCTTAATCCGTCGTGTCATTGTGGCCATTCAGTTATGACCTCCTCTGGTCTTCAGCTAGATCGTTCTTCTGTGGTGGACTCGTCACTCTGGCATGAGTGGACACACACACAAGTCCCCACCGGCCCTGCTGTAACACTGAGCTTTACTGACCGATCTCCTGATTCGGTCTCCGAAACCCCCACCTTTCTGTGGGTTCCCAACACTCAGTCAGTGTCCACTGGTGTGTCTGAAGGGTGTCTCTCCAGACCTGTCTTTTATCCCCACTCACGGGGTCTCAGCTATCCATCAACTCTGAATGACCGTGTCCATCAAATCAGGCCACTCCTGCTATCTCCTGAGGAATGTTAACGAGCAAAGTAAAGTCCTTGTAGTGGAAGGTAAATAATCCAGGAAGAGTCAAAATACAGTAAATCAACAGTCTCTCTCCCCCTCTTATCTGTAGCAGATGTTCTTGCCTGGGCTTTATCTCTCTCTCATGAGCAGCACAGCAACAGCAATAGTTCGTAGTTCTCAGGAGGGGGGTTGGGAATGGTTAACTCTGCACCCCATTGACCATCAGGTCTGTTCATCACTCATAACAGATTGTATTGATCGTTGGTGGAAATGACATACTCCACTGTATGTACATGTGAAGGATAAAGCTATCTTTAGCTTGCTGCCTAAAATTGGTGTGATGCTCCTGTGAAGTTTGGACATTTTTACGTTTTTACTGTGGTATGGGTAATTATCATTGCTGCTGTTGGAAGTGTAATGCTAGCTCTCGAAATTCAGTAAAATGTCAATTCCAGTTATCAAAACCCCAGCTTTAATTGTGGGTGTAAGTGTGATATATTTAAATGTGTCAAGCTGAAGCCGAACCATTCTAACTCCCAACGCTTACTGATAGATTACAACATTGACTCACACCATCCCCTGACAGGATGGATCTCCATGTTCAAAGTCAACTTACTATCTAAATACCTACAGTACTGTGCACGTCTTAGGTATATATCCAGCTAGAGTGCCCAAGACTTTTGCACAGTTCTGTATTCGTCAACAGGGAGCACCGTGGGACAAATGGATGGGGAGGAGTGCCAGGGGCTAAGAGAGGGGTTGCAAGGGTGCAGACACACCCAGCCCTGAGACACCAGGCAAGGACATTTGATTCCAAACAATTGTTTTATTAATCATTACAGAATGTCTCTCTGATGCTTTCCACCCCCTCCCCTCTCCCTTCCCCTTTTCCCAACTTCCTGCCCCCTTCCACTCTCAGCCCCCCCCCCCCCATATCAGAATCAAGTGTACCATCACTCTCACAAGTCATGAAATTTGCTTGGTTTTTTTTTGCAGCAGCAGTACAGAGCAATACAAAATTACTACTATACTGTGCAGAAGTCTTGGGCACACTAGTTTTGTATATCTGTGCCGAAGACTTTTGCACAGTACTGTATGTGTCACCTTATACTACCCTGAGATTTGTTTTCTTGTGGGCATTCATAGTAGATACAAAGAAACACAACCATTAATCAATGAAAAGAAATACACACAATCATGAACCAATGCACCATAAATTGCAAATACAAAAAGAAAAACAAATAACAATAATGATAAATAAATAAACAATATTGAGAACATGAGTTGTAGTGTTGTTGAAAGCAAATCCATAGGTTGCAGGAACAGTTTGGTGGTGCGATGAGTGAAGTTATCCACACTGGTTCTGGAGCCTGGTGGTTGAGGGGTAATAACTGTTCCTGAACCTGGTGGTTGAAGGGTAATAGCTGTTCCTGAACCTGGTGGTGTGGGACCTGAGGCTCATTGTGATGAGTGAAGTTATTCACACTGGTTCTGGAGCCTGATGGTTGTGGGATAATAACTGTTCCTGAACCTGGTGGTGTGGGACCTGAGGCTCATTGTGGTGAGTGAAGTTACCCACGTTGGTTCTGGAGCCTGATGATTGTGGAGCAATAACTGTTCCTGAACCTGGTGGTGTTGGACCTGAGGCTCATTGTGATGAGTGAAGTTATCCACACTGGTTCAGGAGCCTGGTGGTTGAAGGGTAAAAGCTGTTCCTGAACCTGGTGGTTGAAGGGTAAAAGCTGTTCCTGAACCTGGTGGTTGAAGGGTAATAGCTGTTCCTGAACCTGGTGGTTGAAGGGTAATAGCTGTTCCTGAACCTGGTGGTTGAAGGGTAATAGCTGTTCCTGAACCTGGTGGTTGAAGGGTAATAGCTGTTCCTGAACTGGTGGTTGAAGGGCAATAGCTGTTCCTGAACTGGTGGTTGAAGGGCAATAGCTGTTCCTGAACTGGTGGTTGAAGGGCAATAGCTGTTCCTGAACTGGTGGTTGAAGGGCAATAGCTTTTCCTGAACCTGGTGGTTGAAGGGCAATAATTGTTCCTGAACCTGGTAGTGTTCCTCCTTCCAGATGACAGTAGTGAGAAGGGAGCATGGCCTGGATGGTGGGGCCCTTGATGATAATGCTGCTTCCTTGTGGCAGAACTCCTTGAAAGCAGCATCTATGATTGGGATGTTGGAAGGTGGGTGGGGTTGGATTTTGTGTAGCTGATGACCAGGGCCTGGGAGTGCAGAGAGTAATTCACAAATATGTGTTAACCTGATGGAAGAGGATGGATTAGTTCAGTAAAGGGAAGCCTCTGCATTTCTTTGAGGTACTGAAGGAGCAGGAAAACTGGGGGCAAGTCCTGAATACACTTTATTTTACTGATGCTCAATGCCCATTCAATGTCATAGATGGGCATAGCAGGTGCAAGGCTGAGTCTCCACACAGATCAGGTCTTTAACTGGTTTTAGGATCCTGATGCAAGTGTCCCTGCTTTTGCAGTCTCATCACTACAACTTAAAAGCAACGTAAACACCTGTCAAAAATGTGTTTTTAAAGTTCTATTTTTATGAAACCAGGCTGGTCTGGGTCCAGAAATGATAACAGGCACAAGTGGGACAAGTTCACTGACTCCTCCCTCCCCCTCATCAGTCCTTTGGGTTGGGTCAGCCTCAGAAGTGAACAGAACGTTAAACTACATCAGGGCTTCCACTAGACCTTTATTAGAGTGCTTCATTTACCCCACGTCTCCACCACGATAGAATTTGCTTTATATCTTCGATTATACTATACGTGGCTCCTTTTATAAATCTATTTATTGAGAAGCAATGTAGAACAGGCCCTTCTGGCCCTTCGAGCCATGCTGCCCAGTAACCCCAGATTTAACCCTAGCCTAATCACAGGACAATTTACAATGACCAATTAATCTACCAACTGGTAGGTCTTTGAATGGAAGCGATAAGGGAGAATGTAACATCAGGGTGAATGCTGCCTTTTTGTCGCTGAGGGATCACTCTGCTGCTGGAGAGGGGAGACTGCCTTTTGATTGCAGGTGAGATCGCTCACTGCTGGAGAGGGAAAGGTCTGCCACTGTGCCCAGGGAATGTTACCCAGGTTTTCAGCCTTTTGGATTTGCACTTGAACTATAGACTTTTTTTTATAAACAGTCTTCTAGCCTTTTTATATTCTGTGTTTTTCACCTGACCTTTCTCGGTTTTTTGTGCGCAGGAGAGGGGAATTGGGGGCCAACGTGCCTATTCCATTTTTGTTTGTTTTTGTGCGCAGGGACAGGGGATTTGGCAGGGAGGAAGGATATGGAGGTTGATAATCATGTTGCTGTCCTTTTCTTTCTTGGTTTCATGGCTATGTAGAGAAGACAAATTCCAGAGTTGTATACTTTTATAATAAATGAACCTTTGAACCTTTTGTGGGAAGAAACTGAAGCACCCAGAGGAAACCCACTCGGTCACGGGGAGAACATACAAACTCCTTACAGGCAGCGGTAGGAATTGAACCCAGGTCACCTGTACTGTAAACCATTGTGCTAACCACTACGCTACCCTGCCACCCAAGCTAGTCATTCACTATTGCTGGTACAATTGGGGATGATTGATGTAAAAAGTATATTATTGGTTAGTTAGAGCTAAGAGGACATTTTGAAAAGTGTTCAGATGGTAAGCTGTCCGAGATGTCATATTAACTGTGACTGAAAGATGCCAGATCAACACAACTAAGTTCAGACAGCATCAGTCTATATTTTGATTGGCATCCTGGTTGTTTTGTCTATAAAGCCCAAAGTGTTCCCTCTGTCTGCAGTTTTCCCGTGACTGAATTCCAAACCCACACAAAACAAACTTCCAGTAAACCAATAAGGAAATGAGCAGAAACATACAATTACATGTTTGTGCACTAACCTCGTCCACTCATTAGAATCACTGAGCTCCTCAAAGTGTGAGAGAGTCTGTGCTGTCTGATCACCCTCCTCCTCCTCCCCCCATGCCCTGCTTGCCTGCAACAACACAATGTTCAGCCTATTGAGTCGATGCCAGTTCCCGACAGAGCAATGCCATTTGTCCTATTGCCCCTCCTTTCCCCACCTCCCCCCACATTCTGCCTCTCGTGCCCATCACTTGCTCTTTGCTTCTTGTTGCTGCTGACTTACACTTGGAGTAGCCAGCTATACAACCAGTACACCTTCAGGATATGGGAGGACTTCAGAGCCTCCTGCACAAACCCATGTGGTCACCGGTACGATGTGTAGATTTCACACAGACTGCAGGATTGGAGCCAGTTCTCTGAAGCTCTTCCACCTGTCAACCATATTCCAAACAGTGAGTCAGTCGCTGTGTAGAGAGACAGCAGGTTGCAAGTTCTGCCTGGCTGCGTGGTGCCTCTCCCATTTCTCCTGATGTCTAGACTGGTGTTGTCGATGCTAGGCTGATACGAGGTTTGCTGATTTACAGTAGCGTAACACCAGCCATCCGGCCGCTTTCTGTACAGAGTTTGTACGTTCTCCCTGTGACCCCACTCCAGCTTCCTCCGGGTGCTCCGCCTTCCTCCCATATTCCAAAGATGAGGTTACTAGGTTAATTGGTCACATGGGTGGAATTGGGCAGCACGGACTTGTTGGTCCAGAAAGGGCCTGTTACTGTGCTATCTCTAAAATTAAAATAAATATGACATATTTGACATGTACAATTGCAAACAAATCCACTCAGCAAATCTTTCAAAGTTTGGGGGTAAATGTAAACATGTCTCTTCAGGTTTCATGTTACTGCTGTTTATAGTTTTGTCTATAGAACTGTTAATGACTGTTATCATGTCAGATATGAAAAACTTGTCAACTCCATAAATCCAGTTGCTGCCATTTTTTGCATGGAATGATGAATATCTGTAGTTGCTGCCACTGTAATTTTTAACTAGAGGAAATCAATGCCAATTACAGAGCTCCATCTGCAACATGTTTCTCTAGAGCAGACATAGCAGATCATAATGGAGTCCCAGCTTCCCTTTCCCGTGAACAACTCTTCAGCCTTCTACCACTCTCAAAAAAATCAGGGCCCGTACTAAGGTCATTCTTCATGGCACATCTTTGTATCACAAGTGATAAATTAATCACTGAATCACCGGCATGTGATGATACTGATTCAACATTTAGTTACTTACTATTCTGTTATTAAATAATGCCTTATTCTTCATTACAGCAGCTTGTGGTTTTTTTACCTTGAATCATCCAACATAAAAAGATCTTGTGTCTCCTCCACAGAACAACAGGCACCTGTTCTTTCCTCACTGGCCTCAGAATTGACACCAGTTGCAAAATGAAATTCGGTAATGGTGTCCCCACAGGTCAATTCCGGCTCCAACCTTGTTCAATCCCTGAAACCAAATCTGCTAAAGTTGTATATGTGATGATTGGGTCACATCCTTCCAATCTAATGATGTCAAATTCATTGAAAAAAGAACCTTACCCAAGATATCAACTCCCTATCCAACTACTTCACAAAGTGGTGCCTAAATATGAATGTCTGTAAAACAGTAATTTCCATATTTTATCTGGACAGCCAACTAACCAAACTTACACTTAATATCAAACTAAATGACAAACAGCTACCCAACGATCCACACCCGAAGTACTTGGGAGTCACACTAGACCGAACTCTCTCGTACAAGATCCACCTTCAAAATTTTGCGAAGAAACTATAACCCAGAACAGGCCGTGATCAGGAAGAGAGCAGGAACCAAATGGGGAGCTAACCAGTCATTCGTCTTGAACGTCCAGCCTCGCACTACGTTTCTCAGTCGCCAAATACTGCACACCCACCTGGGCAAGAAGTGCTCACACAAACATTATCAACACACAGCTCAGGAGCCCTAAAATCCTCCACTGCCCAATGGCTCCCAACAACGAGTGGAATAGCACCTGGGACATCCACAGAAGAGCCGCTTCAGCAGAATCCTACCAGTGTATCCAAAATGTGACCAACAACATTCCAGTTTAGTTCGTAAACCAGGGGTCACCAACCTTTTTAGCACCGTGGACCGGTTTAATATTGACAATATTCTTGCGGACCAGCCGACGGGGTGTTAATCATGACCGGAATATAGGTGATAAATCAATTATGTCATTTATAAGTGGCTAATACACTCAATTTCGTTTCTAAAAGGGTTTATCTAACGAATTTAATGTTAAACACACAACGCATATTTTCCTCACATGAATATAGTGAGAAGTCAATTATAACTCACTTCTAAGTCAATAGCATAACATTTTAAGTAACGTTTGGGTATTAAACACACAGCACAGATTTTCCTCGTATGAACATATAAAATCATTGCAACACACCAATATCGCTGAATCAGTGGGAGCCTGCAACAAGACGGTCCCATCGAGGGGTGATGGGAGACAGAAAAACTAGAAGGGGGTTCCTCATGTCCAGTCTATTCCGCAATTTAGTTTTCGCGGCTCTCAGCACTTGCTTCTGTTCCGCTTGCTCACGTTTTTTCCACTCAAAAAACTCAACGGGTTTGTCTTTAAGTGCAGGGTGCTTGGACTCAAGGTGCCAAAGCAGTTTTGAGGGCTTCGTTGCCTCATTGGACAGCCTCCGAGCCCGAATTCCAGACGCCCTGGCCAGGTGCGGCTGGTCGTGGGTGGGATGAGAGGACAAGGTCAGGGCCCGAGGTCCCCGTGCCGGGGCCGCGGCGGTCACAGTCCGGAGAGAGCGACCAACCGAGCGAGGAGTGTGACAGGGCCGCGCCCACCCCCCTTGTAGGTAGGTAGGATCTATCGGCCGAGGGATGACTTTCAGTATATCGCAGCGAGGTAGTTGCGAAACCCTGAGCCCGAATTAGGTCGTCTGCGAATATTTTAGTACCGGGTTCCTCACGGACATCCGGTGTGGTAAACAGGTCGGCGCTCCAGGCCAGTATCAACGGCACTTCCCGCCGGCCGCGCAAGGGTGTCACTGCGTTTAGGCGACTCGCGTGCGTTCAGCTCCAAGAGGGAATGAGGAAAGGTGCAGTTTCCTCGCGGCCCGGTGGTTGGGGACCACTGTCGTAAACTCATTGAAAATACTCCTCCGACATCTCCACTCAAATTCCGAAAACCTTTCTACAACTTGACAAACTGGCACGTCAACACGCACCCACACCCGGCGGAGATCTGATGGACCCAGCTCTCTTCTCCTGCGCTTTGCCACGGCTAACTGGACAGCTGCAAATAGACTCAGAGGTCGGCATGCCAAAACAGCGCGAACACCACACTGATGGGGCGCCCGACAAACCCCCCCAGCTTGCCCCTGTCGTGCCCCAACCCAAGGACGTCCTCCACCGGATCCACACATGCCCTCTCACCAAGATCAGAGTCGGTTTTGCCGCGGTCCATCGGGGGAGGAGCGGCTGGCCAACATAAATCAGTTAGGAGCGTGAAGAGAAATCACGCGCCACACTAAACAACAGCAACCACCTTGATCAATTTCAGGCCATAAACAATGTTCTACAACAGTTTCCTTCTCATGAGCGCTGCATCCGTTTCATCCTGTGAACCCATGCATTTGCTTTCTCAAAAAAAACTGAACTCTGTTGAGCATTACTGCATGCAAACAAGAAATTGTTTATCAGGGCGGTTGGAATTCTTCTCCAAGTATCCCCTCATCAATCATTTATGTTCCATGTTAAATCTCTTCTTAAGTCATGTTGTACGTGAAGAAAGACAGTTATTATTTCTCACAGGTGGGAAACATGCTGAGAAAGAGCTAATAGATTGGTCATGCAGATTTCATCCGGAAACACAACCCATTTTAAGGTTTTGTGCATGAATAATTCAAATATACAATAATTTAATTACTTTTATGTTCATGCAGTTCTTGTCAAGTTATACTCCTTTCCTCCCTAATCCAATTTCCTTGAAAAGAAATGCACTTACTGTCTATCTCCACCTCTTTGAAGATTCACTAATGTCTGGGACAGTCAACTCATTTTAAGTTGAACCCCCGTTTACTGTTCTCTGGCAAACAAGAGAAGATCTGCAGATGCTGGAAATCCAAGCAACACACACAAAATGAACATAAAGCATAGAAATCTACACCACATTACACGCCCTTCGGCCCACAATATTGTGTTGGCCATGTAACCTACTCTAGAAACTGCCTAGAATTACCCTACCGCATAGCCCGCTATTGTTCAAAGCTCCATGTACTATTCTAAGAGTCTCTTAAAAGACCCAGTTGTATCCACCATCGCCAGCAGTGCATTCCACACACACCCACCACTCAGTTTGAAAAACTTACCTCTGACATCCCCCTTGTAACTACTTCCAAGCACCTTAAAACTATGCCCTTCATGTTAACTATTTCAGCCCTGGAAGAAAGCCTCTAGCTACCCACACGATCAATGCCTGTCATTTTACAGACCTTTCGGCAGGATTCGGACTGAAACGGCGACTCCCCAGGTGTCCCCCGCTTTTCGAACGTTCGCTTTACGCCGGTTCGCTGTTACGAAAGACTACATTCGTTACCTGTTTTCGCAAACAGAAGAGTGTTTCACTTTTGCGAAGAAAGGCAGCGAGGCTCCTCCCCCGGATCTGCCATCTAGCTGGCGTTGCTTGAACACGTGCCTGTGAGTATCTGTGCTTTATCTCGATTTATTTTGTGCATCCGTTACCAAGATGCTTTCTAAGGGATCGAAAAAGCTTAAAAGAGCTCGTAAAGGTGTTACACTTAGCGTAAAACTAGACAAAGCGTTTCAATCGTGCTGAACGAAGTAAGGGCATAGTGAGTTTGGCTAAGGGATTGTGGAAGTTGACGAAGATGATGTTGAAGAGGTTTTGGCATCCCATGATCAAGAACTGACAGATGAAGAGGAAAGGATAACGATAGAAACCGAACGCAGTAGCGAAAGTGAAGACGTCCAGGGAAACAATTGCGTGAGATTTTCGCTGCGATTGACAACGCTGCAATGATTGCAGGAAAGTATGACTTTAATTTTGATATGGTATAGGTTTAGGGCATATTTGCAGGATGGTTTGAGTGCTTACGAAGAACTGTATGATAGAGAAATGCGCGAGGCTAAGCAGTCAAGCAAACTGCGGTATTTCAAGCCTTCCACATCAGTCACAGCAGAGGACCAAACTCGACCTTCGACAACGAGGCAGGCAGACACAGAAGACGTTAGTGACCTGCCCGCCCTGATGGAAACAGACGATGATGAGATGACACCCCAGTCTCCTCTACCTCCCACCACCCCAACCTCCGACGGCTCAGCCTAACACACAATTATCAGTGTGCTCACTGTCTACCCGATTTCGGTAAGTGAAACTACACTGGGCGTACATTATTTCTACTTTATATAGGCTGTGTGTTTTTATGTGTTATTTGGTAGCTTCGTAGCTTAAAGGTTACTGGAAAGAGTGTTTCTGCCGGGAGTGCTTGTGCCGTGTGTTTTTGCCAAGAGCGCTTGTGTGAGATTTTCACTGCAGTGGACAGTGCTGCAATAATTGTAGAAAAGTATTCCTACATTATATATGCTGTGTATTTATCAGATTATTCCTGCTTTTACTGTATGTCACTGTTATTTTAGGTTTTACATGTTATTTGGCATGATTTGGTAGGTTATTTTTTGGGTCTGCAAACGCTCACAAATTTTTCCCTTATAAGTAAATGGTAATTGCTTCTTCACTTTATGACATTCCGGCTTACAAACCGTTTTATAGGAACACCTCTGCCTTCGAATAGCGGGGGATGCCCTGTATACTCTTTTGCGTGGTAGCTGCCCAACCTGCTGAGTTCCTCCAGCATTTTGTGTGTGTTGCTGTTCTCGGATATTAATCTTTGCAGTTTCACCATGTAAGCATGAAGGAAGTGTATAAGGCCAGAAAGCAGTTTGTTTGGATGTTGCAATGCCCAATGTCCAGCGAATAGAGAATGATGTGGCCGACTTGCTTTTCTGAAAAATCGTGTGATGCTAATTGTTGAACACATTTAACATCAAGTCCCATTCACCCATCACCCCTGAGCTCGTAGGTCTGTACTGAATCCTAAAGGAGCAGCTGCTTGGCTTTGAAATTCTTACCCTTGCTGTCAAATCCCTTCTTGGTTCAACGTCTTCATCTCAAGATTATCCTGCAAGATATCTGAACTTCTCCTGTACCAGCCTCTTGAATAATCCCAGATTTTGCTTGTTTCCCCTGGTGAAGGTGTTTTCAGATGGCAGGGCCCTAAGCTCTGAAAATCCTCCCTCAAGCACTCCCTCGTTTTACCTCCCCTTTCGCATTTAGACCTTTGACTGAGCTTTTGGTCGCCTACCCCAGTATATGGCTCAGAGCCAAATGCCTTCCAATCCACTTCCAGCTTCAAGGTACAAATCACTTGAATACAAAGCTCTCCTGAGGGCAGATAGTTCAGAAAGTGGACAGAATGACTGCATTCTTTAATTGAGGAAATCCACATCAGTGTACTTTATGAGAGGCTGTGTAGGTATACAAGGAAGAAAGGAATTTAAAAAAGCTGAAGTAAATCAGGAAGATGCTCAAAAAAAGTCTGATCACTAGCTGAGTCAGAATTGAAAACAAAACATAGAACATAGAAATCTACAGCACATTACAGGCCGTCAGCCCACAGTGTTTTGCCCACCATGCAACCTACTCTAAAAACTGCATATAATTTCCCTAGCGCATAGCTCTCTATTTTTCTGAGCTCCATGTACCTATCTAAGAGGCTCTTCAAAGACCCTATTGTATCCACTTCCACCACCGCGGATGGCAGCGAATTCCATGCACCCCCCACTCTGAAAAACTTACCCCTGACATCCCCTCAGTACTTACTTCCAAGCACCTTAAAACTACGCCCCCACTTATTAGCCATTCAGCCCAGGGAAAAAGCCTCTGGCTGTACTCTTCATCTTATACACCTCTGCTACTTGCTACCACCCAAACTGGACCCCCTACAATTCACCAACCGATACAACTGATCAACAGACGACACAATAACCACTACTCTACACACTGTCCTTACACATCCGGAGAAGAAGGATGCTTATGGGAGAATGCTGTTCTAGGACTACAGTTCAGCATTCAACTCCGTAGTTCCATCCAAGCTCGACAGATGCTCAGAGACCTCGGCCTTGTGCAGCTGGATCCTGCACTTCCTGTCAAATCACCGGCAGCTGGTAAGAGTGGGCTCCCTCACCTCCAAAGTGGTGTACTCCCTGTATACCCGTGACTGTATCACCACCAACAGCTCCAGTCTGCTAATTAAACTTAGACAGAGACATAACAAAGACTTTTACTCATGTATGTGAAGGATGTAAGAAATAAAGTCAATCCAATTCAGTTCTATCAGGTCACCTCTAATTTCAGTCACGTTGGAGATTTCATTCTGTATCTGTCGGTCTTTGTTACAGTGTGAGAGTGTGGGTTCATTCTGTATCTGCCAGTCTCTGCTACAGTGTGAGAGTGTGTGTTTCATTCTGTATCTGCCAGTCTCTGCTACAGTGTGAGAGTGTGTGTTTCATTCTGTATTCTCCCGAGGAGAAAAGGCCAATTTTACTCAATGCTGTCCAATCCAGGCAACATCCTTGTAAATCTCCTCTGCACCCTCTCTATAGTATCCACATCCTTCCTGTAGAGAGGTGACCAGAACTGAACACAGTACTCCAAGTGGGGTCTGACCAAGGTCTTATATAGCTATTTGAATTTGGCATTATGTACGTACATCCTTACAGTCACACTTGTATTACTGCAAGATGTTAGGATGTCCACCAATCATTTCTGTGTGTCACTTGGGTAGAATTGTTAAGCTAAAGTTATGGTCTGTTAGTGTTCCTTTCAGCCAGGACACCACTGACATAAGATTTGTGTACAAAACAACTGTGTGCTAGAATGAAATGTCAAGTCTTTGTTTTTTTTTTTGAATAGCAAAGCTGGGAAGACTTGTAAGGTACTTTCCCTATTACACAGACAAAGATTTTGCTTCCTGAATACTTTTGTTTGTATTTTATGGATTTTGGACTGCTGATCATGAAAATCAGCATGAAATTTTCCTATCACACACGTTATTTTGAAATTGCCTCCAATTCAGGTCAATTAAAATGTTGCCCACAATAGAAGCTGAAAAGTTTTCTATCTTGTCCAGACACACCTGGGCATGCTTAGACAGGGCAGAAGCCGTATGGCAGAAAGGCAATAAATTTCCATGAAGGATCTCAAATCTTGAGAAAGGTGTTTCCCAGAATAACTGATGCCAAGATTAAGGAGGGCATTTTTGTTGGACCACAAATCAAACAGGTCATCAATGACAGACAATTCAAAGAAATTCTAGAGAGACTGTAGAAAATCACATGGAAGGCATTCAAGGATGTTATTTAAAGTTTTCTTGGCAACTACAGAGCACCGAACTACATGCTGGTTGACAGCATGCTTTAATCATACAAAACCATGAAGAGCAACATGTCGCTAAAGATACATTTTCTGCATTCTCATCTAGACTTCTTCCCTGCAAATCTTGACACTGTCTGTGACAAGCATGGTGAGAGGTTTCACCAGGACAATGTGGTCATGGAGAAATGGTATCAGGGCAACTGGAATCCATCAATGCTGGCTGATTATTGTTGGACGCTCAACCAAGAAGCCTCAGACACAGAGTACAAATGAAAATGATCAACAAAACTTGTTTAGCTTAGTTGAACTATTGCAAAGCATCAGCACTGTTATGCAATTAAATGCATTATATTCAATAAAAGTTAATTTATTGTTTCTCCAAATTCCTACATGATACAAGTAGTCTGAAAATATATTTGTGCTCAGCTTCATGCAGCCTATCATAAGCAAAATAAAAAATTCTGAGGAAGAAACAGTTTCAAAGGAATTGTTGTCCAGTGTAATTTATCCGTAGAAGAGATACAGTAACTATTTGAAAACTTTTGTTTAATATCAGTTAGATGTTGTAACCTTAAATGGACATAGAAACTGAATATATTTGCTCACATTTCTTTGTATAAAAATTGCAGCTTTACTATGAGGAGATGGACCCTCCAATTACTTCAATCGCTTCTTCCTATGTACAAGCATAACTTCATCTGCTCGTAAATGAGATAGAATATACAACCAATCCTGACTCAGCTAGTCAATGCCAGTATTTATGCTCCACTTGAGTTTTCTCCTGTGCTCCCAATTTACTTTAGTTACTGGGATGCACAATTAATTCCCCTTTGAGCAACTGACTTTGAAAGCATCAGCTCAGAATATCACGGCTCAGAATTCTCCAGCATAAGAGCTTCTGAGCAATCTATAACCAGTACTGTTCCTTCACAAAACAAAAACCTATGGGCAGATTGTGCTAGAATCAGAAATCAATTTATTAATCCATACTTATATTGGCCTGCCTGCCATTTGATGATTCTCCCTCCAATGGTCACAATCTATGAGCTAAGGTATTTCGGGGCTTTATTTTTGGCCCCTTGACCAGCCCTCACCCTAAAGAGGTTAGTGGCTACTTGTGGTTCAGGATTCTATCAGACCAGATCATCATCTATTGAGAGGCATGAATAGATTGCCATGTCTCCTCTTCCCCGCATTTCATGTTCCCCAATGGACAAGATTTTTTTTTTTTTAAAGGCACCAATTCACTTCCCAGGAATGAGCAGCAATGTCACAACAGGTGAGACTCTTTATGCTGCTCCTGGTGGCAACTGTGGATCCTGCTTCTGCCACAGTTCTGTCAATATTCCACAGTATTGTTTAAAATAGTTTTCCATCCAGGTGGACATTAGCAGCGCATATTTATCACACCGAAACAAGATGAAACTCAAATTCTGGGTGATCTCCTTTCATAAAAGGTTTAATGCCATAGAACACAAGAAAATGCATGCAATAAATTGACGCTTTCAGGATTAATATTCACTTTTCAAGATGATAGCTCTGTTGTTGGTAGATTTCTGTCAACCAGTCGATTTTATATCCATTATTATTGCAGAGGAATGGGAGGCAGGGACATGACACGACAGAAAGCGAGTGGTCTTTGTGATGAAGATCATGTAGGATTGAGGAGGTGATATGGGATTGGCGGAGGTGATATGGGATTGGCGGAGGTGATATGGGATTGGCGGAGGTGATATGGGATTGGCGGAGGTGATATGGGATTGGCGGAGGTGATATGGGATTGGCGGAGGTGATATGGGATTGGCGGAGGTGATATGGGATTGGCGGAGGTGATATGGGATTGGCGGAGGTGATATGGGATTGGCGGAGGTGATATGGGATTGGCGGAGGTGATATGGGATTGGCGGAGGTGATATGGGATTGGCGGAGGTGATATGGGATTGGCGGAGGTGATATGGGATTGGCGGAGGTGATATGGGATTGGCGGAGGTGATATGGGATTGGCGGAGGTGATATGGGATTGGCGGAGGTGATATGGGATTGGCGGAGGTGATATGGGATTGGCGGAGGTGATATGGGATTGGCGGAGGTGATATGGGATTGGCGGAGGTGATATGGGATTGGCGGAGGTGATATGGGATTGGCGGAGGTGATATGGGATTGGCGGAGGTGATATGGGATTGGCGGAGGTGATATGGGATTGGCGGAGGTGATATGGGATTGGCGGAGGTGATATGGGATTGGCGGAGGTGATATGGGATTGGCGGAGGTGATATGGGATTGGCGGAGGTGATATGGGATTGGCGGAGGTGATATGGGATTGGCGGAGGTGATATGGGATTGGCGGAGGTGATATGGGATTGGCGGAGGTGATATGGGATTGGCGGAGGTGATATGGGATTGGCGGAGGTGATATGGGATTGGCGGAGGTGATATGGGATTGGCGGAGGTGATATGGGATTGGCGGAGGTGATATGGGATTGGCGGAGGTGATATGGGATTGGCGGAGGTGATATGGGATTGGCGGAGGTGATATGGGATTGGCGGAGGTGATATGGGATTGGCGGAGGTGATATGGGATTGGCGGAGGTGATATGGGATTGGCGGAGGTGATATGGGATTGGCGGAGGTGATATGGGATTGGCGGAGGTGATATGGGATTGGCGGAGGTGATATGGGATTGGCGGAGGTGATATGGGATTGGCGGAGGTGATATGGGATTGGCGGAGGTGATATGGGATTGAGAGCTGGATCAGATAGGATGCTTCATTCCATGATGAAAAGTTACAAAGGAGGTGAATGGAATCCATGGCCAGGGAAAGGTTGGGAGGACTGAGGTTAAAGACAGTGGGTTGTTTTCCCAATTAGCTTGTCCAAAACTGAACTTTAGAAAGACACTTTGGAAAAACAGAAGCAATGAACAAGCGGGGACAGTTGTTGAGGAGAAAGATACCTGGATCTACTTCAAGAGGGTCAAGAGCAGTTTCTTGGAAATACCAAAATTAATGATTGGATAAGTGAAAAGAAACCATTGTAAAAAAAAAATTATCTCCAGAAGAGCAAGAGAGGTGACAATATTTTTTCAAAAGATTTCCAACATTGCTTTTAATTTGAAATAAGATATTAAAATGGTAATTGTCCCATATCTGCAAGGACTCATCTGTTTATAATCTGATCTTTTCCCTGTAATACTTTTGATGTTACACTTCATTCCACTTTTCCACTTCACCCCTCTGTATTTGGTTTACGCAGTGATTTTATAACATTTTATTGTTGTGAATTCAATGCATTCAATTCCATTTTGCACAACTCAAACATGAAGATATAAATGGAAATCTGAATTGTTGTATTAATCCATTGCTTCCATTTTTTTTTTAAAGGGAGCCCTGGAGCAATACTATTGATATTTGGAATACAAAATATTGTATATTGTTAAATTATCATAGAAATAGACTGTGTTAAGATCTACATCCTCTCAAGACTGATCTAGCTACGCTAATCTCTGTGGCAGTTGAACCTGATGTACTGCCTGTATTGCATTGTTCTGTTGTACTGCAGACTTGTGACAGGCACTTGACAGATCACATCCGTGAGGCCACCAGGAAGATTAAGGAAGTAGGAGACCAGTTCCACAGTTATAATCCCACAGGAAGCTTGTGGCCATTTAGGATGATGGTGCTGGACTACTGACCTGCATTATGAAGTGACTATGGGCATTGTAATATTGAGAGTCATCCTCTTGTGATTTTTGTATAGTAGAGTAGGACTAAGAAGGAGAAGTTGTTGAAAATGGGTTCCTGTTGGTCTGGACTGGGAGAAGAGGATTTGCTTGACTAAAGCTCTGTGACGGTGTCAACTGAGGTCCTCCAGACCCGGCAACATCCTTAGAAATTTTCTTTGTACTCTTTCAACTTTATTTACATCGTTCCAGTAGGTAGATGACCAAAATTACACACAATACTCCAAATCAGGCCACACTAATGTCTTATACAACTTCAACAAAACATAAAATGTCTGAAATCACTTTGATTACTGTATTCTAAAGCAGAAACTTATGAAGTTATGCTGTTGTCATGTAATGACAAAGAGAGAATATGGAAATGTAATCAAAACTTTGAGAATTTATATGCATTTATATGCATTGTAATGAAATGTATTGTAATATCTTGTAATGTGACAAAATGGAACCTGTATAATCCCAGAATGCTTTGCTATAAGCTAAGTGTGTATGTGGCAGGAAGCATGTCTTCTCCTGATCATTGTTCATTGCATAACTAAGAGGAGGTTGATATACGGCCTGGCCTTGAGTACTGCAGCTGTACTGAGGAGGAGGAGCTGACTCCCGGAACAGATAACAGCCAAAAAACAGCATGAGAACTTGTATAAAAAATGAACTTTGAAGGCTGTAAATCAGAAGCAGTCTGCCATCCATGAGGAGTGGAGGTGCTTCTCCTCCGAGGTAATGAACAGATCCACTGTGTTTTTTGGTTCTTTGGTATGAGACCTAGCGAAAGGACAGCACATTGGCCTTCTTACATTGAGTACAGGAGATGGGATGTTACGCTGAAGTTGGATACGGCATTGGTGAGGCCTGACTTGGAGTATTGTGTGCCTAGCTACTAGACAGAGGTAAATATGGTTGAAAGAGTAACAAGAAAATTTATAAGGATGTCACCAGGTGTTGTGATGGAAATAACTGGTTCTTTGAGTCTCAACAGTAGAGGCCTGGACACACACAGTTTTAATAATAAGGAATTTATTTACAAGGGGAAGTTGGATCAACACAAGCAACTACAATATTCTAACAAAAAACGTTTAGGGTTAACACACATGGGGAAGGTCGGGTCAGCTGTACAATACACAGAAAGCAGTGTGGGGACAGGGTACAGTTACACATACAAAGAACAAGGGAAAAGCACTACGACAGCTATCCCCCTTGACCTTGGATAGCTGCAGCTCCCTTACCAGGACCAACAATAAACCTTCCCAAACATAAATCAATGCACTTACCTTCAATGAGGTGGTCTGTAAGAGAGAGCGAGCCAGGCACATGTCTCACCTTTTATAGCATGGGGCTGGGTGAGATAATCCAATTAAGGTGACCAATAATTTAGGTGTGCATTGATTAGTTGGGAGGGACCAAATGTTGATTGGCATGTGGTGTGTCCTCCGACCAGCCAGGTGGCAATGCATCTGTCAAGTGGCCGGTATCTCTGGATACACCAGGTCTGGAGGACCTGAGTTATAAGGATTGACTAAGTTAGGACTTTATTCCTTGGAACATAGAAGATTAAGAGCAATTTGATAGAGGTATACAAAATTATGAGGGGTATAGATAGGGTAATGCAAACAGGTTTTTTCCACGGAAGTTGGGTGGGGCTACAACTAGAGGTCATGAGTTAAGGGTGAAAGGTGAAAAGTTTAAGGGTAACATATGGGAAAACTTCATCATTTAGAGGGTGGTGAGAGTGTGGAATGAGCTGCCAGCACGTGATGCATGCAAGTTTGATTCCAACGTTTAAGAGAAGTTTGGATGGGTATATGGATGGTAGGGGTATGAAGGGCTAAGGTCCTGCTGCAAGTCAATGACAGTAGGCAGTTTAATGGCTGGGCACAGGCTTGAAGAGCCAAAGGACCTGTTTCTGTGATGTACTTTTCTATTTTGAATGCACTTCGTTAAAATACGATACCAGTGAATAACCTTTCCTCCTTACAGACTTGTTTCCTCCAATTTCCTAAATAACATGTCTGGACTGAAGGTCATAAGAGATCAGGGGGTACAGCTGGAACCACCAAGGGATGGAAAAGTACTGGGGTAATAATTATGTTACGCTTTAAAGGAATCCTAAAGGATATAAAAATGGGCTCTTTCCTTGTGCAGTGGGAGAGTTTTGGTCTTAGGCTAGGCCACAACCGTTGCTAGTGCTAAGAAGATAGGGACAAGTATGTTGAGAAAGTTAGAGTATGTCAAGTTTGAGTCAGAGAGAGGGAGCGAAAACAGGTCATATGTAAGATTGTTGGATTGTTGGATCCCCTGGATCATTACAGAGATCGGTTTGTTTAGTGGATGTTAAATAATATTTTGACTACTGCACTATTGCTACTGTAAACTTTATTTTTCTTTTTGTATTGCATTTGTGGTAGTTCTAATAAAGTTTCCTGTGGCCTTTCATGATGTCTCCTTGTTTGCGAATGCATACGCGAACACCCTGAACCGAATGACAAAAGAACACAAAACGAATTTTTAAATATTTTTTGTTACAGTCTGCTAACCAAATAGGACAAGGACAAGGAGTTGGTTATTTACAAAGCTGGGTCCATTTTTAAAAGGCAATGCATGATCAAATACGGATTTTCTTTCGCTGAAGTTTTTGTGTAAGGGCTATGCTGGGAGGAGAAGCACAACTGTAGAGCTGAGAGAGTATGTGGAAGACAAATAGTAAGAGAATGGTGAAGTGAATAAAACTCATCATTGTAAGGAGCCTGGCCTCTATGAGGAGTGTAGGAAAAGTTAGGATATTGTAGATAAATTAGCCATGAGTAGCAAGACATGAAAGAGAGAAGAGAGACAGAATGCAGCTCCTGGAAAAGAAGCGCTGCAGGGAATAAAGCAATTTTATTATTTAAAGGACTTTCTATGAAATTCACGACCTGTGAATCACCAGTTCCCAAGGAAGTGCTTTTCAGTGGCCCTGTCAGCCCTTTTAGGATTACTCATAAGCATCGGTCTATAAGTGACAACAGCAGAAAGGAGCTCTGTGGATTTTAATGACTTTCTCTTCTTTGTATTCAAGAAAGGACAAGAAGATTTAAAGGGAAAAGCTGGCGCAAATTGGCATGGTGTGCAAACTGACAATTATACAAAGCATGATGAATGAATTATAGAGGAGCTTAATTTATTTGTGATTGTACCTAATTGAAAATATTAAACTATTTCTGTTCCTTAATCATCAACAAAATGTTTTAGTCAAAGATTTGTAATTTCTAATTCCAGAACCTTATGCACAAAGTCCAGGCTGACAGTGCCTAGTCTTAAAATGAATTATTGCTGCACAGATGGACTTGTTTCAGTAGGGAAACAGTAGGGAAAAAAATCCATTCATTAAAGAAGGCTGTTTTTGCTTTTGCCTAGTGAGCATCTGACCTGTAACCAAATGAAGAATCATTTACACTCCCTTACCTTGTCTCTGAGTCTGTGTCCTTCAGCAGTTTATATTCGATCTCCCCTCAGATCTTACCTATATGATTATGATAATAAATGCACACTCCTGCTCTCTCAAATCCAATGCCGCTGTTATAAGACCCTTGAATGGACTTCTAGTATGTTAAAGATGAACTCTTGACATCAAAAACTACCCTTGCACCTTGTTGTCTACCTGTGCTGCACTTTCTCCATAACCATAACTGTAACACTACATACTGCATTCTGATTTTGCTTTTCAGAATCAGACTCTGAGCCAAGTTTATTATCTCTCACTTATGTTGTGAAATTTGTTGTTTTGTGTTAGCAATACAGTGCAAAAATATTAAAACGTTGTGCAAAAAGAGAGCAAAATAGTGAGGTGATCTTTGTGGGTTCATGGACCTTTCAGAAATCTGACGGTGGAGGGGAAGAAGGTGTTCCTAAAAGCACCCTGCACCTCCCTGATGGTGGTAACGAGAAGAAAGTATGTCCTAGACGGCGAGGATCCTTAATGATGGATGCCGACTCTTTAGTCATTGGCTTTTGAAAATATCCTTGAAGTTGGGGAGGCTAATATCCATGAGTTTATAACCCTCTGCAGTTTTTGACAATCTTGTACATTAGCCCCACCATACCAGACAGTGATGCAACCCTTCAGAATTCTCTCCATGGTACATCTGTAGAAATTTAATAGAGCCTTTTGTAACATACCAAATCTCTTTAAATTCCTATTAAAACACAGCTTCGTTATAATTGCATCAATATGTTCTGCGGAGGATAGGGGAGATCATAAATAGATTCTTTGCATCTATATTTACTCAGGAGACAGACACAGAGCCCATAGAAGCAGGCAAAGCAGGGATCATAGACGGATCACTGAGAAAGAGGTGTTTGCTTTCTTGAGGCAAATTACGGTGGATAAATCCCCAGGGCCTGGCAAGGTGTTTCCATGGACCCTAAGGGAGACCAGTGCAAAAATTGCAGATGCCCCAGCAGAGATGGTTGAAACTTTCTTAGCCATTGGTGAGGTATTGGAGGATTGGAGGATAGCTAATGTTGTTCCACAATTTAAGCAAGGCTCTAAAAATAAGCTGAGAAATTATAGGCCAGCGAGCCTGATATCATTAGTGGGCAAGTTATTGGAAGGTATTCTATGGGACCAGATTTATAAATACGCAGATAGATTGGGACTGATAAGGGATAGTGAGTGTGGCTTTGTGAGTGGTAAGTCGTGTCTAACCAATCTTACAGAGTTTTTCGAGGAAGTTTTCAGGAAAGTTGATGAACAAGGCAGTGGATTTTGTCTACATGGATGTGATAAACTATGTATACCTGTCTGGACACGCCCCTCTGCTGACTGCTCCTGTGGCTCCTCCCACAGACCCCTGTATAAAGGCGATTGGAGGCACTGCTCCCCCTTCAGTCTCCAGGATGTTGTGGTCTCTTTTGCTGCTAATAAAAGCCTATTGTTCACCTCCCGTCTCCAAGAGTTATTGATGGTGCATCAATGGACTTCAAGCAAAGGTGTTGACAAGGTATAGCATGGGAGGTTGTTCAGGAAGCTTCAGTTGTTCAATATTAAAGATAAGGTAGTAGATTGGATTGGATATTGGCATTGGGAAGAAGCCAGAGAGTGGTTGTAGACAATTGCCTTTCTGACTGAAGGCCTGGGATTATTAGTAATATGCCGCAGGGATTGGTGCTGGGTTTGTTGTTGTTTGTCATCTATATCAATGATCTGGATGATAATGTGGTTAACTGAATCAGCAAATCTGTGAATGACTCCAAGGTTAGAGGTGTAGTGGACAGTGAGGAGGACTATCAAAGCTTGCAGCAGGATCTGGACCAGCTGGAAAATGGTAGATGGAATTCAATGCAGACAAGTGTGAGGTGTTGTAGTTTGGGAGGACAAACGAGGGTAGGACTTGCACAGTAAGTGGTAGAGCTCTAAGGAGTGTGGTAGAACAAAGAGACCTGGAAATACAGACCTATGATTCCTTGAAAGAGGCATCAGTCATAGAGGGTCATAAAGAAAGCTTTTGGCACATTGGCCTTCATAAATCAAAGTATTGAGTACAGGAGTTAGGATGTTATGTTGAAGTTGTATAAGACTTTGGTGAGGCCTAACTTGGAATATTCATGCAGTTTTGGTCACCTGCATACAGGAAAGTTGTCAATAAGGTTGAAAGAGTGAAGAGAAAATTTACAAGAACGCTGCCAGGTCTGGGGGACCTGAGTTATAAGGATTGATTGAATAGATTAGGACTTTATTCCCTAAGTGTAGAAGAATGAGGGAAGATTTGATAGAGATATACAAAATTATGAGGGGTATTGACAGGGTAAGTACAAGCAGGCTTTTTCCAAGGAGGATGAGTGAGACTAGAACTGGAGGTCATGGGTTAAGGGTGAAAGGTGAAAAGGTTTAAGGGGAACATGTGGGGGAACTACTTCACTCAGAGGGTGGTGACAGTGTGGAATGAGCTGCCAGCACAAGTGGTGGATGTGGGTTTGATTTCAATATTTAAGAGAAATTTGGGTAGATACATGTAAGGGAGGGTATAGAGGGCTGTGATCTGATTGCAGGGCAATGGGGATGAGGCAGATTAATGGTTTGATACAGACTGGATGGGTCAAGTGGCCTATTTCTGCACTCTGTTGTTCTATGGCCCTATGATTTTAGGATAGATCTTCAGATCTGTGTGGGAGGAGGGATTTGGGGGTCGATGTGCCCGATCCGTTTTGCTCGATTTTTGTGCAGGAGGAGGGACTCGAGGGTTGCTGTGCCTGTTCTGTTTTTGTTTGTTTGTTTTTTGCAAGGAGGTGGGATTTGAGGGCTGATGATCTTGCTGCCTTTCTTTTCTTTCCTGGTTTCGTGGCTATCTGGAGAAGAAGAATTTCAGAGTTTTATACTTTGATAAGAAATGAACCTTTGAATGCACTTCCACATGGCTGAATTATACTGAATAGACTTTGTATTAATTCAATATACTTATGTTTTGAAATTATCTGTGTGGATAGCTTGAGAAAGTAAATTATTCTCTCTATTTTGGTACATGTGACAACAATTAATCAATTCCAATTCCCAAACTTCTGATGGCCCAACTTATTTTCTGGCCACTTTAGGAACATGTTTCATTGCATGAAATAGTAGGACAGCCTGTATCGATACTGAATGTCTGTCATCACTGGTAGAAAACAAATTGGTAACCCCATGAGGGCAATTCACTGCCCATGCAAATTTCCCAAATATGCCTATGTATGAACAAGCTGCCCAAAAAGTGATTATAAAATATACAAGTTTGCAGAAGCTAAGAAATGGGGAATCAAGATAAGTGTTATTATGTTAAAGGATTGTTTATCATACACCATGAAAGGTGATTATCCCCCTGTTGTTATCATATGCTGGTACACTGTTACTAAGAAATGAGCAACATCTTCTCACAAATGCAGTAATTCTTCTTAATAAAGGGAATCCACAATTCTTAAGAATTGATCCAACATTGATAAACAGAAAGAAAAGCTTCACCTCAAGTCATTTCCTGCACATAAGTTTTAGGAGAACAAAGTACTTGTCACTTCAGATTCAATGTAGCACAAAAAACATAAAAGATAAGGAACAAGAATAATAATAAAACACAGAATAAATATAAACACATAGATAGTCTTTGTACATTAGATGATGCTAGGCTGTATGTAAGATGACTGATGAGCAATAACAAAGTAGTGGTGGAGTTAGTGGGTGGAGGTGTTGATCATTACTTCTGCTTGTGGAAAGTAACTGTTTTTGAGTCTGGTGTCCAGGCATGGATGATACATAGCTTCCTTCCTGAGGGGAGTTGGGTAAATGGCCCATGAGCAGGAGTGTGGGATCCTTCATGATGTTACTGGCCCTTTTCTGGCATCTTTCTGGATACATGTCCTTGTTGGTGGATGGGCTGGTACCAGTGATGCATTGGGCAGTTTTGACTACCCGTTGTAGAGCCTTCCTCTCTGTGTCAGTGCAGTTTCCACACCAAGCAATGATACAGCTTATTAGGATTCTCTCTACTCGCATCTGTGGAATGACAGGAGTATGGATGTGAAAAGTCCAGCTCTCTTCAGCCTCCTCAGAAAATAGAGGCATTGGTGAACTTTCCTTTCTGTGTGGGGTGAGTCTTGGGACCACGAGAGGTTGTGAAACCAGTAAAAACACCAGTAAAACCAAAATCACCCATTGGTTCAATTTTATATATGATGAGGAACTGAAGTTGGAACATTTCCCATTAAGGTTCAGATAACAACGTGGAAATCACAGACACATGAATTGCTGAATCTCAAGGAATCCAACCCACAGCACCAGACACGTCTACAGTGCCTATAAAAAGTACTCACTCCCTCCACCCTGGAAGTTTTCATGTTTTATTGTTTTACAGCATTGAATCACAGAGGATTTAATTCGGCTTTTTTGACATTGACCAACAGAAAAAGACTCTTTCGTGTCAAAGTGAGCACCATGTGATCTAAATTAATTAAAAATATAAAACACAAAATAATTGATTGCATAGGTATTCACCTCCCCCTTTAATATGATACACAAAATAATCACTGGTCCAGCCAATTGGTTTTAGTTAAATGAAGATCACATGTGCAGTCAAGTGTTTCATTTGATTGTAGTAAAAATACTGTATCTGGAAGGTCCAACTGCTGGTTAGACAGTATCCTGGCAAAAACCACACCATGAAGACAGAAGAACACTCCAGGCAACTCCATATAAAGGTTATTGAAAAGCACAAGTCAGGAGATGGATACAAGAAAATTCCCAAAACACTGACTATCCCTTGGAGTACAGTTAAGTCAATCATCAAGAAATTGAAAGAATATGGTACAGCTATAACTCTGCCTAGAGCAGGCCATCCTCAAAAACTGAGTGACCATGCAAGAAGGGGACTAGTGAGGGAGGCCACCAACAGACCTGTGACAACTCTGGAGAGTTGCAGGTCTCCGTGGCTGAGATGGGAGAGACTGCGCGTACAACAGCTGTTACTCAAATGCCTCACCGGTCGCAGCTTAACGGAAGAGTGGCAAAGAGAATGCCACTATTGAAAAAGCTCACTTGAAATCTTAGCTGGAGTTTGCCAGAAGGCAAGTGGGAGACTCGGAAGTCAGTGGGAAGAAGATTCTATGATCTGATTCAATCAAAATTGAGCTTTAAGGCCATCAGACTAAACGCTATGTTTGGTGTAAGCCAAACATTGCACATCATCAAAAACACACCAATCCTACCGTGAAGCATGGTGGTGACTGCATCACGCTGTGAGGATGCTTCACTGCATCAGGCCCTGGAAGGCTTGTGAAGGCAGAGGGTACAATGAATGCCGCAAAATACAAGGAAATCCTGGAGGAAAACCTGATGCAGTCTGCAAGAGAACTGCGACTTGGGAGAAGATTTTGTTTTCCAGCAAGACAATGAGCCCAAGCATAAAGCCAAAGCTACACAGGAATGGCTTAAAAACAACAAAGTTAATAACCTGGAGTGGCCAAGTCAGAGTCCAGACCTCAATCCAATTAAAAAATTGTGATTGGACATGGAAGGGGTGATCCCCAAGCAATCTGACAGAGCTCACAGAGTTTTGAAAAATTGCAGTGTCCAGATGTGCAAAGCTGATAGAGACCTATCCACACAGACTCAAGGCTGTAATTGCTGCCAAAGGTGCTTCTGTTAAATACTGACTTGAAGGAGGTGAATATTTATGCAATTATTTTCTGTCTAATAATTGTAATTAATTTAGTTAACTTTGTAGTGATCTGTTTTCACTTTGATATGAAAGAGGCTTTTTTCTGTTGATCAGTGTCAAAAAAGCCAAATGAAATCCACTGTGATTCAATGTTGTAAAACAATAAAACATGAAAACTTCCAAGGGGAGTGAATATTTTTTATACACACTGTATATCAGCCAGGGTGTGGTGGCCTCGACTTTCTAACTAGGTCATAGGCTGAAACAAAATAGTTATTGACAGTACAGCGTGAGCTGGGGACGTGATGCGGTTCACAGTTATTCTCATTCCATTTTCCCATTTATTCACTCACCCATTTCGACCTGGATTTTTTCCTGCCACCATCTACACCAGAAGTAATTCAGGTACCAACCAGTGCGAGTTTGGGATGTTTGAGGAAACAAGAGCACAGGAGTCATAGGACAACGTGCAAACTCCATTCCAATCACACTGAAGGTTAGGGTCAAACTGGAGTCATGAGTCATGAGGTAGCAGCACCGCCTGTTGTACAATGGTGCAAGTGATAAAGACATGATTTCAATCTGTTGCTTGATGCAGGGGTGACGTTGTTGTTGTTCCAAGGTCCTAAGGAGTGGCCTGACGGGATCTTGTGGCGTTGGAATGTCAAGTTCTAGTAACTCGAGATTGCGGTCAGTCTGACACAGGCAGTACATGTGATGATGATGATGGCAGGCTCTTCGCTTGCGGACCTCAGGAGGGAAGAAAAGTCCTCGGGAGCAACAGCACGGTTGTTGGTGCCAGTTCCGGATCTGCAGACCCTGGGGCCATAGGGACACGGGAACAGCTGGGATGCGGGCTCTTGGGTCGAACGATCCTTCCTGTGCCTACTCTTGTCTTTGGCAGTCACTCTTCGAGATTCCTCAAAGTTCTCAGCTGCTCCGTGGATCAGCATCCTCCAGCGGTCTCTGTCACAAGCCACCTGCAGCCACTCGTTGACCTCGATATTTACCTGAGGGAACTGCCGCTTAAGTTGGTCTTTGTACCTCTTGCACAGGGCACCACGATCTCTCTTGCCCTGAGGGCATTCTCCATAGAGTGCTGCTTTCAGTAAGCTGGAGTTGTCCATGTGACACATGGCTTCAATGCTTAGGTGTTGAGCCTTCTCCAGGACCTCATTGTTGGAGATATGATCCTGCCAGCTGATACCCATGATGGAGTGGAGCCAGTGCTGATGTAAGCGAGTAGTGTTGTGACAATGGCAACCTGGATTTTTGTGGATAGACGCAGCTGGTGGTTCTTCCACGCACATTTTTGGAGATGCCCAAAGACACTGCTGGTTCTGGCGAGTCAATTGTCAATGTCAGTTATGACTGTAGAATTGTTGGAGTTGATGTTGCCCAGGCAGGTGAACTGCTCAGCCGTGGTGAGAGAGCGGTCATCAATGGTGATCCAAAGTGGGTTGTAAACGCCACGAGGAGGCCTCTGATGGAGCATCATTGTTAACGCGAAACCCCTTGCACTTTGGCAAACTGACTGCAGCCTGTAGCGCATCCTCAGTGTGCGTGAGAAGAGCAAACTCGTCTGCACATTGTATCTTGCGAGGTTTTCGTTCTGGCGGGAAGGCAGTCGAGAATGAAGATATTTCCGGCAGTGGGGAACTGAATGTAGATGCTCTGTGACGTGGTGTTCTTCGCTTCCTGTAGCATTATGCTGAAGGTAATGCAAAGAGTTTTGGTGCAAAAACTCAGCCTTGTTTCATGCTGGTATTGATGGGGAATGGGTCAGACTTTCCCATTGTGTTTAACCCGACCACTTTGGACTGCATGGAGATGCAGGGTAACACCCCTGTAGTTTGAGTAATCCAATTTCTCCCCTTGTACACAGAGACAATTACAGCGTCACGTAGTGATGCACCATCAATAACTCTCAGAGACGGGAGGCAAACGATAAGCTTTTATTAGCTGCAAGTATGACCACAACATCCTGGAGACTGAGGGGGGAGCAGTGCCTCCAATCGCCTTTATACAGGGGTCTGTGGGAGGAGCCACAGGAGCAGTCAGCAGAGGGGCATGTCCAGATAGGTATACACATAGTATACACATAGGTCATTTGGGACTCAACTTTTCTCCCAAAAGAGTGTGAAACAGGTTTGTGAGTTCACTTAGGAGAATGTCTCCGCCATTTTGTATGCTTCATCAATGCCTGGGGCTTTATGGTATTTCAGCTTGGAAATAGTGGCTTTGACCTCATCCAGAGTTGGCGTGCCCTCAAGCTTAAGCCTGACCTCATGCTGGGGGATCATTTTAATGAATGCCTCTTCTAATTGACAAATATCCCCGATAAGACTCTCGTAGTGCTCTGTCCATTGCCTCATGATGGCTTCCTTGTCTGTCAGCAGGCAGGAGCCGTCAGATGAGCGTAGAGGGGGGCTTGAATCTGACGAGTCGGACCACACACTGGGTGCAGCAATTTGTAGAAAGTTTGAGTGTTGCCGGTGTCTGGATAGTGTTGCGTTCATTCTGCTAGGGCAGTCTGCTGATCGTTTGGCATCTGTCTCAGCCTGACTTGGAAGGAGCTGCAGGCAACTCTCTTTTCTGCCTTGGCCGCACGGTCGTCGGGTCTAGACAGCACTGCCTGATGGGAGGAGCGTTTGATCTGGAGCAGATTCCAAATTTCAACATCATTTTCTCCAAATCAGTCCTTGTGTCTTCTTGAGGACATTCAACTGCCTCAACAGCCACATCTTGGATGGCAGTGTTTCCATTTCCTTCCTGTGTCGGAGACTGCGCTTGGGGTTCCCAGTTCCCAGTTTCTCCTTTGGCTTGATCTGGAATACATCTCAAAGATCAAAGACCTTATCCACCCGGAGTCTCTTCCACCGTGGTCCCCTTTTTGATAGCCAGTCTGACCTTCAACCTGACCAGTCTGTGGCATGACTCTGACGTGTAGAAAGTCCAGGAGCTGCCACGGTTTGGATCGGGTGATTCTAGGACATCTTGAACCTGGCTTTCTTTTTGAAACAGTGTATTTGTTATAACCAGGTCTAGTTATAACCATATAACAATTACAGCACGGAAACAGGCCATCTCGGCTCTTCTAGTCCGTGCCGAATGCTTACTCTCACCTAGTCCCACCAACCCGCACTCAGCCCATAACCCTCCATTCCTTTCCTGTCCATATACCTATCCAATTTTACTTTAAATGACAATACCAATCCTGCCTCTACCACTTCTACTGGAAGCTCGTTCCACACAGCTACCACTCTCTGAGTAAAGAAGTTCCCCCTCGTGTTACCCCTAAACTTTTGCCCCATCTCAACTCATGTCCTCTTGTTTGAATCTCCCCTACTCTCAATGGAAAAAGCCTATCCACATCAACTCTATCTATCCCCCTCATAATTTTAAATATCTCTATCAAGTCCCCCCTCAACCTTCTACGCTCCAAAGAATAAAGACCTAACTTGTTCAATCTTTCCCTGTAACTTAGGTGCGAAAATCCAGGTCACATTCTCGTAAATCTTCTCTGTACTCTCTCTATTTTATTGACATCTTTCCTATAATTCAGTGACCAGAACTGTACACAATACTCCAAATTCAGCCTTACCAATGCCTTGTACAATTTTAACATTACATCCCAACTCCTATACTCAATGCTCTGATTTATAAAGGCCAACATACCAAAAGCTTTCTTCACCACCCTATCTACATGAAATTCCACCTTCAGGGAATCATTATTCCTAAACAAAATGCTGGTGGAACACAGCAGGCCAGGCAACATCCATAAGGAGAAGCACTGTCGACGTTTCGGGCCGAGACCCATCGTCAGATCACTCTGTTCTACTGCATTCTTCAATGCCCTACCATTTACCATGTATGTCCTATTTGGATTATTCCTACCAAAATGTAGCACCTCACACCTACCAGCATTAAACTCCATCTGCCATCGTTCAGCCTACTCTTCTAACTGGCCTAAATCTCTCTACAAACTTTGAAAACCTACTTCATTATCCACAACGCCACCTACCTTAGTATCATCTGCATACTTACTAATCCAATTTACCACCCCATCATCTAGATCATTAATGTGTATAACAAACAACATTGGACCCAGTACAGATCCCTGAGACACACCACTAGTCACCGGCCTCCAACCTGACAAACAGTTATCCACCACTACTCTTTGGCATCTCCCATTCAGCCACTGTTGAATCCATTTTACTACTTCAATATTAATACCTAACGATTGAACCTTCCTAAATAACCTTCCGTGCGGAACCTTGTTAAAGGCCTTACTGAAGTCCATATAGACAACATCCACTGCTTTACCCTCGTCAACTTTCCTCGTAACCTCTTCAAAAAATTCAATAAGATTTGTCAAACATGACCTTCCATGCACAAATCCATGTTGACTGTTCCTAATCAGACCCTGTCTATCCAGATAATTATATATACCATCTCTAAGAATACCTTCCATTAATTTACCCACCACTGACGTCAAACTGACAGGCCGATAATTGCTAGGTTTACTCTTAGAACCCTTTTTAAACAATGGAACCACATGAGCAATATGCCAATCCTCCGGCACCATCCCCGTTTCTAATGACATTTGAAATATTTCTGTCAGTGCCCCTGCTATTTCTACAGTAACTTCCCTCAAGGTCTTAGGGAATATCCTGTCACGATCCAGAGATTTATCCACTTTCATATTCCTTAAAAGCGCCAGTACTTCCTCCTCTTTAATCGTCATAGTTTCCATAACTTCCCTGTTTCCCTTACCTTACACAATTCAATATCCTTCTCCTTAGTGAATATCGAAGAAAAGAAATTGTTCAAAACTTCCCCCATCTCTTTTGGGTCCCCACATAGCTGTCCACTCTGATTTTCTAAGGGACCAATTTTATCCCTCACTATCCTTTTGCAATTAATATAACTGTAGAAACCCTTTGGATTTATTTTCACCGTACTTGCTAAAGCAACCTCATATCTTCTTCTAACTTTTCTAATTTCTTTCTTAAGATTCTTCTTACATTCTTTATATTCCTCGAGCACCTCATTTACTCCATGCTGCCTATATTTATTGTAGATATCTCTCTTTTTCCTACCCAAGTTTCCAATATCCCTTGAAAACCATGGCTGTCTCAAACTTTTAACCTTTCCTTTCAACCTAATAGGAACATAAAGATTCTGTACCCTCAAAATTTCACCTTTAAATGACCGCCATTTCTCTATTACATCCCTCCCATAAAACAAATAGTCCCAATCCACTCCTTCGAAATCCTTTCGCATCTCCTCAAAGTTAGCCTTTCTCCAATCAAAAATCTCAACCCTGGGTCCAGTCCTATCTTTCTCCATAATTGTATTGAAACTAATGGCATTGTGATCACTGGACCCAAAGTGCTCCCCAACACATACCTCCATCACCTGACCTATCTCATTCCCTAACAGAAGATCCAACACTGCCCCTTCTCTAGTTCTGTGCAGAGGTCCAGGAGAATCCTCCCATTGTTGTTGCAGTTTCCAACACTATGATGACTCAAGTCTCCCAGCCATACCTTAACTTCTCTACCCACCCTGGCACTGAAGTCACCTAGGACAATGATCTTGTCTGTCTTGTATGTTTTCAGAAGGAGGGACTTCAGCTCCTCGAGAATGCTTCATTGATAGGAGGGTCTGCTTGCAGTGTGGGGACATAGAGTCTTACAAGAGTGACGAATTGTTTGTCTTGCAGCAGGGATCGCAGGGACATATGTCGATCTGAGTGTACGACGGGTAGGCATTGAAGTTTATTGACGGTGGTGTTTTTGATCGTGAAGCCCACCCTGAGAGGCTGTTCTCGTTGCTGCCTCTGCCTGACCCAAAGCGAGTGTGGCCTGCACCACGCTCTGTCAAAGATCCTTCATCTGCAAAACGTACTTCGCTTCTAGCAGCGATGTCAATGTCCAGCCGAGCTAGTTCTCATGCTGAGCGTCTTTGGGGTCGGTCACCTTCTGCAGAGTCTTGCATTTTGCGGACATTCCAGTATGTAAAGTCATGTAGTATATGTACTTCTGTCAAAAAATGTATAGAGAAACATTGCCATAGAAAACTGATCTCAATTGACAGATGCAAGTAGGACTTCCACAAGTTGGCTTTCATAAATCAGTATGTTGAGTACAGGAGAAGGGATGTTATGTTGAAGTTGTAAAAGACATTGATAAGACCTAATTTGGAGTATTTCATGCAGTTTTGGTCACCTACCTACAGGAAAGATATAAACAAGTTTGAAAGTGTCCAGAGAAAATTTTTAAGGATGTTGCCAGGTCTGGAGGACTTGAGTTATAAGGAAAGATTGAATAGGTTTGGACTTTATTCCTTGGAACGTAGAAGATTGAGGGGAGATTTGATAGAGGTATACAAAATTATGAGGGGTATAGACAGGGCAAATGAAAGCAGGCTTTTTCCACTGAGGCTCGGTGGGACTACAGAGGCGATGGTTTAAGGGTGAAAGCCGAGAAGTTTAAGGGGAACATAAGGGGAAACTTCACTCAAAGAGAGTGAATAAGAGTGTGGAATGAGCTGCCAGTGAGCTTGCTTTCAATGCTTAAGAGAAGCTTAGATAGGTACATAGATAGAGGGGGTATGGAGGACTATGGTCCCAGTGCAGGGCAATGAGAGAAGGCAGTTTAAATGGTTTTGGTATGGATTAGACAGGCCAAAGGGCCTTTTTCTGTACTGTACTGTACTTCTCTATGACTCTAGGAATGGCATGGTTTATAAAGAACGCATATTAGGACAGTGCCCCTTATGAATTCATCTGTTAAACAGTCCATGCATGACCAGTTTCCAAGACAGCTGCAATGGGGTATTCAAGAATGTGGAAATAATTAGCTATAGTAATCTAATCACAAAGTCTGAATAAGTGTCAGATCTTCAATTGTGCCAAGCACAGCTTTTGGTTAACTTCACTCTGTGGGTCTTCCCTGTCTCGGGATGCTGAACCTGATTTGTTAACTCAAGAGTCAAAACTAGGACAATTCCAGTCACTCAGTGCCATGTTGCCTGAAGCATTTTCCCACTTCATTTCTCATTTCCTGAATCCTCTCCACCTTTCTCTGTTTGAACAGCTGGAGCAAATAATAATATCACTGGCTCTATACTATGTTCCCCAGCTTGACTGTTTTGTTTTGTCACTTAACTGGTTCATTTGAAAGATATATGGTCAAAGCAAAATATCTTATGCAAATTTTTTACACTTGTAAACAAATTACATGCTAATGAGTCTAACATCTGTGGTAGGGAAATTATTGGAAAAAATATCTGGCGAGCAGATTCATCTCCACTTGGAGAGACAGGGATTAAATAAGGTTAGTAAAAGGAAAGATTATGACTGAATAATTTGATTGCGACTGCCTCCTCACCTGTCTCTGTTATTCCACTGTTGTGTAAGGGATCGGTTGATGTCGTCTACGTAACCTGGCTTTTGACAGTTACCTACTGACTGGTCTAAGAGGTGAACACCCATGGGATCTGGGACAATTTGGTAGATTAGCTTGGTGATAGGAAGCAGGAAGTGATGCATCACAGGAATTGATGTTGAAGCTCCAGCTGTTTAGACTTAGATTAAATTTAGAGTTTGATTAGGTTTAGTTATCACATGCGCATCGGATCATGCATCATTTGTGTTAACGATCAACACAACCTAAGGGTGTGCTGGGGCAGCACTCATTCCTGCACCAACATGCCCTGGCCACAATGGTCCGCAGAACAACACACAGCCAACATACAATGATCAACAGCGATAACAACAAAACAAACCCCTTTCCCACCCTGACTCAGAGGCTGCCACTGGTCCTCTGACCTCCAGTTCTTGGCCTTGGCCCCTGACTCACAGACGTTGGATCCACCCTTTGGATTCGCTGACCTAGAGATTCTCCAGACTCGGTGACCTCTAGGTTTGTCCTCAGGACTCACCAAACTTTGGGCTTCTACTTTTAGGTTATTATAACTGTTAAGGTACACACACACACACACACACACTCACAGTGCTGGAGGAACTCAACAGGCCAGGCAGTATCTGTGGAAAAGAGTTAACAGTCGACATTTTTGGGCCGAGACCCTTCAGCAGGACTGGAGAAAATAGATGCGAAGTTAGAGAAAGAAGGTGGAAGGAGAGGAGGAAGACGGACAAGGTGATCAGTGAAACCAGGAGAGGGGTGGGGTGAAGTAAAGAGCTGGGAAGCTGACTGGTGAAAAAGATAAAGGGTTGGAGAAGAGGGGAATCTGATAGGAGAGGATAAAAGGCAGTGGGAGAAAGGGAAAGGTAGGAGCGCCAGAGGGAGGTTATGGGCAGGTAAGGAGATGAGGTGAGAGTGAGAAATGAGAATGTTGAAGAGAGGGGGAGGGGTGTTCCCAGAAGTTGGAGAAATTGATGTTCATGCCATCAGGTTGGAGGCTACTCAGGGGGAATATATGGTGTTGCCCCTCCAACCTGAGTATGGCCTCATTGTGGCAGTAGAGGAGGTCATGGATTGACATGTTGGAATGGGAACAGGAAGTAGAATTGAAATGGGTGGCCACTGGGAGATCCTGCTTTTTCAGGAGGCTGGAGCGTAGGTGCTTAGTGCAACGGTCTCCCGGTCGACAGGAGCCACACCTGGAGCACCAGATGCAATATCTCCAGATGGCTACCTACTTCAATTCTAGTACCCATTCCCATTCCAACATGTCCATAGCCTCCTCTAATGCCACAATGAGGCCACACTCAGGTTGGAGGAGCAACACCTCATATTCCATCTGGACAGCCTCCAACCTGATGGCATGAACATTGATTTCTCAAGCATCCTGTGATTGCCCCCACCTCACCATTCTCCTTTCCCATTCCCCTCTCTCACATTATCTTCTTACCTGCCCATCACCCCCCCTCTGGTGCTCCTCCCCTTTCCCTTTCTTCCATGGCCTTCTGTTCTCTCCTATCAGATTCCCCCTTCTACTGCCTTTTAACTCTTTCACCAGTCAGTTTCCCAGCTCTTTACTTAACCCCTCCCCCTCCTGGTCTCACCTATCACCTACCACTCTGTACTTCTTCCTCCCCTCCTTCCACCTCCTTGCTCTAACTTCTCATCTTTTTTACCAGCCCTGGTGAAGGGTCTGAGCCCAAAAGGTCGATGTGTATTATTTTCCATAGATGCTGCCTGGCCTGCTGAGTTCCTCCAGCATTTTGTGTTCATTGCTTTGAATTTCCAGCATCTGCGATTTTCTTGTATATATGTTAAGGATCTGGATGTGGAAGTAGGAAGGTTCACAGATGATGCAGAAGTTGAAGTGTTCCTAGTAATATGGAGTGTAGCCTTTGGGTAAAGACCGATATTCATGTATTGTTAACATGGAAAGAGAAATGAAAGATGGAATTCAATCCTGTAAAATGGCTTTAGGAAGACTTGTAAGGTGACTTTGAATGAATGGAAGGGCTCCATAAATCACTGCGGAACAGAGGGATTTTAGGGTTCAAAGTTCGAAGCATATTTATTATCAAATATGTATACTATGTACAACACAACCACAAAGCAAAGAAATGCAATAGAAACCATTAAAAAAGACCACCAAACACCCAATGTGCAGGGAAAAAAAACATGCAAACACTAAAATAAATCTCTTTCGGAAATGAAATTCATGAAAGTGTGTCCGCAGTGAGTCAAAGTGAGTACATGTGGAAGGATCTCTTAAGACAGCAGCACAGATCGATATGCTGATTAATACAATTATTAGCATCATGGTGCTGGGGTATAACTTTATGAGAGCAAGAAGATTATGGATTACCAATGGAACACGGTGTACAATTCTGGCACCACACCAGAAGGAAGAATGTGATTCCACTGTAAGGAATTGCTTGTCAGCTCAGTCTCATTCAAATGGGACTATTCATCAGCACAAACAACACACTTTGAACCAGTCTGATGCAGTTAAGAGAGCTCAGGTGAGATAGAACCTTATTTCGTTTGCCTAGCTGTGTGGCTCTGGTCATATCCAGCTTTTGCAACCATCACCTTGTTGGACTTGTCTTTCTTGACCTTGGCTGGCAGAGATCTTTTCTCTTTCAGTCACAAACCGATGGATGGCGAGGATCAGTGGGATTTCCATCTGGGTGTTTCAGGAACCTGCAGTACTGTGGGTTGAGGAAGGCTCCGGGTAGTGTAAGGATAGATGAAGAACAGCTGGAAGAAAATTAAAAATAGAAACGACACGTGCTGAAAATCTGAACTCAAAGGAGAAGGTGCTGGAAACATCCAGCAGTTCACATGGCATCTGTGGAAAGAGAAACATTTCAGGTCAAAGATTCTTCAGAAGATAACAAGAAAGACCCAAGACCTGAAGCAATAACTTGGTGCCGCCTGACCTGCTGATTCTTTCCAGCATTTTCTGAGGAAAGGAATCATTTGGGCCAATAAGTGATGAAGAAGCATCTTTGGAGATGCTCAGGGGAAGTGTGAATCAAAACAGAAAATGCCAGAAGCACCGAACAGGCACTGTCAGCAGAGATTACATTGTAGATCAATAACCACTCATGGTTTCTGCTTTTGAGATAAGTGAGAAGTAATTCTTTCTTATCATAATTCCACTTCCAGATTTGCCCTCTTTCCCCTCAACCTTTCTTTTCCTTAGCTTCAATTAACTTCAAATTCCTCAAACTTCAACTCTATCTGTGCTGTACATTTTTACTTGTGCTTTCTCTTTAAAATAATCTTGTTCCTTTACTGCCTGGGTTGCTCCAAACGTGTGATTGCACTTCCTGCTAAAGCCACAGCCGCTCTCAACTTGGTTTCAGCAGATGAATCACCAGTTTATTACAGCCAATCCAAATTGCTTTAAACCTGTTACCAGGACATCTTATCAACCGATCTTTGGTCCAAGACCATTTGCACCTTGTTAGCTGCACACTGAGCAAAGCAATCTTGACTTTTTAAATCAATTTTAATGATTCAGGTCACAGTGCCATGAAAATGTGTTGAAAATGCTGGGCGGTTTTGTTAATGTGAAGTTTCTTTGCACGTGATTATTGGAAAATCACTGGTACAGAGGAGAGAGTAATGTGCAACTGTTATTTGAGTCTCAATTATCCGAGTCCAATCGACCAACACACCTAAACGAACTTCTCACTAATCAAACATACAAGGTCATTTGACAGTGTCTGGTGGTTAGCCCATTCACCTCATCACCTAGAATGTGGTGAAGAAATTAGGATCAGAGCAAGAATCAGGTTTATTATCACCTACGCATGTTGTAAAATTTGTTGTTTAGCAGCAGCAGTACAGTGCAAGACATAAGAATTACAAAAATGAATAATGAGATGGTGTTTTACAATCATGAGAAAATCTGCAGATACTGGAAATCCAAAGCAACTGGCAGGAAATGCTGGAAGAACTCTGCAGGTCAGACAGCATCCTGGAAAAGAGGAAAGAGTGAAGGTTTTGGGCCGAGGCCCTTCTTCAGGAATGAAATAGTGTTTGTGGGTTCAAAGGTTCAATTTAATGTCAGAGAAGTGTATACGTCCTGAAATGCTTTTTCTTTGCAAAACATCCACAAGAACAGAGAAGTGCCCCAAAGAATGAATGACAGTTAAATGGGAGAACCCCAAAGTCCCCCACCCCCCGCTCCCCCCTCCTGCACGTAAGCAGCGGAGAGCAACGATCTCACCAGCAAAACAAAAAGCTACCAAGCTAAGCGATAGCAAAGACACAGTCCTTGCGGTTACCCGGCATTCAGCAACCCACAGGTTCTCTCTCTCTCTGGCAAGGGAGAGGAATGTGTCCCCCATTTTCAAAGCGAGTGCGAGACATAACAACAACCCGCTGGTTTATGATGTTAAGAAGTCCATTTTGTCACTTCTTACGTGCTCTGTGGCAAAAGAGCCATAGAACCATAGAACATTACAGCACGGAAACAGGCCTTTTGGCCCTTCTTGGCTGTGCCGAACCATTTTTCTGCCTAGTCCTGCTGACTTGCACCTGGACCATATCCCTCCATACCCCTCTCATCCATGTATCTGTCCAAGTTTTTCTTAAATGTTGAAAGTGAGCCCGCATTTACCACTTCATCTGGTAGCTCATTCCACACTCCCACCACTCTCTGTGTGAAGAAGTGATGTTAAGAAGTCCATTTTGTCACTTTTTACATGCTCTGTGCCAAAAGAGCCATAGAACCATAGAACATTACAGCATAGAAACGGGCCTTTTGGCCCTACTTGGCTGTGCCGAACCATTTTTCTGCCTAGTCCTGCTGACTTGCAGGACTTGCACCCCCATGCTCCCTTTACGCTTTTCCCCCTTCACCCTTAACCCATGTCCTCTTTTTTTTCTCCCCTAACATCAGTGGAAAAAGATCGCAAAGACCTCAGGTCTTCGGGCCCACAGAGAAAGATTTTCTGGCCTCCCTGACGACACATGAGTCTCCTGCCGTGACTCCGACCCTCGATCTGCCCGTGACCAGAGCCCCGAGATCTTAGGCTTCCAAACACTAGGCTGCCTCTCAGGCCTAACCCTTGGCGTGCCGAACAGCAGCTGGTCCCAAAACCCCAAGAACGGGTCCCATTCCCCCAAAGAACTGAAGGCTTTGTGTAACTCCAGGTCAGCGTCTTCAAAAGAACCCTAAAAAGGAAAAATAAAGATATTAAAGGTGGAAATAGAGCTGTTTCCAAAGATGCAAGCAAAGGAGTCACCGTTAGGCTCCATCTTAACTCTGCCTCCGTCTCCAATCATGGACTGTTCAGAAATTTGATAATGGACAAGAAGAAGCTGTTAATAAAACATTGAGTGAGAGTGTTGAGGCTTCTGTATCTCCACCCTGCTGGTGGCAAGTCAAAGAGGGCATGTTCCAGATGGAGAGGGTCTTTAACAATAGATGTACCTCTTGAAGATGTCCTTGATGGCAGGCCAGGTTAGCCCAATATGGAACTGGCTGAGCCTACAACCCTCTGCAGCCTCTTGCAATCCAATGTATTGGAGGCTCCATCCCAGACAGTGATACAACCAGTCAGAATGCCCTCCATGGTACAGCTATAGAAATGTGCAGGAATCTCTGGTGACATAGCAAACCTCCTCAAACTCCTAATGAATTAGAGCAGCTGGTGTGCCTTCTTCACGGTTGCAATGTTCTGGGGCGAAGGTAGATCCTCTGAGATGTTGACACTCAGGAACTTGAAGCTGCTCCCCCTTTGCTGAACTGACACCTCACTGGGGCCTGAGGTGTGTTCTCCCAGCTTCCCCTTTCTGAAGTCCACCATCAGCTGTAAAAGAGGGCCTAGGTCACCCTGCGACCAGCAGGGAACTACTCATGATGAGCCTTTGTTAATCTACCCAGGAGGATATGTTGCTGCTTGTGCTCCGGAAAGGAGCCCTATGGGAGAAAGCCTCTGCCTGCCAAATCTTCCTTTGCTTAAAATATTTAAGAGATCTTAGTCATATGGTAGATTTTTAATAAAACTGTGATAACTCAATGAATCATTGAATGAAGTTATTGATTGTACTTGTTTACCCACTTGCTCATGTTTGACTGTTTCACAAGTGGACCCGGATTCATTTGGCTCACCTGAGGTAGCTGAGTCCCTGGTGCAATAGGATAGTGTTTTACCTCTCCCAGAATACACTGGAGTAATGAAAGCCCACAGAATATGTACATTCAAGGCAGCCTGGATGAAACTACTCTGGTTGAAGAGACTGGGCAGATGTTGAAAAAAGGGATGGCTTTGACAATACTTCTGCTTCTCATGGAGAGGCTAAGCAGCCTTAACCAGGCTCAGTTTGAGTTGGGTGCCTCAACAGAGAATCGTGTTGCCATGTAAAGGTGACTTAAGGACAATGAGGATCCCAGATATACACCTACCTCGGGTTTAATGTCAGCTTTGTGCACTGTTGCCAAGGTGCAGCAAGACCGGTTAAGAACCATGATGAAGGAGTTGTGCATACTGGAAACCATTCAGAAAAGGGATATCAGAGGTGGAAAGGTTACTGGGGAGAAGCCAAGGCTCTCTGTCCAAGGAGAGCCTCGGAGTGTGTTGTGAAATAAGAGCAACTATGAGGTCAGGTAGGTGAGAAGTTAGGTGATAAAACAATAAAACATAGGAGTAGAATTAGGTCATTCTGCTCTTCGAGACTGCCCCACCATTCCATCATAGCTGAATTATTATTTGCTCAACCCCATTCACCATAACTCTCAACACTCTTACTAATCTAGAACCCATCAACCTCCACTTTAAGTATACTCAATGACTTGGCCTGCACAGCCGTCCATAGCAGTGAATTGCACAGAACCCACCACACTCTGGCTGGGGAAATTCCTCCTCATTCTCTGTTCTAAAGAGACAAAACTATGTTTATACTGTACAATACACCACAACTGGAGCATTTTCTCATTCCAAAGTAGGTCGGCTGTGAGAGATTCGACTGAGGTGAAAAAGATTCATTTAGTTTGAGTAAGCAGAGATGTTCCCATTGACAGATGGTTCATAGACAAGAGGAAGCAGATCTAACATTTTTGTGAAAATGATACAAGGGTGTGAAGAACTTTCATTATTGAAGGAAGAGTTATGTTTTGGAATTCGCTGAAATATTATTAATTTGTGTCTTCAAAAGAGAATTGAGTAGAGACTTGAGGAAGAATAATTGCAGTTCAGGAAAAGAAGAGGTAAATTGAACTGACAAGTTTGCCTCAATAAAAAGTCAGTATAGATTCGCCGGACCTTTTGTGTAAAGATTTTTGACAATTCAGTCACTTCCGTCTCTGGCCTACAGTAGAAAGGAACTTGCAAGCAATGCTATTCAAAAACATCTCATTATCTCCTTGTACTTCTTTGGTTGCAGGTTCAATGCGTGCTGTTGAAGCCTAGATGAGAGTGGAAGTACATCTTTCATGATGATATGCCCTGTAGCCGTGGATTTCTGGTGGTGAAGGGAAGGAATGTTCGGGGTGGTGGATGAAGTGACAGTCACGTTAACTGTAAAGTGAATCAGTAACTTGGTTTATTATTGTTATGCCCTCGAGTACAGTGAAACACTTGTCTTTCATACAGATCAATTCATCACAAGAGTGCATTAAGGTAGTATGAGGTAAAACAATAGCAGAATGAAGTGTTCCATTTACAAAGAAAGTGTAGTGCAGGTGTACAGTAAGGTGAAAGGTCAAAATGAAGTAGATAGTGAGGTCAAGAGTTCATTTTGTTGTACCAGGGAACCATTCAATAGTCTTGTAATGGTGGTCTTCAGTCTAAATGGGATGTGCTTTCAGTCTCCTGTATCCTCTAGACAATGTGAGATGGGAGAAGGTAGAGTATCCAGGATGGGTGGGATCTTTGATTATTCTGGCTGCTTTATTGAGGCTGTGAGAAGAGTAGAGAGAGTGCATGGAGTGGAGGCTGGTTCCATGATGGTTCCATTGTGTCCACAATCCTCTGTAGTTTCTTGCAGTCATCTTTTGCTTGGGATGAGGTTTGTGAGAGCAGCCCAATCCCATTATATTCCTTGCTGTAAAGGTTGGGGAAATCAATAGGGAGTGACTCACAGCTCTAGCCTGCTCTTATAGCAGGAGGTACCTGGTAAATGTTGATCACGGTGCTCATGGTGGGCAGTAACACAACAGTAATACTACTCAGTGTCAATCTGAAGTGGTCAGATTGTCCATGGGAAAAGAGAAACATAGTAAAATGGAGTAGACCAGGTTGTCTTTTCTCACTTGCTGTACAATTGAAAAAGATCATGCTGATCATCTGTTTCAATACAATATTTCTGCTCACTTCTCACAATTGTAGAGATCTTCTGATTCTAGATATTTAACTATCTCCTTCTAAAACATACTCAACAAGTATTCCTTCACATCCCCGTGTGGTAGTGAATTCCATCAGGTTCTTCACTTGAGTGAAAAAAATTCTCCTCGTCATAAGGCCATGAGATATAGGAGTAGAATTAGGCCATTTGGCCCATTGAGTCTGTTCTGCCATTTCACCATGGCTGATCCATTTCCCTCTCAGCTCCAATCTCCTGCTCCCGATATTGCTTCATGTCTCGACTAATTAAGAATCTATCAACCTCTGCCTTAACAGCTACCTGTGGCAGTGAATCCACAGGTTCACCACTCACTGGCTAAAGAAATTACTTCTCATTTCCATTCCAAAAGGTCAGTCCTCGATTCTGAGGCTGTGTCTACTGGTCTGAGACTCCCCACCACAGAGAGCATCCTCTCCAAATCTACTCTTTTGAGGCCTTTTAACATTTGATAAGTTTCAACGGGATTCCTCCTCGTTCTTTGTACAATCCTAGAGCCATCAAATGCTCCTCCTATGATAAGCCTTTCCATCCTGGAATTATTTTTGTGAAACTCCTTTGCACTCTCTCCAATGTCAGTATATCCTTTCTTAGATAAGGGGCCCAATCTGCTCAGAATACTCCGTGAGACCTCACCAGTGCTTTATAAAGCCTGAATAATTTTATATTCTAGTCCTCTTGAAATGAATACTGATATTGCATTTCCCTTCCTCACCACTGGCTCAACCTGCAAATTAACCTTTAGGGAATCCTGCACAAGGACTCCCAAGACCCTCCGCACCTCAGATTTTTGAATTTCTTCCCCATTTAGAAAATAGTCTACATTTTTATTTCTTCTACCAAAGTGCATGACCAGACCCTTCCCAACACTGTCTTCCATCTGCCACTTCTTTGCTCATTCTTCTAATCTGTTTAAGCCCTTCCGTAGCCTTACCTTGTATTTTAAGACTGTGCCCCTCATTGTAGAGCAGCCAGTGAACATCTCCACTGACTTGGATGTACAGCCAAGAGAGCCAACCTCCGTGCATCTAGTCTTCCAGTCTGTCTAATTGTTGGACACGTAACATACACTCAGTGGCCACTTTATTAGGTACACCACCTCATTAATGCACACAGTCCTAAAGAAGGGTCTTGGCCCAAAATGCCGACTATTTACTGTTTTCCATAGATGCTGCCTGACCTGCCAAGTTCCTCAAGCATTGTGTGTGTGTGTGTGTGTGTGTGTTAATGCAAATATCTAATCAGCCAATCATGCGGCAGCAACTCAATACATAAAATCAGGCAAACATAGTCCAATGGTTCATTTGTTGTTCAGATCAAAAATCTGAATGAAGAAGAAATGTGATCTAAATGACTTTGACTGTGGAGTGATTGTTGATGCCAGACAGAGTGGTTTGAGTATCTCAGAAACTGCTGATCTTCTGGGATTTTAACACACAAGCTCCTGTAGGCTTTATGGAGAACAATGTGAAAAACAAAAAAAAAACCCAGTGAGTGGTAGCTCCGTGGGCAAAAACACCTCGTTAATGAGAGAGGTCAGAGGAGAATGGCCAGACTGGTTCAAGCTGACAGGAAGGCGACAGTAACTCAGATCCACATCTCTGAGTGCACAACACATTGAACCTCGACTGGATGGGCTACAGCAGCAGAAGACCACGAACGTACACTCAGTGGCCACTATTAGGTAAAAGAGAATACGTGCTGAGGTGAGATCATCTTCCATTTTTCAAAACTCAGCAGTGTTTCAGGTCTGTGTGAACTCTCGTCATACAACAAACCTGCTATCCCTGGAATCATTCCGATGAGCCTCTTTGGCACTTGCTCTACTGGAAGTCTGTCCTTCCTCAGGCATGGTGGTGAAATCCATATAAAATATTCTCAATGCAGCCAACACAATAAATCCATGTGCTCAAAGCATGAGACTTCTACTGAAATTGTTTTACAATAAAACCAACATACTCTCTGTTTATTTGCTTCTTAATACTTTTAGCACAGGGTGTACAGAGAAACTGAGTCCCTTAAAGCAATATTCAACCTCTTGTGTCTTATTATTTTTTCTACCAAAATGGATGACCTTATATTTTTTGACATTATATTCTAACTGGCCTGTGTCACTATCCTGTTCATACCCGTGAAGCTTCTTAGCGCCCTCCTCACAGTCCACACTGCCACCTAGCTTCGTATCATTAGCACACGTGGCCATGAAGCATCCAAATCACTGATAAATTTGTGAACTTGTGGGTGGGGATCTGCACTGATCCAGGCCACATTCCACTCATCACAGCCATCCAGTCCAAAAATGACCCATTTATTCCAATTGTTTTCTGTCAATTAACTAGTCCTCAATCTACACCTGTAAATAAACACAATAATTTGTATGCTAATTTCATTATGTAATTTCTTGTGTGGCGCCTTATCAAAGCTTCCTCTTCATATTTTCTGGTAGTTACAAGCTCAAAAGGTTCCAGAAAATAGACATGATCATCCTTTCATAACTTCATGTTCAGTAATGTCCAATCAAATTATTATTTTCCAACTATCCTGTTACCAGTACTGTACTTAAAAAGTCGATTCCACTACTACTGATGCCCGTCTATCTGATCTATAGTTCTCTGTTCACTCTCTGCTGCTACATTTGCTAGCATCTAACCTTTGGTCACCTCTCTGGATTTGGTGGAATTTTGGAAGGGAACAACCAATGCAGCCACAATGGAAGTGTACAAACATCTTAGGCACCCTCGATTTTTTTTTAAAGTTTGTTTTTGATGTTTATTTTTTGTCTTCTGCATTAATGTGTCAGTAGAAAAAAGCATTCATTTTCCAAAAAGTTAAAATGTTACAGAGAAATGTTTGTATTTCATTAAAGGAAGTAACACATTAAGTGATAGACCACTTTTCAAATAAAAAACGATTATTTTGTGGGTATATTGCCTAATGCATTATTAAACAAAGATAACCAACAGGTGCTAATGAGTTGAATGAACTGAACTGATTAACTGAAACAGAAATGGGTGAAGGACAACCCAACTAAAAGGTGAGGGTGTGGCAGATATAATCATCAAATCTTAAACCAGGGAAAGAGTGAGCATAGCAACAAGACACAAGGTGGTCATCCTGCATCAGCAAGGTCTCTCCCAGGCAGAAATTTTACAGAAGACAGGAGTTTCAATATGTGCTGTCCAAGCTCCTCTGAAGAAGCACAAAGAAACGAGCAAGGTTGAGGACCAGAAACGTAGTGGCTGGCCACGGAAACTGAGTGTAGCAGACAAGAGATACGTCAAGCTGGCGTCCCTTCTAAATTGGAAGAAATCCAGCACTGTTGTCAGCTCTGAACTCCCAGAAACCACCAGAACCCAAATATACCCCGCTACAATCTGGAGAAGGCTTGTTAGAAGAGATCTTCATGGAAGATTTCCATTCCTCCGAAGTGGAAACAAAACCAAGAGACTCGCCTACACACAAAGAACTGGGATGCTGAACAATTGCAGCAACGTGATATTTTTGGTTCATACAGGAGGCAGTTTGTTCATAGAAGATCTGGAGAGTTCTACATTGATGAGCGTCTGCAGCCAACAGTGAAGTACGCAGGTTTGGAACTGTATTTCTGCAAATGAGGCTGGTGATCTGGTGTGAATTAATGGAATCCTCAAAACACGAACAGGTTCTCATTCATCACACAATGCCATCAGGGAAGTGTCTGATTCCCAACTCAACTCTGCAGCAGAACAATGACCTGAAACACATGGGTGAAGTCCTAAAGAACGATCTCAGTGAAAAGAAGAACAAGGAGTTTTGTAACAGATGCCATGGCCTCATAGAACGCTGTTCTCAGCATCATTGAGGCTGTCTGGGATTACCTGGAGTGGCAGAGGCAGGGGAAACAGCCAGGGACTGCAGAAGGACGGTGTCAAGTTCTCCAAGGTGCTTGAAACAGCCCACCAGCCGATTTTCTTACAAATGTGCATGACAGTGAATTGATGCAGTTTTAAAGGCGGAGTGTGGTCACACCAGATATTGTTTTGACTTAGTTTTTTACTGTTTACAGCTTATGGTAATTTTTTTGGTATTTAGAAACTTTTAATTTCATTGTTTTTGAAAGCATCTTGGCTTTACAGAAATTTTAACATGTGCCTAAGACTTCAGTACATATTAGCCTCTTTCAAAATCCCAGGATGATCCCACTCAGTTTTCCTATGTTCAAATTTGCATAACTGCAAAGTTATTTCAGATCCTGATTTATTCAAGACCTATGGTAGAATTTCCATGTTTCCTCTGTGAAATAAAGTGAAAATATGCCTTTAGTTTATCTCTCAGTTCTTTATTCTCCTCAGTCTGTAAAATATATGTTTTTAGCTTTGCTAATCTATTGCTTTTTACACATCTATAAAAACTCATGCCATCTGCTTTTCCTTATCCTCCTTTGAGAAGTCAGCAATTTTCCAAGTCCTGAGGCTTACTGCTTTCACTTTGATTAAATCCTTAAATTCTCCAGGTACTTTTGGCTTGTCCATTTTCCTGCTGGACTCTTATTGCCTTAATAGAACATTTATTGCTTGTATTATGTATTTATTTTAAAAGTTAGCCATGTTTGTGCTGTCATTCTTTTTAATGGATTTCCCCTCCCATAGCCAATTCATGATCATGCCTGGGCAATTTATTTTATTCAGGTTTAAGATGTTGGTTTCAGATTGAAGTCAATTTCACTTTCAGTTCTTTTATGAAATTCTTTCATATCATGATCACTGTTCCTAATGTCCAAATCATCAAGTAATCTGTTCTCATAATACATTACTAAAATTTTAAAAAGTAAGCCTATATCCATGTTAGTTCCACAGCATCCCAAACTAGAAAATGAACTCGTTTCACACTCCATGGATTTGTCCTCTACACTATTATTGCAAGTCTGGTGGCCCCAGGCAATATGTAAATTCCTTCATGTTAATTACAATCTCATTGCTTAAATTTATACAGATGTCTATTTTACCACTGAGGTCCATTGTCACCAGTGTAGTCGGGTCTGTCAGTTCGATGCTCTCCTGACATCTTTGGTTATCATTAGTGTTAACTGCATTATAATTTTGTCCTTTCTCTTCAACTTGTTGTAAGACCATAAGATTTTGGAGCAGAATTAGGCCAGTGGAGTCTGCTACACCATTTCATCATGGCTGATCCATTTTCCCTCCCAAACCCAATCTCCAGCCTGTTCCCCATGTCTCTTCACTTCCTGATTAATCAAGCATCTATCAACTTCTGCCTTAACTACACCCAATGACAGCCTCCACAGCAATCTGTGGCAAAGAATTCCACAGATTTACCACTCTCTGGCATATGAAATTCCTCTCACCTCCGTTCTAAATGGATGTCCCTCTATTCTGAGGCTGTGTCCTCTGGTATTAGACTCCCCCATCTTAAGAAACATCCTCTCCATATCCACTCTGTCGAGGCCTTTCAACATTCGATAGGCTTCAGTGAGATTCACCCTTGTTCTTCTGAATCCCAGAGACATCAAACACTCCTCCTATGATAAGCCTTTCAATCCTGGAATCATTTTCATGAAGCTCCTTTGAACCATGTCCAATGTCCTTTGCTTAGATGAGGAGCCCAAAACTGCACACAATATTCCAAGTGAGGCCATTAACAGTGCCTTACACAGCCTCAACATTATATCCTTGCATTTATTTTTGAGTCCTCACAAAATGAATGCTAACATTGCATTTGCCTTCCTTACCACAGACTCAACCTACAAGTAAATCTTTGGAGAATTCTGTATGAGGATGACCATAAGATATAGGAGCAGAATTAAGACATTGACCCATTGAGTCTGCTCCGCCATTCCATCATGGCTGATTCAATTTTCCTCTCAGCTCCAATCTCCTACCTTCTCCCCATATCGAGGAGCTCATGCTGTTTTACCATGTGCCTCCAAAAACCCTGAGACCTCATCCTGAATAATTAACTCCAGCATCTTCCCAACCACTGAGGTAAGACTAACTGGTCTATAGTTTCCTTTCTTCTGCCTCTCTTCCTTCTTGGAGTGACATTTGCAATTTTCCAGACTTCTAGAACCATCAGAATCTAGTGATTCTTGAAAGATCATTAAGAATGCCTCCACAGATAACCAATAATTTTATCTTTCGAGCACCTATATATTTAATCCTATTTTTTGTAAATAAGGGTGCCAAATTTTCAGAAATATTTCATATTTATCTCTTAAATTATAAGTAATTTTTTTCTCTTTCTACAGGGATATGTTAGGGGGGAGGGGTTAAGGGGAGGGGTTGATAATTATTTTAATAATTTTTTCCCTTCTGTAATCTAGTTGAAAATTCAATTTTAAAAAATTATATTAAAAAAAATGCCTCCACAATCTCTTCAGCCACTTCTTTCAGAACTTTGGGTGTACACCATCTGATCCAGGTTTCTTTGGACCTTTCAATTTCCCAAGATCCATCTCTCTAGCTATGACCCCCGACACCTGGAACTTCCACCATACTGCTGTTGTTTTCCACAGTGAAAACTGATTCAGTTCGTCCACCATTTTGTTGTCCCTATTACAACCTCTCCAACATCATTTTTCAATGGTCCGATATCCACTCTTGCCTCTCTTTTACACTTTATGTATCTGAAGAAGCTTTTGGTGTCCTCTTTAATATTATTGGCTAGCTTACTTTCATATTTCATCTTTACCTTCTTAATGACCTATTTAGTGACTGCAAGTCACTTCGTAGCACAGATTTTTGAATTTTCTCTCCAGTCAGAAAATAGTCAATGTTATTTCTTCTACCAAAGTGCATGACCATACACTTGCTGACACTGTATTCCATCTGCCACTTCTTTGCCCATCCCCATACTCTGTCTAAGTCTTTCTGTAGTCTTTATATTTCCTCAGAACTACCAACCTAATAACTCATCAATAACTCAATTGCACCATCAATAACTCTTGGAGACGTGAGGCGAAAGATAGGCTTTTATTAGCTGGAAGAAAGCACTTTCAGCAGCAAGAGACCATCACACAACATCCTGGAGACTGAGGGAGGAGCAGTGCCTCCAACCGCCTTTATACAGGGGTCTGTGGGAGGAGCCACAGGAGCAGTCAGCAGGGGGAGTGTGTCCAGACAGGTATATGTAGTTCACCACACAACCCCTCCACTTATCTTTGTATCATACTGCAAACTTGGCAATGAAACCATCAATTCCTTCTACAATGTCACTGACATAAAGCATAAAAAGAAGTGGTTCCCAACACAGACCCCTGTAGAGTACCACTAGCCAACCAGAAAAGGCTCCCTCCATTCCCACTCTTTGCCTTGTGCCAATTAGCCAATGCTCTATCCATGCTGGTTCCTGTATGTCATGAATGTGTTTTAGTGCTGTATATAGAATAGTTCATTGTAGCTAAAATAGTTTCAAACTTGTTTCAAATCCAAAGATAGAATCATTATCAACAGTGTACAAATTCCACAAGTGTAAAGTAATTCTTGATGTAATTTGGCTTTGGAAACTTGCCTTGTATAAATTGACCTTATCCTTTCATCTGAGGAAGAGGATACCTAGATGGAAGCATTCTAAAACTACATTCCAGGCTGCACTGTCAGAAGCAAATCTGTTTATTAAATCAAAATGAATGAAGAGAGTTTATATCTAGAAACTTACAGCTCCCACTGAAAACAGTCCATCAAGGGAGCCACTTGATGCCCTGCATCACTTCATTCATTCTGTGGAGGACTAATGAAAGAAACTACAAGACATATTCTTCATATTCTTCAGATATCACGAACGAATGATTTATCTGGGATTGGAAGAAGATACTTGACTGTTATCCAAGAGTTTGATTATTCAAGGTTAAGTTATGGAAACTTCATTAAAGATCATAGAAAGAAATAAAATGATAAGAACGTGATTAAAAAAGTCTTGTTCAGGTGTATTTTATCTCTTTTTCTTTCTTTTTCAATCTTTTTATTGAGTTTCATATAAATATAAAAAAAACATAACATAATAATGACTAGGTTATGAATACAATAGACTTAAGATTACATTAATAATAGGATAATGATATCCTATTAAACATCAACAACAAAAAAGTACATTAATCAATCGAGTCTATATAATTATATATGAAAAAAAAACAAAACTAATCATCAAAAGAAAAAGAAAAAAAATTAGAAATGTGTGAAAGAAAATATATATATGAAACAAACACTAAACTAAAACTAACATGGGCAATAATAACAGTTTATAAGTATATGATAGTGTCAAAGAACTCTGGAACTCCATACCTGAACAAGAATAAACAGAGAGAAGGTCTGGGAAAGGCCAAATTAATTCATATGAAAATGTCGGATGAACGGTCCCCAAGTTTCTTCAAATTTAATTGACGAGTCAAAAATAGTGCTCCTAATTTTTTCCAAACTCAGATAAGAAATAGTTTGAAAAAGCCACTGAGACGTGGTAGGAGGGTTTACTTCTTTCCAATTTTGTAATATAGACCTTCTGGCCATTAATGTTACAAAAGCAATCATTCGTCTGATTGAAGGAGAAAACTGATTACCATCCTCATTTGGTATACCAAAGATTGCAGTAATAAAGTTAGGTTGTAAATCGATGTTCCAAATTGAGGAAATAGTAACGAATATGTCCTTCCAGTAGTTATGTAAAGTGGGACATGACCAAAACATATGGGTCAGTGAAGCCACTTCTGAATGACATCTATCACATTGAGGGTTAATATGAGAATAAAATCGAGCAAGTTTATCTTTAGACATATAAGCTCTATGTACAATTTTAAATTGTATTAAAGCATGTTTAGCACATATAGAAGAAGAATTAACCATTTGTAAAATTTTTTCCCATTTATCTGTTGGTATATTGTATCGAAGTTCTTTTTCCCATTGTTGTTTAATTCTATCAGACATCTCTGGTTGTATCTTCATAATCATGTTGTAAGTAAAAGCAACTAATCCCTTCTGACAAGGATTTAAGGTAAAAATCAAATCTGAGAAATCTGTTGAAGTTGAGTTGGGAAAAGATGGTAAAACTTTGTGTAAAAAATTTCTGATTTGTAAATATCTGAAGAAATTAGATTTAGGTAATTTAAATTTATTGGAAAGTTGGTCAAAAGACATCAAAGTACCTTCAAAAAAAAGGTCACGAAAACATTTTATACCTTTCCTTTTCCATATGCTAAAGGCTTGATCTGTCAAGGAAGGTTTAAAGAAAAAATTAAATAAAATAGGGCTATCAAGCACAAAGTTTTTCAAAGTAAAAAATTTCCGAAATTGAAACCAAATTTGTAATGTGTGTTTAATAACAGGATTAGATATCTGTTTATTAAATTTAACTAAATCAGCAGGAAGAGAAGGTATTTTATCTCATTCAAGTGTATTTTACTTTGAGGGAGTGACAGCTCAATAAGGTTAAGTCTGGGGAAGTGATTTGCTTAGATTTTAATAAGGTATTATTAAATAAGGCTACAGAAAGTTGTAGCCTCAGCCACCTCCATCATGGGCACAGCCTTCCACACCACCAAGGACATCTTCAAAAGGCGGCTCCTCAGGAGGGTGGTATCCACTACTAAGGGCCCTCACCATCTGGGGCTCTCCCCCTTCTTGTTATTACCACTGGGGACCAGTTACAGGAGCTTGATGACTCACACCCAATGATTAAGAAACAACATCTTCCCCTCAGCCATCAGATTTCTGAATGGTATTTGACCCACTAATAACATTTAACTCATTATTTCTTCCTTCTGCATTATTTGCTTATTCTTGTGATTTATATAATGATTTATATCTTTACACTATACTGCTGCTGCAGAAGCAATAACTTCCATGTCGGTTAAGTCAGTGATAATAAATATAATTCTGATGCGCCAGTTGTACGATGACCAAATCAGCATGTGACACCACATTTGCACTCTGCATCACAGAGTGATCTACTTGGGGGGAATATTTAATGACTTCATAAATGATCTGGAACTAAGACTCACAGGCAGTGTCTAAATTTGTGCTTCATAATGAAAGTGATAGTAAATAAACAGAAATGTAAGCTGTAAGGTTGTTTGAACCTGTTGACACCAGATAAGGTTTAACGGAGAGAAATACAAAGTATAAATTAAAAATACATTTAAACTATTGCAACGATGTCTATTAGGAATGAATAAATCAGAACAGATGTTAAGATGTATTGGAAGTCTGATATCACAATAATCCTACACTTTATGAATGATTGCTCTGCATTGCCCTTGGGAATATGGTGTACATTTCTTATTTCTGAAGTACAAAAATGTTTTATCCAAAGCTTTACACAAGTTCAAATAGAATGAGATGATGAGGGCAGGATTACTTGATGATAAACTATTAAGCAGAGTTGGAATATTCTGTCCAGGAAAAAATGGCTAGAGGTGATTTGGCTGCTGTTCTAAAATTCTAAAGGGAGTAGATAATATATTGTTTTGTCAATCTATATGTAAAGTCTGCCATGATTACCTTGTACATAGACATCTAATTTCCTAATTTAAACTATGGTCTACATTACCATTGAGCTCCAGTGCCACCCATATGTTCTCAGGTTTGTCTGCTCTTGACCCTTCGTGGCATTTTCTGTTATCATTGCCCATTCTCCTACATCCATTATCATTTTGTCCTTTCTCTTAACTTCCTAAGTTTCCCTTAACGTGGAACCTCCCTCCTCCTCACTCATCTGTTCATTTCAAAGCCTTAACTACAGTGTTAGTGAGTTTCAATGGGTACATTTAATGTCAGGGAAATGTACACAATATACATCCTGAAATTCTTTTTCTTGGCGAGCACCCACAGAGGAGTGCCCCAAAGAATGACTGACAGTTAAGTGTTAGAACCCCAAAGACCCCCCCAGCTCACCCCAAAGACACCCCCAGCTCACCCCAAAGACCCCCACCAGCTCACCCCAAAGACCCCCCCAGCTCACCCCAAAGACCCCCCCAGGACCCCAAAGACCCCCACCAGCTCACCCCAGACCCCCCAGCTCACCCCAGACCCCCACCAGCTCACCCCAAAGACCCCCCCAGCTCACCCCAAAGACCCCCACCAGCTCACCCCAAAGACCCCCCCAGCTCACCCCAAAGACCCCCCCAGCACCCCAAAGACCCCCACCAGCTCACCCCAAAGACCCCCAGCTCACCCCAGACCCCCACCAGCTCACCCCAAAGACCCCCCTCAGCTCACCCCAAAGACCCCCACCAGCTCACCCCAAAGACCCCCCTCAGCTCACCCCAAAGACCCCCCCAGCTCACCCCAAAGACCCCCCTCAGCTCACCCCAAAGACCCTCACCAGCTCACCCCAAAGACCCCCCCAGCTCACCCCAAAGACCCCCACCAGCAATAAAGCATCTGCAACCTCCACCGAGCACTTAAGCGTGCGACGAAGCATCAATAAAGACACAGACTTGCAGTATCCCAAAGACTAATTTGACATACCACAGGCACTCTCTCTCCCTAATAACAAAACAACTCACCAATTTATAGTGTTAAAAGTCTGTTAAATTTGCTGGGACTCTGCACCCAGACTGATTGAAATAAAAACCCATCCTAGTGGGCTTCATTGCACAGAACATCACCTTTCCCTCAGTACAGCTAGCAGTGTCCCTGAAATTATATCTATTTCTCCCACACCAATGTTTATCCTACATGCTCAGTTCCCCAATTTTTCCGAATCCCTATAGTTAATACTCTAATGCCTCAAACTTTCAACAGAACCTTTCCTTTGTTATATTCGTTTCCAGATGACCAATGACAACTGGATCTTCCACAGTCCCTCCCACCAATTCCGCATTCCTCTTCAGCCTCACTGAGCCGCCCTTAACTCTGCCAGTGGATAAGCAACAGCCCCCAGGCCACATGTTCACAAATATAGAGAGCAAACAGGGTTTATCTCTCAAACAATACTCTTCCCATTTATCATCACATCCCACTTCACTCTACCAACTTGACCAGCCCCGCATACCACAGTCCGGCAGACTGCAAGAACCTCTACCTGCTTAGATAGGTTCAAAAGCAACAATTTGTTGGAGGAACTCAGCAGATTGAGCAAGGAATGGAACTGTCAACGTTCTGAGTCGAAACTCTGCATCAGGACCAGAGACACAAGAAGACAAGTTCACATGCTGAGGCTCTTTCTCAGACCCGATACCTGTCCCATACTGTCATACACTCCTGTCCCTCTTTATTGATCCATTCCCTATGGATGTGATCAACTCCTGGAATAAAGTACCTAGATCATGTACCCCTTTCCTGATATACTGTAGCATTCAATGCTTGGACTTCAGTTTATCAAATCTGAGTCAAAGTTCCTCCAAATGCCTCAACTGCCCCATATCACACCCTTACTCAGGTTGGAGGAGCAACACCTCATATACCATCTGGGTAGTCTCCAGCCCCTTGGTATGAACATCGAATTCTCCAACTTCCGGTAATTCCCTCCCTCTCCCTTCCACCATCCCACTCTCACTCTGTCTCCTCTTCTAGCTGCCTATCACCTCTCTCATGATTCTGCCTTCTTCTACTACCCATAGTGCTTTCCCCTTTCATTCCTTCTTCACCTCTCCTGCCTATCCCCTCCCTGCTTCCCCTCCCCCACCCCTTGATCTTTCCTCTGATTGGTTTTTCACCTGGCACCTTCTACCCTCCCCCCACCTTCTTTATAGGGCCCCTGCCCCCTCCTTCTTCAGTCCTGACGAAGGGTCTCTGCAGGAAACATTGACTGCTCATTTCCACAGATGCTGCCCGACCTGCTGAGTTCATCCAGCTTGATTGTACGTCTTGATCACACCCTTACCTGACTGAAATCACTCACTCACCACAGTCCACATCCTTTGAAAACTGCATCCAGAGCTATTATGCTAAAAATCGAACAGGGAATGAGGAAAGGGCAAGAAAGAAAGAGAAGTGATAAAGTTGAATAACATTTCCCTAACAATGGTGGGAATTGCAAACAGAATGAGGCTGTGAGCAGAGAATGGTGAGAATTGTATACCGAACGAGAAGGTATGCAAAGTCTGTACTGAACACAGAGACTGCAGTACAGTACCATTTAGAGGGAGCAAGTTCTAGAGCTGAAATCACATACTGTAATATTGCTTGTAGAGGCTTGGGTTCTGTAAGTAATTGATGTTATAGGAATTATAATGCCACAATCTGATCTCTATTACTGTCCTTGATAATATTCACCTTTAACATTTTAAGATAATATCTTTGCAATAAATACCGATACCACCCCCCCCCCACACACACACACACACACACACAGACACACACACACACTCACACACACATGCACACACACACACACACACACTAGACTTTGAAGGTAATATATATTATTTCTTAGACTTAAGGTAATGGTTTTATTAATGAGATGCAGTGATTTTCTTTTGTTTGTTTGCCATACAGACTGATCGTGCTAAACAGCAGCTCATTGAGATAGTGCAAAAGAAAGAAAAACAATGCGGAATATAGTATTACAGGTAGATACAGTAGTTACAGGTAGATAATAAAATGCAAGGCCTTTGTACTAGAGCGAGAGATCAAGAGTTTGATTTTATCATATAAGAGAAACAGAATCAGAATCAGGTTTATTATCACCAGCATGTGATGTGAAATTTGTTAACTTAGCAACGACAGTTCAATGCAAAACATAATATAGAAGAAAAAGAAAAATAATAAAATAAAATAATAATAATAATAATAATAAATAAATCTTATTCAGTATACTTTATACAGTATACATATATTCAATAGATTAAAAATCATGCAAAAACAGAAATAATATATATTTAAAAAGTGAGGTAGTGTTCATGGGTTCAATGTCCATTTAGGAATCAGATGGCAGAGGGGAAGAAGCTGTTCCTGAATCGCTGAGTGTGTGCCTTCAGGCTTCTGTACCTCCTACCTGATGGTAACAGTGAGAAAAGGGCATACCCTGGGTGCTGGAAGTCCTTAATAATGGACGCTGCCTTTCTGAGACACCGCTCCCTGAAAGGTGTCCTGGGTACTTTGTAGGCTAGTGCCCAAAATGGAGCCAACTACCTATTTACGACCTTCTGCAGCTTCTTTCGGTCCTGTGCAGTAGTGCCCCCCACCATACCAGAATGATCTCCACAGTACATATATGGAAGTTTTTGAGTGTATTTGTTGACATGCCAAATCTCTTCAAACTCCTAATGATGTATAGTTGCTGTCTTGCCTTCTTTATAACTGCATTGATATGTTGGGACCAGGTTAGATCCTCAGAGATCTTGACACCCAGGAACTTGAAACTGCTCACTCTCTCCACTTCTCGTCCCTCTGTGAGGACGAGGTCCATTCAAGAGTCTTAACGCCAGTGGGGTAGAGGCCTGGTGTTCTCAAGCTTTTGTATATTCTGACTGATGGAAGGGGTTGGGGGGGGGGGAAGAAGAGAGAATAAGTGGGGTAGGAGGGGGTCGTTGATTATGCTGCCTGCTTTCCAGAGGCAGTGGGAAGTGCAGACAGATTTGGTGGAGGGGAGGCTAGGAGGCTAGTTGTCGTGATGGACTACGCAGCGTTCACAACTCTCTGCAATTTCTTGCGGTCGTGGGCAGAGCAGTAGGTATACCAAGCTGTGACACATCCATATAGGAGGCTTTCTATGGTGCATCAGTAAAAATTGATGAGGGTCATCAGAGATGTGCCGGGTTTCTTTAACCTTCTGAAGGAAAAAAAGGTGTGTTAAAGGACAAAAAAAATCAAGCATTTTTAATTGCTTTAAACTTTCTTAAATAATAAGTGAGGCAGCCTCTCCTTTTCAGTAACTCAAGGCACATGACCTTTTTTTATTTATTATTGTTATGTAATGGATGTGTTCTGAATATAAAAGATATAGAAATATTCCACATCAGTTTCTGAAAATAATAGTGCCAGAATGTCTACAGCATGAGACATGACTGAATAATTTTTTGTGTGTTTGCAAGAAGAATAAAGAGAAAGATGAGAGCTATTACTTTGCAACTTATGAACATCATTTTTCAGTGTTAGGGAAGCAAATATCTTCCAAGATAAGAATTCAGATTCCATTAATAAAAATGAGCCGAGCATACCTACTGCTTTAAAGGTCTCCTGTGTATCCCTTGTGTAAACATACACGGCTATTTTTCTTTGTATCCTGCTCTCATTGTCTATCTTCTTTTCTGTCTCCAATTGTGCTTCTGTCTTCTCCATTTTTCTTTCCTGGCATGATTTACTTCAAGAGATGTCCAGGTAGCTAGGAGGTAATGCCAGTTTCATAGGAAAGTAATTTCTCCATTTTCATAACATATCTTCAAATCAGTCTCAACAAAGGACTAGTGTGACATGTTTGCATTGTGCAATTCAGTCTACTTGACTACTTGGAATGAGTTTTCCAACCCAGGTGTAAGTTGTGGAAAAATCGTCTTGATTTGGCTCTTGCCAATCAGACGGTCAGTTGAAAACGTCCTCTCCCACCCCCACCAAAACTTTCCATGCAAAGCCCCAATCAACATTGCCACAAAACTGCTGCTAAAATGAACCTCCTACTTTCAAATCTCTTACTATCTTTTCTTTCAGTTAGTCTTGACTAAGGGTCACGGCTCAAAACTTCTACTGTACTTCTTCCTATAGATGCTGCCTGGCCTGCTGCGCTCCACCAGCATTTTCTGTGTGTTGCTAGAATGAATAATAGGCCTAAAGATTGAGAGGCTTTCAGAAATAACAACAATTAATTTAAAAAATTAGAGAACAGGACAAAGGTATTTGAGAATTGGTAGGAAACATGATTATACGAACTTCTTCAACTATGTAAAAAGGAAAAGGGTAGTAAAAATGAATGTACACTCAATGGCCACTTTATCGGGTTGCCCCTGAACAAGGTTCAAAGTAAGTATTATCAAAGTACAGATATGTCATGATACACAACCCTGAGATTCATTGTCTTGCAGGCATACTCAGTATGTTCATAGCATAGTAACTGTAATAGAATCAAAGAAAGACCAGACTAACTTTGGTAAAAGACAACAAACTGTGTCAAAACAAAAATAAATAAATAATGATAGTGTTAAATAAATAAGCAATAAACATTGAGAACATGAGATGAAGAGTCCTTGAAAGTGGGTCCATAGGTTGTGAGAACATTTCAATGATGGGGCAAGTGATGTTAAGTGAAGTTGGCGCCTTTGATTCAAGAGCCTGATGGTTGGGGTTAATAACCTGGTGATGTGAGTTCTGACACTCCTGTACCTTCTTCCTAAGGGCAACAGCTAAAAGAGAGCATAGCCTTGGTGGAGTGGGTCCCCGATCTTAGATCCTGCTTTCCTATGACAGCATGTGGTGTAGATGTGTTCAATGGTGGGGAGGGCTTTACCCATGATGGGCTGGGCCATATCCACTAATTTTTGTAGGATTTTCCATTCAAGGGTATTGGTGTTCCCATACCAGGCTGTGATGCAGCCAATCAACATACTCTTCACCACACATCTACAGAAGTTTGTCAAAGTTTTAGATGTCATGCTGAATCTTTGAAAACTCCTAAGGAAGTAGAGGCACTGCCCAATAAGGAGGTCACTCGGGGTATGTTCATGGCCTTCTGCCTCTATAGCTTATCAACTTCAAGATTCAACATGTTGTGCATTCTGAGATGCTCTTCTGCACACCACTGTTGCAATGTGTGGTTATTTGAGTTACTGTTGCCTTCCTGTCAGCTTGAACCAGTCTGGCCGTTCTCCTCTGACCTCTCTCATTAACAAGGTGTTTTTGCCCACAAAATTGCCACTCACTGGATTTTTTTTTTGTTTCCCTCAAAATTCTCTATAGACTCTAGAGACTGTTGTGCATTAAAAATCCCAGGAGATCAGCAGTTCCTGAGATACTCAAACCACCCCATCTGGCACCAACAATCACTCCACAGCCAAAGTCACTTAAATCATACTTCTTCCCCATTCTGATGTTTGGTCAAAGTAACAACTGAACCTCTTGAGCATGTCTGCATGCTTTTATACATTGAGTTGCTGCCACATGATTGGCTGATTAGAAATTTGCAATAATGAACAAGGTGTACCTAGTAAAGTGACTTCTGTGTAGACCCCAAGAAAATGAATGTACCTTCTGTTGTATACCAGCAGCAATAGATCACAAACTGAGTCTGGTTTTGATGTTAAAACCACTATCTTTATTAGTATCTACTCAAAATATGGAAAATTTAACAAAATAAACAAAAGTTAACAGTGTTATGCATGTATATGTGTTTGGGGCTCCCAAACAGTCAAGTTTAGGAACCGTTCTTGAAGTCTTAAGATTCAGATGGCAAAGTAGAAAAGTTCAGTAATCTACGGAAATAAATGATGGGAGAGCTTTGTAAATCCACGGTAAAATGTAGAGAGGAGGCGATTACGAAGAATTCCACAGATTTCACGCTGAGTAAATGAGGTAAAAGTCACCGAAGATCTTATCCATCGAATCGTTCTGAAATCCATGGAGAAAAAAATATCGCAAGGTGACAGTCACGGAATATCACTTCTTCCAAATGGTAACCACAGAACACACCCAAATCCAGGTAAGGGTTAACGAAAGTGGTTCCACAGGATACTCTAACAAAATCCACAAATGGACCATCCAAAGTGACAGTTACACATTCAATGTGCATGGTGTGCCATTGATCAACCCCATCCATTGGGCATGGGGAAGTATCAGACTTCACCCATTTGCCAGCAAGACACCTCCGGCAGCTTGCAGTCCAAACTCCTTTCCTCTCTTTCTCTCTCCTTCTTCTTCTTCTTCTGAAGGTCCCAGCAGTCTGTCGCAGTTTGTTATACTGACGTCATAGTTCTGCCTCATCTAAGCGTTTTTAAAGTGACAGCCACAGTACGAAACAGCGATCACATAACATTCCACTACAGGAAACACAGCATGTGTAGTGAGGTAATGTTACAGCTATATAGGACCCTGGTCAGACACCACTTGGAATACTGTGCTCAGTTCTGGTCGCCTCACTACAGGAAGGATGTGGAAGCCATAGAAAGGGTGCAGAGGAGATTTACAAAGATGTTGCCTGGATTGGCGAGCGTGCCTTATGAGAATAGGCTGAGTGAATCCAATCCAAGATGGCAGCGCGACGCAGCTTGCAGCAGCCACTCCAGAGCTGATGATCTGTTATTTGTGAAGTGGGGTGCCGTGGGCAATCATAATCAGATGAAAAATGGATGTGGGAGCACGGAGAAACATCAGGAAATCTCCAGGAAGACCTTCTTCATTGCTGCTGCTGCTGTGAGGTCTGGGTCTCTGCTGGGAAGAACAGGCCCCCTGTCCTTGGGGTTGCGTTGCCGATGGCTGTTGGCGGGGCCGTCTTAATACGCTCGGCAGAGGATGGTCCTCGGAGAATCTGTGCCTGAGGGGATGGTCGTCAGCTTGGAGGTTCGACAGACTTGGAGTCCACTGTGGTCAGGTCACTTTGCACTGTGCACTATGTCTGCGAGGCTGGGTTCGATGGAGCTTTCGGTGTCTGCTGCGTCTGCAAGGCTGAGTCGGGCGGCGCTGTGGAAGTCCATAGCGGGGGTATTCCCTTCTGCCGCCGACGTGGGATGGCGAGTCTGTTGGGACCCTGGGGACTTGTGGAAACTGTGTGGTGATTTCTTTTGAACTTACAGTCTCTTAACATCTTTGGACTATTTTTACTGTGCCCATGGTCTGTTTTTTTTAATCAATTATGCTATTGTTTGCACTGTTGTAACTATGTGGTTTTGTGCAGGTCTTGTAGCTTTAGTTTTTGGTCTTGTTTGTCTGGTGGGATTGGAGCTCCTTTCCGGGGAACGCGCTAAGACGGTAGCGCGATATTAATACGCAGCAGCCTCGCCGGACTCTGGATTGGGGATTGCAAAACGTTATGTGGATTTTCTGGTGTAGTCTGTTTTATCATGTGTTTTTGTGATATCATTCTGGAGGAATGTTGTCTCATTTTTTAACTGCATTGCGTTTGTGGTTTCTAAATGACAATAAACTGAATCTGAATCTAAATCTGAACTCAGCCTTTTCTCCTTGGAACAAAGGAGGATGAGAGGGGACCTGATAGAGGTGTACAAGACAATGAGAGGCATTGATCATATAGATAGTCAGAGGCTTTTTCCCAGGGCTGAAATGGTTGCCACAAGAAGACACAGTTGGGAGTAGGTACAGAGGAGATGTTGGGTAAGTTTTTTACTCAGAGAGTGGTGAGTGCGTGGAATGAGCTGCCAGCAATGGTGGTGGAGGTGGATATGATAGAATATTTTAAGAGGCTTTTGGATAGGTACATAGAGCTTAGAAAAATAGAGGGCTATAGGTAAGCATAGTAATTTCTAGGGTAGGGACATGTTCAGCACAACTTTGTGGGCCGAAGGGCCTGTATTGTGCTGTAGGTTTTCTATGTTTCTAAATGAAATCAACAAATCATAGGAAGGAATTTTAAGGCATTAACATCACTAATGAGAAAATACTAGAAAATTAAATGGACTAAAACTATTCAATTCACTGAGCGTGATTCTCTGTCTTAAAGGATTTGAAAGAAAAGTTGTTGCAGAGATAATTAATATTTTAGGATGATCATCTAAAATTCCCTAGATCCTGGAATGATCCCATAAGATTGTAAAGGAGTAAATGTGATGTTGCTGTTTGACAGGTTCTTGATTGGACATGGCACCTAAGGTTATGGGGAGAAGAACGGGAACTGGGGTTGAGGAGCAGGAAAAAAAAGGATCAGCCGTGATTGAATGGCAGAGCTGACTCGATGGGCCAAATAGCCTAATTCTGCTCCCATGTCTTATGGTCTTATGGACATATGGGGATGGCAAACGTAGGGAACTATGTGCCATTTAGCATGATGTCTGTTGCGGCAAAATCCTGGAATCCATTATTAAGTGCGCTGTAACATGGTACTTAGAAATACATAGCATCACTCATTAAAATCAACATGGTTTATGCCAGGAAAATTTTTGTTTATGAGTATTACTGAACCTGTCTTTTAATTCTCAGTTTACTTATTACTGTTTAACTGTTACAATGAGATTCAAGCTCGAGTCCCACGATCAATGGTCAAGCCCTTGAGATACAAGACCAGCAACTTAACGAGAGTGCGACAGATATTGCAAGCATGTCCCCTCAAACAACAGTGGAACTCTTTCCCGGTGTTTTGCTCCTTTTCCAAATACTGTTTTCCTATTCCTTTCCTGCACCTCTCATTGGATCCTTCATTCGCATCCCTGCTTTCTGTAGTTGCCCTAGTCAATTGAATTTCACTTCTCAATCTACTTATGCAAAACTATTTTTAGTTTGCTATGTATAACTTTTATTTTTGAGCCGTGCATTTGCTCTGGATTGTATCTACTTTAAATATACACACAGCTGATCTGCAAGCTTACCCACTATTAATTCAATTTAGTTTACATGATTGAAGCTGCTCTCCCTTTGCTTTACATCTTTACCACCGGCTCCTTTGGAGGGACATTTTCAGGTTTCGTTCCCCAAACTAATTAAGCAGAAGTCTTGCCAAATGCCATTATACTAGTTATCAGTCCAATTCTTTCCTCCAGGCTTATAACTTGACAGGAATTTACAGATCACTCTTTGCTGCCAGAACCCTGTTAAACTGGTAAAAAGCTAGTTTTTGAGAGAGATGTTGAAAGTGTTTTAGTGCTATATATAAACATTCCATTGTGGCTAAAATAGTTCCGAACTTGTTCCAGTTCCAAAATTAACAACAGTGTACAAATTCCACAAGTGTAAAGTAGAATTAATTCTTGACGTAATTTTGCTTTCATAACTTGTCAGTGTAACTTACTATCAACAAATAAAGATTCTGGGAATGAAATTGCCTCAATGAAAGACATTCTAAAAACTAGATTGTGTGCTGTGCACCATAAGCAAAAATGAGTCCAAATGAATGAAGAGAGTTCACATCTATCAATTTACAATTTCCACTGAAACCACTCCACCTAAGGGAGCCATTTGATATCCTGTGGTGTGGAAGGCCCAGAATTAGTAAAGGACATTAAGCATATTCTCCAGATATCATTAATGAATGGAGTTACCTGGGACTGGAAGAATGTATTTTGATTGTTACCCAAGAAACTATTGCTGAATAGTGTCACAAACACGAGGAAATCTTCAGATGCTGGAAATCCAAAGCAACACAGACAAAATGCTGGAGAAACTCAGCAGGTCAGGCAGCATCTATGAAAAAAAAGTAAACAATTGATGCTTTGGGCCAAGACCCTTCTTCAGGACTGGAAAGGAAAGGGAGAAGCTGGAATAAGAAGGTGGGGGAGGAGACTGACAAGAAGTGGGATTTCCCAATGGCCACCCATTTCAATTCCACTTCCGATTTTCATTCCAACATGTCAGTCCATGGTCTCCTCTACTGATGTGATGAGGCCACACTCAGGCTGGAGAAGCAACGCCTTATATTCCATCTGGGTCGCCTCCAACCTGATGGCATGAACATCGATTTCTCAAACTTCCGGTAATTGCCCCCTGCCCCTTTCACCATTCCCCATTCTTGTTTCCCTTTCTCACCTTATGTGCCCATCACCTCCCTGTGGTGCTCCTCTCCTTTCCCTTTCTTCCATGGTCTTCTGTCTTCCCTGATCAGATTCTCCTTCTCCAGCCTTTTATCTCTTTCACCAATCAGCTTCCCAGCTCTTTCCTTCACCTGTTTCACCTGTCACCTGCCATCTTGTTCTTCATCCTCCCCTCCCAACACCTTCTTACACTGGCTTCTTCCCTTCCTTTCCAATCCTTGCCTGAAATGTTGACTGTTTTCCATAGTCGCTGCTGAGTTCCTCCAGCATTTTGAATAGTTTATTAGGTATATTGAGTGTAATGGAATATTCAGTATAACCTTTGAAGCTTAAGTTATGGGGAAGGTTGAGATAGCAAAGTAGTTCTATCTCTTTATAAATCATTAGTTTACGTGCTTGGAATATTGTGTACATTTCTCCTTTCTACTGTACAAAAATGGTGCTATAATTTTTTTAAATATACGAAAGATCAACTGAAATGATTGAGGTGATGGAGGGGTTGTATTATGGTAAATAATTCTGCTTATTGGCAATGATTGCTCAAATAAATGGCAAAAGGTGATTAGAGTAACAAAATAATATTAATGGGGGATGGGTGGGTTTAAAACTAATCTGTAAATGTGGTTTTGTGACTGAGTGTTAAATAGAAAAAGACTCATGGTGGGAGCAGATGCTGTTTTATTATTGTGCAAGTTCTTTCTTTTGGGCTGTGGTATATGATTCCTCTAAAATAGGATTAGAGATTACTGCAGAATGCTTTCAAAGAGGATATGACTTTCATCCTGTGGTTGTCAATACTGGCATCTTTTCTTTGTCCATGTCTAGATCTGTTTACTTCACTCACTGGAGGCCGATTGTTATGGTCAGCCACACACAGTCTGTGGTTGCATCATAGGATTATGTCATCCTGGTTTGGACCTGGATGGTACAAAACAAACTGGATGAATCTTGGTCTTATTAGGAAGTTTTACCATACGTCCTGGTGCAGAAGAATGTTTCTTTCAATGGGATGGGTGTAGGGCAAGTCAGACTTTTGACAAGGTTCTGCATGGTAGACTGGTTTAGAAGGTTATGACAATTGCGAAATGAATCCAGAAGTCACTTGATGATGGGAGACAGAAAGTGGTGATACACAGATGCTATTCTGAATGGAAGATTTTAACTCATGGTGCACACAGAGGCTAAAAAGAAGAAGGGCCAGAGTCTCCTCTGCTTCCTGAGGAGGCTGAAGTTCTTTGGAGTATGCAGGCCTCTCCTCCGCATGTTCTACCAGTCCAATTTTCTATGTGGTGGTGTGCTGGGGCAATGGCATCAACACGGGTGATGCCAACAGGCTCAATAAACTGATTAGAAAGGCTGGCTCTGTTAAAGGAGTCAAACTGGACACACTGGAGGCTGTGGAAAAACAAAGGACCCTACGGAAAATTCTGGCAATTCTGGACAATGTTTCTCACCCTCTGCATGCCACTTCGGCTGAACAGTGGAGTACATTTAGTAATAGACTAAAATGTCTGTGCTACTCCAAAGAGTGCTAAATGAGGTCATTCTTACCCTCAGCCATCAGGCTCCATAATGAGTCAACCTATAGTCGGGGAAGTGATGACTCCCTCCTGTTAGACTGTTTGAGGTAAATTGCTTTTTATTAGAACCATAGAACATTACAGCAAAGAAACAGGCCCTTCAGTCCTTCTTGGCTGTGCTGAACCATTTTTCTGCCTCGTCCCACTGACCTGTACCTGGACCATATCCCTCATGCATGTACCTGTTCCAAGTTTTTCTTAAATGTTAAAAGTGAGCTTGCATTTACCACTTCATTTGGCAGCTCATTCCACACTCCCACCACTCTCTGTGTGAAGAAGCCCCCCCCCCCCCAATGTTCCCTTTAAACTTTTCCCCCTTCATCCTTAACCCATGTCCTCTGGTTTTTTTCTCCCCTAGCCTCAGTGGGAAAAGCCTGCTTGCTTTGCTCTGTCTATATCCATCATAATTGTATATACCTCTATCAAATTTCCCCTCATTCTTCTACGCTCCAGGAAATAAAGTCCTAACCTATTCAACCTTTCTCTGTAACTCAGTTTCTCAAGTCCCTGCAACATCCTTGTAAACCTTCTCTGCACTCTTTCAACCTTATTAATATCCTTCCTGTAATTAGGTGACCAAAACTGCACGCAATACTCCAAATTCGGCCTCACCAATATCTTATACAACCTCACCATTACATTCCAATTCTTATACTCAGTACTTTGATTTATATAGGTCAATGTACCAAAAGCTCTCTTTACAACCCTATCTACCTGTGATGCCACTTTTAGGAATTATGTATCTGTATTCCCAGATCCCTCTGTTCTACTGCACTCCTCAATGTTCTACCATTTACCTTGTATGTTCTACCTTAGTTTGTCCTTCCAAAGTGCAATACCTCACACTTGTCTGCATTAAACTCCATCTGCCATTTTTCAGCCCATTTTTCCAACTGGTCCAAATCCCTCTGCAAGCCTTGAAAAACTTCCTCAGTGTCCACTACACGTCCAATCTTTGTATCATCAGCAAATTTGCTGATCCAATTTACCATATTATCATCCAGATCATTGATATAGATGACAAATTCTTTCTACTTCTCTTCTGATATTTGTGTGTCTGTTCACTTGTAATGCTACAGGGACACTGTAATTTCCTTTGGGATCAATAAAGTATCGATCTATCTATCACAGGGATTGGTGCTGGGACCTGCGTTCTTTGTAACGTGTAAGTAGTTTGGATGGAAATGCAGGTGGTCTCACTGGTAAGTTTTCAAATACAATGCAAAATTAGTTGTAACCCCCGGATCGCCTCAGGCTCGCTCAGCTCATTCTCGTCTAGGGGGAGCAGCCTTCGGCCCCGCCAAACTGGGCAATCAGCTGGTGTGGATGCTGTGTGATGTCCCCACCTCACCCAAAAACAGACAGTACACCATATGCGATTAAATGAGTACAATTTATAAAGGTTACTATAACTGTGATTAATAACGATACAGTATATATGAAGAGAAAAATAAAGAAAAGGCGCCAAACTTATCAAAGTCCAAACCACTTCGTGCACAGCCGTTGGAGCTCAATTTCTGAAGTCTTCTGGCCACCATTCGATCCCCTCCGAACTCCTCGACTCGCAGCTCAGGACCCTCCGAGTGGTCAACCAAGCACATCTAGCTTCATCCCCCCTCCTTGGAGTACCTCCCAGCCTCGGACCCCCCCTTGGGGTCTGATCCTCGCCCAGCTTATAGCATTGCGTCCTCTCTCTCGACCCCCTCACGCCAATCTCCCCAAAAGCCTGTCAACAAAAGCTTACAGACTCAGAAGAAAGAACATTAATCCCCATTTGGTTTACAAAGGAATACCATTCTCGTTATCAGTAAATTTTAACAAACAAGCTTCCAGTACTCTCTCGCAACAAAGAAACATTCCTGCTTTTAACAAAACAAAGAAACCCTTTCCCAACAGTAACAAAGAAAAAAAAGAAGAAACTCCCTTTACATAGTGAAGCTGAAGGAAGCAAAGGAGGTTTATAAGCAGGACATTGATGAACTGGAAAGTTGGGCATAACAGAGGCAGATCCCAACATATGTGAGATAATGGAAATTGACTTTTGGTAGGACATATAGAATAAATGGTAGGTTCTTTAAGAGTGTTATTGTAAAAAGGTACTATGGCCTGTAAGTTCTTAGCAGTCTGAAAGTTGTGGATATTGTAGCGACAGCGGCTTTTGGTAGCTTCCATTCACAGGCGGAGGTGTTGTGTATAATGATTGGGTCATCATTTTGTAGTTACACCAAATTTCTGTTAGACTGCATCTGGAATATTATGTACATTTCTGGTCACCATTCAACTGGGAGAATGTGGGATCAATAGAGAGCATGCAGAAGAGATTCATCAGGGGGTTGCCTGGAATGGAGTGCTGGAATTACAAGGGGAGATTGGATAGACCTAGTTTATTCCTATTGAAACCAAGACAGGCTGAGAGGTGATCTTATGGAGATATGTAAAATTATTAAGGACAGATAGAACTTTGACAAACTTCTGTAGATGTGTGGTGGAGAGTATGTTGACTGGCTGCATCACAGCCTGATATGAAAACACCAATGCCCTTGAATGAAAAATTCTACAAAAATCAGTGGGTATGGCCCAGTCCTCACAGGTAGAGGCCTCCCCACCATTGAGAAATCCTAGGTGAAATATTGTTGCAGAAAGGCAACATCCATCATCAGGGACCCCTGTGCCCAGCACACGCTGCTGTATTCGGAAGGAGGTACAGGAGCCTCAGGACCCACACCACCAGGCTCAGGAACAGTTATCACCCCTCAACCATCAGGAAGGAGGTACAGGAGCCTGAGGACCCACACCACCAGGCTCAGGAACAGTTATTACCCCTCAACCACCAGGCTCAGGAACAGTTATTACCCCTCAACCATCAGGTTCTTGAACCAAAGGGAATATCCTCACTCACCCCATCATTGAAATGTTCCCACAACCTATGGACTCTTCATCTCATGTTCTCAATATTTATTGCTTATTTATTTATCACTATTATTTCTTTAATTGCGTATTTGCAGTTTGTTGCCTTTTGCATGATGGCTGAACACACAAGTCAGTCGGTCTTTCATTGATTCTTGTGCTGCCTTTGTGGTATTTGTTTAGTTTATTATATTTTAGTAATTCGTTTGTTACCGTTTTCTAGTTAAGGATCGTTAGAGTAAATTCGCTGCCCGTGAGGCGGCGCGGCGGCGGTGACGTCACGTCCGGTTCGGAGAGCCGGGAGGGAGGGGGATCCGCGCGGGAGAAGTTTTCCTTCTGCAACGCCGGAAGTCCCCGAGATCACCGATATGTTGAGGTAAAAATGTTAACGCTGATTCTGTTAAAAGTAATGACGCCTGATAAGGTTTATGTTTTTGTTATTTAAAGAGTTGCGGATAGTTTGTGTTGAAGTGTATTTAAAGCCAGTCGATGGCGTAGGTCATATATGTCAAACTCAAGGCCCGCGGTGGAATTACCTTTGGTCCGCAAGATAATATCTAATTATTATTAAAGCTGGCCCTATTGAGAAATATACCTGACATAACCACTATATATATACCTGAAATATAATCACTATGTATTAGCTATTTACTGTACTATGTAATCACTTCCAGGTACCAAATATTAATATGTATTATTTTCTAGACACATTTTGTTATGTGTTGTTTTCACTAGATACTTTGTACTCTTTTAGCTGCTTATTATGGCACTTACAGAACACCTGTCTGTGTCTCCAAGTCATTTCAAGTAACCATGACAGCCCCAGTAATTGAAGCGCCTATGGCTAATGCTGAGTTTATTCAGGTACCAGGTTTTCAGGGTTTTTAGTGTTTATTCGGTTTCCCTGATTTATTTCCTGAATATCATTAATGAATAATTTTTTTCTCTATTAGAGCTGGCCCGCTGGTATATTGCATGCACCACTAATACTACAAATCCCACAATCGCGTTTGCCTTACTCTCTCATCAGCATCCTTATGGCGCTAGTCACGTGTGGTCAACTTTCAGCTATCCCTCACCCCAAAAATGGCTGAATGAAAGGTGGACTTTGAAAACGGGTTTTCAAGGCAGGTGGGAGGCAGAGTACATGTTCGCAGATATAAAGGGCAAACCTGTTTGTCTTGTGTGCGGAGACGGTGTGGCTGTAATTAAAGAATATAACGTAAGACGACACTATGAAACGAAACACCACGACAAATACAAGCATCTGGACAAGAAACAGAAGCTCCAGAAGGTAGAAGAGTTGAAAAGAAGTCTGGCGTCACAGCAGGCTATGTTCACGAAAGCCAAAACACAAAGTGAAGCTGCTGTAAAGGCTAGTTTTATTGTGGCAGCAGAGATCGCTAAATCAGCCCGGCCCTTTACCGAGGGAGAATTTGTTAAAAACTGCATGATGAAAGTTTGCGACGTTGTGTGCCCAGATAAAAGGCAAGCATTTTCAAATGTGAGCCTGAGCAGAAACACCGTTGCTGACCATGTACGTGAGCTTGCCACCAATCTACAACAACAGCTGGTGGGGAAGGGAAGAGATTTCATCGCATATTCCCTTGCTGTGGATGAGAGCAGGGACTCTTCTGATACTGCCCAATTGTAAATTTTCATTCGTGGAGTGGACTCAAGTCTGTGTGTAACAGAGGAACTTTTGGGATTAAGATCAATGCATGGCACAACTACTGGAAAAGATCTCTTTGAAGAGGTATCCAGATGTGTAAATATAATGAAGCTGCCTTGGGATAAACTTGTGGGACTGACAACAGATGGAGCACCCGCGATGTGCGGTCAAAAGAGTGGATTAGTGGGCAGGATCCGGGAGAAGATGCGGGAGGAAAACGGCGCAGGTGAGCTGACAGCTTATCACTGCATCATACACCAGGAATCGTTGTGTGGCAAAGCCTTGAAAATGGAACATATAATGAGCACCATAACACGAGCAGTTAACTTCATAAGAGCCAAAGGTTTAAATCACCGCGAGTTCAAGTCATTTCTGGAGGAGTTGGGTTCAGAATATAACGATTTGCCCTATCACACAGAGGTGCGATGGTTAAGCCAAGGAAAAGTGCTGAAAAGATGTTTTGAGTTGCGTGAGGAGATCTGTCAGTTCATAGAAAGCAAAGGGAAAGACACAACAGAGCTCCGGGATAAAAAGTTGCTTTGTGAAATGGCGTTTCTGTGTGATATCACGAGCCATCACAATGCGCTCAACCTGCAGCTTCAGGGGCGGGGTCGTGTGATCACAGACATGTACGCTGTTAAAAGTGAAGACTTTTAAAACCAAGCTGCGCCTGTGGGAGACGCAGATGCAGCAAGAAAACTGGAGCCATTTTCCGTGTTGCCAAACTATGAAAGAGCAGGTTTCTACCGCAGTGTTCCCACGTGCAAAGTTTGCTGAAAAACTTAGCATACTTGGTTCCGACTTCACACGGCAATTTGCCGACTTTGATGCCCAAAAAAGCAGGTTTGAACTGCTCAGTAATCCATTTGCAGCTGACATGGAAAGCGCACCAACCAACATACAAATGGAGCTGATTGAACTCCAATGTAGTGACACACTCAAGGCAAAGTATGACTCAGTGGGCGCTGCACAGTTTCTACGTTTCATTCCCGACACAATGCCCCAGCTGCGTACCCAAGCTGCTCAAATGCTCTCTATGGCAGCACATAACTGTGTGAACAACTGTTCTCTTTGATGAAGATAAACAAAACATCACACAGGAGTCGTCTTTCTGATGAACACCTTCACTCAATTCTGAGGATTTCCTCAGCTCAGAGCCTGATTCCAAACATTGATGAACTTGCATCCAAGATGAGATGCCAAGTATCTGGCTTAGACTAGTGTGAATCACAGAGTGTTGGCCTGTGGAAAAATGTTTTCATTAGAAATTACTCTGGAAAAGCTGCAGATAAAACCATAAGAAATAAATGCAACTGATTTTTTATTTATTTAATGTTCAATGTTGTTTTTGTAGGCAATAACCTAAGCTTTGTTAGTTCCAGGTTAATATGTGTAATAAATTCATTTCAATAAGTTTTGCAATAAACGCTGAACCAGTCCGGCCCTCGACTTGCACCGATTTTTAAATTTTTGCCCACTGTGTATTTGAGTTTGACACCCCTGGCGTAGGTAGATTCTGACTGTATGTTGCATTTTAATGTAATATAGTTGTAGTTTTATTTTTACAAGTATTTATGATGTAAATGTGATGTCAAGAAGGAAACAAATACTGTATACATTTTGTATTGTTTTATCAACAGTTTTCACCATACGTTAATGTGGAAGAGTGAACAGTAAACGGTTAATCGTACGGCGATCCTGTCTTCATTGACTATGGTTTACCTCGGCGTTTAGTTCAGAGTTCTTTTAAACCTGTGCGATAACACTACAATTCTTATTATGAATTTATTGAGTATGCCCACAAGAAAATGAATCTCAATTGTATATGGAAACACATATGCACCTTGATAATAAATTTACTTTGAATAGACAGCATTTTCTTCCCAGGGCAGAGAGTCCAGAATTACAGAGCAAAGAACATAGGTTAAGATGAGCAAAGAACATTGAACAACAGTACAGGTCCTTTGGCTCTTGATATTCTGCCGACAGTTTTACCTAATCTAAGGTCAATTTAATGCTCCCCTCCCATATAACCATCCAGTTTTCTTTCATCCGTGTGCATACCTAAATCTCTCAAACGGCTCTCCGCCACCACCGCAGGCAGTGTGTTCCACAGACGCTCCAATCTCTGTGTAAAGAAACCTAGCTCTGATATCCCTTTTATACTCTCCTCTAATCACCTTATCTGCTGCCTCAGATTAGCCATTTCCGCCTAGGGAAATAGTTGATTCTATCTATGCCTCTTATCATCTTGTACACCACTTTCAGGTCACTTCTTACCCTCCTCCGCTCCAAAGAGAATAGCCCAAGTTTTTGAAGTGAGAGAGGCAAATTTTAAGGGAGATACGAGGAATATATTTTTCTTACAGGGGTAGTGGTTATCAGGAGCAAGTTGGACCGAAGAGGAATGTGAGAAAGAACACTTCAGCTGGAGTGTTGAAGGAATGGTTCAGATACCATGAAGAGGCTTGGTCTTTATGTAAATTCTGCTTGAAAAGACGTCATCAAATAGTGCCTTGCAAGTGTCATGACAGCAGATCGTGAGAATCTCAATCATTTATGATCTCTCACCTTTCTCAGCACAGCCCAGTAAGCATCGAGATGTTTCATGCAGCAGATAGGTTCACTTTCTGAAAAGATTTCTGAACAGCTGATACAATCCAGGTAAGAAACAATGCTTAAGCAAATCATTACATCTTAACTCATATGATTTTTTTAAAAATAAGCTTGACAGGAAAGTTTTTTTAAAGAATTATTTATTTTTCTGTAAAATAGAATTGTTGCTTTTGTTTTCATGTCCTTCAACTCCTGCTGAAATGTTTCCATGTAGGAACAGAGTCAGAATCACTCCTGTAAGGGCCAAATAACCTTTCAGCCGTCACCTTCTGGCACCACAGTGATGATTAGGAAACTTGATCAGAATCATGAAAATTTGTTTCTTTTTATGGCAGCAGCTGTACGGTGCAACACATAAAATTACTACAGAATTGTGCAAGAGTCTTAGACACCCTAGCTGTTTAATTGTGCCCATGACTTTTGCACAGTCCTGCATGTACTGTTTGCTTCTGCTAAAAAATTACCTGAACGTTAACCACACAAAATGCTGGAGGAACTCAGAAGGCGAGGCAGCAATTATGAAATGCAATACAGAGCTGACGTTTTGGGCCGAGACCCTACATCAGCATGAAATGTTAACTGTTTTTCTCTGTTTCAGTGTTTCCAACAATAGTAGTTTCCCGTGCTTTTCTAATTTATGGCTTTCATTAAAGAGTGAATGAAGTAAAGGACCCCTGTTGTTCTGTATTTGTGTGATATCTTTAATCTGTTAGGGTGGCATGATAATGTAGTGGTTAGCACAGCACATTACAGGAGACCCAGGTTTAATTCCCTCCGCTGCCTGTAAGGAGTTTGCAGGTTCTCCTCGTGACTGTGTGGGTCTCCTCCTAGTGCTCCAGTTTCCTCCCACAGTCCAAAGATGCACTGGTTAGTAGCTTAATTGGTCATTGTAAATTGCCCAGTGATTAGACTAGGGTTGAATTGTGGGATCGCTGGGCAGCGAGGCTCAAGTGGCCGGAAGGACCTAGTCCACACTGAATCTCAATAAATATGTAAATAAATTACTTACTGAGGCTCATTTTAGGATCCATCAGATTAAGGTTCATTATTACTATAATCTAGATCCAGCCATGGACACAATAGAGAGATATGGAGAATTGTCAGTTTGACTTCATGGTAGTTTTCAGTAACAATAGTGCAATAAATCAGGGTCATGTTTTCCCCACATCTTCTCCTTCATCTCCCCCCCCCCCCCACCCATTTCAGACGCCTTTGGAGCAATATTGGATAGAGGAAGCCAATATGTTGGGACATCCTACTTTTAAATCAATTGATATCAAATTCACAAGTAAGATTCTGATTTATTCTGCCAAACATTTTATCACAAATTAACCCATCTCGAGCTTCCAGCCGGATGGAGTATCGACTTTAACCAACATTTCAGTGACAGACTTTGACATCTTCATCAAGGATGATGCCTACGCATGTCTAGTCCAGTAGTCCCTCCCTCCTGATTGGTTCGTCCTCATCCAATCAGGTGTCTGCTGTCCCACCTTGTTTACAATTGAATTCCAGTCATTACTTAGAGTTATTACTTTTGTCTTTGTTAAAAAAAAGTTTCCCTGGTTTAATTTCAATGGCTTCTTTCACCAGGTGGTCCCAAAAGCCATTGGCCTGGTACAGTAGTTTTGTGCCATCGAAGTCAATCCTATGGCCATAACAAATGCAATGTTTTGCTATGGCCTATTTCTCCGGGTAACCCAAACAGATACACCTCCTGTGCTCCCTGATGCGCATTTCCAATGTGTCTGGCCGATATACGCTGCTCCGCATTCACAGGGAATCCTGTAAACGCCAGCTGACTTGAGTCCCAGGTCACCTTTGACCCGCATAAGCTGTGACTTGAGCTTCCTTACAGGTTGTGGCTGGTATTAATCCAGTATTTCTTCAGGATCCTGGCAATCCTCCCAGAAACCGTGGAACCTGGAGAGTCTCCATGGGGAAGTAAAATGATTACTCACATTTCTACAGAATGGCTACAAGATAAAGGAAATCAATGGGGCTCATTAAAGAGCCAATGGAAAAACCAGGAAGCTTAACAGCTTCCCATTGCTACTGGCTGTCTTTCCTATATTTCCACACTTTCTGGAATATTTGCCAGGATCCTGAAGAAATAGCTGGATTAATACCATCCACAAGCCTGTAAGGAAGCTCAAATCACAGCTAATGTGAGTTTATGATGACCTGGAACTCGGGTTGGCTGGCGTTTACAGGATTCCCTATGAACGTGGAGCAGTGTGTATCGGCCAGACGGAATGCATGGTGGAAATATGTCTCAAGGGGCACAGGAGGTGTATCTGTTTGGGTTACCCGGAGAAATGGGTGGTAATGGGCATTCACAATGGCCATAGGATTGACTTCGATGGCACAAAATTACTGTGCTGTGCCAGTGGCTTTAGGGACCACCTGGTGAAGGAAGCTATTGAAATAAAACTAGAGAAAAAGAACTTTAACAAAGACAAAGGTCTCACTGTAATAAGTGCTGGAATTATAAACAAGATGGGAGAACAGAAACCTGATTGGATGAGGACTAAACAATCAGGAGGAATGGAAGATGGGGTTATAAATACCACCAGACTAGACATGCTCAGGCATCACCCTGATGAAAATGGCAGAGCTTGTCATCGAAACATCAGTTAAAATCAATACCTGTACCCTGCTTGAAGCCCGAGAAGTTTATTTTTCATATACGCCAGGAAACACTAGATCCACATAACCACGAATTGAACGGGTCCATTGCTGTTACCTAGTGTCTAACTTCTGTTCTTCCCTGTGTCACCTGGGTTACTGGCCCATCAACCCAGAGTAACCAAAAGGTTACAATTTCATACAGAACAACAACTACTGGTTGCAGAATGGTGAGGTTCTGCAGGCTCTGTTGTTGATCCATGTTGGTAGTACACAAGATACAATGGAAAGCTTTTGCTTGTGTGCCATCCAGACAAATCATGCCAAATACACACGGCAAGCTAGTAATAAGAAAAGTCAGAATTCAGAATATAGTTCATTTTTTAGCATGTGAGAGGTTGATCTTCAAGAACTAACTTTACTGTGAGAATGATGAAATTGCATTAAGAAATAGAAACGCTAAAAGCTACCAAATTCACCAGTTCAACTTTGAGAAAAGGATTTCATGATCCTGCTCCTGTACGTGTATACTCCACATCGCCCTACTCTGTGGAAATAGTAGATCTGGACAGTACGTAGGAACGGATTCCAAGACCGTTTTCTCAATGGAAAGTTAACTCGTGTGCTAGGAGTAGGTACAAGGGGGATGTCGGGTAGGAATTTCCACACAGAGATCATTCATGGAACAGTGGTAGAGGCGGATACAATAGGGTGTTTTAAGAGTCTCTTAGATAGGTTCATGGAGCTTGGAAAAATAGAGGGCTATATGGTAGGGTAATTCTAGGCAGTTTCTAGAGTAGGTTACATAGTCGGCACAACATTGTGGGCCGAAGGGCCTGTAATGTGCTGTAGATTTCTACGTTCTATGTTCTAATAAGTATCTTACATTTTCATAACAGATGCTGCAATCAAATATTTTGGAGTTCAACTAATTTTTTGATATGTATTCTTATTTCTTCAGGCATTATCTACAGAAGCATCAAAGAAATGAAGGATTACATGAACGTGTCATCTTGCAAGAATGTGCAAGTGGAGGATATGAAACTTTTCTCTGTTGAGTTTACTCCTTCAAGTGAAGTGAGCTTATCCACTGAGAGGAAAATACCTTCTTGTAACTAACAAGTCAAATGAAATTCAGCTGATTCACCTGGCGGCAGAGCTGATTTAATAGCTAGCATTCCTGATCCTGAAGGTAGCAAAACAGATCAAGAGAATGATGATGTTTCCTCACACTCCACTCCTCAAGTGAAAATAGAAACTGTTACTAGCATCCAAGGCGGAGCTGACTCATTCTCAGAGTACTGTGGAAATGTCTTCCTCAGCCTCCAAAGTGACGACAGCATTTCCACAGACCACTGCACGATAAACGGTGAAAAAGACTGCACTTCTTGTACCATCACTGAAAGAGTGGAAAAGGTGAACAGCACTCAGTGCACAATCCCAATGCAGAACCAGGAGAAAGGAGATAAACTGGCTGCCACAGAGAACTGGTCTGGTAAATGTAGAAGATGCTGTACAGGATTTATCTATAGCCTTGCTTTCTTCGGATTCTTGATTCTCTCACCAGTCATAATGATTGGATATTGTTTGTATAAAATATTCAAGTGTATACGTAAATAAAACAACTTCTCTACCACTTAATGCACTTCTCCTCTTCACATTGATACAAAAATGCAACTTGTGAGCTTGATAAAAGCTGAGAAATCCTCCTTAGATCTTTTGCATCAATGATAGTCATTAATATTTGGAGCCAACTGAAAGCAATAGGCAGGGTTGGAATATTCCAACCAATATGGATGTATAATGAGATCAATATTAAATGTATTTTTCTCTTGTTATGAAAATTGAATTGTAATATCATTAATGTATTGTGGTGAACTACATATACCTGTCTGGACACGCCCCCCCGCTGACTGCTCCTGTGGCTCCTCCCATGGACCCCGGTATAAAGGTGATTGGGGACACCGCCCCGGCCTCAGTCTCCAGGATGTAGTATGGTGATCATTTGCTGCTTGTTCTTTCTTCCAGCCAACAAAAGCCTATATCTCGCCTCACGTCTCTGAAAGTTATTGGTAGTGCATCATGTATCTTTTAAATCAGCCTTACAGCACTAAAAATATGAGAAACATTTACCTCAAAGAGACCAAAAAAAAGTAATGGGAATATATAGGTATCTGTGCATTTGCTGATTGAAATTATTCTTTCTGCATTACTATTGACCAATACTTAATAACAAATAGGAACTGGAGTAGGCCATTCCTTTCAATTAAATCAAGATGGATCAAATCTTGACCTGAATTCTACTTCCCTGTTCCATAACCATTGATTTAACTAATGTCCAAAAGGTGTATTTGTCTCAGCCCTCAATATACTTAATGATTCACTTCACAGAAACCTGGGTTAGAGAATACCAAAGATTCACAAATGTTTTACTACATCTTCAGTCACAACTGAGACATGTTTTCTTATGAAACCAAGCCTTCTAGACCTACGTGATCTATTTCTAACATTAACACTGTGGTTTCACTTAAATATATGTGAAAATGTCGATGGAAGTGAATAAACAGTCAATGTTTTGGGCCAAGACCATTCTTCAGGATTGGAAAGGAAGGGGTAAGACATCAGAATAAAAAAGCTGGGAAGACAGGAAGGAAGTGCCTGATTAGAAATAGGAATCATAGGGAATGAAATATACATCAATTCAGGATCAGTAGGTTTATGCTGAATTAGCAATGGCATCATGTGAAGGAAGTACCGTCAACATTAAGAACAACACACACAACATGCTGGTGGAATTCAGCAGGTCAGGGAGTATCTGTGGAAATGAATAAACGTTTTGGGCGAAGACCCTTCTTCAGGACGGGAAAGAAAGGGGCAAGATGCCAGAATAGAAAAGCGGGAGTGGGAAAGGGAAGGATAGTTAGCAGGTGGTAGGTGAAGCCAGGTGGGTAGGAAAGGTAAAGGGCTGGAGAGGAAGGAATCTGATAGGAGAGGAGAGTGGACTGTAGGAGAAAGGGAAGGAGGAGGGGACCCACCTTTTTATTCTTTCCATGGATGCTGCCTAACCTGCTGAATTCCTCTAGTATTTTCTGTGCATTGCTTTGGATTTCCAGCATCTGCAGAATTTCTTGTGTCTATGATTTGTGATCATTTAAATTCATTTCAAATAATTGTTAATTAGTACGAAGACAAGTAAATAAAATGGAAACACAAAAGACAGCAGTTGCTGAATCTGGAGCAACCAACACTCAGCCAGAGGAACTCAGCAGTTCAAGTAACGTCTGTGTGGGTGAGTGAGCGGAGTTAGGATCTTTTGATGTTTTGAATCAAAATCCTTCAACAGGAATCAGATTGTAAATAAAAAACGTTTTTTGTGAACAAAATTATCACAAAACTGGTGGAGCAGATTAACTTACTGGATTAGTAAACCAGAGAAATGAGCACAAATTTTCCTTTGACAGCTGTGGAATTTAATTTCACCACAATCTGGAATTAAAACAAAACACACACACACACTCTCACTCACTCTCTCTCTCTCTCACACACACGCACACAAGTTAGCTGGAGGAATTTAGTGTGTCAGACAGCATCTATGGAGGGAAATAGATATTTCATATTTTGGGTTGAGACCCTTCATCAGGACTGGAAAGGAAGAGGAAGAGAAGCTAGTATAAAAGGCTGGAGTAAGGGGAAGGCATAAGAGCTAATGGGTGATAGGTAGATGAAAACGGAAGAGTGGGAATAATGCAAGAAGCTGTGAGGTGACAGGTGAAAGTAACAAAGGGCTGGAGAAGATGGAATCTGCTAAGTGTTACGAATGCAGCAGCAATGAATATGAAACTGAGACAGGGTTTATAAACAAATCCTGAGATTTATTAACCTCTGCTCAAAACTTAGAGAAGTAAACAAACGACTAACTTAATCGGAAGTTGACGGTAAGGCAGCAATACCTAACAAACAGTCAAACTTAGAAACTGTTCTTAATAAGTTCTCACCCAAGCACAGACTTAAAGTGGTAAATCCAAAAGTCCATGTAATTTATACAGTCATTAAGGAGAGACTTCCTCAAAACAACGATTTCTTCGAAGTAACGATGATCTGCCGATCCCACAGCCAAGAGATGCTTTGTTCGAAGAAATCGTGAGGAAGTAAAAGGGACTGACCTTTGGATTGGAGGGTGGTCACTGCACAAACCTTCCCAACCTTGCAGGGATTCAACTCAAGAGTGCATGCCACAATTCCTGAACGAAGTCAAAGGTCTATCATTCCCCAAAACGCTGAACAACATTAATTTTATCCAATCCTTTGAACTCGGATAACTCTGGTAATGCCTTCACTCTCCAATACTGGACTGTGAGGGAAAAATAAACATGCAATAAACAAAACCAGTGGAGCCTCCACACCTCTGACCGGCAACAATATTGCACAAAAATAAAAATGAGAACTGCGTCACAGATCGCAGGCGTTGTTTAAATACCATCTGGAGCATGCCATCATGTGACTTAACATCACCCCACGGTCATGAGACAATTACATCATCCAACTCACAAGACCATTTCATCATCCCACTGTCCTGTGTTCAAACTATGAGTATGTAACATAAGAGAGGGCAGTGGAACATGAACTAGAGAGAGAGAGAACCACAGGGAGGAAGGTGAGAGTGATGGACAAATGGAGAAAGTGGCAGAGAGGAAGAGATGGGGTGATAATGATTGATGGGATGAGGGGGAATGACAGAGGAGAATGTTTACCAGAAGTTAGAGAAATTGATGCTCGTGTCGTTAGGTTGGAGACTACAATGGCGGAATATGAGATGCTGTTTCTCTAATCTGCTTCTAGAGTCAGTTTGGCAGTAGAGGAGGCTGCAGACATGTTGATGTGGCAATGGGAAATGGAATTAAAATAACTGGCCTTCAGGAGTTCCCTGCCAGTACAGCTGAAGGAGCAAAGGTACTCAGCAGAGCGATGCCCAAGGGAGTGTTGGGAATCTCTGATGGAGAGGAAGCCACACTGGGAGCTCGGGATACAACAAATGGATGGTAATGATGACCACATCGTTATCAGGTTGTCATAAAAATCCATGCCATTCACTAATGTCTTTCAATGGAGCAAATCTGGCACATCATTACCAGGTCTGCCTTAGATCTACATGATCCATTTCTAACATTGATATTGTGTTTTCGTTTAAATATATGTGAAATTATCTATAGAAATGAATAAATAGTCAAATTCTTAGGCCAAGACCCTTCTTCAGGACTGGAAAGGGAGGGGGTTCATGTCCCTGCTGTCTGCCAGTCTCTTTCTGATACCCCCTCCCAGTTGCTGAAGAGCCGCTTCCTGAATTGAAGTGAGGATCCCATCAATCCAGAGATGCAGTGAACATAGTCTTCACTGCACAACAGTTCCAAGGAGTGTGCAGGGAGTAGCATGGTCCTGTTCAGCCTTACTTAAGCCTTTGACTCCTATAATGGAGAGTGACTGAGGAATATCCTCTTCTAGTTCATCTCCATCTGAAGTTTGCTCCATGATACTAATTGTACAAGCTATTAAAGCATATTCTGGACTTAGGGTGTATAGCAAAATATTAACCATCCTTAGAACTGAACATGACTGTAGAATGATTAAATTTAAAATGCAGCTCCAGACAATAGGTTCCCAGACCTGTAAACTACAGTCAATTCAAAAGCCAGATAATGTTGTTTGATAGTCATTTTGGGTGTCTAGTGTGGGCACAAAGAAAGAGGTGTGAAAATTACATGTAATTCGAAGGAAGCATTGCAGATACACTGTAAATGTAGAATTGTCCTTTGATCTTTAGTATATAAAATGTCATGTAATGATGGATCAAACAGGCCTCTTCATCTGAGACGGTCTCAATATGATGCCTGCTGTGCCTCATTTTGTCGAATAAGACTACTTCATATCTCGCAGCCGCATGTCCGGTGACTTCGTTCACATTACAACACAAGCTATTATCATGTCCATAAGAGCACCAATCTCAACTGGTGTTAAACAGGATTGCATTGTTGACTTCAGTTTTCTCAATACAACTTGTCACTATGTTCAACATGCTCTCTGCAGAATGAAGTTAATCTTAAGAACTGATAGATGACTAATCAACCCAGTGGAAACTGCACTCCAGGATCCAGGATGCTCAGACCACAACTCAAGCGGTACTACGCAGCTACACAGATGGTACTTGCATTTGCGTAGGCTCAGAAGCCCAAATCTTGCTCACTGAAACATACACAAGGTAGGAGCTTAAGCTCAACGTCTACAAAGCAAAGGTCTTCTATCAATTAGCCCGTGCTGCATCATACTACCTCGACAAAACCCCAGATAGCGTGGACCATTCCCCACACCTCGGGAGAAACATTTTGACGAAGGCAGGCACCGGTCAGGAAACTTATCTTGTCATTTTTAACCACCAAGAAACAGGCCCACCTGTGACTCTGCACCCACAGTAATGTGGTCAGCTCTTCAGTGAACTCCTCTGACTGGCTGTTGTTCTGGGACCGTGAGGGATAATTAACAAACGCTGGTTTTGCCAGCAACACGTGCACCCTAATAAATAAATAAGTAAGTAAATAGATAAGTGGAGTTTTTTTTAATGTAATTTCCAAATCTCCATCAGCACAGGAGCATTGCTAGGATGTGTGCTTAGTCCCCTGCTCTACTTATATTTCACCTATGACTGTGTGGCTAAGTACAGCTCTAACACCAAATACAAGTTTGCCGATGACTCCATTGTTCTGGGCTGTATCAAAGGGGGTGCTGAATAAGCATACAGGGGGGAGATTGAAAACTTGGCCAAATGGTGTGATAACAACAACCTCTCACTCAATGTCAGTAAGACTAAGGAATAGATTGTAGGCTTCAGGGGAGGGAAACTAGACGTCCATGAGCCAAAAAGGCATCCATAAAGATGTCAACAAAATGGAGAGAGTACAGAGGAGATTTCCTAGAATGTTACCTGGGTTTCAGCACCTAAGTTACAGAGAAAGGTTGAACAAGTTAGGTCTTTATTCTTTGGAGCGTAGAAGGTTGAGGGGGGACTTGATAGAGGTATTTAAAATTATGAGGGGGATAGAGTTGATGTGGATAGGCTTTTTTCCATTGAGAGTAGGGGAGATTCAAACAAGAGGACGTGAGTTGAGAGTTAAGGGGCAAAAGTTTAGGGGTAACATGAGGGGGAACTTCTTTACTCAGAGAGTGGTAGCTGTGTGGAATGAGCTTCCAGTAGAAGTGGTAGAGGCAGGTTCGATTTTGTCATTTAAAAAAAATTGGATTGGTATATGGACAGGAAAGGAATGGAGGGTTATGGGCTGAGTACAGGTTGGTGGGACTAGTGAGAGTAAGCATTCGGCACGGACTAGAAGGGCCGAGATGGCCTGTTTCTGTGCTGTAATTGTTATATGGTTATATGAGCCAGTAATCATCGGATGATCGGAGGTGAGATTGTCAGTAGCTTTAAGTTCTTGAGTGTCACAATCTCAGAGGACCTGTCCTGGATCCAGCATATAAATATAATTGTGAAGAAAGCACAACAGTGCCTCTACTTCCTCAGGAGTCTGCAGAGGTTCAGCATGTCATCAAAAAGCTTGGCAAACTTCTCCAGATGTGTGGTGTAAAGTGCTGACTGGCTGCATTATGGCCTGGTCTTGGAACACCTGAGTGGATAATCCTGCAAAAGGTAATGGAATCGGCCCACTGTATCACGGTTAAAACCCTCCCAATCATTGAGCACATCTACATGAAATGTTACCATGGAAAGCAGCATTCATCATCAAAGATCCTCACCAGCCAGGCCATGCTCCTTTTACACTGCTGCCATCAGGTAGAAGGTACAAATACCTCAGGACTCACAGCACCAGGATCATAACAGTACTACCCCTCTTGGCAAAAGGGGACAGCTACACTCATTTAAGGACTCAGTTACATTGTTGTTTCATGTTCATTATTTATTGCTAATTATTTATATCTGCATTTGCACAGTTTGTTTATAGTTTACAGTTACTGTTCCATAGATTTGTTAAGTATGCCCACAGAAAAAGAATCTCAGGGTTGTATGTGGTGAGACGTATGTACTCTGATATTAAATTTTACTTAGAACTTTGAAATACCAGAGTTCACAAACAGGTTTCACTAGAAACTGTGAAGGCTAATGAAAGCTTGAGCTTTCTTGCCAGTGGAAGGGTTGAGACACCTTGTTTCCAGTTACACTGAGAACTTGTGGAACTGCATTTGGAACACAGTTGTGTTGGAGAGCATGCAGCAATCGATCACTGGATTGATCGCTGAGCTGGATATTTGTGATATGGGTTGATATTAGCAGAGCACAGAAAACAAGCCCTTCGGCCCACCTTGTTCATGCTGGCCGCAGCACCCTCCCTGCTATCCTCAGTTACCAATGTTAGGCCCATAACCCTTAGAGCCACTCCTCAAAAAGCCTCTTAAATGTGGCAGTTGTACCTGTCCTGACCACTTCCTCTCATTTCAGGTACTCACTACCCTCTGTGAAAAGAAGTTACTTCTTGGATCTGCTTTATGTCTCACCCCTCCCTGCCCCCCACTTACCTGTATCTGTGACCTTTAGCTTTGGACTCCCTGAACCTAGGGAAAAGACTTTCCATAGTCCTCATGACTTTATAAACTTCTACCATCGGTAAGCTAGCTAATTATGCCATGTACATTGATATCCAAATCATGTACATACATAGTGGATAACGGAAGTTCTAACACTGACCCTTGGGCCACCCCATTAGTCACAGGCCTCCAGTCAGAGAACTGAACTTAACCATCATCCTCTACTTCTTATCATTGAGCCATTTCTGAATCCAGCTCTTTTTTTGGGGGGAAGGAAGAACGGGAATGCAGCGGGAGCCATTTTGATTTTTTCTTATTCTCATCTGAGTTAAGAGAGGCGGGACTGCAGACGTGTGACGTTGGACAGTGAAGCGGGGAATATTTAAAAAGGACACAGCCTTAAACAGCGGGCAGCATCGTTTGCGGGCAGTTGAGTGAGCCGGGAGCAGAGTCTAGGCTTAAGGGCTTTGGCTCAACTGGCTTAGGCGGAAGCGGGCGAGGCAAGGTGGGTTTAGATTTTAGTTTTTCCTGTTATTTGAAGAAAGGGGGAAGTATGAGTGTGAGGACAGTCTGTTGTTCTTGGTGTCAGATGTGGGAGGTCCTGGAGTCTCCTAGCCTCCCGGATGTCCACATCTGCGCTAGGTGCGCCGAGCTGCAGCTCCTAAGGGACCATGTTAGGGAACTGGAGATGCAGCTCGATGACCTTCGTCTGGTCAGGGAGAGTGAGGAGGTGATAGAGAGGAGTTACAGGCAGGTCACAGCAGGGCCACGGGATGCAGACAGGTGGGTCACGGTTAGGAGGGGGAAGGGGAAGGGTCAGGTACTAGAGAGTACCCCAGTGGCTGTACCCCTTGACAATAAGTACTCCTGTTTGAGTACTGTTGCGGGGACAGCCTACCTGGGGGAAGCAACAGTGGCCGTGCCTCCGGCACAGAGTCTGGCCCTGTGGCTCGGAAGGGTAGGGAAAGGAAGAGGAAGGCAGTAGTAATAGGGGACTCGATAGTTAGGGGGTCAGATAGGCAATTCTGTGGACGCAATCAGGAGACCCGGATAGTAGTTTGCCTCCCAGGTGCCAGGGTCCAAGATGTTTCTGATTGTGTCCAAGATATCCTGAAGTTGGAGGGTGAGGAGCCAGAGGTCGTGGTCCATAATGGTACCAATGACATAGGTAGGAAAAGGGAAGAGGTCCTGAAAGGAGAATACAGGGGGTTAGGAAGGCAGTTGAGAAGAAGGACCGCAAAGGTAGTAATCTCGGAATTACTGCCTGTGCCACGCGACAGTGAGAGTAGGAATGGAATGAGGCGGAGGATAAATGCGTGGCTGAGGGATTGGAGCAGGGGGCAGGGATTCAAGTTTCTGGATCATTGGGACCTCTTTTGGGGCAGATGTGACCTGTACAAAAAGGACGGGTTACACTTGAATCCTAGGGGGACCAATATCCTGGCAGGAAGGTTTAATAGAGCTGTTAGGGAGGGTTTAAACTAATTTGGAAGGGAGATAGGAACCAGAATGATGGAGCGGAGGAGAGGGAAAACAAAAATAGATCTAAGGTAGTGAGCAGTAAGGATGTCAGGAAGGACAGGCAGGTGATGGGGCAAATTTGCAGCCATTGGGATGAGTTGCAGTGCAATAAAGTTGCACTGCAATCAATGCAAAAAGTACCAAATACTGGACTTAAGGTGTTATACTTAAATGCACGCAGAATAAGGAATAAGGTGGATGATCTTGTTGTACAGTTACAGATTAGCAGGTATGATATTGTGGCCATCACTGAGACGTGGCTAAAGGATGCATGTCTCTGAGAGCTGAACGTTCAAGGATACACGGTGTATCAGAAGGATAGGCAGGTAGGCAGAGGGGGTGGCATGGCTTTAATGGTAAGAAATGATATTAAATCATTAGAAAGAGTTGACATAGAATCGGAAGGTACAGAATCTTTATGGGTTGAGCTAAGAAATCACAGGGGTAAAAGGACCCTGATGGCAGTTATCTACAGGCCTCCAAACAGCTGCAGTGATGTGGACTACAAATTACAACAGGGAATAGCAAAAGTTTGCCAGAAGGGCAGTGTTATGATAATTGTAGGGGATTTTAACATGCGAGTGGATTGGGAAAATCAGGTCGGCATTGGATCTCAAGAGAGAGAATTTGTAGAATGTCTATGAGATGGCTTTTTAGAACAGCTTGTTGTTGAGCCCACTAGGGGATCGTCTGTACTGGATTGGGTATTGTGTAATGAACCAGAGGTGATTAGAGAGATGGAAGTGAAGGAACCCTTAGGAGGCAGTGATCATAACATGATTGAGTTCACTGTGAAATTTGAGAAAGAGAAGCCGAAATCCGATGTATTTCAGTGGAATAAAGGAAATTACAGTGGCATGAGAGAGGAACTGGTCAAATTTGACTGGAAAGGGACACTAGCGGGAAGGACGGCAGAGCAGCAGTGGTTGAGTTTATGTGAGAAGTGAGGAAGGTGCAAGACAGATATATTCCAAAGAAAAAGAAATTTTCAAATGGAAAAAGGATGCAACCATGGCTGACAAGAGAAATCAAAGCCAAAGTAAAAGCAAAGCAGAGGGCATACATGGAAGCAAAAATTAGTGGGAAGACAGAGGATTGGGAAATTTTTAAAAGTTTTCAAAAGGAAACTAAGAAGGTCATTAAGTGGGAAAAGATGAACTATGAAAGGAAGCTAGCAAATAATATCAAAGAAGATACTAAAATCTTTTTCAAGTATATAAAGAGTAAAAGACAGATGAGAGTAGATATAGGACTGATAGAAAATGATGCTGGAGAAATTGTAATGGGAGATAAGGAGATGGCGAAGGAACTGAACAAGTATTTTGCATCAGTCTTCACTAAGGAAGACATCAGCAATATACCGGACATTCAAGGGTGTCAGGGAAGAGAAATATGCACAGTCACAATTACGACAGAGAAAGTACTCAGGAAGCTGAATAGTCTAAGGGTAGATAAATCTCCTGGACCAGATGGAATGCACCCTCGTGTTCTGAAGAAAGTAGCTGTGGAGATTGTGGAGGCATTAGCAATGATCTTTCAAAAGTCGATAGATTCTGGCCTGGTTCCGGAGGACTAGAAGATTGCAAATGTCACTCTGCTATTTAAGATGGGGGCAAGGAAGCAAAAAGGAAATTATAGATCTGTTAGCTTGACATCGGTGGTTGGGAAGTTGTTGGAGTCGATTGTCCAAGATGAATTACGGAGTACCTGGAGGCATATGACAAGATAGGTAGAACTCAGCATGGTTTCCTTAAAGGAAAACCCTGCCTGACAAACCTAGTGCAATTTTTTGAGGAAATTACAAGTAGGCTAGACAAGGGAGATGGAGTGGATGTTGTATATTTGGATTTTCAGAAGGCCTTTGACAAGGTGCCACACATGAGGCTGCTAAACAAGATAAGACCCCATGGAATTACGGGAAAGTTACATACATGGATAAAGCATTGGTTGATTGGCAGGAAACAGAGAGTGGGAATAAAGGGATTCTATTCTGGTTGGCTGCCGGTTACCAGTGGTGTTCCACAGGGATCCGTGTTGGGGCCACTTCTTTTTACATTGTATATCAACGATTTGGATTATGGAATAGATGGCTTTGTGGCTAAGTTTGCCGATGATACAGAGATAGGTGGAGGGCCAGTAGTGCTTAGGAAACAGGGAGTCTGCAGAGAGACTTGGGTAGATTGGGGGAAGGGGCAAAGAAGTGGCAAATGAAATACAATGTCGGTAAGTTTACGGTCATGCACTTTGGTAGGAGAAATAAACGGGCAGACTATTATTTAAATGGGGAGAGATTTCAAAGTTCTGAGATGCAATGGGACTTGGGGGTCCTCGTGCAGGATGCTTTTAAAGTTAACCTCCAGGTTGAGTCGGTGGTGAAGAAGGCGAATGCAATGTTGGCATTCATTTCTAGAGGAATAGAGTATAGGATCAGGGATGTGATGTTGAGGCTCCATAAGGCACTGGTAAGACCTCACTTGGAATACTGTGTACAGTTTTGGGCTCCTTATTTAAGAAAGGATGAGCTGACATTGGAGAGGGTTCAGAGAAGATTCACTAGAATGATTTTGGGAATGAGAGGGTTAACAATATGAGGAATGTTTGACAGCTCTTGGACTGTACTCCTTGGAGTTTAGAAGAATGAGGGGGGACCTCATAGAAACATTTTGAATGTTGAAAGGCATGGACAGAGTGGATGTGGCAAAGTTGTTTCCCATGGTGGGGGAGTCTAGTACGAGAGGGCATGACTTGAGGATTGCAGGGCACCCATTCTGAACAGAGATGCAAAAAAATTTCTTTAACCAGAGGGTGGTGAATCTATGGAATTTGTTGGCACAGGTGGCAGTGGAGGCCAAGTCATTGGGTTTTTTTAAGGCAGAGATTGATAGGTATCTGAGTAGTCAGGGCATCAAAGGTTATGGTGAAAAGGCGGGGGAATGGGACTAAAGGGGAGATTGGATCAGCTCATGATGAAATGGTGGAGCAGACTCGATGGGCCAAATGGCTGACTTCTGCTCCTTTGTCTTATGTTCTTATGGCTCTCTCTGAATCTCATGTGACCTAACCTTGTCAAAGGCCATACTAAAGTCCACGTGGACAACATCCACGTCATCTATCCCTTTCATTATCTCTTCCAAAAACTTCAAAATATCCCATCAGGTATGACCTCCCAGGCACACAACCATGCTTTCTGTTCCTACCAGGCCTCAGAAGTACCTCCTGCAACTGAAGTCAGGCTGCTGGCCTATCCTTTCCACCCTTCTTGAACAATGAAACAGCTTTAGCTGCCCTCCAATCTTCTGGAACTTGACAAGTTGCTAATGATGAAGCACGTACATTTACAAGGGCTTCTTATCTGAACTCTCCCAAGTAATGCTAGCAAACCTCCTAGCCAGATATTGGTTCCCCTCCAGTTAAGGTGCAACCCGTCCCTCTTGTGCAGGTCACCCCTGCTCCAGAAGAGGTTCCAATGATCTAAGAACCTGTCAATAAATAGTCGACATTTCGAGCTGAGACCCTTCATCAGGAAGATTTTGGGCTGAGACCCTTCATCGTGAGTCCTGCTGAAGGGTCTCGGCACGAAACGTCACCTGCTTATTGATTCCCATTGGTGCTACCTGACCTGCTGAGCTCCTCCAGCATTTTGTGTATTGCTCTGTGAATCTCTGGTGTTTATCCAAGAACCTGAATCCCTGCCCCTTGCACCAACTCTTGAGTCACACATTCATCTGGCCTCTCATTCTATTTGTGGTCTCTCTAACACATGACACTGTGAATAATCCAGAGGTCCCTACTCCCAGAGTCCTTCATTATAATTTCTGCTTTAATTAAGCAGACTAGTTGTGTACTCTGTTGACCTTCAGAAGTATGAGATGACTTCATTTAAACATACAAACCATTGACTCTTAGAATTGATATTTCCCAGACTGGGATGTCTAGAACTAGACATGCAGTCTCAAAATTAGAGCTGGGTCATTTCGGACAGGATGAGAACAAACTTCTTCTCTCAGAAGTCAGTAATCTATGGAATTTCCAAAGCCGAGGGCTTCAGGCGCTTTGGTTTTTTACTATATTCAAAAAGGAAATTGAGAGATTTGTAAATATTAAGGGAATCAATGATTATGGGGCTAATGTATTAAAAATTCAGAATGATCTTAATGAATGGCAAAGCATCCCTAAGGAGCTAAAGAGCCTATTTTTACTTCTATCTCTTATGTTCTTGAGTTTTTATGCTTTCCTATCTGACATTTACAGTTTGAGTTTACTGGATGGGATGTCATGCAGTAAGCTAATTTAGCACTGCAGATGACATCAGTCTCTGACACGATTAGTTGATTTAATGATCTGAATTACGACTGGCGATTTCTTGAGAACTGTACAGCGTCACACAGGTGTTCGTCATACAGAGAGTTGAAATTTATCTACGGTGGTGATCTACAAGAGAATGCTGCAAAAGACTCACAGGAGAATGTGGTCTGACAACGTCCCTGTGGTATATCAGATTATATTGCAGAGCCTCACAAGATATAACATGCTTTGCTCTCTGAAGAATAGAACACATGATGAGAGACTCATGAAAGCATTGTAGGCCAACAAAGAGCAATCAGCAGCGTAGAATTGGAAGAGAACCAAATCTACATTTTTTCTCTAGTCAACCTGAAGCTATGTCCCTTTACGTCAACTAATATCTGAAAGGATATTAGTAACCAAATTGCAGATACATAGTACTCTTCCTATACTTGCTTAATATTCTGTTGTTCAATCTTACATCTTTCACCTTTCTCCTGATTAATTTTGTGCTCACCTGCTACCCATATTCTAACTTTCACTAAGTTCCAGTCATCCATCAAGCCAAGTCAAGCCAAGTTTATTGTCATTTAGCAATATACAAGTATATAATACATACAGAAACAAGACGTTTCTCCAAACATAGCACACAATAACTTATGAAGGTTTAGATAAAGTCTACAGGTAAATCACACATAAATAACAAAAGTGCATTAATTTTAAATATTGTAAGGTATGAACAGATTAACCAGTGACACTTTGAATACAATGCAGCTGGGAGTTCAGAAGCCTAATGGCCTGGGGGAAGAATCTGTTTCCCATTATGTCTGTACTTGTTTTGATGCATCGTAGTCTCCTGCCTGAAGGTAGAAATTCAAAGACGATACTGGATGGGTGAGTGGGACCCTAAATAATTCTAAGGGCCCTTGTACGCAGTGCTCCGGACAAATGTCCCTGATGGGTGGTAGGGAGACCCCTGTGATTCTCTCGACTGTTCTTACAGTCCTTTGTTGGGACCTCCAGTTCAAGGCTCGGATGCTCCCATTCCAGACGAAGATGCAACCTGGCAGGATGCTGTCAGTGGTGCTCCTGTAAAACGCAGTTCAGATGGGAGGAGGGAGCCTCGCTTGCCTCAGTCTTATTAAGAAGTGGAGGTGCTGCTGCACTATCTTGTTCAGGGAGGCGACACTCGGGGACCAGATGAGGTCATCCGCGATGTGAACTCCCAGGAACTTGGGGCACTTAATTTGTTAATGACTCATTTATTCATTGGTAGACTATGAATCATCAACTAATGGCGCTAAATTGGTATCATAGATAGTTTATTTATTCAAGAGGAGGAGGAGCTTAGGAGAATCAATGGCGCCTAACAGTGGAAACAGCTCTATTTCTATCTTTGATATCTCTGTTTTTCCCTTTCAGGGTTCTTTTGAGACGCTGACCTGGAGTCACACGCTGACTATGGTTCTTTGCGGGATTGGGACCCGCTCTTGGGCTTTCATGACTGGCCGTTATTCAGCACGCCAAGGGCGCTGCCTAAAAGCTTCACTTGCCTATGGAGGTCTGAGATTTTGTGGCTCTGGAGAAGGTGGGGTGGGGGGGCGGGGGGGATCAGAGGTCAGTGTCCAGGCAGGAGATTGGTGTGTCATCGTGGGAGATGGAAGATCTAAGTCCGTTGTGCCCAGAGACCCGAGATCTTTGGGGACAAAGCTCAGAAAAAGTGACGCAGCGGACTTTTAACATCGTAAATCAGTGAGTTGTTTGTTATGTCTCCCCTCTCGTCATGAAGCAGAGACACCTCTTTCTCCCTTATTAGGGAGAGGGGGAGAGAGAGTCTGTGGGATGTCGAATACCGGGTGAACGAGTGGTCTTTGCAGTACTGCAAGTCTGTGTCTTTGCCGTTGCTTTGTTCTCACTTGAGTGCACAGGGGTGGGTGCCGAGTGGGGGGAGGGGTGATCAATGTGGTGTAATAACAACCTCTCACTCAATGTCAATAAGACCAATGAACTGATTGTAGACTTCAGGAGAGGGAAACCAGAGGTCCTTGAACCAGTAAGCATCGAAGGATCAGAGGTGGAGAGGTCAGTAACTTTAAATTCCCGGGTGTCACTGTCTCAGAGGACCTGTCCTGGACCCATCATATAAACGTAATCGTGAAGAAAGCACAACAGCACCTCTACTTCCTCAGGAGTCTGCAGAGAATCGGCACGTCATCAAAAAGCTTGGCAAACATTTATAGATATGTGGTGGAAAGTGTGCTGACTGGCTGCATTATGGCCTGGTACGGGAACACCAATACCTTTGAGTGGAAAATCCCACAAAAGGTTATGGATTTGGCCCTGTACCTCATGGGTAAAAACTCCCAACCATTGAGCACATCTGCATGAAATGTTGCTGCAGCAAAGCAGCATCCATCATCAAACACCCTCACCACCCAGGCCATGCTCTCTTCTCACTGCTGCCATCAGATAGAAGGTGGAGGTGCCTCCCACCACCAGGTCAGAGAACAGTTACTACCCCTCCACCATCAGGCTTTTGAACAAAGGAGGATAGCTACACTTATTTAAGGACTCTTTTATCTTGTTGCTACATGCTCGTTATTTATTGCTTTTTACTTATTATCTGCATTTGCACAATTTGTTTACAGTTTACAGATTCCTGATGTTTACTGTTTACAGATCCTGTTTACAGTTACTATTCGATAGATTTGCTAAGTATGTCTGCAGAAAAAGAATCTCAGAATTGTATATGGTGACATGTACGTAGTCCAATAATAAATTTTACTTTGAACTTTGCACTTTGATTGGAAAACCAACATTTAACATCCATTCCTAATGATCCTTTTGTAGACCACAAGATCATAAGAGATAGGAGCCGAATTAGGCCATTCAACCCACCGAGTCTTCTGTGCTAGTCCATCACGGCTGATCCCTCTCAACCCTGTACACCTGCCTCCTCGCCATATCCTGTGATGCCCTGACCAAAAGGAAGCTATCAATTTGCCAACCACAGCCCGCTCCGCTTCTTCCACAGATTCACCACTCTGTGGCTAAAAAAATTCCTCCTTACCTCTGTTTTAAAGGGTTGCCCCTCAATTTTGAGGCTGTGCCCTCTAGTTCTGGACACCCCCACCATGGGAAACATCCTCTCCACATCCACCCTAATTAGTCCTTCCAACATTTGGTAGGTCTCGATGAGAATCCCCCCGGCATTCTAAATTCCAGTGAGTACAGTCCCAAAGCTGCCAAACACTCCTCAAAGGTCAAGCCCTTCATTCCCGGAATCATCGTTGTGAACCTTGGTGGAAGCTCGAAGATGGAAGCACACCTCTTAAATTGATGCATTCATTGTGTATGCTCTTTGGTGCTTTTGGGTTTTGAGGTCTTAATCCAGCAATGTTGCTGCACAAGCTGATTGGGTGGTTAAGAAGGCATATGGTGGGTTGGCCTCTGTTAGTCAGGGGATTGAGCTGAAGAGTCGCGAGGCGAAGCTCCGTTTAGACCACATTGTGAGTAACGTGTTCAGTTCCGGTCGCCTCATTACAGGAAGGATGCGGAAGCTTTGGAGAGAATGCAGAGGAGATTTACCAGGATGCTGCCTGGATTAGAGAGGGTGCAGAGGAGATTCACCAGGATGCTGCCTGGATTAGAGAGGGTACAGAGAAGATTTACCAGGATGCTGCCTGGATTAGAGAGGGTGCAGAGGAGATTCACCAGGATGCTGCCTGGATTAGAGAGGGTACAGAAGAGATTTACCAGGATGGTGCCTGGATTAGAGAGGGTGCAGAGGAGATTTACCAGGATGTTGCCTGGATTAGAGAGGGTGCAGAGGAGATTTACCAGGATGCTGCCTGGATTAGAGAGGGTGCAGAGGAGATTCACCAGGATGCTGCCTGGATTAGAGAGGGTACAGAGAAGATTTACCAGGATGCTGCCTGGATTAGAGAGGGTGCAGAGGAGATTTACCAGGATGCTGCCTGGATCAGAGAGGGTGCAGAGGGGATTTACCAGGATGCTGCCTGGATTAGAGAGAGTGCAGAGGAGATTTACCAGAACGTTGCCTGGATTAGAGAGTGAGGTAGTGTTTGTAGGTTCTTCGACCATTCAGGAATCTGATGGCGGGTGAGGGTGGGGGAAAGAAGCTGTTGCTAAAATACTGATTGTGTGTATTCAAGGCTCCTGTACCTCCTCCCTGGTGGTCATAATGAGTGGTGGACGTCCTTATTGATGGATTCCGACTTCTTGAGGCATCAGCTTTTGAAGATGCTCTTGCTGCTGGAGAGCCTAGTACCCGGCTGAGTTTACAGCCCTCTGCAACTATTCCCAGTCCCGTGAAATGGCCAATCCATTTGATGCCACCAGTTAGAATGCTCTCCACTATACATCTGGAGGGATTTGATGAAGTCTTTGTTGGCATTCAAACTCCTAATGAAATATAGTCTGGTGTGCAGAGAATTTAGATCAAAGAGTAGTACTACATTTGTCCCTCCCCCATTAATCTTCCTCCTGGCAAGTGTCAGAAATGCTACACCTACCCATTCACCTCCTCTCTTGCCTCCATTCAGAGCCTCAAACAGCCCTTCCAGGTGAGGCAACTCCTCGGCTGCAAGTCTGTTGGGGTTATCTATTGCATCTGCTCTCCTGGTGTGGCCTCCCCAACATTAGTAAAACCTGACGTAGTTTGGGGGACCACTTGTTGAGCACTTCCCGGTGGCCAGCCATTTCAGCTGGGGCAGCACGGTGGCATTATGGTTAGCACGACGCTTCACAGTGCAGGCAATCTGGGTTCAACTCCCGCTGCTGCCCGTAAGGAGTTTGTACATTCTCCCTGTGACTGCATGGTTGCTTCGGTTTCCTACCACAGTCCAAAGATAAATAAGTACTTTCTGTCCCCCATGTCAGTCCACAGTCTCCTCCTGCCATGATGAAGCCACTGTCAGGTAGGAAGAGTACTTCTCTCTTTCTGTCTAGGTAGCCTCCAATTTCTCCTGGTAATGTTTTTCCCTCCTCCTTTCCTCTTTTTCATTTCCCCACTCTGGCCTCTGAACTCTTCTCCTGGCCTACCCATCACCTCCTCCTTCCCTTTCTCCATGGTCCACCCTTCTCTCCTATCAGATTCCTTCTTCTCCAGCACTTTACCTTTTCCACCTATCACCTCCCAGCTTCTTGCTTTATTCTCCACCTCCCCTAAACAGCTGACCACCTATCACCTTCTAGCTTGTCCTCCTTCCCCTTCCCCCCCCCCCCCCACATTCTGGCATCTTCTCCCTTCCTTTCCGGTCCTGATGAAGGGTCTTGGTCCCAAAACTCAACTACTTATTTGCTTCCATAGATGCTCTTTGACCTTCAGGGTTCCTCTGGCATTTTTTTGTGTGTTGCTCTAGATTTCCAGCATCTGCAGAATCACTTCTGTTTATAACGTGCAGTTATTAGTCACGTGTAATTAACCCCAAAATTCGAGGTAAGAAGGATAATTACAATGATTACAAATTACCAGAAATCACTGGACAATTTGCAATTTTCCACAATTTGACTTGATAGAACAGCTTCACCATCAGCCCAGAAACTGAGCAAACGACACAGAGAGCTGAAGGAACTCTGTAACTCCAGTAGCATCTATGGAATAAACAGTCAACATTGCAGGCCGAGACACTTCATCAGGACTCTCCCATTGCTGGATTTTTGTAGTAAACCATCTGATTATTTTCCCTTCTGACAGTTCTCTATTCTTAAATTCCATTGCTTCTGTTCTTCACCAAGGGCCCAGGATCTCCACGGACTTTGTTGTGCATTAACTTGCCACATTTTCATTCATTTGTTATGCAAAGGTGTTTTGTATTGAACTCTGAGGAAAGAATCTAGCTAGTAACACATTCTATTTTGTCTTACCTAAACATCCGCAGCTGACTAGGAGTTCCCTGATAATGATAGCACAGAAAGGATATCACTCAACTTCTGCCATACGCATTGTGAGCAGTTTTGGCCTCATTTCGAATTTCGAAGAAAAGATATTGAGAGGGTCCAGGGGAGGTTTACAGGAATGATCCTGGGAATGAAAGAGTTAACATACGAGGAGCGTTTGATGGCTCTGAGCCTGTGCTTGCTGGAGTTTAGAAGAATGAGGAGATTTTCATTAAAATCTATTGAATAATGAAAGGCCTAGGCAGCAAGTGGATGATTCCAACAGCAGTAGATTATTGGACCATAGGGCATATCCTCATAATAGAAGGATGTTACTTTAAAACAGAGATGAGGAGGAATTTCTTTAGCCACATGGTGGCAAACCTGTGGAATTCTTTGCCACAAACGGCTGTGGAGGCCAAGCCATGGCATATATTTAAAGTGGAGGTTGGTAGGACATCAAATGTGTTGGGGGGAGCAGGCAGGGGAATGGGGTTGAGAGGGAAAATAAATTGGCCATGATCAACTGGAGGAGCAGACTCAATGGCTGAATGGCCTAATTCTGCTCCTAAGACTAATGATCTTATGGTCTTGTATTGCATTTCCCTTTGAACACTTCATGTCCAAATCAGGACAGCATTTTGAATTCCGTTAAAAGTGATGAAACAAGTTTCAGAGGAGTAACTACTTCGTGTGAAGTGAGTTTAGCCAGTCGCAGTTTAGTTCAAAGTGGGAATGTAGATCAAAACTTTCAGCAACTTAGATTTGACTGGCTTTCAATTAGCCGTCTCGTACAGTGTTGCAGGAAAGAGTAGGACGACGGTTTACTTCACACACAGTCACAAAGCTATGTTCATCACCAAGGTGGCTGGCTTCCAGCTCTTTGAGAAGGGATTGACTTTCTACTTGAGACGGCAGTACACCGTCTTGTGCTGCCTTGGAGCACTGCACAGACAGTTACCTACAGAAACAACATCACTCTGCTTCTACCCTTTGTTGTTTTTTTAATTCATTTATTGAGATACAGTGCGGAATAGGCCCTTCTGGCCCTTTGAGTTGTGCCACCCAACAAGCCCCCAATTTAATTCTAGTCTAATCACAGGACAATTTACAATGACCAATTAACCTCCCAACCTGAACATCCTTGCACTGTGGAAGGAAACCAGAGCATCCGGAGGAAACCCATGCGGTCACGAGGAGAACATACAAACTCCTTATAGGCAGCAGCAAAATTTAATCCAGGTCACTGGCACTGTAAAACATTGTGTTAAGCACTACGCTACTAAATCTAACACATGGTGCCCAAAGCAGAACTGCATTTTGAACCTAGTAAATGTGGGGAATATGGTGACCAAAATGAGCACGCTGATACTCCTAAATAACGATGCAACAATAAAAAGAGAACCAGTCTGAGAGACCGTAAAGCAAAAAAAAAGCTGCAAATGCTGAAAATCTGAAATAACAGGAAGTATTGGAAATGCTCAGTAGGTCAGGCAACATCTGTATAGAGAGAAACTGTTGAACTTTCATCACAACTTAGAAGAGTTTAAAGAGGCATGTTTTAAGTTGCAGAGAAGGGGAGGGGTGGAGAGAACAAAGGGAATGTCTGTGATAGGATGAAGAGCAAGAGAAACCAAAATAGAACAGTGGTGCAGATTAAGAGAGGGTGCCAAAGATGTGGAAATCTGACAAAAACCTTGTTAAAAGGAAGTATTGATAGTAAGGGACTAGATTGCATGAGGAGGATTGAGAATCAGGTGTATACTGACAAGGAGTCTGGTATGGTGTGTTGCCTACCAGCAGCACAAGTAGAAGACCTCCTTGGATGAGTAGGTAATGTGTGAGGGATGTGAGGCAATGGAGAGAGTTCAGAGAAGGATGACAAGACTCATTCCAGAGCTATGAAGAAAGATTGAAAGTATTAAACCTTTTTAGCCTAAGTAGACATAGAATGAGAGGTGACGTGATAGAGGTGTTCAAAATCATTAAGGGTGTAAGTTAGGTGGATGCCAGGTGCTAATTCAAAATGAATCCAACATCGAGGACACGGGGCCATAGGTGGAGACTGGTTAAGGGGAGTTTTTAGACTAACGTCAGGAAGCATTTCCTTACACAGTGATCTGTGGACACGTGGAACAAACTAGTTGTGTGGTTGAGGGTGGTACGTCAGAGACTTTCAAATCTAAACTCGATAGTTATTCCAACACATTATGTGACTAGGAACTTGGCAAGCTTTGTTGGGCTGAATTGCCTGTTCTCATCAAAAACTTTCTAATGTTGTAATGTTCTGGTCTGAAGGTTCTGGAGTACTGTATTTAGCCCCAACATAGGACGAATAGAACATAGGAATCTACAGCACATTACAGGCCCTTCGGCCCACAATGTTGTGCAGACTATGTAACCTACTCTAGAGACTGCCTAGGATTTCCCCCATGCATAGCCCTCTATTTTTCTGTTCCATGTACCTATCTGAGAGTCTGTTATAAGAGAACATAGAACATAGAATAGTACAGCACAGTACAGGCCCTTTGGCCCACAATGTTGTGCCGACCCTCAAACCCTGCCTCCCATATAACCCTCCACCTTAAATTCCTCCATATACCTGTCTAGTAGTCTCTTAAACTTCACTAGTGTGTCTGCCTCCACCACTGACTCAGGCAGTGCATTCCACGCACCAACCACTCTCTGAGTGAAAAACATGCCTCTCAAATCCCCCTTGAACTTCCCTCCACTTACCTTAAAGCCATGAGGCTGAGGTTTTGGAGAGGGTGCAGAGTGATTTACCTGGATTAGAGGGCATGTGCTCTGAGGAAAGACGTGGGTTGATTCATCTGCAGTGGAGTCTGAGGGGAGACTCCATGGAAGTATATAAGATTATGAAAGGCAGAGATGGAGGAGACAGCTGGATTCTTGTTCCTAGGGTCGAACGGTCCAGTAGTAGAGGCCATACATTTAAGCTGAAAAGGGGTAAGCACAAAGGAGATGTGTGGGGCAAATATTTTACACAGAGAGTGGTGGGTGCATGGAATGTGCTGCCAGGTGTTGTAGAGGAGGCAACCACGGTAAAGGCATTTCTGAGGTTCTTAGGCACATGGATGCGCAGAGTATAGATAGATATGAACATTATGCAGGTGGAAAGGATTCGTTTACCTAGGCAATTAACTATTAGTTTAATTAGTTTAACACAACTTTGAAGGTGGAGTGACCTATTCCTTTGCTGTATTGATTGATAGTCTAGTTTATGATCCATGGGATCTTCCCGCTCTCCACCGCTTGATAGTTTAGGGAGAAGGGCTGGGCTTGCAGGGATACATGACATTGGAGGCTTTGACCAGGTCAACAAAGGAAACCAGTGACAAATTGGGGAAATCTGGACTGATGTTTGGTCAACGTTAACCACGTTGAGTTGATGGAAGCTCTGTGAAATCAGTTGCACCAGAACAACGTTATCAACACAGGCAACATTTCAAGACAAAGTTTGCACTTTATCCCATCATAAAGCACTTTGAACTACACTGTTAATTTGAAAAGTACTCCATAAATAAGTTATTATTATTACTAATATTATTATTAAAACCTATTTGTGTCTTAATTATAGAATACACCTACTTCTTCCAAACCCAGTCTCTGAGTGGGTTTGGAAGAAGTAATAAGGATGTCTGAACTGTTTATGCCATATAGGATTTCTTGTTTAATTTAAGCTGACCTTTGTTATTAGTATTTATACATAAAGATTAATTTCCTTAAAATAAAATACTCTTGGATTTTTAAAAAGTATTCTATATCTTTTGGCTAATGTCATTTTATCTCCCTTGGTATTCATATCAATCAACAGGAAACATACATTGATTTTACATCAATTCAAAGTTCAAAAGTTCAACGTTCAAAGTACATACATGAACGTCCACCACTGTTCATTTTCTTGCAGGCATATTCAATAAATCCAATAACCATAATGTAATCAGTGAAAGACTGCACCCAACAGGGTGGAAGACCAGGGTGCAAAAGACAACAAATTGCAAATACAAAAGAAAAAGAAGAAATAGTAACGACAAATAAATAAATGATTAACACCAGAACATAAGATGAAGAGTCCTTGAAAGTGGTCTTGGGAACAGTTCATAATGAGGCAAGTGAAGTTCAGTGAAGTTACCTCTCTGGTTCAAAAACCTGATGATTGAGGGGTAATAACTGTTCCTGAACCTGATGTTATGAGTCCTTAGGCTCCTGTATCTTCTTCCAGACGGCAGCAGTGAGACGAGAGCATGGCCTGGGTGGTGAGGGTCCCTGATGATGGATGTTTCGTTCCTGCTACAATGCTCCACGTATATGTGCTCAATGGTGTTGTGATGGACACCATTATCCACCACTTTTGTAGGATTTTCCGTTCAAAGGTACCGTAGTCTCCTTACCGGGCCGTGATGCAGCCAGTCAATATACTCTCCACTACAGACCTATAGAAGTTTGTCAGAGTTTTAGATGTCATTCCAAATCTTCAGAAACTTCTAAGGAAGAAGAGGCAGTGTTGTGCTTTCTTCATAATTGCATTTACACGCTGGGCCAGGACAGGCCCTCTGAAATGACATCTCTGAGGAATTTAGTTTCTGACCCTCTGCACCTCCAATCCCCTGATGAGGTCTGGCTCATAGACCTCCTGTCTCCTCCTCAATAATCATCTCCTTGGTCTTGCTGACATTGAGTGAGAGTAAATCGATTCTAATCCATCATAATTCCCTACTGTTAGCTAAAAGATTTAGCAGAAACTGAACCATAATATCATGATTGACATGCCTATTACAATTCTCCATCAAGTGGAGTCAGCCCCTGACAGGCGACTGAATTTACAGAAATTATTGAAGAGACACAGTGCCCTCTAGTGCATCACACTTCGGCTGTTTATGGTCTGTAAAGAAAACCTCTAGTGGTATGTCATCACATAAAGAATAATAACAGCAAAACTCAACTGATCATATGCTCTTCCTTGGTTTTAAAGTTTAAAACAGTGAGGGCAATGTTTACAGGTGGAGTAATTGCTACAGGGTAACAGTGTGACTGCCAACAGCTGAGTCACAAGCATTTCATTAGCCTTCTAAACAGATGAACATAACATACAATCAGTAACACAATGAAACTGGGACACCTCAGCTTTGCTGCTGCTTATGCTTGGGAGGGGGTAGCTGGGGGGCTTTGGGGTTTTAACGTTTAACTCTCGTTCATTCTTTGGGGCACTCCTCTGTTTTTGTGGATGTTTGTGAAGAAAAAGTATTTCAGGATGTATATTGTATACATTTCTCTGACATTACCTATTGACCTATTGAAACCTATTGAAATCAGATATTATATAACACTTCCAATCTACAAACAGAATGATTTAGCACAAAGTCTGATAAAACAAGAGATATGGAAAGTGGACATTCATAATCATGTACATGAGGAACTTGTTATATTAAGATAAAATCTTAGATTATGATTGTTCAGTCAAAAGATTATAGAAGTATACTTATTGACCACGTTATTTGGTACACCTGTATACCTGCTTGTTAATGCAAATATCTAAACAGCTAATCATGTAGCAGTAACTCAATGCATAAAAGCATGAACACCTTGTCAAGAGGTTTTGTTGTTGTTCAGACCAAACATCAGAATTTGGAAGAAATGTGATCAAAGTGCCTTTGACCATGGAATGATTGGTGGTGCCAAATGGGGTGATTTGAGTATCTCTGAAATGGCCGATCTCCTGGGATTTCACACACACACAAACGTGCAGTGAATAGTAAACACAAAGTACACTACAGATGCCTGATGAAGGGTCTCGACCTGAAAGTTGACTGCTTCTTTCAACGGATGCTGCCTAACCTGCTGAGTTCATCCAGCTTTTTTGTACGTCTTAACGTGCAGTGAATGATAGTTCTGTGAGTGAAAATGCCTTGCTAATGAGAGAGGTTAGAGGACAATGGCCAGACTGGATCAAGCTGACAGGGAGGTGACAGAAAATCAAATAGCCATCCAGAAAAGCATGGCTGAATGCACAGCATGTCAAACTTTGAAGTGGATGGATTATAGCAGCAGAAGACCATGAACTTTATTAGTGCAGGCTGTACCTAATGAAGTTCCCACTGAGTGTATGCTTTCATAACGTGTGCAACTGATAAGTGATCCCCTGAATCAGAAATACCAACAGAAAATGTATAGATCACAATTTTCATCAACTTAGATTTAACTAGCTCTCAATTAATAATCTCGTGCAGTTTATCAGGAAAGAGAAGAGTGATGCACTGGCTTATTTCATACACAACTGCAAAATTGTAATCATCGCCAAGTCAGCTGGCTTTCAATACTTGAAGGAAGCAGACTTCCCAGTTTATACAGCAGTACACCACCTAGTGGTGCCTAGGAGCATTTTACAGACAATTACGAAACAATGTCAATCTACTTCTACCCCGTGTTATATTTCATCTGAGATCTAAACTTAACACATGATGTCCAAAGTAGAATTGCATTTTGAATCTAATAAATGTGGCAAACAAATTGTGCACGCTAGCCTCCTAAATAACGATGCAATGATAAAAAGAGAACCAGTCTGAGAGATTGAAAAGCTGCAAATGCTGAAAATCCGAAATAACAGAAAATACTGGAAATCCTCAGGAGGTCAGGCAACATCTGTGGAGAGAAAAAAACTAAGTCAAATTCTCATTCACAACTTAGCAAAGTTAGAACTCAAGCATGTTCTCAGTTGCAGAGAAGGGGGAGGGGTGGAGTGAACAAAGGGAATATATGTGGTAGGACGAAGAGCAAGAGGAACTGAATTATAACAGTGATGCCGATTAAGGTAGGGTGCCAAAAATTTGGAAATCTGAAATGCAGTAAATTCCCAACAGGCAGATGTGGTAAAAGAAACATTGATTTATCGTTACACACTGATGATCTTTCATCATAATTGGACAACTGTGACATAGAGTGCAACAATAGCGTAGCAGTTAGCGCAACGCTGTTACAACTTGGGGCACCAAAGTTCGGAGTTCAATTCCAATGTCCTCTGTAACAACCCTGTTTTCTCCAGGACCTCTGGTTCAACCCCGCAGTTCAAAGAGGTACAGGTAGATTAATTGGTCATTGTAAATTGTCCCCGATTAGGTTAGCGTTAAATCAGGGTAGTTGGGGGTTGCTGGGTGATGCAGCTGTAACTAAATAAAATAATACCTATATCTAAAATTTTAATAACTATTCACTTACTCTTTTGATCCTGAATGCTCAGGACTTTTGAGATGTTAGACTAGCAGATTTTCCAAGATTATTGAATCAGAATCAGGTTTATTATCACTGATATATGTCGTGAAATTTGTTGTTTTGCAACAGCAGTAGAATGAAAGACATAAAAATTACTATTAGTGCAAAAGACTGATAATATGGTTGTGTTCATTGGTTCATTCAGAAATCTGATTTCAGGAGGAAAGAAGCAGTTCTTTAAACACTGACTCTCCGGGCTCCAGGCTCCTGTTCATTGTGGCTGATGACAGTAACATGAAGAGGGCATGTCCTGGATGGTAATGATGGATGCTGCCTTACTGAGGCAAGCTACATTTTGAAGATGTTCTTAACGGCAGGGAGGATAGTGCCCATGACTGACCTGGCTAAGTCTACAACTCTCTGCAGCCCCTTGCAATCTTACACATTGAAGGCTCTGAGGCTCCACTGTCCTGCTGAAGGATCTCGGCCCGAAACGTCGACTCTACTCTTTTCTGCAGACGCTGCCTGGCCTGCTGAGTACCTCCAGCATTTTATGTGCGTTGCTCGGATTTCCGGCATCCACAGGTTTTATCATGTTTTTCATTGAAGGCTCTGTACCAGACTGTGATGCAACCAGCAGAATGCTCACCACTGTACATTGGAAGAATTCTGGACGAGTCTTTGTTGACATACCAAATATCCTCAAGCTCGTGAAGAACTCCATCCGCTGGCATGCTTTCTTTGTGACTGGATCCAGTGTCATCTGAGATGTTGACAGTCAGAAACTTGAAGTAGCTCACCCTTTCTACTGCTGTCAGACAGACAGACTGACAGATTTTATTGATCCCGAGGGAAATCGGTTTTCGTTACAGTCTCACCAACCAAGAATAGTGAAGAAATATAGCAATATAAACCACAAATAATTAAATAATAATAAGTAAATTATTCCAAGTGGTCCCCTCAATGAGGACCAGTAAACCTAGTAAACTTAAAAGGGAACCACAAGAGACTGCAGATGTTGGATTCTAGAATACGAGACTGCTGGAGGAACTTAGTGCATTAGGCAGCATCCATAGTGGGAAATGGACCATCAATATTAATCCTGCACCTAGGAGTGCAAGAAACAGCACTAGGTAAGTTTAACGGGATTGCATGAGTTTACGAGTGAGAGGGAACTGAGGCCCCAGTAAATGGAAGGAGCCCGGGGAGTGGAAGGAGCTCAGGTATTTGGAAGCCAGTGAGTGGAAGGGAACGCAGAAACCAGAGGCCTGTCTGAGTGAAAGGAAGTACAGATCTGAGGTCCCACTGAGTGGAAGGGAAAATGGAAAACAGGGCCCCAGTGAATGATGAAGATCATGGAAAAAGCCCAGTATGTAGTACTGTACTTGCACAGGAATCAGCAGCTGTTGTGCTAGGTGCTGAAGTATCAGGATCTCTGATAGGTTGGATAGTGGATTATCAGAATTTTACTGAAACTTCTAATTTTGTAACACAAAATAAAGATCAACAGATCATATTCACGAATAAAGTAATATCCAGCTTTGCCAAGATCCCAATATATTGATGGCTCAGCATAACCTACAGCATTTCCTGTCTTTTCCATGTCAGTATTGTCAGTGTTAACTAAAGCAGGAAGTCTTTAACATTAGAGTTTGGGTGCAGTACTGATGCAATATGGGGTGTTAAACAGACAGATCAATGCAAAAAGTCCTATGACATAGCTTGAAGGGGTAAATCAACTAATCAGAATGACTGTGCTCATGAAGCTTTCAATAAATTAAAACATTTTCATTTGTGGAAGTTTGCAGTACACTTATTGACTGTAAAGATTTTGATATGACAATTCAAAGCCATTTTCTTGGTTTGAAAGTGCTTTGAAGTGCCCTGAAATTGCAAAAGCTGCAAATTAATGCAAGCAATGTGGCTCATACTGTTTGCAGAATTTAACAGCGTACAAGTTGGACTTCATGCTTCTTTGCATTATAAAGCTGCCTACACAATAAACCAGAGTTTTATAAGCTGTTAAGTGATTCGGGCATTGTAAGGATGTGAAAGATATTTTGTAAGTATTTTTTGTTTCCTCTCCCTGGCTCATTGTTGCTAATTAAAAGCTTGATTTATTACTGAGATTCACTGCCAGATGCTCTTGACTCATCTACTGTGGTGTTTCCAAACCCGAACCCTCTACACTGCAGTACTCTCCTTTCCCACTTTGGTGCTGCACTAGTCTGACTACCCTTCCTTTAGAGATCCAACATCAACATTCAATTAATGCTAGGTCCCCTGCTTACAACACAAAGACTCCGAATGTCCACTGAAGCATTTCCAAAAATAAATTTACCACCTGTTAACTGTGCTATAAATCCCACAACCATCTTTCTTTAATGAGATACCAGATAATTTTCTTGAATCTGGAATTACCTGCCTTTTTAAAAGAATACACTGTGAAGAACAATGTTGCAGTATAACAGGGGCTTGAAATCAAAAAAGTGTGATGAATACAGGACTGGTGTTATATTTGAATGCACGCAGTATACGGAATAAGGTAGATGATCTTGTAGCACAGTTAGAGATTGACAGGTATGACATCACTGAGTTGTGGCTGAAAGATTATACTGCGACCTTAACATCCAAGGCTGTATCAAAAGGACAGACAGGTAGGCAGTGTAGCTCTGTTGGTAAAAAAAATAACATCAAATCCTTAGAAAGAGGTGACATAGGGTCAGAAGATGTAGAATTGTTGTGGGTAGAGTTAAGAAACTGCAAAGGTAAAAAGACCCTGATGGGAGTTATATACAGACCTCCAAACAGTACCCAGGATGTGGACTACAAATTACAACAGGAGGTAGAAAAAAATGCATGCCAAAAGGGCAATGTTATGTCAGTTATGGGGGCTTTCAATATGCAAGTAGATTGGGAAAATCAAGTACTGATTTTAGATGCCAAGACAGAGAATGAATGCCTGTGAGATAGCTCTTTAGTGCAGCTTGTGGTCAAACTCACAAAAGGATCAGCTATTCTGGATTAGATGTTGTGTAGTGAACTGGATTTGATTAGCGAGCTTAAGGTAAAGGAACCCTTTGGAGACAGTAATCATGACATAATTCTCCCTGCAATTTGAGAGGAAGAAGCTCGAGTCAAATGTATCAGTTTTACAGAGGAGTAAAGGAGATTACAGAGGCATGAGAGAGGAGCTGCTGAAGTTCATTGTAAGGAGACACTGGCAGGGATGACAGCGTATCATCAATGGCTGGTGTTTCTGGGAGCAATTTGGAAGGCTCTAGGTACAATCCAAAGAAGAATATGTATTCTAAAAATAGGATGACACAACTGTGGCTAACAAGGGAAGCCAAAGCCTACATAAAAGAAAAAGGGCATACAATAGAGCAAAATTTAGTGGTAAATTAGAGGATTTGGAAGCTTTTAAAAATCAACATAAGTTAACTAAAAAAGTCATGAAGGAATAGATAAAAATATGAAGGTAAACTAGACAATAATATCAAAGAGGGTACCAAAAGTATGGAAACCGACATTGAAGAGGTAGCAATGGGGGAACAAGGAAATGCAGATGTCCTGAATAATTATTTTGTATCAGTGTTTACTAGCAGTATCTCAGAAGTTCGAGATTGTCAGAAGGCAGAAGTGAGTGCAGTGGCTATTACTGAGAAGGTGCTTGGAAAGCTGAAAGGTCTTAAGATAGATGGGTCATCTGGACCAAATGAACTACACCCCAGGGTTCTGAAAAAGATAGCTGAAGAGATTGTGGAGGTATCAGTAATGGTCTTTCACGAATCACTAGAGTTTGGCATGGTTCTGGAGGATTGAAAAATAGCAAACGTCAGTCCAGTATTCAAAAAGGTAAGGAGGCAAAAGAAAGGAAATTATAGGCCAATTAGTCTGACCTCAAAGTTTGATAAGATTTGGAGTCGATTGTTAAAGATGAAGTTTTGGGTTACTTGGAGACACATGGTAAAATAGCCCAAAGTCAGCATGGTTTCTTTAAGCGAATATCTTTGTGAAAGGCAGGGTATGCCTTATGAGCCTGATTGAATTTTTTGAGGATGTGAATAAACACATTGATGAAGGAAAAGCAGTATAGTGTATATGGATTTCAGCATTTCACAAGGTACCCCATGCAAGGCTTATTGAGAAAGTAAGGAGGCATGGGATCCAAGGGGACATTGCTTTGTGGATCTAGAACTGGCTTGCCCACAGAAGGCAAAGAGTGGTTGTAGGTGGATCATACTTTGCATGGAAGTTGGTGACCAGTGGTGTGCTTCAGGGTTCTGTTCTGGGACCCTTACTCTTTGTGATTTTTATAAATGATCTGGATGAGGAAGTGGAGGAACGGGTGATCAAATTTGCTAATGACACAAAGGTTGGAGGTGTTGTGGATAGTGTGGAGGGCTGTCAGAGGTTACAGCGAAACATTGATGGGATGCAAAACTGGGCTGAGAAGTGGCAGATGGAGTTCAACCCAGGTAAGTGTGAAGTGGTTCATTTTGGTAGGTCAAATATGATGGCAGAATATAGTATTAATGGTAAGACTCTTGGCAGTGTGCAGGATCAGAGGGGTCTTGGGGGTCAGAGTCCATAGGACACTCAAATCAGCTGCGCAAGTTGACTCTGTGGTTCAGAAGGCGTATGGTGTATTGACCTTCATCAATTGTGGAATTGAATTTAAGAGCCAAGAGGTAATGTTGCAGCTATATAGGACCCTGGTCAGACCCCACTTGAAGTACTGTGCTCAGTTCTGGTCGCCTCACTATAGGAAGGATGTGGAAGCCAAAGGGTGCAGAGATTTGGAAGGATGTTGCTTGGATTGGGGAGCATACCTTATGAGAATAGGTTGAGTGAACGCAGCCTTTTCTCCTTGGCGCAACAGAGGATGAGAGGTGACCTGATAGAGGTGTATAAAATGATGAGCGGCATTGATCGTGTGGATAGTCAGAGGCTTTTTCCCAGGACTGAAATGGTTGCCACAAGAGGACACAGATTTAAGGTGCTGGGGAGTGGGTACAGAGATGTCAGGGGTAAGTTTTTTATGCAGAGTGGTGAGTGCATGGAATGGGCTGCCAGCAATGGTGGTGGAGGCAGATATATAGGGTCTTTTAAGAGACTTTTAGATGGGTACATGGAGCTTAGTAAAAAAGAGGGCTATAGGTAAGCCTAGTAATTTCTAAAGTATGGTCATGTTCAGCAAACTTTGTGGGATAAAGGGCCTGTATTGTGCTGTAGGTGTTCTATGTTCCTATAAATGTGTTGGAATTCTATGGAAATAACAAGGATAGACAAAGTTTGGAAGTTTGTGCACTTTGGTTTTCAGAAGGACTTTGACAAGGTGCCACACAAGGCTGCTTAGCCCATGGTATTACAGGAGAGATACTAGATGGATAGAGCAGTAGCTGATTTGCAGGAGGCAAAGAGTAGGAATAAAAGGAGCTTTGTTTGATTGGCTGCTGCTGACGAGTGGCATTCTGCAGAGATCAGTGTTGGGATCGCTTCTCAATGTTGCATGACCTAATTGATGGTTTTGTAGCCAAGTTTGTAGATGATACAAAGATATGTACACCAGCTGGTAGGGTTGAGGAAGCAGGGAGTCTGCAGAAGATTAGGAGAATGGACAAGTGGCAGAGGGAATACAGTGCCAGGAAGTGTATGGCCATGCACTTTGGGAGAAGGAATGAAAGTGCAGATTATTTTCAAAACTATTTTCTAATCCTAATGGAGGATTCCTTAAAGGTTAACTTGCAGGTTGAGTTGGTGGTGAGGAAGGCAAATGCAACATTAGCACTCATTTTGAGAGTACTAGAATATAAAAACAACAATGTAATGCTGAAGCTTTTTAAGGCATTTGTGAGGCATCACTTGTGGTATTGTGACCAATCTGAGGCCCCTTATCTAAGAAAGGCTATGCTGTCATTAGAGATAGTTCAAAGGAAGTTCTCGAAAATGATTCCTGGAATGAAAAGCTTATCATATGAGGAGTGTACGATGGCTCTGGGCCTGTTCACTGGAATGTAGAAAAATGGGGGGTGGGGGGGAGGGGAGATCTCATTTAAATCCACTGAATGCTGAAAGGTCTAGACAGAGTGGATATTTCCTCTAGTGGGGGAATCTAGGACCAGAGGGCACAACTTGAGAATAGTGTTATGTTCATTTAGAACAGAGACGAGGAGTTATTTCTTTAGCCAGATAGTGGTGAATCTGTGGAATTCATTGCCACAGGCAGCTGTGGAGACCAGATCATGATGAGTATTTAAGACAGAGGTTGATAAATTCATGATTAAGTTGGGTATTGAAAGATTATGGGGAGAAGGCAAGATAATGGGGTTGAAAGGGAAATTGATCAGCCATAATCAAATGGCAGAGTGGACACAATGGGAGAATGGCCTATTTCTGTTCCTATGTCTAATGGTCTTAAAAACACATAAAGACAATGAAAGGGAACATATTTCACATTAATAATTAAGGTAAATGTTTAAAACCTTCATACCCAGAATAACATATCTATGCCTTGAATAAAATCTTAGAATGCTATCATGAGCTTGACTTATTCTGTCATGTTACTCCACTTTCATCTGCATACAAATGCCCAGCACACCAAGAGATACTCTTACATCATCAATACACAGTGTATTCATAAATGATTGTACATTTACACCATGGTGCATATTTAATCCATCATACGCATCACAAGGCATGGCATACACATTGCATCACTTTTATTGTTCCAAATGTCAAGCTCGCTGTTTTTTTTAAGTGCTACTAACATTCAGAGGCACCTTTAAATACCCCATTCCTTCAGGCAGTTCAAACACAGTGTGACTTCTGTTGGCTTTATATATGGCCCAGTACTAATTTGCTCTTTTTTTAAAAAAAAGAGAGTACCGAAGGTCTGCTTTGAGCACACTGACCAAGCTCCAGGGACGTTTTTGTGACCTTACTGCAAATCCCGGCTGCTTCCCCTCTCTGGCATGCCATATCAGGAAAAAGGGCTAGAGGCAAGTCTCTTTCCTCCTTTTTTAAGGAGACTTGGGAGTAAGAGCAGCTCCAAGTCACATTCCAAAAAAACTCTCCCCCCTACAGACACTCAACTTAAGGCAGAGACCCAAAGATGCCTTGCATACCCTACAGAAGATGAACACAGCTGCAATGATTGTTTTTAATACAGTTTTTAAGGTTGATCATCCATTTTGAAGCCTAGAATACAATTGTTCCTTTTACAATTCCTCCCATACTTTAATGTTCTTTCTTTACTACTGTGATCAGAATGATAGCTTATCAAATGTGGTCAAACCACTATTTTTGTATTCTCTTCCTCTAGAAATTACATTATTCATATTGTAACACCTCATCAACCTGCATTGTTACTTTGATTTATCCCTATATTCTGTATTCTATTTTCTATATTCCTAGATTTCACTCTTCTACCATAATCAATTTATCTTACTAACTGGTTTCAATTCCCCCCCACATCAAACTAAATTGAATTTCATTTTCTGTTTATCTGCACACTAAGATACCTGGTTTACATTTGGACAATGAATTGTTTGTATTCTATTATCTGCATCCTACATCAAGTACTGATGGATTTTTTGGGAAAAATTGTTTATGGAGCAATTTTTCCATAAAACAAAATATTATGTAAAATATACAGATCAGAGAGATTGAAAGAGGAAGGTATCCCTTCTCTCCCACCCCTCTACTACTCCTCCTTCCGTGGTGGTGGTTTTTTAACTATCCTGTGTGAAGTCAGAGACAGTGCATGCTTACTCAACGTGTAATTGAGCAGTAAAGACTGAGGAAGTCTGGAAACACTAACCATGGAGCAACCTGAATAGCAATACACAGTTACAAGAATGGCCTCCGATTTTCTCAATTAAGAGATGTATTAAAAACAGTTAAAGTCTCAATTTCTGGTTATTATGTGATAATCACTAATGGAAGATGGTGTGCAGAAGCCCAGCAAAAACTGGAAGTCTATATCAGAACAATTTTGTAACAGTTACTACCAAATCTTGCAGTTTGTAAATATCTATTGCAGGATACAAATACAATCTCATCATAATGTGTTTCTCTATCCACTATCTTTAAATGGCAGGTTTTATTACAAGAAACCCTAGTTTCTTTCTCCATTGCCAATTAACATGATACCTGCAAAACTGTTTCAAGATGTCAACTTTTGACTGAAACCTCCTTAAACAAAAATTGCAAGCTGCATATTTGGGAATGGAGTTTATTATTCTACTCACAAACAATATGATCCAGAGTGTGTTTAGCAGTTCTCAACTCCTCTGCTCCAGAAAGTGATTCAATGCTTGTAGCAATTCAGCTGCTACATGGCCAGAGTTATGTGGCTATTTAGCCACAAAGAGCATTAGAAAGGGCATCAAAACAAAGTTTAATAACACTAGGCATAGATGAAGTTTATTCTGTTTTTGTTTTGCTCACATCACTCTTAAGCACTTCTGTTCTGGCACTGAGGTTTGGTGTCATGCTGAATGACTTTAACAGTGGAACAATGAGATACTGTGTCACCTTTATAAATTAATCTCCAAACCACTATTTAGCAGAATGGAGTTAATCAAAGCTTCCATTTCTAGTTGTGTCTGTCTTGGCATACAAGAAATTAATAACTAAGAGCAGTTAACTCTCAAAGAATTCTTCCAAAACTAAATCAAGTTGCTACACAGCCAAAAGATTAACAAAGTATAAATTAGTTGTTTTAACAAATCCTAACATTTCTCAAGGAAAATGCTAGTGGGATTATTTCATGCATGTATAATTTATTGGTGCTTTTCATATTATTCTATGAGGAAGATATAATTTAAAGCTTTAAATAAAAATTAGCTGTGCTTACATTCTGCACAGTTCTCATTAGAATAACAGAAATAGATCTGGAATGAGCATTTGTTTCACCTATTTCTCAAGCAAGGAATATATTGGTTACAGTTTAACTTAATACATGGTGCTCAGGGACACTTCCCAAAATGTTAAGGCATCATGCAGTAGGTATCACTTAATTGAGGTTTTTCTAAAAATATTTATCTTCTTCAGATACTAAAAGGATAGATGGTTACACGTTCTAAATTTATTGAACCGAACAATTTCAAAAATAGTACATAAAAAATTTTACATGATCATTAAATACCGCTCACATGTAGGTTGCTTTCCTGTTAAAAAGTGCATTCAAGAGGCTATTTTTGTGTAAGTACACACTCTTTCCAAAACTGTACAGAAAGATGGTTTGGTTAATGTAATAAATCAAATAAGGAAACAAGTATATTATCTACTGAAATTAGAGTGTTACCATATTGTAACTTCAAACATACAAATTGTTTAAGAACATTTCTTGGAGGCTTTGTACATACAGATGATTTTTTTTTAAGCACAGCCAATGTTATTGTTATTCTTCTAGAAAAACATCAAACTTTTATAACCAAACATATACCCAGAAAATGTCTATTAGGTTCAAGTTGTATGGTGGTAGATGAGTCTTCGGTCTTTGACTGTTTTTCTCAAAAATCAACTTCAGTCTATGTACTGGGCTAGCCAACGGAAACCTTCTCCATAACCTTGCCTCTTTAGGACACTGCACATGAAGACTTCTAGTGGTCGTGCATTAAGCTCCTTCATGGAAATATTTCCCTGTTGGACCAGATACGCACAGGAGAGAAAAACATCTGATTAATTTTGAAAACATTCACATCTTGTAGCTGTGGCAAAGCAATAAATTTCATGACATGTGCCGGTAATATTAAACCTGATTCTGATTCCAATTTCCACTAATGCAGTCCCAGTTGCTTTGACGAGAAAATGCCTAAACTAAACAAACACACAAACTCTACACAGTTATGTTGCTTCTTTTATCTGTCCATCCACTGTCTTAAAAACTAAATATATACACATACACCCACCCACCCAAAGTCCAGTGTGGATGCCATTACACCACTGATCAGCTAACCTGAATTTATAGCAAAGCAAAAATGTACCAATACACTTCATGGAATAATTAGGAGACAAAAGATACCTTCAAGACAAAATGTTAAGTTTCAAGGGACTTAAAAAAGATAAAACTTTCAATAGCTTATGAAAATAATAATTCAGTGAACCCTGGCAGCTAAAAGGATGTTTCCAAATGCAGGTATGGACAAAAACAAACAAAATGTCTAAATTGGTGCAATGTTCTCAGGTACCTATAAGGCTGCAGAATATAACAGAGATTACAAGCATTTAAACAGATGGGAAAAAAACTGAGATCAATTGTGTTGCTGGCCCATGCAGGACCGCAAGAACACTATTGGATGGATGAAGCAGAATATCAAGAGAGTATCTGGTATAAAAATCCATCAAAAATTTGTCAAAATAACTTAAAAAAGATAGTAAACAAAATACTGAAAACAGAAGGTCCAAGAAATCAGTCAGCAACAAAGAAAACTTTATGCTTTTTGTCCATCCAATTAATTGGCCAAATTATAACAGGGAGTACAAAAGACATGCTATACAAAACACATACCACATCTGACTGCCACATTTCCGATGTTATAATAGGAAGCCATTTAGTTTAGAATTGGTAATTACCCATAGAGATTCACTAAAATAAACAACAGCATCAAAGCTTTAGTATTAGCAGAATCCTCAAATGAGGTGCTTTGAATTGAATTACAGGATACATCTTCAAAAGATGCAAAAGGAAAGCCTTTCCTATTTGAGTTTTCACTACCATAACATTCTTTTGCAGTACTGGTCACGTCACTCCAGCCCACGAGGTGTGTTTTCAACTGCCTTTATACTATAGTTCAAAGCTGACTTCCACTGTTTCCCAATGCCAAGATACTTAAAATCTACTCATCCCTAATTTTGTTCAACATCCATTTTCATTTTTGCGTTTTTTTTTAAAAATCCAACGAATACCTTTCATTTATTGGTTCAATGCAAATACAGATTATTTACATTGGAGGTGCAAACACAAGCAGAGAAAGACCTTCACCCTATCCTTGTTATATACATCTTCAGACAATGCAGATTCACAGTTATGCGAGGATCTTATTTCTACCAACGTCTCCTTATATGCGCTCAAAACCTACAGTTATGTGAGGAGCTCCGCTTTCCCGCCAATACAAGTCAGGTGCGCACGCCTCACAGTCTCACTGCCACCAGTCTCGCATTGGTTTTGGCAAGGTGTGGATGTGCGATCTTGCGCTCTTAAACTTTTGTTGGTTTTACCTACGGTGCAGTGATTTTGTGCTTGAAATATTTAACTATGCCTCCTAAGCATCCGATGTCATGCTCTGGCCCATTACCCAAGTGACAGCGAAACATTTTAACACTTGAAAAAAAGTTGGAAATTATAAACAGCACGGCATCAGGAGAAGGTAACACAGCTCTGGGATGCTACTGCCGGGAACAGAATCTTGCCTTTAAAGTTCTTTTGTTGCTTGACAATGCGCCAGCCCATCCTAAACATTTGGACAGCATTCATCCTAACATATCAATGCGTTTCCTGCCGCCGAACACATCACTGATTCAACCACTCGACCAAAGTGTGATGCACATTCAAGGCTTTATGGCGAACTCTCTCTCAGATGCAGCAAGCAACAGACAATTTTGAAAGTCCAGCAAGTTTACCAATGGTGAGGGAATAATGGAAGTCGGAACACTTGGCACAAATGGCGATGGACATGGATCCAAGTTTAGAATGGAGTCAGCATTTTAGTTGCTCTCTGCTGTCAACCCTTCTTCCCTGCAAGCAAATTTATGCTGAAAAACGAAATGCTGCCAAGCATACAACCCTCACCACTTTCTTCAAACCGGTGTCATGTCCTGCTGCCGGCAGTTCTAAGAGTTCTGTGAGTCTTCCTTCACCCCTTGCTGTGCTTGATATGATCCTGACGACCACAACCATTCACCTTATCCATGTAAAGCAGCCCGACACCACAACCACCACTCATCTCCCGGAGCAAACCCACCTGCCACTGTTGGTGAGTACTGTACACCCTAGTATGTCAATTTTCTATGATTTATTACATTGAATATTACCTTAAGTTGATGAAATATAATACGAATGTTGCCTTGTGGTACAGCTTTTGTGTCGTATTGATATGAAAATGTGAATAAATTAAAGAAAAAGCATATTTAGGAAGCCCTCTGGAATGCATCTCTATCTTCTCCATTTAAATAATTATTCACATTATGCGCCGGCTGTGAGGAATGCCGCATATAACGAGAACAGGGTGTACTTTCATGATTGGATTTGAGTGGACTTAGTTCAAAAATTGAGAATAGTATTAATTCAAAAGTTTATTTACCCATTTGTAAGTATGAAGCTTACCTTTCCCGTTGTCTGTCCGTACAGTCCGAATAGCTCTCTGAACTTTTCTTCACTGATTGCCTCAGGTCGGTCAATCTTGTTACCAAGGATGAGAATAGGCACATTTCCAACAGTTTCATCTGTCATTAGTGCCTATAAAGAACAGAAAGACAAGTTATTAACAGGATTTATCCTGCATCACCTACACAGACATAGTGAGGTGTGCATAAAATCATGTATTTCTCTTAATACAATTATTTACTCTTATTTGTAAATTCTACCACACAGTTCATAAATGAATGGCCATTAAATTTCCATTAGAAACATGTCAATGCTCTAGATTATATTTTAATAATTTTAGTATGGGTAGGAATGTTGTGTCAAATAAGATCATCAGCATGTTGTGCCAAATCTGTTACAAATCTAACACCCTTTATCGCTGATTTCTGGTCAAATCTCAAAAAGCTACTCAAACTCCCATACCAAAACCTTTCTGTCTGCTAGATGTGCTAATCAGCATTTAATTCTGCTTTAAACTTCAAGACTGTGAGCTAGAGTAAATTTAATTGGAGATGCTTAGCAGTTGGAAATAATTGGGAACCATCATCCATAACTCAAAAGCCCAGTATGTGAAGAGCCTTCTCTACTGCCATCTGTATTATGAAGTTTGGTCAATAAGATTTACACATTCAAACTAAACTGCTCCTCTATTCTAACCTGTTGCTTATTCCCATTGTACCTACTTTTGATCTTTAAAAAATATTATGCTCAATACATTTTAGTTAAGTCTTCACTGCACGCTTTGACTGATCCTTGGTTTTAAATACTGATGTGCTGGATGAGGATCAGATCATTTCTAGTTAAGGGTTAACACTTAATTTAGACATGTTTTATTATGCAACATCACCAATACCCCCCTTTGAACTCTGCCAATTATAAACTGTGATTTTGCACACCCAGTAATGGATGACCAGAAACTTTCTCTGATTAAAAACTACAAACTTCCTCCATGTAAATACTGGACATTTGAAGCCTCTCTGTATTCGTCCCAGCCTCTGACCTCCTCCCACTTTCTGACAAGATGAAAGTGAACCAGAACAATTTAAATTAAGATATAATATCTGGATGATCACTTCCATGACTGCAAACATCCACAGTCAATATGCCTCAGTTTATCTGCTGCTGAAACCCTGATTGCTACCTTTAACTGTGGACTTGAGGATTCTGCCCACTCTTTGTTGATGGTCCTCCTTCAACGAGTGCAAGTCTCTAACTCACCAGCCTATAGGATCTGTAAAATGGTGTTCTCCAAGAATGGTGAAATCAGCTGTGGAAGCTTTAGAATATAGTAAGTCGTAACATATTATTGTGCCTAAAGATCCACGGCTGTTTGATTGTCTGCCATATACCTGGGATGTAGCCATATGTCTGATGTACATTGGCTCTTGTTCAGAAATCTCAACATTAAAGTTTTCACCACTACTTTCAACTCTCTCTCCATGCCTTGGGCTGATTTCCATTTGTAGTCTCCTACAGTACTTGGAGATGCTCATGTTCTTTGATCCTGATTTCTTCCTCTCTCTGAAAATTAACTAGTCCACCACTGGGTGCCATGCCTTCAAAACCAAGGCTCAAACTGTAGAAGTTTTCCTTTAAGCTGCTTCCATTCTGTCTACACGAAGGGTCTTGGCCCAAATGCTGACTGTTCATTTCCCGCCATAGATGTTGCCTGACCCGTTGAGTTCTTCCAAAGCTTTTTGTATTTCTCCCCATCCCTAGTTTCTTCTCTTACAACATGACAACAAGATACTTGACCTACTACTTAATATCATCCTGGAATGCACACAGACCTAATGCTTGAGAATCCATAGTAAGAGGTACGGAAAGGGGTTTCTGCGGCAACAGGCGAGATTTAAGGATGGTGTGTTGCCTCCCTGTTGCTAGGATCCAGGACATCACGGACCGATTGCAGGGAATCCTCAAGGGTGAAGGTGAACAGCCATAAGTGGTAGTGCATGTCGGCACAAATGACATCGGGAAGAAGAGGAAGGACATTCTGCAGCGGGACTTCAGAGAACTCGGAAGAAGGCTGAAAAGCAGGACTTCAAGCATGGTTATCTCTGGTTTGCTTCCAGTTCCTCGTGCTGGAGAGGGCAGGAACAGGGAGATAATGGACCTGAATGTGTGGCTGAGGAACTGGAGCAGGAAGCAAGGAAGTTACGACAGGAAGCAAGGTCCTTCTGCAGCTGTACAGGGCCCTGGTGAGACCCCACCTGGAGTATTGTCTCCAAATTTGAGGAAGGACATTTTTGCTATTGAGGGAGTGCAGCATAGGTTCACAAGGTTAATTCCAGGAATGGCGGGACTGTCATATGTTGAAAGATTGGAGCGACTGGGCTTGTATACACTGGAATTTAGAAGGATGAGAGGGGATCTGATTGAAACATATAAGATTATTAAGGGATTGGACACACTGGAGGCAGGAAGCATGTTCCCACTGATTGGTGAGTCCAGAACTAGAGGCCACAGTTTAAGAATAAGGGGTAGGCCATTTAGAACAGAGATGTGTAAAAACTTTTTCACCCAGAGAATGGTGGATATGTGGGATGCTCTGCCCCAGAAGGCAGTGGAGGCCAAGTCTCTGGATGCATTCAAGAGAGAGTTAGATAGAGCTCTTATAGATAGCAGGGTCAAGGGATATGGGGAGAGGGCAGGAACGGGGTACTGATTGTGTATGATCAGCCACAATCAGAGTGAATGGTGGTGCTGGCTAGAAGGGCCGAATGGCCTACTCCTGCACCTACTGTCTATTGTCTATTGCTCCTGCACTATGCATTGACTTATTTTACTCTCTTGTTGCTACTGTAACTTTTTATACAGATAGATATTCTAAACTAATTTGCTTACATCAAGCTCTGCTTTAGATTCTGCTAGACGTTCGAAGTCTGCACAGTCAACCAGGAAGACAATGGCATTGATAGCAGGGAGGTAGTTTTTCCAGACTCTGCGGGCTTTGAAACAATAAGGAAAACAAAAATTAGTACACCATACAATTTGCAATGGCTTTTTGGTTTTGCCAGTAAGAATTACAAATAGATCTCTACCTTGTGCATGGCCACCCAGATCAAAAGTAGTAAAAGTCATCCCAGCAATTGTCAGCTCTTCCGAGGCTAGGGTAGAAGCAAAGCAGTGATTATTTTTCTGGAAATGTTCTAGAGCAGATTGAAAAGGAACACAACTAAATTTAGCAATAGTGCACATTCTACTTAAAACATGAGTAACAATCTGTACATTGATGTACAAAATCAAAGTAATTATGATTTCACATCACTGAGTATGCCATTTAGTAGTATTTTAATGAGCCATATTCTGTGCAGAAATGCTGCAAAAAGATACACTATCATTTCTTGATATTTTCTATGTCTAAGTTTTATACATAGGCACACATTACAATGCTATAGCATAGGAGACCATCTGGCTTCTTTCTAGATCAACAAGTTTATTCTTCGCTCTTTCACCACAGCCCAGTAAACTATCCTTTCAATTGCCTGTTCACTTCTTTCTCAAGACACAAATCCAGATCCTTACCATGCTCTGAATAGTTTGGCATACCCAGGATACTTTATTAACCACTCTTTCAACATGCCCTTTCACCTTCAAATAATTATGCATGTGTACAGCTTGATCTTGCAAACCTATTAGAACCAAGTCATTCAATCTGTATGATCTCTCCTTACTCTTATACCAAAGTGCTTTCAGTTTTCTATTATTAAATTTCATCTCCTACGTCTGCAAATTGAACTTGCCTATTACTATCCTCCTCCTTGTTTAGTATACTTTTAAGATGAGTCATCTACAAACTTGGAAACATTACCCTGAATACTCATGCCTAAGTCATTAATAGCCCAAAAAAATGTACACCTCATATTGCTCTGGAGAAAACCACTGCCCATCCTCCAGATTGAAAAATAACACTCACCACTATACATTTTGACTTTATGTTAAATTTCTACCCTTGCTGCTAGTGACACTTTAATTCTATGGTTCTCAGTTCTGCTAATCATCCTTAATAAAATGCATATTATTTCCTTGAATTCTTTCATCAATCATCTCTATTCCTTCATCAAACAATACAATTGGATTACTCAAAATCATAAAGCTTTTTTTATGTGTAAATGCCATTCCTTTATCATAAGGCATCTCCTGGTATGATTTTACACTCCTTTCTGCTCAGAGGGATTGTGTTTACTATTTTGTCATCCTCTGGCACTAGTCCTTTATCTAAAGAGGACTGGAAGAATATTCAGGACTGGAAGAAAATTCTTCTAAATCTTTGCTTCCACTTCCCAAAGAAGCCAGGATCATGCCAACCCGAACTAGTGACATTTACTTAAGTACAGGCACATTACTCTAGAATCCCCTTATTATCTATTACCTCCCCTTTTATTAATGGTGTGGCACATCCCCCTATGGGAGAAAGGCACTTAAATGGCATAATATAAATGAAGGAATTTATTACAATTATCCTCTGAGTAAAGTGAAATCTTGGTGAATAAGCAACTTACTTGGATGTAGCGTTGGCACATGCTGTGCCAATCTATCATCTTTGAGCATGTGCAACAGTGTAGTCTTCCCAGCATTATCCAGTCCTAGAAATACTAATTTCCCTGATTTCTTGTAGAGCCCTACAAGAAGAAAACAAGACCTCAACATATAAAATATATGCTGGCAGTGAAAAATGCAGTAACTCTTTCAAACACTCATTTAAGTTAATATAAAACAAAATCTTGGATGAATATAGAACCAAGTTTGACAGGGCCTTTAGCACAAATTACTGAATTACTTGATTATTCGTAAGCATATAAAATGTTATTCTAGAACGTGCCACAACAGATACTTTACACTTTTCACCAAACAGCCTAATGTGAAACAAATGTCCAGTGGCATGTTTTACTTTGTCATGTTAGCTTTTTTTTGTGAATAGTGCTAACCTTACACATTGAGTTTGGAACAGGAGATTAATTTGGAGATCAGGGTTTCTGATTTGGCAAGAATAATAGGAAAACAATAAGTGCACTGAACTTGAGGTGGTGTCAAAAATTTGAAATTACGGTATTAGTATAGACGACGTCAGATAACAAGTTAATTGAGAACATTTTATTTTAAATGTAGAGACTCAAACTGAAAACATGTTTCTAACAGTTACATAACAACACAGGATTCCATCAACTTTACCTCTATACATCTGCTTGTACAATCATACATCTGATTGCCTATCATTCTTCCTTGTTACAATCTCATTAATTTTGACTGGACTGTTCAGAGGATGTAATTAGGTAAACTGGACTTTATTCCTAGTCCTCCACAAATGGGGGAGCTTTCTTATGTCACCCTAACTAGAACAGAAAAATGTTTGCTGGAGGAACTCAGTGAGTCAGACAGCTTCCGTGGAGGGAAGTGAACCATCAACGTTTCAAGTCAAGAGCTGATGCAATGCTGTGTCCAGATGAAGGGCCTCGACTCAAAACATCAAGCAGTCCAGATCAAGGATTTTGATTCTAATCGTTGATAGCCAATTTCCCTCCATCGTTTATTGACCTGCTGATTGCCTCCAGCAGTTTATTTTTTTTTAAATCCAAATTTATGTTACAGCTATACAAAACCTTAGTTAGACCCCATTTGGAGTACTGTGTTCAGTTCTGGTATAGAGAGAGTGCAGAGGAAATTTACAAAGATGTTGCCTAGATTGGAGAATATGCCTTGAGAATAGGTTGAATGAACTTGGCTGTTGCTCCCTGGAGTGATGGAGGATGAGAGGTGACCTGATAGAGATGTATATGATGATGAGAGGCATTGATCGTGTCAAGTCAAGCTTATTGTCATTTCGACCATACAGTACACAGTAAAAACGAAACAACGTTCCTCCAGGACCCTGGTGCTACATGAAACAACACAAAACTACACTAGACTACAGACCTGCACAGGATTACATAAAGTGTACAAAACAGTGCAGGGCAGTACAATAATTAATAAACAAGACAATAGGCACAGTAGAGGACAAATTACAATATAATAATAAATGATGTAGATGTCAGTCTAGACTGAGTATTGAGGAGTCTGATGGCTTGGGGAAGAAACTGTTGCATAGTCTGGTCTTGAGAGCCCGAATGCTTCAGTACCTTTTGCCAGTTGGCAGGAGGGAGATGAGTTTGTGTGAGGGGTGTGTGGGGTCCTTCACAATACTGTTAGCTTTGCGGGTGTAGCGTGTGGTATAAATGTCTGTAATAGCGGGAAGAGAGACCTCAATGATCTTCTCAGCTGACCTCACTAACCGCTGCAGGGTCTTGCGATCCAAGACAGTGCAATTCCCGAACCAGGCAGTGACGCAGTTGCTCAGGATGCTCTCAATACAATCCCTGTAAAATGTGATGGGGAATGGGAGATGGACTTTTCTCAGCCTTCACAGAAAGTAAGAGACACTGCTGGGCTTTCTTGGCTATGGAGCTGGTGTTGAGGGACCAGGTGAGATTCTCCGCCAGGTGAACACCAAGAAATTTGGTGCTCTTAATGATCTCTACCGAGGAGCCGTCAATGTTCAGTGGGGAGTGATCGCTCCGTGCTCTCCTGAAGTCAACAACCATCTTTTGTTTTGTTCACATTCAGAGACAGGTTGTTGGCTCTGCACCAGTCTGTTAGCTGTTGCACCTCCTCTCTGTATGCTGACTTGTCGTTCTTACTGATGAGATCCACCATGGTCGCGTCATCAGACAATTTGATGATGTGGTTCAAGCTGTGTATTGCTGCAGTTGGGGGTCAGCAGAGTGAACAGCAGTGGACTGAGCACACAGCCCTGGGGAACTCCCATGCTCAGTGTGATGATGTTGGAGATGCTGCTCCCGATCTGGACTGAATGAGGTCTCCCAGTCAGGAAGGCTAGGATCCAGTTGCAGAGGGAGGTGTTCAGGCCCAGCAGTTTCAGCTTTCCAATCAGGTGCTGAGGAATGATTGTGTTGAATGCTGAACTGAAGTCTATGAACAGCATTCGAACGCATGTGTCTTTTTTGTTCAGGTGAGTGAGGGTGATGGCTATGGTGCTGTCTGTTGAATGGGATGATACACAAACTACAGGGGGTCCAGTGAGGGGGGGCAGCAGGGTTTTTATGTGCCTCATGACAAGCCTCCCGAAACACTCCATGATGATGGATGTGAGAGCGATGGGATGGTAGTCATTGAGGCAGGACACTGAAGACTCCTTCGGCACAGAGGCAATGCTGGCGGCCTTGAAGCATGTTGGAACGACGGCGCTGCTCAGGGAGATCTTGAAAATGTCAGTGAGAACATCTGCCAGCTGATCCGCACATCCTCTGAGCACTCTGCCACGAATATTGTCTGGTCCAGCAGCCTTCCGTGGATTGACCCTGCATAGGGTTTTCCTCACAATAGCCATGGTAAGATAATGACACAGATCATTGGGAGGAGTGGTCTTCCTCGCCATGTCATTTTCCGCCTTGAAACGAGCGTAGAAGTTGTTCAACGCATCTGGGAGGGAGGCATCACCAGCACAGGCAGGTGATGTTGTCCTGTAGTTGGTGATGTCCTGAATGCCCTTCCACATGCACCACGTGTTGCCACAGTGGCTGTGGATTCGCTGGGCACGCTTTGCCTCTCTGATGGCCCAGGACAGTTTGGCCCTCACTGTTCTTAGGGCTGCTTGTTGCCTGCTCTGAAGGCGGAGTCACGGGTCCTCAGCAGCGCACGCACCTCCGCTGTCATCCATGGCTTCTGGTTAGAGCGTGTAGTGATGGTCTTGGACACAGTGACGTCATTGATGCACTTGCTCATGTAGCTATTCACTGATGCTGTGTACTCCTCTTAGTTGGTAGAGTTGCCATTGGTTGCAGCCTCCCTGAACATGTGCCAGTCTTGAACAGCAGAGATGGCTCCTACTGGCCGGGTTTTCACCTGCTTCAGAACTGGTCTGGAGCATCTAACAAGCGGTCTGTATGCTGGGATTAGCATAACAGAGATGTGGTCTGAGTAACCGAGGTGGCTGCGGGGCTCCACCTGGTACACGTTGGGGATGTTTGTATAAACAAGGTCCAATGCATTCTCCAGATAGCCAGAGGCTTTTTCCCAGGGCTGAAATGGTTAATACGAGGGGGCTTAGTTTTAAGATGTTTGTAAGTAGGTACAGGGACAGACAGAGGTAAGTTTTTCATGAAAGAATGACGGGTGCGTGGAATGCACTGCCAGTGATGACGGTAGCTGCAGATACCATAGGGTTTTTTAAGAGAATCTTTGATAGGTACATGGAGCTTAGAAAGATAGAGGGCTATGCAGTAGAGAAATTCTAGGCAGCTTCTAGAGTAACTTATATGGTTGGCACAATATTATGGGCCGAAGGGCCTGTAATGTGTGCTGTAGATTACTATATTCTATGTTCAAATTCTAGCAATGGCAGTCTTGTGTCTGACTACACATAGATTTGTGATGTGGGTGCTATAAGAAGCACAAGCTATGATGAGCCAAACAGCTTTTTCACATGCTTTTCCATAATAATTGTGTACATCTATTTTCCAAGCAGTGTTTCACTGAAGATCTGTCTCAAGAGTACATAATCTTCATGTTTAAATTTAAAGCCTAAAATTTTGTTGCTTTCTCTATAAGCAGACTTCAGAGAAATTATGAAATGCTTAGCAGCACTATTTTAATTTCAAATATAATTTGTAAATAAATCTTTCCATGAGCTTTAAAGCTAAGGATATCACCTAACAATGGAGAGCAGAGATAACATGGTGCATAAACAGTGGAAAAATAATTATACATATATAATATACATTACTGTGCAAAAGTCTTAGGCACATATATATAGCTAGGGTGCCCAAGACTTTTGCACAGTACTATATTTGTCAACGTGGAGCACCGAGGGAAGAGTATGGGACCAGTGGCAGAGAAGGAGTGCCGGGGCGGGAAGTGGCAAGGGTGCACACACCCAGCCCCGAGACACCAGGCAAGGTCATTTGATTCTAAACAATTGGTTTATTGATCATTACAGAATGTCCCTCTGGTGCTTCCTGCTCCTTTCCCCATTTCCCAACCATGATTCCCTTCTCCCTGCCCCCCTTCCCACTCTCAGTCCACAATAGAGACCCATATCAGAATAAAGATTATCGATCACATACATCATGAAAATTGTATTTTTTGCATCAACAGCAGTGCATTGCAAAATATAAATTTACTTCAGTGCCGTGCAAAAGCAGTGGGCCCGCCCCCTAGCTATATATATGTGTGTGCCCAAGACTTTTACACAGTAGATTCCCCTTTATACTATACATCTAGATTTCTCATGCAGTATAAAAGAGCTGAACATAAAGCAATTTCATAACATTTTTTCAAAAGTGTAGCTTTGAATTTGGCACACCAGGTTACTTTATTTATGTTTATACACCAGCACAGTACAATTGTAGGCCGATTAGCAACAAAGCCCTCTTGGAAGATTTTACAATGCAATGGTGAGCACAGTCAGTCATTTGATTTATTTGTGCTGTTTTTTTACACTACTGTTTAGCCTTAAATAATAGAATTACGGTGTAGAGCACTGTTATTTAAAGAGACCAGGGTAAGGAAGTGACATAGTTTGTCAATGTTTTTTAGGGGTTTATATGTAGAGTACCTGAGTGTATTGTATGGTAAAGTTTTGAATCAGTGCCCTTACAACTCACTGAACACAAAAATAGCTAGTCTTAGAACAGCTTCATTGTCAGATTGTCATACAATTCCATCTAATTCATTAATCCCCCTCAGAGAGTGAAATCTGCCATCTTTAGCCAGTTTGATCCATATACAACTCCAAACTCGGTGTAATTGATGTTAACCGTGTCTTCAGTTCAGAGTAAATAGGGATGCACAATAAATAAGGGTATTACCAGCGATGTCCACTCCACAGTTAACACCCTACGCTTTAGGAATTAATATCTGGTACGGCATGACATTGTTCAAAAATGTATACAACTTTCATTTGCTTTCAACTCTTCAAGTACTTTCAAAATGAATCAGGTTTCAAATATTAATCTTCCATGGAACGCCCTATAAAAAATAGCCCTATCAGGGTCATTGCACTAAATAAACACACTGGGGGAAAAATCATTTAATAAATCAATTAAATTATCAGCATTATTTGAAAACAAATATAATAAATGCAGGAAGGACAAAAACTGGAAGCTTTTTGTCTGCTAAGATAAAATATACCAGCTCCCAAAGTTCACTGCAACTCTACCAGGGAAGCAAGCACTTCCATATACTTATTAATAAAATGTGACTAGCTACTACTTATAATAATGTAGTATGATGCTTTATAAATAGCTGATCTTCCATGGTGTTATATCACCCACAGTATGAGATACTGTTTGCAACTGTTTATAACAGCTTTTAAAATAACAAAAAATATTACGACTGATTAGGAAACAAATCATATTTTCATATCCCTACATACAGAACTAGAATAATAGGACCTTAAATGCTCTAGCTACATTGGTACAGAAGTTAGCAGCTCTTACCTCCAGATTCTGTTTTCTTTGTTTCTGGAGTGTGTTGGTAAAGGCTCATCAATGCCCAACATTGCATAAACACAATATTCTAAATGTCGATTGATCTAGCTGTGATACTTTCATGGGTAGCAATGGACATTGTGCAAAAATACTCAGCTTTCAGAAATATTTAAAATATTCAATTGAAACTGCAAAGTCAACAGGGAATATTTCTATCGCCATATTACTATTCAGATATTTTTGACTGTCGCAATAAGGTCAGTTAGTCTGAGAGTCTAGAGATCCCTGGAATAACAGTTAGCAATATTTCTACAAGTGAATTGGTTGAATGACCAAAGAAAATTATTCCACATTAAGAACATTATAATTGGACAAAACAGATCCAATCGGATATGAAAATGCTGGAAGTAATTAACAGATCAGACAGCTCCTCTGGAGAGTAAAACAGTGTTGATGTTTCAGCTTGACCTGCTGAGTCTGCTGCAATTTCATATTTTGTGACATTCAAAATGAGACTTTTAAAGACCAATAGAACAGTGAACTTGGCAATTCTGGGAACATATCCTTTGAAATGGCAGGGAGAACAGAGAAAAACAAAAGGTATAAATGGCCACATGTCAAACGATAACAATTAAAAATGTAAATCATACACAATGATTATATTCCTAATTGTGAACGAACCATAGGAAATCTTACCTAGAAACTGAAGTGCACTACAAAAACTATTAGTGAAACCACTATAAATCCATTCAAAAAAGGAGCTCATATCCGGGTCTTACGAAATCTGAAAATCAAAAAGAAATGCAATAGTGATTTAGAGAGCATAATGGTATAATAATGAACGTTGCGGCAGGGAATCAAACAATATTCCAGATTTTGAAAAGCGAACTAGAGTATTTAAAATGTTTGTTCTAAAACAGGAAAAAGCATTTTCTTAGAGATGTTTTGCTCAGATACATGTGTTTTCATCCATGTATATATGCTACAATCATTCCTATTTCTAGTTAACTACAACCATTGACCATTGTTCTGAATACCCGTTTTCTATTTTGTATACTTTCTTCAACATTTCCTTAATGTTGTCATGTAGATATTAAGCTCCGTATTGCTTAGTTCATTAAAAATACTGGAATAGGCATGTGGCCAATCAAACTCCTCTATTCCAACATACCAGAGTACTGATCGCCATTTACACTTTTAAATCATTCCTAAAAACCTGAATGTATTCATCTTTAAGTTTAATCTCAGAATGAACAGCTGTCAGTAGATACATTCCAGCTAACAATGAGCAAAACCAATGGAGATGTATGGTTTGAGACTTCGACAAGGCAGCTGAGACAGGATAATGCACGGTTCCAGACTGTGTGTCAGTTTAGTTTGGACCACTAGGAACAATTAGAATAAAACTTGCCTGGAAATTAATCAGGAACATCAGAAATGGACTTGGGAATGAGGATTTGAGAATGGGCAATATGCTCAAGGACTTTAGAAAAAAGGGAATTTTGGACATGGCAGTGGTTTTCAGAAAGTAAGACTTAGGAAAGGCTTTTTAAAGATGCTAATGGAAAATCTGGAACAGATCAGTACCAAAGGAGAGAGAACCACTCAGTCTATAATAAACTCTCTCCATTAACCCAGCTACATGAAGCATGGGTTCATGAGGAAGAGGCAATTATAGTTAGGATAACTTCAAAGAGAATATTAAGGTACAGCAAGCCCGGGGGGCAGAATCAGAAATGAATCTGGAGAAGCATCAGAAACTGTGTCTACTCGATTTAGTATTCCCATTATAACCCAAGTTTGGTTGTCAGCCCTCATCTGGAATCCTGTTGCTACTTTGACACAGGAATGCTCGAGTCACATTGTCCTAATCCCAATCAATAAAAGTCACGGGATTGATTCTCCCACTTTGGTACTGAGGGAGCTCCGCTGCACTGTGGAAGAGGCAGAACTATTGATCAGAATCACCATTCACATATTCTTTCCCTTACTCTTAACGCAGTGGTGAATTCTGAATATGGCTTGTTTGGTCCAATTATGACAACTGGTTATTTTTTATTGCTTTTCCAAAATGTCACTGCCTTTTTCTAGCCTCATGATGGGAGTTTGGCATTGTGCTGCCATTCTAGCTCAGGTAACAAGGACAGGTAGATAAATCTGAACTTCTAATGTGTATTGCTTTGTATCCTTTAGCAAAGTAAAAGTAGATATGCTGACATACACTCTTGAAACTCTGTTCTGAGAACACTGACAGAAGATGATGAAAAGATGCTCTTAAAGCCTCTTCAAAAAAAGTCCAATATCCTCAATGAATCCTGTGTCTATTCAAGGTGGAGGAGGATGGCACTGAGAGAGTTGAGCCATGTGTTGGGTGCAGGGAGACACTCAGCAGTACTGTTTGGAAGGAGTACAGCAACTCAAACTACCTGCCATGATTGTGAAGAACTTACTGCCTTTTCTGTAGAAGGTGGTGGTATTTTTACATTTTGCATCAGTCACCTCAGAATGCAGAGAAATGGAATGGAAGCAAGCCAAATCAATCCCAAACAGCCACCTAATAAAAATCTGTATACCCAAATGTACATGAAGATTATGAATTAAAATTACATTTAATGCCCAAGGGTTGGTCTCTTGTGCTTATCCCATTTGAGATTTGATACCAGCAGACTGTTAATTCACAACTAGACCCTTGCATACACAGCAACGATGTGACAAAATGCTTTGGCTTATAAAAACTTCTACCGAGTATCTCAATAAGCAAGATCTTAAAGAACATCACAATGAATTGATCTCCAAGGGAGGAGGTGCCCCCAAGCTGTGTGAAACCGGTTAACGTCTCCTCCCCAATACTAGTTTATGATCCTTCAGAAGGGGTGTGGAGATGTTGGGCAAATATAGCACTGGATCCAGTTGCGAAGGCTGCCATAAACTCAGCCAGAGAGACAGAATATTGTAATGTCTGCACAGCATCAGCTTCTACACATTATTGTAATATAATGTGAAAAATGTTCACGTAGGTAAAAATCGGTGTGGGAAGTTCAGATTCAAATTTATTTATCTGTATATTGAAACATAGTGAAATGCACCGTTTGCCTTAGCAACCAACACACCAAAGGATGTGGGGACACCCTGCACGTGTTGCCACACATTCTGGTGTAAGCACAGAATGCCCACGATGCTCAGCAAAACAACATAAAATACAACAAGTGACAAAGTGATATTAGTAAAACAAGCCCTGTTCTACCTTCCCAATGCACATCCAGTCCTCTAACCCTAGGAGACCACCTCCAGTGGTCTCGCAGAGTCACAGACAAATAACACTTATTAATTAGCCCTCACATACATTAGCATCTAATTAACTTTAAACAATAACAAATACTGTACAACTGCAAATTTGTTGATACTTCCAATCTTGCTAGTTCCACTTTTGAAGAAAGCTACACAACAATATTTTTATTCCATCATCATTTAGCTGGTCAGAATTGATAACAGGTAAAGCTGGTAACTTTTCTATTATGATAAGCTCCTGCACAAATTAAATCCTGCATTACATTAGTAACTCAACTGATTTTGTATTTATATCTGGCATTCTCGATTTAATTAAGCAAACAGCACATGTTGTGAGACTTCTAAATAAACAGACTTTCTGGGAGGGTGCCAAACTCTGATACAGTGACAGCCACCAATATAATTAACATGCTCACCATCTCTTAATAAATGTGTAGTAGTGCTATCTTGAGTCATGTAAAATGTAAAGATGTCAATCTTTTGGATAATTACATGTGCCAGCCATAATCATGGGCAAAGCACATAACCAATCTTAATCACAGCTGCTATTTAAAGTGGCTCTAGCTTCTGATCAAGCTCATCTTATCAAGAAAGTACAAGTTTTGAAATGTCTTGACTACAACAACCAGTTGATCTATAAAACACCGAAGTTCCCTCTTTGGCCTTACATGATTGATACCCAATAAAATCTCACACATTGGAAACCAACTTTCACATCTTCAGTTTTTGAAGAGAAGTCAACTAATTCGCAGAAAATCAAAGAACGGAGAACAGACAATGATGAAGCCAGTAGGCAACTCAGTTATACAATTCCAGAATGGAAGTTGGATATGCATGATCAATTTTCATTGAAAGAGCTCGCTAGTTGATCTGATTTTCAGAAACCCACTCAAACTTCCAGGATCAATGGGATCAAATTTACTACTGCATCAAATGACATGGATGTCTACTACAGTACACGAAATAACTAAGAAAGACCAAAGACCAACATAGAAATTGTAGGTGACAGTTTGCTTGTGATGAAAATCCATAATAAAGACAAACTGAGGATGTACTTTTCAATTCAGCTTTAAATTTCAGCACAGGCCAAGTTGAACTTATTCCTCACACACCAAAAGTAAATGTCATTGGGAATGTGATCAAAAATACATAAAATGAAGTATTCTTGCAAAACTAGAACAAAAGTAGCTGTTTCAAATGTGATCTGACCCTGTGCATAGAAATCCGCCACCATACTAAAACTACAGCTCCCCCCATCTCCTGCTTTTTGTTTGCTGAATCAATGACGGCTGCCAGTGGAAGATTTTCATGTAATTTCTATTTCAGCAAAATAATTGCTCTTCTAAGGACGGAATAAAAGAGGTCACAACCCCATAGCGATTTGCCAAAATACAGTACTTCAACTGATATTCAATAAAATTAACTTGCTATTTCATCACAATGAATAATGTAACAAAGCATCGAAACTTTAACTTCAACTACAATTCCAGCAAACAATCTGGACCCAAATACCTGCCAGTTAATGGCACTGGGCACTGCCACTGTACACTGTGAAGCATATGAATGCTCACTTTTTCAGTTCCCACTCAGAAAGCACCTTGACTTTACTTGGCACAAGAGTGGTCAAGGTAAGAATTCACCCAGTTGGGAGGAACATGCAAGTTGTCACATCTTCAAAGGTATTACTTCTATAAAAGGGCTAAGGCAAATCCACCAATGTTGTGGTTGAAGTTGGAAAACAATACAAACTTGATGAGTCTCCTTCCTTTATAAATTTTTTCAGCTGTTTAAGGATGGTTACACAGTCACAACATCAGTGTCTCACCAAATTGCTATTATTCAAGAGTGAGCTAGTTTTCCAAGTTGACCGATCAAAAAATAACTTTTGATCATAAAAACAAGCAACTTCAGAGATATCCTTTGTAGATCTCCTTGACCAATTACTGAATCTGTCTGTACTTCCCTCCTCAAAACTAATATGCGTGCATGTAACTAAATTGTTTTGGGTAGAAGCACAACTCATATCTTGCCCCATGATTTTTATGTTAATACCTAACCATTACCTTCTCATTATTAATTGCTGGGCTGCAAAATTAGAGTTAACTTTGTAGAACCCGCAACAGTTAGCACTACCTTAATCCAATTCTGCTGCAATGCACAACTTCCTTACCCAAGGGAAAAAAAGCTCTTAACCTTTCGGTGTGAAAAACTGATCACTGTAAAGCTGGACCATTGTCACAAGCGGATGTGTGAACAGATTCCACTGGAAGGAGGCAAAGAGGCCTCAAAGAATGAGGTGCATAACCTTCGTACAGACACATTCTTGTGGCTTTCCTCATTGAATCCTACACTACAATTTCATTCCTCAGCCTCACCAATTCTTCTAATTCTCATTAAAATCCACCTTTTAAATCAATCCTTTAGCTACCACTCCCAGAGCTTTTGCCAACACCTCAACATCCATTTTGTACTCCTATGAAACACCTTGGGATGTTTGTGTTAAAGATGCAGAGTAAAGTTCAAGTTCATTTTCACCTGACTGCACATATATACAGACAGACGAAACAACATTCCTTCGAACAACACATTGATTACACATAGTACATAGAATAGTTTGATTTGGTCAGGTTCAGTCTCTTGAAACAACAGTAAGGTCTTAACTGGAGTATTGTTATCACTGCTGGTCACCGCACTTTTTGAAGGACACAAAGATCAGAGGGTGTGGAAGAGTTACTTGTTGCAGGGATGAGGGACCTTGGCTGAAAGGTTACACTACAAAAGACTAGGTAATTTTCCTCAGAGCAAGGTAGACTGAAGGGAGATTTAATGAAAGTGTCTTCAAATTATAGCAGCGCTAAAATCACGACACGGAGTCGGTAACTGCAGTTGAAGGACAAACTTTATTCGAAATCCCCAGCCTCACTTTTAAGCCTCCCTCAACCTGCCCCACGTGGCGCAGAGGCTCCAAAGCTCTGTGCTCACAAATCCCCGCAGGCTATCTCCCTTAGCCGGAACGCTGGCTAATTGTGAGCCGGTTCAGATGTGCCAGGAAATGGGTCGCCACATAACCCCCCCCCCTCCAGAACTGGCGATACACCCCCCAATGTCCACAGTCTGGACCGGAACCTGCTTGGGAGGTCGGCCTCTGCACCAAGGTGCCGGAAACTCGACCGGTTGCGCCAGGTCCATATGGGCCGGTTTGAGTCGGTCCACCGTGAAAACCTCCTCTCTCCCCCCAACATCCAGCACGAACGTGGACCCGTTGTTCCGGAGCACCGTAAATGGCCCCTTGTAGGGCCGTTGCAGCGGTGGCCGATGCCCGCCCCTTCGTACAAACACAAACTTACAGTTCTGCAAGTCTTTGGGTATGCAGGTCGGGTTCAGCCCGTGCTGCGAAGCGGGTATGGGGGCCAGGTTACCGAGCTTCTCGCGTAGTCTGCCCAGGACTGCTGCGGGATCTTCCTCTTGCCCCCGTGGGGCTCCAGGACCTCCCCATAGGCCCAGGTGAGAGGACCCTACTCTGTGACGTCGCCACCGGCCAGCCCCGTCCCGAAGTCCCGACAGCCTGGCGGCGCCGTGTTTTCGACTCCATTCATAACTTAAATAACTTTCCAAGAGTCCAGATACAGAGATTCAAAGCACTGGGCAAATAAGCCAGGGCAAAATCATGTTTATAAGACATAGGAGCAGAATTAGGCCATTTGGCCCATCGTCTGCTCCACCATTCAATCATGGCTGATCCTTTTTTCCCTTCCTCAGCCCCACTCCCTGCCTTCTTCACGTAACCTTTGATGCAGTGTCCAATCAAAAACCTATCAAACTCAGCATTAAATACACCCAACGACCTGGCCTCCACAATTCCCTGTGGTAATAAATTCCACAAATAGTCCACCCTCTGGATGAAGGAATTTCTCTGCATCTCTATTTTAAATGGACACCCCTCTATCCTGAGGCTGTGCCCTCTTGTTCTTGACTTCTCCACCACAGGAAACATCCTTTCCACATCTACTCTGTCAAGGCCATTCAACATTTGAAAGATTTCAATGAAATTCACCCTCATTCTTCTAAATCCCGGTGTGTACAGACCCAGAGCTATCAAATGTTCCTCTTATGAAAACCCTTTCATTCCCAGAATCATCCTTGTGGACCTCCTCCGAACCCTTTGCAATGCCAGCTCACCTTTTCTTAGATGAGGAGCACAAAACTGTTCACAATACTCAAGGTAGTGCCTTACAAAGCCTCAACATCACATCAATTCAAGACCTCTTGAAATGAATGCTAACATTGTATTTGCCTTCCTTACCACCAACTCTACGTGGAAGTTTTAGAGTGTTCTGCCCAAGGACTCCCAAGTCCCTTTTGCATCTCAGATTTTTGGATTTTCTCCCTGTTTATTCTCCCCATCTGCACATTTATTTCTAGTATCAAAGTGCATGACCATGCATTTTCCAACATTGTATTTCATTTGCCACTTTATACCCAATGAGTGGCTACAGTGTGGAATTTGCTTCACCAGGACTTGGAAGTAGCATTTTTGATAGGAACTGGAAGGATCATAGCTGAGAAATGGCGAGGAGGAAGGAGAAGGACTGAATTGGTTGCTCCTTAAGCAGTCGGCACAGAATGGCCTCCTTCTGTATTGTAAAGATTTTATGACTCCAAATAAATCTATTGAACAATTGACATTTGGGTCATCTTGGACAATGTCTCCCATCCACTCCATAATGTACTGGTTAGGCATAGGAGTACATTCAGCCAGAGACTCATTCCACCGAGATGCAACACTGAGCGTCATAGGAAGTCATTCCTACCTGTGGCCATCAAACTTTACAACTCCTCCCTCGGAGTGTCAGACATCCTGAGCCAATAGGCTGGTCCTGGACTTATTTCCACCTGACATAATTTACTTATTATTATTTATTTATGGTTTTATATTGCTATATTTCTGCACTATTCTTGGTTGGTGCAACTGTAATGAAACCCAATTTCCCTTGGGATCAATAAAATATGTCTGGGCTCAAATATCATGACTAAACAAGATTTAACCATCTGAAAACCTATCACTGTGCATTATCTATATAGAAAAATTAACCGCTATACTGTTAATTGAAATGATTGAGCAATGAGATTTTTATTACACAACTGAGAAGAAATCTATTTCATTAAAGAAACCAAAGGTCAACAACACGCACTCATGACAGATCACACATGCCAGGTAAATTCCTGGATTGCGCACACTGAATTAATCTGATATACTTGAACAGGCAAAACACATCTTTGCCAAACAGTTTACTGTTCAACTGCTCATCCTGAGACATTAGTGTGACTTGAGATGCATCCCAAAGGGAGATTCAATTACTTTGTTACTAAGAATTGGCTTCTGATGCAAGTACAGAGAATATTCTGACAAGATGCCATATATGAGCACAGAGTAGCTCTGAGGACGTATACCCACCCGTTCCTCACCTGCTTTCACATGTATACCCATCCATTCCTCATCTTATTTCACATAATTTGATTCAAAACTTATTCTTGGCCTCTTGCACTTTGATCAAAAACAAACTCTCAGATTTGCTTATTAAATGTGCAAAACGAAGAATAAATGAATAGTCTGGTGTAGAGCTGTGTGAAAAACCAGGTAAACAAGCTTCCATGAACTGCATCAGTTCATCTGTAAGCACGGGATTACAAATGGTTGTATGCACAGGTACGGTGAGGCAGTCAAACTCAAGGAGCATCACAACCAACTACAAACTTACCCTCACTAAACAGACTGGCATCAATCACTGAATAACTACAAAAAAAATTAATATTGAAAAAGCTATGAAGTTAACTGAAGGAAACAAGTCTGTAGGGACTCGGAATTAAAACAAATTGGGATGAGCCAAGAACAAAATCACACCCTTGGAAAAAGGGCATTCTTTTCTTTCAGGACATACTGACCATTTGATAGTGGATCATTAACTCTGAAAAAGTACAAATACTCTCTTTTGTCTATGCCTCACTAAAATGTCAACTGATGCCTTTCCCTGTGTGGCCAAAGGGGAAACAATACAATGCTGTTCATTCATCAAACTGTCTTTCAAAGACAGAGCGAAAAAAAACTTTCTGGAATGTATGTATCTGCATTCTTTTCGACCCTTATTCTACAATACAGTGACCCCACTGCATATAGCCTTGAAGATCTCTTGTTCGTTTACATCCACCTTTCAGTAAACCACAGTTGGCACCACCAGTCATTCCCAGAGTAAATCAGTCATTAATTGAAGACAAAAGAGACCCAAGAAACTCAGCCGCTGAAGCAACATCCGTGGAAGCAATACGTGTGAATGGCATTTCGCGACAAGGCCCTGCCTCAGAATATTAATTATTGTTTAATAATAATTAATAATTCAGAATCGTGTGTCATTACCAGTCAAAATTCATTAGTCATAACACTGACTTAACTGCATCCTACTCTTGAAAACTCTATCAACAACCAAACTTAAAAGCTGAAAAACCTGAAAACATTTGTTTGAATTAGCTAAATTGGCAGCTTCAACGACAATGCAAACGAATACCAGATTATAATTTAAATACCATTTTCCTGTAGATTTTACTGCACCTGCACAAGAAGCATCACAGCTGACAGCACATTGCTAAATTCTAGTAATCAAATGTAGTACCTGTTTTTCATATGTACTGGATCCCTGTCAGTATTCAAAGCAATTTGTAAAGAAGGACCAGAACACAACAGTAACAACGTAAACCGGGCAGCAAACCCCGAGGGGCCACGCAGAGAATCTGGCAAAAACCTAGATTTTACTTCTCATATCTTTGACAACAGAAAGGACAACGTAAGACATATTATCGCAAAGAGTTGTGATGAGACTGCACTTTCCACGAAATGAGGAAGGAGTAATCTGGAGTAAAAATAATCGCGACTACAAACCTTTGTATTAAATTGTGAACGGGAGTTCTTCACAAAAGAAACTCCCCGCTCCTTCTACTTATTTGATTGTACGAAGTCCAGGGAACAGAGACGGAAGCCGGGGAACGGGGGGGGGGGGGGACAGGACAGACACAAAAGGCCGGGGGGGGGGGGTCAAGGGCCCCGAAATGCCGGAGCGCTGGAGGCCCGGAGAAGCCGGCTCGGGAGGGCGGTGAAGGGAAAGGGCATACACTCCACCAGGTAAGGCGAGGCTGGAATGAACTCACCTGGAGAGTGACAATGGGAGGAAGCCGGGGCTCTGGGTCCGATGATCGGCTGTCTGAACTCGCCTAATGCCGCTCACAAACACCCCAGCGCCGTCAGAGCCACGACACAACAATGGCGACGGCTTCACTTCCGCTCCGTGCAACCGCGTAACAATTCCCACCCCGGTACTGTATGCCACGTCGCTCTCGGCTCGGCACAGTACGAAAGGGACAGGGCGATTACTCCCAGGCGAGACCCCGGCACGATTAAGAGTATATTGTCACAGATAGTATACCAGCACAATAACCCAAAGCCGCAGACATCCGAATCACTACTATTGGGCGGCTTCAATGCTGAGATTTCAGTAAACTATGTGATTTCTTCGAATGAAAACAAATGCTTCTTAATCACAATAAATTTGTGCGGGTTGCATTCTGCAACGTGTCTAGAAACATGAATACTTTGGAAAAATAGTTTTTGTGTTTTGGCAACGCGTATTGTATTATCTATTAAGCACCTAAGCGTGGAATCCATGGCAAGAATAACGAAAAAATACGAAATCAGCACAAATGCCAACATAAGGTACATAACCGTGGCATATTGCGAAAATGCATCTTTACGTTAAGGGATATTAGCATATTCCGAAAACCGTTCAATAAAGAATCCTTTCAGCAGAGTTGGGCAGGGAAACCCTTATTGCCACTGATAGCCGCGTACCTCCAAACGTTTTTTTTTACCTTGCAGTAATGACACTAATGAAAATTTGTTCTTAAAAATGCAAATAATCAAATTAATTATTGGTAGATATCAGCTCATATGCCAAACTGGCCTGAGTTTTAACTGTATTTGATGGCATTTTATCGGGACTGTTACCAATAAAATCACAGATATGTCAAAAGCGGGAGCAGATCACTGTGCGGGATACCCATCCTACATTTGATAATGTAAGTCAACCAATTCTGCTAAGTGCCGTGGCGGAGCAGAACGGACTATTTCCGCCCCTATGTTTTATGGTGATAGAGCGAAACCTAGCTTTGGTAAACTGGCTATAACGGTATTATGACATTAATATGACCAATTTGAAGCACTGCGGATATTTAGAGTCATAAAGTCATAGCGGTGTGAACGAACTCCATTTTAAGGTGGGAGACCACCGGACTAGACGTGCCTAGCATAGTATCTGATGAAGATCGCAGAGTTTGTCACCGAAACGTCGGTTAAAATCGATACCTGGACCCCGTTGGAAGTTTATTAGAAATAATATGAATTAAGAAATCTAAGAATTTAGGGCGAGGTTCACAGTTAGTAGAATGCTAGCAAAATTTAATTGAATCAATTTACTATAAGATGAAATAAAGTGACTCGTTCAATTTGCCCATTTTGGTCCCGAGTAACACGCGGGAGCAATGGTACGTGCCATCGGGTAGTCATCATCAAACACAACTGGGATCTGCTGAACTGGATGTGCAGTTCCCTTGCGAGTTTGGGATTGGAAAGCTAATCTTCCGCAATCCGTGTGTGACTTCATTCCAGTGAAAGAGCTCGGTTAAACGTCTGCGTCCTCAAGGTAAACAAGAGCGGTACACTCTATTTGATCTGGTGCCGTGTTTCGTTTCCTTCACCACACTTTAGGGTGTTGCGCCGGAAATGCCACGTGTACTGACTGCGCTTGCGCGGGCGGGAGGCAGTGGAGTTTCGATCCGAGCCGGTGTTGATCCGATCGGAAGCTGGTGGGTGGTGCGCGTGCGCGGCCTCCGTCTTTTTTTTGGGTGGTGGGGGGGGGGTGGGTTAGAGGGAGCGGAGGAACAGCGTCACAGTCGGGCGGCGCGCGGCCTTCCGAAGACAGCGTCACGATCGGGTGGAGCGCGCGGGGCCTTCGGGAAGGAGCGTCACCGCCGAGTCCGAGCTTCGCGGCCGCGGCCTGGGCCCTGAGAGCGCACCGGAGCTCCGGCGCTGCGTGGTGGAGGCATGTCGGGGGCGAGCGCCGGCTACAACAGCCCGCACCTCGCCAGGGCCGCGCGGCCTTGTCTGAACGGTGAGTGGCAGAGCAGCGGAAGGCATGGGCCTCCGGAGGCCCCGAGGATCGAGTTGCCGGCCTAATCCCGGGTCCCCGATGGCGATCTGGGACTGCACCCCCCGCCCCTGCGACTACTGGCCCGCGATCGCTGCTCGGTGCCCGCTGCGTTACTCTGTTTACGCCCAGCTCTCTGCCGACTCCTTCCGGGCACCGCACTTGGACCGGTTTGCCTTCTCCCTCCCCACAGTGTCTGAGTTGGTTTTATTTCCCCCTCCCCATACCTTCTCTTGATCGATCCGTCCCTCCCCAACAAGCAATCTCGGCCACAGCTTTCTGCCGGTCCTGTCAACGTGTCAGTACAGCTCGGTGACGTCCCGATTCCCTACCCCTCGTAGGTTTGCAGCCTTTCGCAATCGTTGAGCATTACCCTTGTTTTTCTTACACCAAATAAACCGTTGTTGGCAAGAGTCTTTACACATCTTCTGCGTTATTGATACCTGTCACTGGTTAGTGTTCGTGTTCCCAAGTGCTTTATGCTGTTTTGCAACGCCTCTGCCGCAATCTGTCTCATTATTTGAAACTGCCCCAGTTTCTTAAGTTCTGCAGTTCTCCAAAGCAGTCAACTTCCATTTTGAACGCTGGAGAAGAGATGTGAAGAGTAAGACTACTTTCCATGAACCTAAGAAGAATTTTTTTGAAGGTTCATGAAGTCTTTGGAGAGGATGAAAGTTCATTGCTTTCATCTTTACTCCATTTTGCTTTGCCTGATTATTTCTAGTTCTTTATTTCACTATATTGTACTTGCCATGAGGGTGCTTACTGACTAGAAGATTTTATATTGAACAACAATTTTTGTGATGCAGAGAAAACGAAAAATGCTGGAAAAGCTCAACAGGCTAAATTTTTTTTAAGGTTTCCAGCATCAGCATTTTTTTTATATTTAATTCTTTTGGATACTTCTGGGAAGGGAACGTTTGAAACTTAGAAATTCTACATCACAATATAACCATACAACAATTACAGCACGGAAACAGGCCATCTCAGCCCTTCTAGTCTGTGCAGAACGCTTACTCTCACCTAGTCCCACCGACCTGCACTCAGCCCATAACCCTCCATTCCTTTCCTGTCCATATAACTATCCCTATCTCAATACAGACCCTTTGGCCCACTAGGCTGTGCCAAACATGTCCTTACCTTAGTAATTACCTAGGGTTACCCATAGCCCTCTATTTTTCTAAGCTTCATGTACCTGTCCAGAAATCTCTTAAAAGACTCTTATCGAATCAGTTTGCTTTGTTCTTCTCTTCTCACCCAAAGTATGAGATTCTGCTGTTTAAAAGTTAATGCTGGCTTTTCAAAATTTTCTCAGACTGGGCACTTGATATAATAAATTTAACTCTAAATATACTCTCAATTTTAGATTCAAGCATGTTCTGTTATTTTATTTATATTTATGGATCATGTACAGAATCCTGCTGAAGATTCTCGGCCTGAAACGACAACTGTTTATTCCTCTCCACAGATGCTGCCTGACCTGATGAGTTCCTCAACATTTCCTACATTTCCAAAATCTCTTGTCTTGATTTATCATAATGTTTTGTTTAAATCACTTTGTGGTTTTCATTGTCATTAAAACCTCTTTTACTTTCTCCATTACATCTAAATTAACTGTTTGACTTTCACATTTGGGTGAACAAAATTTTACAGTCAGCCAAACATTGGAAAGAACAAAGTTATCAACCTAATCCTCTTCTGAAAGATATTGACCAGTTTCAGCATGTTCAGAACCTTCACGTCATAATGATACTTGTTGCCTTTTGCGCTGTTTCATTGCTAACACTTGCTTGTTTCTATCTCAAAATATCTGATTAGCATTGCATCAATGTTGCTTTTCATCTCTGCCTCTTGTCTCCTGCTTTGATAGTTCGAATGCAATTTTTAAAAAATGGGGGTTGGGGGAGGAAAAGCTGTGGAAAGATAAGTTAGTATTCCAGGTCCAAATGATCATCCATCAGATGCTGACTTCCCTAAATGTTGAAAAGTATTCTTTAAGCTTGACAGCACTTTAATAAATGTAAAGAATTAAGAATACAGTATTTTACTTTTGTTTGCCTGATATGAGCACTCAATCTAAATGGCTTCCTTTGCTACCATTTTATTTGCTGTTTACACAAGAGGCGCGGGTGTAACCTTAGGTTAAGATGTTATTCAAAACTTAGCAACCGAGAGTACAGCATTCAGTTACAGTCTTATCATCATCTTGGATGATGAGAGCATCACTGTGCAATGGGATTAGAATCTATATATCCGAAATCACAGGTTTCACTAATCTTTAGGATTAGCGCATGTATGTCCCTCAGACACTCACATTTTTAGAAAGGGATTTTTGAAATTACTGTTGGAACTTAGTGAAAAGTCTGAAGATCATGACTCTGTTTCTCCATTGATTTTAGTCTCACCTGTTGGTTCCTAGCAAATATCAAATTGTATAAGTTTCCTGTGCTGTATCTCCAGGTGGAAGAATTTGCATGACTTCTATTTGTAGATCACCATGGAACTTTGTGAAAATGTCCTAAGGACTTTCATGCAAACATTACCAACCCAGAATATGCAACACTTGTTTCCAGAAAATCTCGTTATATCTTAATGCAAATGTAATTTAAGATGGCGCCGGTATCTGGCGACTCTGCACGTCCTCTCCTGAGCAAACTGCCCTCTACACTATCCTATACCCAAGAAACCCTTCTAAACCTCCAATTTGCTACATCTAGCGAGATCAACAACACCCTGGTGAAGCTACTGACCCAGCTGGAGATCAACGTGCCAGAGTTGCTTCTTCAACTCTGGACCACGCCTGGACCCGATCAGCGAGGCCCGGTCTTTTGGTGGCTATCTACAGCTGCCAGAAGTGAGGCTTTCGCGCCTGTGACTCGGTTCACGGTCTTGTTTCAGCCGGCAGCCCTGTCCTCCAGGATTAAGTGCCGGCTTCGGGGCCCGACATGATCGATAGCCCAGGCCCCGACAGTTGGAAGCGGCAGCGGAGCCACCCCCGTCACTTGGCCCGACGTGGAGCGCCCAACGACATGACCCACCGATCAATCCCCGCGGGACACGTTCACCAACATCAAAGAGCGGCCAACAACACACTGCATTGATGGAAAACTGGAAAGATGCACAAATTACCGAGGAAGCATGGGAAAAGAGCTGGGCTGCTGGTCAGATTGAAGTGGAGGGGCTTTAGGGTCCCTCTGCCCACCATCCTACTAGCTAATGTGCAAGCCATAGAGAATAAGGTGGATGATCTCACCTACTGCAGGGAGATGCAGAACTGCTGTGTATTCTGTTTCACCGAGACCTGGCTCTCCCCTGCCACCCCCTACTGTGCCATCCGACCAGAGGGATTTTCGATCCATCGGATGGACCGCATGGCATCTTCAGGCAAGACGAAAGGAAGTGGTGTCTACCTACTGATCAACACTGCGTGGTGCTCGGACACAGTGGCACTGACAAGCTCCTGCACTCCAGACCTGGAACATCTGTCAGTGAAATGTTGTCCCTATTATCTGCCACGGGAATTCACCTTGGTTATACTGACAGAGGTCTACATCCCCCCCAGGCGGACGTGGAGTGTGCTGTGAATACACTGTATGCCAACATCAGAAACTTGAGACCAGGTATCCAGAGGCTTTGCTCATTACAGCCGGGGACTTTAACCAGGCCAACCTCAGAAAGGTGCTGCCAAAGTTATACCAACCTGTTTCACTGTTCCACTAGAGGCCTGAATCTACTTGACCACTGCTACACAGCAGTCAAGGATGCCTACCTGAAGATAAATCCAAGGAAGGCAACGGACCCAGATGGCGTCCCAGGACGGGTTCTCCGGGCCTGTGCAAGCGAGCTAGCTGGAGTGTTCACTGATATCTTCAACTGCTCCCTGCTTCAGTCTAAGATCCCCTCTTGTTTTAAGAAGTCAACGATAATCCCGGTGCCAAAGAAAGGCAAGGTGGCGTGCCTGAATGACTATCGACCTGTGGCTCTGACATCAATTCCTATGAAGTGCTTCGAGCGATTGGTTATGGCACTCATCAACCATAGCCCTACCAGTCAACCTCGACGCTTTGCAATTTGCTTACCGGTGCAACAGGTCAATGTTAGATGCCATCTCTCTGGCACTACATTCCTCCTTAGAACACCTGAAGAATAAAGACGCATATGTAAGGCTCCTTTTCATTGACTACAGCTCTGCCTTTAATACCATAATTCCAAATAAACTGATTCCTAAGCTCCCGAACTTGGGTCTTAGCATTCAGATCTGCAGCTGGATTTTCAGCTTCCTCACAGACAGGACGCAGGCTGTAAAAATATGGGACAAGTTCTCCTCTACAATCACTCTGAGCACCGGTGTCCCACAAGGCTGTGTACTCAGTCCCCTGCTGTACACCCATGATTGTGTAGCCAAGTTTCCATCGAACTCAATATATAAGTTTGCTGATGACACCACAATTGTAGGCCGTATCTTGGGTAATGATGAGTCGGAGTACAGAGAGGAAATTAAAAACCTGGTGGCATGGTACGAAGACAATAACCTATCCCTCAACGTCAGCAAGACGAAGGAATTGGTTGTTGACTTCAGAAGGAGTAGCGGACCGCACAACCCCATCTACATCGGTGGTGTGCAGGTGGGACAGGTCAAAAGCTTTAAGTTCCTCGGTGTGAATATCACAAATGACCTGACTTGTCTAACCAAGCAGAGTCCACTGCCAAGAAGGCCCACCAGCGCCTTTACTTCCTGAGAAAGCTGAAGAAATTTGGCCTGTCCCCTAAAACCCTCACTAATTTTTATAGATGCACCATAGAAAGCATTCTTCTAGGGTGCATCACAACCTGGTATGGAAGTTGTCCTGTAGACCGGAAGAAGCTGCAGAAGATCGTGAACGTAGCCCAGCACATCACACAAACCAATCTTCCATCCTTGGACTCACTTTACACCGCACGCTGTTGGAGCAGTGCTACTAGGATAATCAAGGACACGACCCACCCAGCCAACACACTTTTTGTCCTTCTTCTCTCCAGGAGAAGGTTCAGGAGCTTGAAGATTCATACGGCCAGATTTGGAAACAGCTTCTTTCCAACTGTGATAAGACTGCTGTACGGATCTGGGCCGTACCTTCCAAATATCCGGACCTGACTTGCACTACCTTACTTTCCCTTTTCTATTTTCTAATTATGATTTATAATTTAAATTTTTATTATATTTACTTCGATTTGTATTCCAGGGAACACAAAGCGCAGAATCAAATATCACTATGATGATTGTCACCAAACAATTGATACTAGAGTGTACAATAAAGTAAAGTATCTTTAAATAGCTGTTTCCAATTTACTTAAGTGTTAGCTTGCTTGAGGAAAGTTGAGATAAAATCCCATGGAATTATTTAAAAAGGGAAATTAAAACTTTTGATGTTAGGCCAAAAATAGATTATTTGATTTATATTTAACGTTATCAGCTGTGTACTGTGCTCAGTTCAAATTGACTGTTATATAATGCATTTACACCAAAGAAAAGAAGTCTTGGTAATAGTGATCCAATCACAAGCAAGAAAATCAAAGCAGCATACACAAAATGCTGGCAGAACTCAGCAAGCCAGGCAGCATCTAAGGAAAGGAAATGCTTCAGTCCAGATAAAGGGCCTCAGCCAGAAGCATTGACTGTACACTTCCATAGATGCTATCTGGCCTGCTTAGTTCCTCCAGTATTTTGTGTGTATTGCTTGTAATAGTGATGGGAGTGAGGCCATTTCTAGTGTCCTGTTTGCTCTCATTGTAATTTGGAAGAAAATATTTCCCTTAGATTAAAACACAAACTGCTGACCTTGTACAGCAGATTATATGCATCTGTGCTGGCGAAAACAGTTCAAAGTAACTTTATTATCAAAGTGCATACCTGCCACTATATAAATCCCTGAGATTCATTTTCTTGTGGGCATGCTGAGTAAATCCAAGAACCATAATAGAATCAATGAAACAGCTCACCCAACAGGATGGACACACAACCAGTATCTACAGACAACAAACTGGGCAAATGCTAAAGGTAATAAATAAGCAATACATATCGAGAGCATGAGATGAAGAGTCCTTGAAAGTGAGTCCACAGGTGCCCAGGACAGATCCTCTGAGATGATAACGCCGAGGAATTTAACGTTGCGGACCCTCTCCTTCCTGATTTCCTCAAAGAGAACTGGCTCACAGATCAACAGTTTCCTCCTGAGGTCAATAATCAGCTCTTTGGTCTTGCTGACATTGAGTAAGAGGTTGTTGTGGCACCACTCTGCCAGATTTTCAGTCTGCCTCCTGTGTGCTGATTTGTCACCACCTTTGATTCGGCCAACAATTGTTGGCAAACTTAAATATGGCTTTGGAGCTGTGTTAGCCACACAGTCATAAGTGTAAAGTGAGTAGAGCAAGGGGCTAAGTGCACAGCCTTGTGGTGTACCTGTACTGATGGAAATTGCAGAGGAGATGTTGTTGCCAATCAAAAATGATAGGGGTCTGCAAGTGAGGAAATCGAGAATCCAATTGCAGAAGGATGTATTGAGGCCAAGGTCTTGAAGCTTATTGATTAGTTTTAAGGGGATGATGGTATTGAATGCTGAGCTGTAGTCAATTAGAGCATCCTTATGTATGTGTCTTTGCTGTCCAGATGTTCCAGGATTGAGTGAAGAGTCAATGAAATAGCATCTGCTGTAATGGAGTGGATCCAAGTTGCTTCTCAGGCAGGAATTGATATGTTCCATCATCAACCTCTCAGACTTTGATCTGATGATGTGTCATCGAAAATGGCTGGATAGTTTAGAGATGAAAGGTCATTGGTGTAAAACATTAACTTTACTCTTTTCTACTGATGCTCCCTGAGTTGCTGAATATCTTCAGAATTAATCTGTTTTTACTTCAGACATTCTCCCTATGTGGTATTTTGAATTGGGCTTGCAATAAATGGTAACCTTGTTTACAGAGTGAACAGGAAGTATTAGAACTCTCAAAACTAAAATGAAAACTTCAAAACCCAAAGGTTTCTGTACCATGACCAAACAGTTTTGATGATATCGTACCACTAGCCAGTGACTGCCCTTCTGTATTACAGTAAGCATTTCAGTATTTTTTTTAATACTTTCAGATTATAGAAAAAAACTATCACTCTAAAACTCATACCATTTTGTCTTTTGGTGAATGTTCTTTTGCCCACTTTGTCTGTGTTGATTGAGGTGCAAGCTCCAGTTCCTGGGTGGGATAAGATTGAAATTTTGCTTGCTTTTGTCATGATGTCAAAATTTAATTTTTAAAGTAAGTTTCTTTCCTGCATAAATATTGCAGAAAAGCCAGGCTAAGCTTATGGACATCAATTTAACTGTATTTTTAATATGCTTTAAATAAACATTGAATCTTCAGTGCATCACCTCTTGGTGTTAATAAGAACACAGCACAGTTTAAAAAATGGTAATTATTGTCTCAGCTTCACTTGTGGAAAAGCCCTGTCTTTTCCTGGGATAATGAAGTTTTATTTTTCTCTTTGTTACAATCAAATGCACGATTGATTGCTCGGGTGAAAAGTTTTTGTAAATAAACTTATTGTAAATAAATTTCTTCATTGGTTTAGTTGTGTCTACAATGGAAAACCCACACTTTGGCCCATAGTGTGCAGTTTTGCTGTGACATTGGGAAGGGAAAATTGACAAAAGTTGTTACCTTTTGATTGTTATTTAACCCCTCATACCCCAGAAATGTACTACACTGGCATGAGATGAGTTGTACTGTTTGTTCTTGTAGTAAGTAAATAGCACTTTGTAGAGGGCAAGTGACAAACTGATGTTCTTTTGAATGATATTAAAAGGAACTTGTCTCTTTGTAGAGATAAAATTGGTGAAAGGTTAAGATAATTGCTTTTTGACAGTTACTGATTTACTAGCGGCCTGGTTAAATATGACACTTGCTGTGCAGATTGTTGATTAGAATAGTATGTTAACTGATTAGACATTTGAACTGGGTTAATTTGATCAACCTTTCCAAATAAGTTTTCAAGAAGTTGGTGCTTTACATCTTGTGTCATAAGTATCAGATTTTTAAATGTCTCATACAGGTTACCTTTAGAGATGGTACTTCATCACTTGATGTTCAACAAATTTTTAATACAGTTTGTGCTATTCAAAATCTTCAACTTGGAGACACGTTTTGGAATAAAAGGCAATCAAGGGAAGCCATGTCAAGTTCTAGCATCGGATTTCTCACTCCACACCATATTCTGTTTATTTCAAACTGGAACTTATATCACAGTCATTCATTAATTAGAAAACCAGAATTATAAATGGATATGAAAGCTATTTGTTATAATTTAAATACATCCAAATCTTGAAAGAATTATTGTTGTTCTGGCTTCAATGTGATATAGTCTTGTTTATGCCATAAAAGTCAGTGTTTTCACTAAAAGATAAAAACTGTATTCATCTTATTGGCTATTAACCACATTTTTTGGTGTTTCTAATAAGAGCTGTCCTTTCTGCAGATTTCAGAGAGTAAACTTTTATTGGAGTATGCTTAAATAATAGCCCTGGTAGAAATATGTACTTTGAATTTTATGAGATGTAGTTGGCAATATATAGTGTTCATTATTTAAGAAATTTAATAATTTTGTGAATTGAACCTATAAAGTTGCTGTTTTAACTTGTGCCACTTTGCAAAAGCATTTAGTTGTGATTTTCTGCTAAGCTGCAATTAAGCTAAAATCTTTTACCTCTTGTATCTTAACAATTTCAAACTTTTCTGAGACAAGCAAGGTTCCAGAAGCAATTTCCCTTGTAGGTTAAGTACAGCTAGGTCTGTTTTGTAAATAGTAGAATGGTGTTCTAATATTTCTTTGTTTTTTTTTTCCCTCAGGTCCTGGTCCAAATCAATTGATGAGTCAAAATTCTTCCGTTCCCTCTGAGCAAGGGTATAATGTGGTTCCTCAACCACCACATATGCAACAATTGCCAGCAAAGAACTTTCCACAGGTCCCTGTTGAACAATATAAATATGAATATCAACAAAATCTTCAGCCTGTTGGTAATATTCAAAGTGTGGGACAGACTGTCAGCAGACCTTCACTAAATGCTAACATCTTACAGAAGGGGAGCTCTGCTGGTGTACAGAGTGCTTCTATGGCTGAATATCCAGGATCTTACTCAAGAATGCCACTGTCTTCTCAAAGTTCATTTGCACCACCACCTGCCAATGCTGTTCCACCTAGAGCCTCACCCCTTCCACAATCAAACTGGCAGTTTGGTCCTCCACAACAATCCCACCCTGTTAGCCACCCTCCAGCAGGGATACAAAAAAATCACATTGTTTCAACTGAAGGAATTAGTCAGGGGCATATGCCTCCAGTGGCCACCTCTGCCTCCTATGGAATGGCAGGTCCAAAGCCAGCAATACCCTATCAGTATGGTAATATGTCTGGAAGGCCTCTAACTCAGAATTATGCAAACCAAGGTAAGATAAAATTTATGCGTTGTTTTCCACGTGAAATATCGATGGTGTGGCTAGGGATTTTAAAAAAAGGAGTGCTGAGGGATTTTGTTCTTCCTTTCAGTCGTGGAGATGCCCTTATCTTCCAAAAAACTGTAATTTTGCTTTAGGATTAAAGTACAGTGTTATTCCTGGCAGGAGTTGTTGAAGCTGGATTTGGATGAAGCATTACCAAATTGAATGGTGGGACAGGCTTGTGGGGCTGACTGCCTGCTTCACCTTATTTTCCTTTGATTGCGTTGCATATCCAAGCATTAACATTTGATAGATGTATGGAATTTCTCCAAAGTGAAGTTGGGGGATCAATCCTGTAATAACAATAATGCTGTGTTTTTACTGAGTACAGTACATGTTGCTAATCAGAGGATTTTACATAATTTGCTGGCACTGCTTTTGGAGAGAGCAGATCATTTTGGTTTAAACAACACTGATGTCTTTACAAATGATCTCAATACGGTATACGGTCATACTCTCAAGCTTTCCCAAATTCAAGAAATAATTAACTTTTTCCATGACTTTATGAAATGGGGTTGTTTCATCTTTTGAAGATTACTTAAGAAATTCAGAGTATGTATGACAGATTCCGGTTAATTGATGCAGCCGCTTATTTGGGACAACTCTTAAAGAACAAAAATTGAGGAAATAGCAGGGACTTCCTTTGCTGATTTAATACACTATGCCACTTAAATTGGGACAGCAGACTATTGCTGAGTAGTTTCTAACTATCGTCAGCCACATACACTTGTGTGGCCGTTAGAGCTAACCATTTTTAAGTAGAGTCAGAGGTGTGTTTTTGAGTTTTAAAAAGCGGTTACTTTTGTCAACGATAGTTTGTTAGAAATAAGCAGTGAAACATTTCCAAACTATTTTGCTCACTGTGTTTTCAAGCATTCATGCCAGAAATAGCCAGGAGTGAAAATGAAACCATTTCATTACTTCAACAAGTTAGGAACTATGAAGAATTTGAAGGTGTTGACTATCATTCTGAATATTACCTTTGTATATCACTGGGCACTCTCAGCTGTGGCTCCAAGTAGCTGTTTACATGCAACAGTGGCCACACCCCGGTACACCGCTTTGACAGGCGGGCTAAACTAGGTGAGGGTTGCTGGTGGGTCTCGTACCCCTGTGAGATAGGGACATGCCTGTCCTCCCATGCAAGGTTAGCTCAGGCAGACTGGGATGAAATCTACGGTGAGATCCAATGGCCAGGAGTGCAACGCTGCACAGAGAGTGAAGAGCACGACAAGGGATATAAGTCATGGTCGTCCACTGCAAGCAAGGAAGACCCCAGTGATGAGGACGACTTGTACCATTGGACCCCGACTTCTGAGGTTGAGAGAGTGTAACTGCCCCAAAGCATCGGCTTTTCCACTTTAAAACTCTCTGCACAGGTGACCTATCATTGTCAAGTATGATGGGCAACAACCAGTAGCATTGGCACTGTTCTAATTTGTTCTGTATTTCATTTCAATACATGATTTGTTACTCAGTTAAATGGTAGTTGGTTTTTTTTTATACCTTTTTAAATATCTCCATGAAACTTTGGCTATTTGGGGCAGCTGCTTAATTGTGCCAAAATCTACTGGTCCTGAAGTGTCCCAATTAACTGGAATCCACTGTAATGAAAAGCAACTTCCCTTTTGAAGTATTCAGTTTAAAGCAAAAATGTAAAGGAATTGAAACAGTACAAAGTGCTGACCAGCTGCTTCCTGAACTATGTAGCTTGTAACATTGTCACAAAATGGTATTGTGCTGCACTGCTCACGGACTTGCTTCCCAGTAGAAAGTGAATGATTGTGGCATCTGTGTTCCTATGACCAATGGGAATGAAAGCTTACTGATGTTGGGGATGATTGTCAACCACCTGTGATTGTCACCAGGCAATCATGCCAGTGTTCTAATGGAAGGGGCTGGGAAGGTTTTTTAACTTTTCATAATGTTTCTTTCAATGAATGAATAGTAAACTGAATAAGAATATCCTTGTGGTTTAATAATTTGGATTGTTTTATGTATAGTCAGTGCTTCTCGATTCCCTGTTGCAACCATTTGTGTGAAAAAAAATTTACCCTTGGAATTTGCAAATCGCTGCACAAAACCTTCAGGTATTACTTCCAAGTAAAATTCATTGCCATGGAAGTTTGCAGAAGGAGAAAGATAGATAAGTCTACCCAAAAATTTTTTTCATCAACTTGCATTTCTTGATGTACATGCAGATGACGTGGCTCTGTCATGCACATGACAGAAAAACTAAGTCATCATTTTCTAAGAATGTATCCATCCCCCTTCCCAGTTAATATCTAGACTTGGAGGTGCTAACACAATTTCTAACTTTGTGTGAAATGTGAAACTAAAAACAGGAAATGTTGAAAATACTCTGTGGGAATGTGAAGACCCCCTCATCAGAACAGTGAAGAAGAGAAATGACACACTGAACTAGGACTGGAGAAGGGGATGGCTGCGGGTTTAAATGCAGGATGACTCTGAAGACTCTGGATGACTACACAGATAGAGCTCTTAAAGATAGCGGAGTCGGGATATGGGGAGAAGGCAGGAACGGGGTACTGATTGTGGATGATCAGCCAAGATCACATTGAATGGTGATGCTGGCTCAAAGGGCCAAATGGCCTGCTCCTGCTCCTATTGTCTATTGGTGATGAGCTATAGTTGCAAGAAGAAGTTTGTGAACTCTTTGCGATTACCTGGTTTTTTGCATTACTTACTCATAATATAAGGTATAATCTTCAACTAAGTCACAGTAATAGACAAACACAATCTGCCTAAACTAATAACACACGAACAGTTGTACTTTTCATGACTTTATTGTTAATTGTTCACAGTCTAGGCTGGAAAAAAATATGTGAACCCTTGTATTTAATAACTGGTAGAACCTCCTTTAGCAGAAATAACCCCTGTCAGGTGTTTCCTGTAGCTGCTGATCAGACTTGCACAATTTTAGTCTATCCCTCTACACAGAACTGTTTCGGTTCATCAACATTTCTGGGGTAACTTGCCTGAGCAGCCCTCTTCAGGTTATGCCACAGCATCTCAATTGGGTTAAGGTCTGGACTCTGACTTGGCCATTCCAAAACACAAATTTTCTTCTTTTTAAACCATTCTGTCGTTGATTCACTCTTGTGTTGTGGATCATTGTCGTGTTGCATCATTCAACTTCTAATGGCAAACTGCTGCCCTCATATTTGCCTGTAAAATACCTTGATACAATTTTGAATTCATTGCCCCCGCAACGATTTCAAGCTGTCCAGGACCTGAGGTGGCAAAGCAGCCCCAAACCATAATGCTCCTTCCACCGTGCTTCACAGTGGGGATGAGGTTTTGTTGTTGATGTGCAGTACCCTTTTTCCCTCCAAATAGTGGTGTGCATTTCTGACAAAAAGTTCAACTTTTGTCTCATCTTTCCTCAGAATGTTGTCTCAGAAGCATTGTTGGACCATCTTTTGCAAACTTGAGATGTGCAGCAATATCTTTTTTGGACAACAGTGGTGTCCTTCCATGAACACTGTTTTCTTATAGTGGACTCATGAACAGAGACTTTAGCAAGTTCTAGAGATTTCTGCAGGTCTTTTGCTGTAACCCTTGGATTCTTTTTCACTTCAGTATTGCACATTGTGCTCTTTGTCTGATCTTTTCAGGATGTCCATACTTGGGGAGAGTGGCAGCAGTACTGAGTTTCCTCCATTTGTAGACAGTTTCTCTTACTGTGGACTTATGAACACTCCGATCTTTAGAAATGCTTTTGTAGCCTTTTCTAGCTTCATGCTTCCCTGCAATTCTTCTAAGGTCCTCTGAAAGTGTGCACATAAACAGATCTTTCTGGAGAGCAGGCCCTGTCAGTAACCTGACTTTGTGTATCTTTTTTTTTAAATAGAGCAGAGCCACACCTCCGAACTGGTCTCATTGATTGGAGCACCTGACTCCAAATAGCTTTTGTAGAAGGCATTACCCTAGAGATTCACAAACATTTTTGAACCTAGACTTTGATTGCTTAAATGGTGTACTCAGTATGGACCAGAAGGAGTACTTTTGTTTTTATGTTACTAGTTTAGACAGATTGTCTATTTTTGTCACTTAGTTGAAGATCAGACCACATTTTATGTGTAATTAATGCAGAAAACCAGGTAATTGCAAACTTTTTCTTGCAACTGTATATACAAAGTTACCTGGTTAATTAATGAATAGGAGCATTTTGACAGAGAGCATGAATAAAAAGATGTTGAAATTGCAAAACGCAGAACAGAAAGATATGCCAGGCAGTCAGGGTGGGCATGACCTCCACTTAGGAGAATTAAGGGCAGGGGAACAACAAGCTGAGCTAATATTACTATGGATCACTGACGCACAGTCAGAAATCAAATGCCTAAAGCCACAGAATTCAGTTAAATGTAGAAAACTGTATTGTCCCTAAATGAAAGATGGGGCTATGTTTATTAAGCTTACATGGGTATGTAACAATGCAGATAAGTATGCTGAATCTTTATAAAACACTAGTCCAATCTTATCTCATTACATTTGTAGGAAGAATATGAGAGAATGGTTCCTGAGTGAGGCCCTACTGTTGCAAGGGTAGTTTGGAGAGGCTGGAACTGTTTTCTTGAGGGGAGAAGGCGGAGCAGAGATTTAGTAGTATATAAAAAACAGTGAATGGTCTGGAGAAGATGGATAATAGAAAGCTGTTTTCATTGGAGGTGTCAAAAATTTGAAGTAAAAGTATAAAATCATGACAAACAGAATTAAGAGTGAAATATGGAAAAAACACTTCCACTCAGCATGTAATTGGAATCTGGAAGAGCTCACAGGCCTACGAGAGTATTTGATAGAGATGATTGAATTAATGGATAGGCTACCAGTGGATGGAACAAGAGTTGCTCAAGGAGAGAGAAGTAAATTGATCTTCTGTGGTCAAATCTAAAAGTCCAACAAAAACATTTCTATATTAGGGCACATTGATTTAGGGGAGCAGGATTATGCAGATGTCTTACTTTTATGATTCAGGTTAATGTTCCTTAGTTACACAGTTCAATTGAGATGCCATTTGGGGCAAAGGCAGTAAATATGGGTTCTCCAGACAAGTTTCTTAATGCACATCTAGATATTTATGAATATTGACAAGAGTTCCTGATCCTTCACTTATTTCATAACTTGCGTAGCAATATCAATTCATGGATGTTCATACTCAGAACATGCATATTTTGATAGGTAGCTTGTTAGAGATTGAAATTTGTTTCCGCTAAAGACACAAAATAGTGCTTAAAATTTGCTTATATCTTATATACAGGCTAATAATACTTATTTAATTTTTACTGCAAGTTTTGACACTTCACTGTTTATTGCAGTTCAAGATCAGTTGGGTTGAGACTTGCACTGAATCTGTCTGTTAGGCTTTTAATGTAGTTTAATATCTGCCTGAAAGTTACTATCTTGTTAATTTGCTGAATTTTAGTTACAGAAATTAGTTTGGATTGTCTTAATTATGCATTTTAGATGTTTGCTTTCAACTGCACATTTGTTAGTTTCATTTGTATTTGGGAGTTTGATTTCTCCTATCACAATGTGGATTTTCCTGGCCTTCCTCCCCTTTCTCTCTGTCTCCATTTCTGGAGACAAAGTATGGACTGACATCTTTTATTAAGTCTATTGATTCCCACAGTTATATTGACTATACCTCTTCCCACCCTGTCTCCTGTAAAGATGCTGTTCTCTTTTCTCAGTTCCTTCATCTCCGCTGCATCTATTCTCAGGATGCAGCTTTCCTTTCCAGAACATCAGAGATGTTCTCCGCTCAGGCCCCAAGCAGTCCTTCCAGGTGAGGGAACACTTCACTAGCAAATCTGCTGGGATTGTCTGTTGTGTACGGTGCTCTTGATGTGCCCTTCTCAAGTTTGGTAAGACCCATCATAAAGTGGAGGGCCACTTCTTTGAGCACCTCTGCTCCATCTGCCTAAAGCACAACTTCTGGGTGGCCAGACATTATGATTCTGATCCCCATTCCTGTTCTGAGATCTCAGTCCATGGTCTCCTGTTGTGCCATGATGAGGTGGAGGAGCAACACCTTGTAGTCAATCTGGGTAGTCTCCAACCTGATGGCATGAGCATCAATTGTCCTTCCAATATATGAAATCATTCCCTCTCCTGTCCTCTACCTTTCCTACCCATCTGGCTTCACCTATCCCCTTTTATCTATCCTTCTTCCCCTTGACCCAAATCATCAGCTGTTTATTCATTTTCATAGATGCTGCCTGACCAGCATTTTGTGTGTTATTCTTAATGTTGACAGTGCTTCTGTCACATGATGCTGTTGCTAATTCAGCATAACCCTACTGATCCTGAGTTGATGTATACAAGTTACCCCTGCTATCTGAAGGTAGAGAGTTCCTATGAAACGGTTCATAAGCCGAAATGTTTATTTATATGGGAAAAATTTGTGAGCGTTCCCAGACCCAAAAAAAACCTACAAAATAATGCCAAATAACACACAAAACCTAAAATAACAGTAACATATAGTAAAATCAGGAATGATATGATAAATACACTGCCTCTATAAAGTAGAAATATTTTTCTGCAATCATTGCAGCACTGTCTAGCGTTGCGAAAATCTCACTGCGTAGCAGAAGTACTCTCTCCAGTAACCTTTAAGCCAGTGGTCGCCAACTCGCCGATCACAATGGACTGGTCAATCTTTGAGACTTTCCCAGTAGATCCCAAAACAAATGAAAAATAAATGCACAAATACTGTTGAGAGATTGTTTCCGGGTGTGGGGTTTTAGTTCTGTTCTTTTTGCCCAGTGCACATGCGCATAGCTCCCCTGCACGACATAGTGTACTTCAGTGGTCCCCAACCAGCGGGCCGCGAGGAAACAATATGAGTCAGTTGCACCTTTCCTCATTCCCTGTCAAGGCCACTGTTGAACTTGAACCCACGCGAGGTCATCAGTCACCTCAGTGATACCCTCGCGCCAGTCTTCGTCTCGTGCGGCCAGCAAGAACCGCTGATGCTACTGGCCTGGAGCGCGGCCAGTGGGAAGTGCCAATGCTACTGGCTCGGAGTGCAGACAGATGGGCGCCGCCTCTAAACCTGTTTACCACACCGAATGTTTGTGGGGAACCTGGTGCTAAAATATTCGCAGACAACCTAATTTGGGCTCAAGGTTTCGTAAGTAGCAGAGCAGCTACCTTGCTGCGATCTACTGAAAGTCATCCATTGAGCCAAACTTTAGTCGGCTGATAGATCCTACAAGGGGGGACGGGCGTGGGCCTGTTGCATTCCTCGCTTGGTCGGACACTCTCTCCGGACTGCGACTGCCGCAGCCCTGGCACGGGGATCTCCTGCCCTGACCTTGTCCTCTCATCCCACCCACGACCTACCGCACTTGGCAGCAGGCGGGCAGAGGTTGGAGTTCGGGCTCGGAGGCTGTCTAATGAGGCAATGAAGCCCTCAAAGCTACTTCGGTACCCTGAGTCCAAGCACCCTGTACTTAAAGACGAACCCGCTGAGTTTTTTCTGCGGAAAAAACATGAGCAGTGCGGGACAGCAGCTAAGTGCCGAGAGCCACGAAAACTAAATTGTGGAATAGACTGGACATAAGGAACCTGCTTCGAGTATCACTGTATTCCCATCGTGTTTAACACACCCCCCCCCCCCCCTTTGTCGGCTGGTCCGCAAGAATATTGTCAATATTAAACCGGTCCGTGGTGCAAAAAAACGGTGGGTACTCCTGGTGTTTATGCATTATTTCTACTTTCGGGTTGCGGGGTTTTACTTCCGGTCGTTTCTGCCCCAGTGCGCTTGCGTGTAACTAATCGATCCCGGGTCAATCTCGCCTTTCACTAAGGCCAAGGTAGGGGATCTTGGGCTTAAAAAGGTTGGTGACCACTACTTTAAGCTATGAAGCTGCTAAATCATACCAAATAACATATAAAAATACACAACCTATATAAAGTAGAAATAATGTACGTACAGTGTAGCAACACACACGCAATGCTGGTGGAACGCAGCAGGCCAGGCAGCATCTATAGAAGAAGCACTGTCGACGTTTTGAGCCGAGACCCTTTGTCAGGACAAAGACAATGCTTCTTCCTATAGATGCTGCTTGGCCTGCTGCGTTCCACCAGCATTTTGTGTGTGTTGCTTGAATTTTCAGCATCTGCAAATTTCCTTGTGTTTATATACAGTGTAGTTTCACTTACCGGAATCGGGAAGACAGCGAACACACTCATTATGGTGTGTTAGGCTGAGCCGTCGGAGGTTGGGGTGGTGGGTGGTAGAGGAGACTGGGGTGTCATCTCATCATCGTCTGTTTCCATCAGGGCAGGCAGGTCAGTAATGTCTTCTATGTCTTCCTGCCTCGTTGTCGAAGGTCGTGGTTTGTTGTCTGCTGTGGCTGATGTGGAAGGCTTGAAAAACAACAGTATGCTTAATTGCTTAGCCTTGTGCATTTTTCTATCATACAGTTCTTTGTAAACACTCAAACCATCCTGCAAATATGCCCTAAACCTACATACCCTTTCAAAATTAAAGTCATACTTTTCTGCAATCATTGCAGCGTTGTCAGTCGCAGTGAAAATCTCACACAATTGCTTCATGTTCAGTTCCTGGATGACTTCACTTTCAGGCCGTTGGCTACTGCGTTCGGTTTCAATTGTTATCCTTTTCTCTTGCAAGTGTATTAGCTCTCTATCCGTCAGTTTCTTCTATCGCAATAAATGTCTTACTCGGCAATTTTTTCCAATAAATTGCAGTTTCGTCACAGTTAAACACTTGCTTATATAAATAACCACCTTCTGGAACTATTTTCTTCAGTTCTGCTAGGAACTTTTCGGCAGCTTTAGTATCAGCCGAAGCACCCTCTCCAGTAAACGTTAAACTATGAAGCTGCCCTCGCCTTGGAAACCGATCAAACCACGTATGACCACCTTTAAATTCCTCCTTTGCAACACTTTCATCTCCACCGTCCAGTGCTTTCTGTTCCAGCTTATTAAAAAGACTGACTGATTTCTCCTTAAGTATAAGATAACTTAACGGAAAACCGTGCTTTGTACACACATCAATCCACTCAAGCAATAGACTTTCAATTTTATCCATTATTGGATGCCAGCTAAAAGAGACCACTTTGCTATGAGCCGAACAAACCATCGGCAGCTTTCAAGATATTTTCTCTCTGCGTGTAAGTGCTGCAAATGGTGGATGCAGGCAAGTTCAATGCGCGGACAATGTCCTTACTTCATTCAACATGATCGAAAAGCTTAATTATGTCCTGGTTTACGCTGTGTAATACCCTTACGAGCTCTTTTAGGCTTTTCTGATCCCTTAGAAGTTATCTTGCTAATGGATGCAAAAAATAAATCGAAATAAAGCACAGAGCTCACAGGCACGTGTTTAAGCATGGCGGCTAGAATGCTTTTCTGGGGGAGGAGCCTGCTCCTCAGCTGAGCTGCCTTTTTTCGTAAAAGTGGAACACTCTTCTGTTAGCGAAAACAGGTAACTAATGTAGGTCTTTCGTAACAGCGAGGTGTCAGAAAGAGAATGTTTGAAAAACGGGCCCCCTGTGTTTTATTCTCCGTGATTGCTATTTCTAATCAAGCAGTTCAAAACCGTTTGATTGGGTGTTGATTTATGTCAGAAGACTCTGGAAGCCATTACCCATCCTGTAATGCAACATATTTCTATGGGAGGAGGAATGAAAATATCCCATTTGTTCCATTTTTCAAGAAAATGATGTTGCTGTCAGTTATATCTTCTTGTCCATCTTAATTGCCCTTAAAAGGAAGGTAATGATCTCCTGTGATAAGTTTAGTTATTACTATTCCTTAACTGTTCATCCATTGATAAGGCTGGTCATCCATTGATAGGCCAGTCACCTGACCAGGTTCATGACCCAACACCACATCTAATATGACCCGTCCTCTTGTTGGACTACTTACATATTGATTTAAGAAATCTTCCTAGATGCACTTAACAAAGTCTGCCTTGTCTAAATCTCATGCAGTAAGGAGATCATGGTCTAACTAAGGAAAGTTGAAGACAGCTACCACCTGCAATAATCTTGCTGTCTTTAAGCCTTTCCCTAACTTGGGAAAGTAGGTGGTGGGGGTTGTCATATAATTCCATCGAAGTGATTGCACCTTTCTTACTTCTGAGTTTTACCCATGTACACTCAGTAGATGAAGCCTCTATTATATCCCGAGTGCAGCAGTGATATTATCCCTAATTTAAAGTACAACTCCCTCCACCCCCACCCCTTCCATCTCTTACCACCTTCTCTATATTTTTCTAAAACACTGAAGCTTTGGAACATTAAGCATCCATTCTTGTCTCTGTGTGTGTATCCGTCCGTCCACCTCCTCTCTCCTCCTCCCTCCCTCTCCTCCTCCCCACCCCCTCTCCCATGATATTCTAATGTTAAAATACACACACTTCAACCCGTTCATCCCATTCTGTACTGTTCTTATTGGTTATGACATCTACTTCCTTCCAATTTCTCCACTTTCTCACCTGGTACTTTGTTTCCTATCCCTACCAGACTAATTTAATCCCTCCCAAATAGCATTAGGAAATCTAGTTGTTATTTGTTTCCCTTCAGTTATGGTGTTAACTGTCCCTCTTGTGTTCTGAAAATAATCCAATGATCCAAGAACCTGAAATCCTACCCATGCACCAGTTTCTTAGCCACACATTCATTTGTTCTTTTTTCTTATTCCTAACCTCCTTACACTTGTGTACAGGAAATGATATTAAGTCATCTTGAATCTTTATTACCTTTTGAGGTCCTGCTTTTCAAACTCTTTGCTAAATTCACTGCATTAGATACAAAATACTGGAGTATGGAAAAGAGTACAGTCCAAGTTTCAGGCCGGGACCCTTCAGCAGGACCTGTCTGCATTCCTGATGAAGGGTCTCAGCCCGAAAAGTCGACTGTAATTTTTTCCATAGATGTTGCCTGGTCTTCTGAGTTGCTCCAGCATTTTGTGCGTGTTGCTTGGTTTCCCAGCATCTGCAGACTTTCTCTTGTTTGTCATTGTATTGAACCTTTTCCCTCGTTCCACCTATGTCATTGGTGCGAATGTGAATGTTGAGAATGTTCCGCAGCCACTCTTGACTCTCAAGACATTTTTGACCCTTTTCTACTTGCATCTTGCAGCTTTTCTACTGATGGCCATGTACAAGTTAGAAATGCTCCACTACATCTCCTGAATGACTGCAGCACCAGTGATGCTTGAGCTCCATATTATCTAAAATCAAAGCAGTCCTGAGCAGTTACTTCCTCCACTGATGCACCGTTCAGTATATTTTTTTACCACCATGTGGAAAGGGTACTATATTTACTTTCCTAACTTGAATACACTGGCTACACTGAACTTGCCTAATGCTTACACTAGAACATCCTTCTGCCTTATGAAGGAAGAAGAGTCTTGAGTGTGTAGGAACAGCATCACCTGCAGGCCTCCCTGCCATTCTCACACCATCCCGAATAAGAAATGTAGTGCCTTTGTTTTGATGTTGATGCATCTAAGCATCTGACCCTTTCCAGGCAGCATTGGGATACACCTTGATGTGGAAGAATTGGAGTAGTTGAAATATGGCAGCTTGGCACCTCCTCCTGGAAAACTCTGGGAAATCCACAAAGAATAGATACATTTAAAAGCAAAAATAACTCTTCAATACATGAATGTGGTGATTAGATAATGTTATGTTTGTCTATCAAAGTTTTCTTTAATGTTCACATGTTTTTTTTTGTTTGGGAAGTACTTGCTAATAAGAGATTGGGAGTGGGCAATCATGCACCAACTGAAAGGACCTTTGTAGTTACTGTAAGTCAATATTGGAATTAGGTGAATATTTGTCCAATGGTTATGTCAGCTTTGAAATCTTGGAAATCTGCAGGTAAATTACTTTTGCTAGGAATTTTTTTCAATTAAAATAATGAGCTTTGTGTTATCTTGGTGATTACTAAATACTGCAGATAAATAATCTGGTGATAAGTTTAAACCAAAGCTATTGACATTTGCACAATAAAGTAGCTTTGCTATTATCTCCTCAAGCTATTTAATGAAAGTTAGTAGGTGTAATGGTAATCTTTAGAGAGACATGGAACTGTGAGAGAACAAGCAAGTTATCTTTTGGGGAACACCCATCTTGCAAACATGGTGTTCTGTGGTTTTTTGCAGGTTTTGATGGTTTATACATGCAGTTAATAAAGCTGCAGTAGAAATAGAGAGCTTGAAGAAATGGACAGTGTGGCAAATATACAGTGGTAAAATGAGCAACATTGTGACCAGTAATAATTAGTTATGCATCTTTTCACATAGAAGCATAATTGCTGATAGTTGAAAATACTGCCCGTGTTAACATTGCCTCTGGGTGTTCAGTTAACCTTGTGTTTTAAGGAAAATGGAGCTTTCTTATTTGGTAAGGTTGGCTATGTAAATAACAAACTACTGTAGGATTAAGCAGTTCCAGATCATTGTCAGATAGATCTCTTTTTAATGTTTTTGTCCCTTTATTAAAGCAGTGGAGCCTGTTGACATAATACACCCTATGAATCCATTCTTCAGGGAAAACCCCACTTAGTCAGTTACCACACAATGACTCCTACTTGATTACCACACAAAATGCTGAAGGTCAAGCAGCATCTATGGACAGAAATAAACAGTCAAAAGTTTTGGGCCCAGACCCTTCATCAGAACTCAGCCCAAAACGCCATCTGTTTACTCCTCTCCATTGCTTCTGCTTGACCTGAATTCCTCCAACATTTTGTTTGTGTTGCTCTGGATTGCCAGCATCTGCAGAACCTCTGTATAAAAATAGTCAGATAAGAGTGTGTTCCCCACAAAATCATTCAGAGTCTTCCCCAAGCAGAAACCCCAGATGAACCATGAGATCTGTAATCAGTTGAGGGCCAGATCAGAGGCATTCAAGACCAAGAAAGTCATAATAAGTCTAGGTATGATTTCCAGAAAGTCAGTTCAAGGGCGAAGTTTCAATTCCAGACTAAATTTGAATCAATGAAGGTGCTCGACAGTGGGGTCAGGGCTTGAATACTGTCAACTTTTATAAAGCAATTCGCTCCAGATGAGCTCAATGCTTTCTCTGCTCACTTTGACCATCAAAACATGGAGGAACCATCACAAACTCCCACAGCTCTCTATGATCCCGTGATTTTAGTCTCTAAGGCTGACATACAAGCAGCCTTTAGGAGGGTAAACTGATGAAAGACATCTGGCCAGGCGAGGTACCTGGCCAAGAACTAAAGACCAGTGCTGATGAACTGGCTGGAGGGTCCGATGAGATCTTTAACTTCTCACTTCGGCTGTCTAAGGGACCCACTGCTTCAAGCAGGCTTCACCTATACCAGTCAAGTCCATCATCCCCTCAAAACTAATTAATAAGCTTCAAGACCTTGGCCTTTACCTCCCTGTGCAATTGGATCCTCAGCTTGCTTACTTGCAGTTCCTAGTCATTTCAGATTAGCAACACAATCTCCATCAGCCCAGGTGCTCCACAAGGCTGTGTGATTAGCCTCCTGCTCTGCTCACTTTATACTTAGGACTGTATGGTTAAGCACAGCTCCAGTGTCATTCAACTACTGTCATAGGCCGAAGCAAGGGTGGTGATGAGTCAGCACGTAAGAGGGAGATTGAAAATTGAGTTGTGCCATAACCACCTCCTCATAATATCAGCAAGACCAAGAAGCTGATCACGGGCAACAGGAAAAGGAAAACAGGTAAGTGAGCCAGTACTCATCAGAGGATCAGAGATCAGCAAATTCCTCTACTATCATTTTGAAGGACCTGTTCTGGGCCCACCACGCACGTGCAATTACAAAGAACATGGCAGCACCTCTACTTCCTTGGGATCTTGCAAAGATTCAGCATGACATCTAAAACTTCCATATATGTATGGTGAAGAGTATACAGGTATACCCCTTTTTTTGAACGTTTGCTTTACGACAACTCACTGTTACGAAAGACCTACATTAGTACCTGTTTTCGCTAACCAAAGAGGATTTTCGCTTTTACGAAAAAAAGACGCCCACTTTATACATGTGTTTACCCCGAGAAAGACTACAATGACCGTGAAGCCTTGTGTGGGCAGATGTTTGCACATGTGTGTACGTGCCGATTTTTTTTTTCTCCAAATCGATTTTGGCTCGCTGTCTTCCTGATTTTGATAAGTCAAACTACACTGTACATACAATATTTCTACTTTATATAGTCTGTGTATTTGTCATATCATTCCTGCTTTTACTGTGTTAGTGTTATTTTAGGTTTTATGTGTTATTTGGTTTGATTTGATAGGTTATTTTTTGGGTCTGGGAAGGCTCAAAAAATTTTCCCATATAAATTAACGGTAATTGGTTCTTCGCTTTATGACATTTTGGCTTACAAACGGTTTCATAGGAAAGCTCTACCTTTGGATAGCAGGGGAAATCTGTATAGACGAGCTGCATCACAATCTGTTATGGAAACACCAATGCCCTTGAATGGAAAATCATACAAAAAGTAGTGGATACAGCCTAGTCATCATGGGTAAAGCCCTCCTCACCGTTGAGCACATATACACGGAACGCTGTTGTGGGAAAGCAGCATCCATAATCACGGACGCCCACCATGAAGGTCATGTTCATTTCTCGCTGCTGCCATCAGGAAGAAGATACAAGAAACTCAGAACATTCAAGAATAGCTATTACCCCTCAACCATCAGGCTCTTGAACCAGAAGGGATAACTTCACTCAACTTCACTTGCACCATCACTGAAATGTTCCTGCAACCCATAGAATCAGTTTTCTTCATCTCATGCTCTTGATATTTATTGCTTACTTCATTATTATTAATTCTTTCTTTCTGTGTTTGCACAATTTGTTTGTTTCGCACCCTGTTTCAACATTCAAGTTAGTGCCATCTTTCATTGATTCTATTGTGGTTATTATTCTATAATGGATTTATTGAGTATGCCCACAAGAAAATGAATCTCAGTGTTGTATATAGTGACATGTATATGCTTTGATAATAAATTTACTTTGAACTTTAAATCGAACACAGTGCATCTACCATTTCTTTCTTACCTTACTCTTACATCTTTTACAGTAATAAATTTATTAAAATGTGATTTTCCCCTTTCACCATTTCTTACAATTCAAAAAGGTCAATATGGTTTCATTCTGATTTGTCTGAATATCCTGCTAGATAAATTATATGTGGTTTCTGTATTTGCAATAATTGCAGAAAGTTTTTTTTTGTGCAAACCTAAAATTTAAACAAAAAACTTTCTGCAAGGAGCTGGCCAATTATTATTCTTTTCAACATGATATACCTTTTTTTTCTCAATTTACTACCACTTTTAACTTAGTTTTCTATCTCTTTAATTCTCAGTGGAATACATCTATATTCCAGTTCATAAAATCCTCAAATATCTGTTTATTGCCCTTTATAATTCATTTTATTACCCACTAGCCAAATTGCCATAATTTTTTTTTAAAGTTTTAGTCATTTGTTTCAAACTGAGGGTTCTTACTCAAACCTAATCCAAAATTACATGGAACGGTCTCCCTTCACGAAATCTTGCTCTCAAATCATTAATTCAGTTTGACTGTACACAGCTGATCTTAAATACCGTAAATTCCGGACTATAAGCCGCTACTTTTTTCCCAGGCTTTGAACACTGCGGCCTATACTACGGTGCGGCTAATGCATGTTTTTTTTCATGCCGTCAAAAACATTTTGCCTCGTAACAGTAGACCAATAAAATTGATGAGTAGTTCACAGAGGTCCAATGAAATTGTACGATAAATCAAGCGCACTTTCACAATTAAATTATTGTAAATCAGTCATTTGTACTCACCCTCATCAACATGGAAAACACTCGAAGAAAAGCATATGATGCAGCTTTTAAGTTAAAGGCGATCAATCTGGTGGTTGAAGAAGGAAATTGAGCTGCTGCACATAATCTTGGCATAAATGAATCGATGGTGAGACGGTGGAGACGCCAGCGTGAAGAACTGAGTCAATGCAAAAAGACGACAAAAGCTTTCAGAGGTAATCATTGCAGATGGCCCGAACTTGAAAACTTTCTTGAAGACTGGGTTAACACACAGAGAGCAGGCGGCCGCGGTGTTTCCACTGTGCAGATCAGACTGAAGGCTAAAGCAATTGCAACCAAAATGAAAATCGAAGATTTTAGAGGTGGGCCATCGTGGTGTTTTAGATTTATGAGACGAAAAGGCCTGTCCGTCAGGCTACGCACGACTCTGTGTCAGCAACTCCCTCCTGACCACGAGGAAAAACTTGCTAACTTCCGCACATTCACTCAAACAAAGATAGCGGAGAATTCCATCGGGCCAGATGATATCATAAATATAGATGAAGTACCTTTGACGTTTGACCTGCCTCTCTCTTGGACTGTTAATAAAAAAGGTGACTCGTCCATCACACTGAAAACAAGAGGCCATGAGAGAACGCATTTTACTTGTGTTCTGAGCTGCACAGCATCCGGACTAAAGCTTCCACCGATGGTGATTTTTAAGTGGCTGACAATGCCAAAGGAAAAATTCCCAAAAGAAATCATGGTGAAAGTCAATAAGAAAGGTTGGATGATGGAGAGTCTAATGAAGGATTGGCTCAGAGAGTGCTATGCCAAGTGACCAGGGGGATTTTTTCACAGAAAAAAACGGCGCTGCGCGTTGAGTGGGAGGCTTGGATGACGAGCGGCGAGAAATCCTTTACCAAAACAGGACGCATGTGAAGAGCATCTTTAAGTCAAGTCTGCCAGTGAATCCTAAATCCTAAGAAAGATATTTAAAAGTGTCACAACATCCACCATCACCAACGGGTTTCGAAAGGCAGGACTGCTGCGTGATGAAGAGGACCGCGTGCGCTCAAGTGAGAGCGACAACGAAGAGACTGAAGTGAGTGACGAGATCCTGAGGTTGTTCAATTCGGACACTGTAGAAGAGGACTTTGATGGTTTTAGTGTGCAGGAGGAAGATGAAGAAGGCAATCAATAACTTTTCCTGGTAGGCTGCAGTATATATATTTTTTTACCAGTCGTTAGGAGATATTGGGATGTTGTTCGTGCACTGTTCAGTAAAAAAGTATACGCAACGTAATTTGTGTGTTCCCGATACGTATGTATATTTAAAAGTAGCTGTGTTACAGGCACTGTTCGAAAAAAAGCATTTGCAATATGTATTTGTTTATGTTACCATACGGATTTAATTAAAAGTTAAAAAATCCTCGCGTGTAATATCTTTCTGTGTAAATATCTCATATTACAACGTGGGACACCTGCGGCTTAAAATCCGGTGCGGCCTGTACAAGTACAAAATTGATTTTCTTTCTAAAATTAGAGCGTGCGGCTTTTAATCAGGTGCGCTCTGTAGTCCGGAATTTACGGTAGTTGGGCCACAATGTACAAGCTAATTCAAATATCCTCTCTGACCTTGAGACTACTTTGCCAATGTACATGATTAGTTGCAACCCAGTTACTTCTTGGTTTACCCTGAACTACAGTATGTTAGCTCTACGGGTTACTCTCACAAGTTTATTTTTCTGTTATAGTTTCTTGTCCTCAGCCAAAATAATTTCTTTGATAACTTTCTTCTTTTACTGATCCAATTCCATATTTATGGAATTAGTATAATAATCACTTGTTTCTGCTATCCTAGGATATGTCATTTGCTCTTGAATCTTTAGTTCCCTCACTTGGTCAACTTGCATCCTTGCCTCTGTAGATGATGTCCTGATGAAATCTTTGCCCCAAACATTGACTGTGTATTCCCCTCCATAGATACTGGTGAGTTCCTCACCAAGAGCCTTGGTATCCAGTACTCAGTGAATGTAGACCTTAAAACATAGGAGCAGAATTAGGCCATTCAGCCCATTCCATCAGGGCTGATTCTGGATCCCACTCGACCCCATACACCTGCCTTCTTGTCATATCCTTTGATGCCCTAGAAACTATCAACTTCTATCTTAATATCCCCAAGGACTTGGCCTCCACTATGATCTATACCACAGTATTCCAAGGATTCACTACTCTCTAGCTAAAAAAAAAGTCCTCCTTACCTCTGTTCTAAAAGGTCGCATCCCTCTTTCTCCCCACCGTCCCCCAATTTTGAGGCTGTGCCCTCTAATTCAAGATAGTTCTGGATACACCCACCAGAGGGAATTTCCTCTCCACATCCACCTTATCTAGTCCTTTGGGTGGGTTTCGCTAAGATCCCCCTGCATTCTTCTAAATTCCAGTAAGAACAGGCCGAAAGCTGCCAAGTGTTCCTCGCATGTTAACCCCTTCATTCCCAGAATGAGCCTCGTGAACCTCCTCTGGGCTCTCCAATGACAGCACATCCTTTCTGAGATATGGGGCCCAAAACCGTTGACAATATTTCACATGCTGCCTGACTAGTGTCTTGTAAAGACTCAGCGTTATCTCCTTGCTTTTATATTCTATTTCCCTTGAAATATATGCCAATATTTAATTTGCCGTCTTTACCACAGACTCAACCTGTAAATTAACCTTCTGGGAGTCTTGCATGAGGACTCCCAAGTCCCTCTGCACCTCTGATGTTTCAACTTTCTCTCCATTTAGATAACAGTCTGCACTATTGTTTCTTTTACCAAAATGTATTATTGTACATTTCCCACCTGCCTTTTTTTTTTGCCCATTCTTCCAATTCGCACTACCAACCCCACTACCTATCTTCGTATCATCTGCAAACTTTGCTACAAGCCATCAATTCTATTATCCAAATCATCAACAAACAATATGACCTCTGAGGAACACCACTAGTCACTGGCAGCCAGCCAGAAAAGGCTCACTTTATACCCACTCTCTGCCTCCTGCATGTCAGCCATTCCTCTATCCATACCAGTATTTTTCCTATAATGGCATAGGATTTTATCTTGTTAAGTAGGCTCATGTGGCACCTTATCAAATGCCTTCTGAAAATCCAAGCAAATGGCATCCACTGCCTCTCCTTTGTCCACCCTGCTTGTTACCCCCTCAAATAACTCAACAGATTTATCAGGCAAGATTCCCCTTTACAGAAGCCATGCTGACTTTGATTTATCATTAGTCTCCAAGTACCCCAAAGCCTCATCTTTAATAATGGATTCCAACACTTTCCCAACCACTGAGGTTAGGCTAACTGGCCTATAATTTCTTTTGCCTTCCTCCCTTCTTAAAGAATGGAGTGACATTTGCAATCTTCCAGTTCTCCGGGACCATGCCAGAGACAATTGATTCTTGAAAGGTCATGACCAATGCATATGTTATCTCTTCAGCAACTCCTCTAAAGACTGTAAGATGTTGTCCGTCTGGTCCAAGTGATTTATCCATCTTAAAACCTTTGAGTTTGCCTAGCACTTCTTGCTATGTATAGCAATGGCACTCACTCCTGCTCCCTGACACTCACAGACCTCTGGCACACTGCTAGTGTCTTCCACGGTGAAGACTGATGCAAAGTACTTATTGTGCTCATCTGCCATTTCTTTAGACATTTAACAACACCTAGCACCTTTGTCATGCTAGTGATAGATGAGTAGCCAAAACTGCACATAATTGTTCAAATCCTCACCAACGTCTTGTACAATTTCAACATAATATCCCAACTTATGTACTTAATACAGACCAATGTAGGCCAGTGTACCAAACACTTTCTTTACAATCCTACCTTTGACATTGCTTTCAAGGAGTTATGAATCTGTATTCCCAGATCCTTCTACTCTGCCACACTCCTCGGTACCCTACAGATCACCATGTAAGAGCTACCCTTGTTAGTCCTCTTCAAATGCAACTCTTAACATTCTTCTGCATTAAATTCCACCCGCCAACTTTCAGCGGATTTTTTTTCCCCAGCTGGTCCATATCCTGTTGCAAGCTTTGATAGTCTTACTCACTGTCTACTACGCCCCCAATCTTGGTGTCATCTGCTAATTTGTTTATCCAGTTTACCACATTATCATTATGATCGTTGATCTAGATGACAAAAAACAAAAGACACAGCACCGATCCCTGTGGCACACCACTAGTCACAGCTCTCCACTCAGAGAGGCAACCATCTACTATCACTCTCTGGCTTCTCCCACAAAGCCAATGTCTAATCCAATTTATAACCTCATCTTGAATGCTGAGTAACTGAACCTTCTTGACCAACCTCCCATGAGGGACCTAGCCAAATGTTGTGAAAAAGTCCATGTAAACAACATCCACTACCTTGTCTAAAACTTTGCTGTTAACTTTCTCAAAAAACTTATTGGTTAGACATGACCATACATGAAGCCATGTTGACTATCCCTAATCAGTCTCTGTCTTTCCAAGTACTTATGAATCCGGTCCCTTAGAATACTTTCCATTAACTTTCCTACTTCTGATGTCAGGTTCACTGGCATAAAAAAAGTTGTGAACCCCTGCTCTGTACAATCCAATGTCTCCTCGAGAACTGTGGCTTGTAAAATTCTCCTCAAACTCAAGTCTAGTCGGTGTTGTGCCTTCTTCGTAATTGCATCAATATGTTGGGCGCAGGATGGACCAGACTTTCCACTTCTGATCTCTTGATGAGTACTGGTGTGTGTTCCCTCGATTTCCCCATCCTAAAGTACTAATCATTAGCAGTGATCTGAACATTAATATTGTTTTGGGGGCAAATACAGCATTTCTAAGACATGGTTAGCTCCACCCGTTAAGGTTTTGAGGAAGGGGGCATTAATGCTTTGCAGCTGTTTTTATAAATTTAATTTGAAAAATCCCTTGATCTTTCATAGCATGAATGAGCAGAAATTCTGGTCAATGTTGAATGTGTTTCCTTGCAATTTCAGCTAACCCACATAGAGTAAAGGTATATAGGGGAGCATATACTGTATGAAAGCTTGTGTTAAGATTTTTTTCACAGGTATTCTTTGATATTTTGCTCTAGGTCTACAACATTTTGTGGACTATCATTTTAGATTTGTGAAATGGAATATAACTATATAAAATCAAAGGTCACGAGGTAATGGTAGTTTCATTTTCTGCAGGATCATTTCATCCACCAGTCAACCAACCATCACAACACATATATCAGCCAGGCAGGGCACCTCTGGGACCCCCTCCAAGTGGGGGCCCTCCTTTAGTCAGACCATCTCAACCTCTGGCGAACACTAATCATGATGTACCACTGGATCAGAACATTTCAAGAGATTCTGAAGGTAAAATTTACAAGGAATGAATTTCATTTATTTATAGAATATGGTGTGCAGAAACTTAAGAGAATACGTGCTATTTTATATATAAGCATCAACCCCAAGTGCAGCAGAGTAGATTTATCAGTTCAGGACTTCAGAGGAGCGAGATTGTCAGATTATGTGAACTGTTGAATGTTATTCCTATTAATACATAAACCTCGTTTTAAGTCAGTTATTTTTTTTAAATGGTGTACCAGTGAACCAGGTAAGTTTAAAAAGAGAATGGGAATTGGGTCACTGACTTTTAAATAGCAGATTATTGAAGCTTTAGTGTAAATAGAAATTGGTGCTATTGAAATTCTCATTCATTTCAAGCTAAAAGCCTAATGCTTCAGAAGTACATGTAGCACATTTATTTCTCTTGAAACTAAACACCAAAGGTATATTTCAAGCTTATAGAAGGCAAAGTGAGAGATTTTTGTTCATGATGTATTGGATTTTTTTTTGTATTTGTGGTACAACCAGATAAATGTAACCATGTTAGGTTGTAAATAGCCATCTGGTGGTGTGGTGTAGTGGCATCAGCGCCAGACTTCAGAGCGAAGCCTTCTGAGTTTGAGTCCAGCAGGCTCCCTTGTGCACTTTCCATCTGTGCTGGGTTGAGTGTCAAGCTAGCAACTTGGCCTGGTAAAAACAAGAAGGCCTGCTAAGAAAACGTCGTCACAATGGCATCATGATGACTCCACTCGGAGTTAAGGGCTTCCTCCTTCTTCCAGGTTTAAAATATTCTGTGCTGTTCATCTTACACAACTGCTTTGGTCCTCCTCATAAAGATCCTTCCATGTTGCTGTTAGGTAGGGAGTTCCAGGATATGAGCCTAGTAATAAAGAAATTTCAACATAATTCTAAATCAGAATGAGGCGTTCCTGCAGGTGGTAGTGTTTTCAATATGCCTTCACGTGTTTTTAGTGAAAGAGGCTGTGAATTTTTGCAAATTGAAGAGACTTCCATCATGCTCTTGACTGTTTTGTGGATGGTGGAAAGGCTTTAAGACCTGCTCTTCTAGTCACACTACATGTGACTGGTTGAGTTGATTTTCTGGTGAATGGCGTTGCTCAGAATGCCAATGATGGTAATGTGATCTGATTTCAAGGGCAAATTCTGCATTCTTGCAGACTTGTGCTAAGTAATATTCAGACCACTTCTTTACTCAAGTGTGAATCTGGAGCAGGTCTAGGTCTTGCTACACCCAGTTATAGATGGTTTTATTTAAGGAGGAGTTGAGAATAGAATTGAACAATTAAAAGATGCAATTCCATTTAATGATGTCACTGATGATGCAATTGAAGATACTTCGGCATGGGCTGCCTTAAAGCCTTGCAGCAATATCCTGGGCCTGGAATTATTGATCTCCAGTATCCACAGCTTTATTCCTTTGTGCCATTTGTGATCAATCATCAGGCTATTTTCTGACTTCAGCTATATTGTGGCTTCCAGATGGTCAAATGCTGCCTTGACTTTGTCATTTTACCCTTTGATTCACATTTTAACCAAAGCTGTGAAAAGGTCAGAAGCTATATGATTATAGCAAAACCCAACCTGGGCAGCTTTTTAAAAGAGTACTTGGTAGAACTATTTAGTAGTCTAATTGTATAGTGGGTTGCTGAATTAGATGTATCCTGTTTGCTTTCATACACCACACAACTTTATTTTGCAGCATTAAGGCATATTAAAAAAAAATCAAAGTTACATTGTGTTAGTCTAATAGGTTAATTTAGATTTAGTGTCCATGGTATTGATAATTGATGTAGACTTTATGGAGCATTGTAAGAAAATAAAAAGGTGTTGAGATTTAGCAAAAAGAGTAAACTAGATTTGCAGAGGGATGGGAACCAGATAGTGGAGACAGATGTTCTTAAGACCTCAGGCAAAGTCAGGAATCAAAAGGTTAAGCACGATGGAAATAATCTTCAGAATCCCATGTATTTCAGTACAAGAAGTATTGTAGGAAAGGCAGATGAGCTTGGGGCATGGATCAATATCTGGAATTATGATATAGCCATTACTGAGACACGGTTGTAGGAGGGGGCAGAACTGTCAGCTCAGTGTTCCAGGGTTCCATTGTTTTGGATGAAAAGGAGAGGAGTGCCGTCACTAGTCAAGGAAAATGTCACAGCAGTGCTCAGTCAGGATAGAGTGGAGAATTTGCAATGCCATTAACTTCAAATTAAATATGCAAAAAGATAGGTTTAGTGGTTGTAGTGCAATCGTAGATAATGTTAAGTTTCCACATATTGACTGGGACTCTCATACTGTTAAAGGCCTATTGGGATGGAGTTTGTCAAATCTGTTCAGGAAGGTTTTCTTAATCGATATATAGAAGTTCCAACAAGAGAGTGTGCAATTCTTGATTTGCTATTGGGGAATGAGATGGGGCAGGTGACAAGTTTGTACGGGTGTGAACACTTTGCATCTAGTGATTACAGTGCCATTAGTTTCAAATTAAATATGCAAAAAGATGGGTCTTGTCTGTGGGTTGACATTAAGAATTGGAGAAGGGCCAATTTTGATTGTATCAGGTAGGAGCTGGAAAGTGTGGATTGGGACAGGCTCTTTTCTGGCAAAGGTGTACTTGGTAAGTGAGCAGCCCTCAAAATTGAAATTTTGAGAGTATAAAGCTTGTAGATGCCTGTCAGAATAAAAGGTAAAGATAACAGGGAACCTTGCTTTTCAAGAGATATTAAGGTCCTGGTTAAGAGAAAAAGGGTGTATAGCAGGATAGGCAGGCAGGAACAAATGAGGTGCTTATGGAGTATAGAAATGCAAGAGAACACTTAAGAAAGAAATCAGGAGGGCTCAAAGAAGACGTGAGGTTGCCTTAGCAGATAAAGTGAAGGAGAATCCTAAGAGATTCTATAGATATGTTGAGCAAAAGGATTGCAAGGGACAAAATTGGTCCTCTGGCAGATCAGCATGGTAATCCATGTGTGGAGCCAAAAGAGATGAGGGAGGTCTTAAATGCCTTTTTTTTTTTGCATCTGTATTTACTTTGGAGACAGACACAGACAGAGTCTATAGAAGTAAGGCCAGACAGCATGAACTTCATAATTTGTATGCAGAGCTGGAGGTGTTGCTGTGTTGACAAGGGCCTGACAAGGTGTTCCCTCGGACCCAAGGAAGTTACCAGGAAAACTGATGAAGGCTAAGTAGTGGATTTTGTCTACATGGACTTAAACAAGGCATTTGACAAGGTCTTACATTGGAGATCGGTGAAGACGATTCAATCGCTTGGCATTCAAGATGAGCTAGTAAATTGTATTAGACATTGTCTTTGTGGGAGAAGCCAGAGAGTGGTAGTAGGTGGCTGCTTCTCTTGACTGGGGGCCTGTGACTGGATACTGGAGTGCCGCAGGGATTGCTGCTGGGTCCATTGTTGTTTGTCATCTATATCAACAGCCTGGATGATTATGTGGTTAACTGGATCAACATATTAGCAGATGACATCAAGAATGGGGGTGTAGTGGACAGCCTGGAGGATTATCATGGCTTGTAGTGGGATCTAGACCAACTAGGAAAATGGGCTGAAAAATGGCGGTTGGAATTTAGTTCAGTCAAATATGAGGTGTTCCACACGGTAGGACCGATTAGAGTAGGTCTTTCACAATGGTAAGGCACTGAAGAATTAGGTAGAACATAGGGATCTGGGAATGTGGGTCCATAATGTATTGAAAGTGGCATCACAGGTTAATAGAGTCATAAAGAAATCTTTTGACACAATGACCCTCATAAGTCAATGTATTGAGTACAGGAGATGGGATGTTATATTGAAGTTGCATAAGACATTGGTGAGGCCTAATTTGGAGTATTGTGTTCTGTTTTGGTCACCTACTTAGAGGAAAGATTTTGTAAGTGTACAGAATGCTTGCAAGAATGTTGCTGGATCTAGAGAACCTGAGTTATATGGAAAGATTGAATAGGTTAGGACTTAATTGAGATTGAGAGGAGATTTGATAGAAGTATACAAAGTTATGAGGGGTGTAGATAGGGTAAAGGCAAGTAGGCTCTTTCCACTGAGGTGGGGTGGGACTACAACTAGAGGTCGTGGATTAAAGGTGAAAAGTTTAAGGGGGAATATGAGGGAAAACTTCTCGAGTTTGTGAGAGTGTGGAACAAACTGACAGTACAATTGGTGCATGCAAGCTCAATTTCAACGTTTAAGGGAAATTTGGATGGGTGTATGGATGGTAGGGGTATGGAGGACTATGGTTCTGGTGCAGTTTGATAGCAGAAGGCAGCTTAAATGGCTCAGCATGGACTAGACTGCTGTACTTTAAGTCCGAGAGTATCAGGATTCCGTGCTTGAAGTCTTGGCTGCTGTTAGTGGGAGTGATAAAACTGGAATGCTCATGAGGCAAGAAGTGGAAAAGAAAACAGATATCTTGGTGGTTGCAGAGCTGTAGAAGACCAGGACCAAGACAACTGAAGCATTATTAAAACTACAGAAATATTTTAAGTAGTGATTACAGTGTAATAATAGTTTTTAAATGTGTAAAGCGTGAATTTAATTTTGATGCTTTTTTTTTCTGTCTTCTAGATTTTAACTCTGGATCATCAGGTGATCAATCAGAAGCTCCTGATAACTATGATACTTTGGAAGGTGGTGGTAAAATTAGTAAGTGAATTTAGTCACTGTATGTTTGCGCAGTTGTTTGGAAAGCTTGCAGGAGCTGATAAAGCCTGTTTATTGTATAATTAGTAAACTCAAGGCTCTACTCTGTCAACCACTTTTTATATACAAGAGCCTACTTGCAATTACGAAAGATACCTTAATGTAAAGAATACGTTATTGTACATTGATTTTAACCTGAAGTTTGCCCGATGCAGGGGTTATTTGTTTCCTTTACCACAAAAGTGACCGTACTTCATATAGCATGAAATGCTGTAGCGCTTGTCTTTTCTCTAAGTTGCATGTTAATTCTGCCCTGTTATTTCTTGAGGTACAATTTGATGCCTATTTTTATTTCCTTACAGTGCAGCCACTTCAGCAAGGCCTCAAGACCAGAGGAGCGCTTGGTCACTCTTACCCCTCCATGCCTCCTGGATACCAAAACTTAGCAGGCCCTGGCATTCCAGGCAGTAAGTTGCCAGATGCAGCAGGATCACAACAATTCTCTCAGGTACTTAAGGTGCAGATTCTATTTTCACTATTCCATTTGGTGAGAAATGAGTTAAAAGTCCATCTGAGTAGTTGTTCTGCTCTGGATACTTGGCGAAACTAGAACTTTCTTTTTGTGGGCTTTTGGATCATGGGTTCCTGCTGCCACTGTCTTGATCGTGGTAGAAAAAAAGGTTCGAAGGTTCATGTTATTGTCAAAGTATGTAATCAGAATACAACTCTGAAATTTGTCTTCTCCAGATAGCCATAGAATACAGAATGCCACAGAAGTAATAGAAGATCCAAGTTGTGGTGCAACCAAGCTGAAAAGGGAGAGTAAATGGAAAAGTCTTTATTCCATTCATCCCTTCATTTTGAGTAACAATAAAATCATGGGAGTAAGATGCTTGTGATCTTGCCTTGTGGGATATGAAAAAGATGTTTATTCAGTTAAAAAAAAAAATGCTGCACATTTTCCTTACTGAAGGTTACCTGCACACAATACTCATTGAAATCTATATAGTAGTATTTTCAAAGTTAATATTAAAATGCACAACAATCTTTTGAGCTCTTGCAATCTAAGAATTACCTTTGCCTTAAGATTGTCTGAATTTAAATAATTTTATTAAATTGTGGTTCTTGATCTCTTCACAGCTAGATTGTGATCAGATTGGAGAATGTCACTTTTTTTTTGAAAATTTACTCAGAGCTGGTAACTCAGCCAAATGAATTGCATACTGCAGTGTATCATTAAGAAACTTTTGGGCAGATAGGGCTAAACAGACATGATTGGCAACTCATCTTGGCAAAGGAAAATTTTGATCTCAAGCCCATGCTGCCTTGTGGCTATAACCACTCAACAGGAAGGTTTCCAGGAGTAAACCCTGAGGAAAATTCCAGAGCTGGAGTTCCTAAGCCAGTCCTACATTGAGTTCAATACTGACTGGCACTTCCTGTGATGCCACTGGTGCCAAACTGTATTGGTCCTGTGTTCCTTAGGATTCATCATTTGTGTGTAGGGAGTAAGACTGCTGCAGGGACAACACCTTGCTCTCCATTTTGTATCGCCCTGGCTTTCGCATCACATACACAGCTAGGTTGCAATATCCATGGTCGACACTAAGTTGGGTTGATGCTTTAGAGTAGATGAGAGACAAAATTCAGTGCGGACCAAGACAAATTAAGTAAAATTTCAGGTTCCACCAGGTTGGTGGAAAAGTCTCTTTTAGAATACTGAATCTGTGTTTGTTATCTCTGCCAGTCCTTAAATCAGAACTTGTTCCCTCTAGGCTCCGAATTTTAATCAAATTATGACTGGGATAGGTGGACTTAATCTTCAGCAGGGCCACCAGTCAGAAGGAGTACGACCTGTGAATCTCCTGCAAGAAAGAAATATTCTGCCTTCAGTTCCTGTCAAAGCCCCTCATCCAAACCTGCACAAAGACCTACAGAAACTGAATTGTAATCCGGAGTAAGTATGGGCTTCTCAATATATTCTCAGGTCCAGTTAATGTAATTGAGAATTCAAAATCTCTCCATATTTACTTCTGCTCAGATGAATTTTTTTCTTTTTTTTTAAGAGTGTTCAGGTGCACATTGACCAACATCCCTCAAACTCAGTCTTTACTGAGCAAAGCTAAGCTTCCTTTAGGATTACAGCTGCATCCATTTAGAGATCTATCGGTAAGACGAATCTAATGCCTAGTCTGTTTTGGAAAATGGAAACTTCTAATGTTATTTTTATCAAATTGCTTGTGTTGTAAGATACCCTTGATCCCCTTCCCACAGCAATGTGGTTCAGATCGGGAGCACATAAATGAGATGAAATGAAGGACTCATGCCAGCGTTTATAATTGAGTATGCTGGACCGGTCTAAAGTTTTAATTTTCATAATTCTGATTTTTTTACGAGAAGCATTCATTTGTACAATTTCCTTTGAACTTGTGCCCATATCTTTGGTTGTTTAGTGTTGTGGTTTTTGTTGCAGCAATTGCCTGTGGTTACATCGAGTACCATTGTGAGATGTCGCTCTTGCAGAACCTACATAAATCCTTTTGTTAACTTTTTGGACCAAAGAAGATGGAAATGTAACTTGTGCTATCGAGTAAATGATGGTAGGTTCAGCAAAGTTTCACGCTTTTAAGTTAATTTTAAATAAAATCCTTTCAAAAGAAACTTAATGTTAATTTACAAAGAAGAGGAACAGTGTAAACCAGCTATTATATGTACTTCTAAGATATAGCTAGCTAACTGAAAGGAGATTTAGTCAAATATTTAGAGAGATTTTGGACTTGTAGCATTGAGTCTGCTTCAGGTGCAAAAGTGTACCAGGAGGGTGTATGGACAATGAAAATAACATTTTTGGGGAAAAAAGGAGAGTTTGTATTTACACACTGTTTCAGCTCAGAATGGCTTATATTAAAAGTGGGCTCTCTTAAGTCTGAGCATATCACTTTCAATATAGCATTGAAGGATCTGTGCAGGAAGTTGATTGTCTTTGGCAGTAGCTGAAAAACACGTATTGCTGAAGTTCATTTTCTCCCCTTCAAATAGTTGGGCAATTTCTTGTCATTTCTAAAAGTTGATACAGTCTTGGTTTAATGAATCCTGGGTCCTATTCTTTTGCTCCCTTTTTCACCTGCAGGTCAGTTTCTTTTCAATATTTGAAAGTAAGTTCCAGTAACCATCTTGGGTTCGAGGGCTGGAGCATTTAAAGACTCACCAATGATCCTTAGCAACCTAGGTTCAGTTAGGTGGTCTCTGTAAACACCTGAAACTGAGCCACATTAAAAAAAATCACATACATAAGAAAGGTTATTGTACTTGGAATTAGATATGGCCAGTGAGCAACATGGTGAATGCTGTCATACCAATATTTTTTTGCCACTCCAGCTTGCGTTTGTATTACATTTAACATGTCCTTGAGCATGTCATGGAAATGTTGTCAAACATAACTAAGCCTTGTTCTAAGGAATATCTTAATTATTAAAAAGAGAATACTGGTTTGGGTCCTTTTGAATTTGATTTGCTGGGAGTGATTTGATTCTGAGGAGTCCAGAGTTGGAAAAGAATCTCATATGGTTGTTTAACTAAAGGAATATAGAAATGAGGAGGTATGAGCCATGGAGAGATTCGGACACTAAGATGAGGATTTTAAAAATTGCATTGAGTTAATAAAAATCATTGAGAGTCCTGTGTAATGGGGCTTGATGTGGTTTAGGGTTAGCTGCAGAAATTTGAATGGGCTGAAGTTCATAGAAGAGGGGAAACAGCATTATGAAGGACCCCACGCACCCCTCATACAATCTCTTCTCCCTCCTGCCGTCTGGGAAAAGACTCCAAAGCGTTCGGGCTCTCATGACCAGACTATATAACAGTTTCTTCCCCCAAACTATCAGACTCCTCAATACCCGAAGCCTGGACTAACACCTTGCCCTATTGTCCTGTTTATTATTTATTGTAATGCCTGCACTGTTTTTGTGCACTTTATGCAGTCCAGTGTAGATCTGTAGTCTAGTATAGCTTTATCTGTCTTTTTTATTAAGTAGTTCAGTCTAGTTTTTTGTACTGTGTCATGTAAACCATGGTCCTGAAAAATGTTGTCTCATTTTTACTATGCACTGTACCAGCAGTTATGGTCGAAATGACAATAAAAGTTGACTTGACTTGAGATGAAAATTTCTTTTAGTTGTATTGGAATAGCAAATTCCAATGGCAGATGAGGTATCAGCTGAATTTGCCCATGTTGTGGAAGTTTGTATGATATTTTCTACTTCCTTGTAATTTGAAAATTTCTATTAATGTTCCACTGATGCTTAGTTCCTGAAGAATTCATGTATAATCCTGTGACACGATCATACGGAGAACCACATAAGCGACCTGAAGTTCAAAGTGCGACTATAGAGTTCATTGCTCCTTCAGAATATATGGTGAGTGTACACCTATTGTATTTTTTAAGGTACTATAGTACTGTCATGTTAGGGATAATAAATTATGTTACTATCACCTCTGCATATATTTTCTGGTTGAACCTATTTTGTTGGTGAAGCTTGTGGGGTATGAAATTGTATTCCAAAATGCTGCTATACCTTGGCTGAAACTTAATTTATTTTCTGATTAATGGAGTTTGTAGTTTTATGGATCATATCAGGCCAACTGGAAATTTTGGCTGAACAATTCCTGTTGAGGCTAACAATTATAACTCCAGCATAATTCTACACAGAGACCTGTAGACCTGAGACACAGAGATGTCATTCTCCTTACGAGGCTCTTTTTTTGGAGTGTTGTAGAAGAACTTGGATTGCATTGTTCTGGGTCTATTTTAGGAAAAGCTTGCCTAAAATTTTTGTAATCTTACAATGCCAACATAGGAGACATATTGATTTTAATAAAATCTTAGTACATCTCCCTTCCATTATTCCATGAATGTCTACTGGTCTAAGGCCAGTCTTTGACATTCCCATTGTTTTATGTGAAGGCCCACACTGATTTTCCACTTCCTGGCCCTGTGCCTGTTTCTCAAATTATCATTCTCCCTTCTACCCCGCCTCACTGACAATTACTTTCAAGTCCAGTTTGAGAGGAAATTGTTCATAAGGAAGCAAAGTTAAATTTCATGTGATCTATTAATAGTTAAATGTTTTCTATATATCCTTCCCGCCCCACCGTATAGAAGGAAAATATACTGGCAAATGGGAATTCTGAAATAAAACAAAAGAAGTGTCAATTTTCTGCATACTTGATAAAATCTCTGAGAATAATTGTACTGATAAGTCAGAGCATCAAATCCAGTTCATTTTAATGGGTACCCTACATGTACTTATGTGCCAATATTCTGCTCAGTTGTGACAAAGGCATTGATATTTTATTTTAGTAATGTTGGCTGAGAAGTAAATGTTGATTTTTTTTTAACATTTTGATTATACAATTTGATACACTAGCAATGTTATTTTAAGGAAAGTGAGCCAATGCTTGTGTTTGGTGACAATAGTGTTGTTTATTAGTTTATAAAACTCACAATTTTCATTTACTTGTTTGTTTCATTACAAAATTAATTTTTCTCACTTATGAATATATTTCTCTCTACCTTAGCTGCGACCACCACAACCTGCAGTGTACCTTTATATCTTGGATGTGTCTCATAATGCAATAGAGTCTGGATATTTACATACTGTCTGCCAGTTGTTGTTGGATAATCTTGACATGTAAGATTAATATCCTTTCCTTCACCTTTTATTAGAAATGGTTTATATTTGGAATACTTGATGTGCAGATTTGTATGATGTCTGTTTAAAAATGTATATATGGATGTGTTATGAACTAAAGGATTGGGAATGATACTTGTTTCAGATTTCATGGCACAGAAACTAGGAGTCTTTAGTGAGTAGCAAAAGGTTCTTTTAGCATATTTAATAGATGCAAAGTTATGCATTATTTCCAAGTTTCAGTCTTTTGCCAAAGACTCCCAAGTTAAATTCATCAGGCTACCAAGTTTGATCCAATCATAACACAATTGGTAAAATGTTGTTCTGGGTATTTTTTAATACCTCTTCTTGAGAGAAATGTAGCCATGTTTGCAGAAGTGCCAATTATTAATTGAAGGTGGGAGAACATGACATGCAGCAAACAGTCTGCTTATAGTAAAGTCAATGCACAAGAAAACTGAATCTTTCATGAGTTAAGGGGGGGAAAAAAGCTAGCTTCTCTAAATAAGACCTTTGAAATTATCTAGAAAAAATAGTTAGTGAAGGGTGGTTGCAAACAAATTATGTAATAAAATGATTCGCAGTCACAAACAGCAGTGAGGTTACTAAATTTGATTGGTAAAGGACTTGGCACAGTTAACTCCATTCTGACTATTAATCCCTGAATGAATTTTTAACAAGTACGGAAATAACTTGAGGTATTGTACGTTATGCAAACTTATTTGATGGTGAATGCTTTGGGTGAACAGCAAAGGACATTTTACATACACTCCTTGTTGGATTTCTGTCACATAAGTTGAGTTTTATAATAGGTTTTTATTCATGATTTCCAAGCCTTGGAACTGTAGAAATCATTCCAGATTGTACAGTGTGGAGTTGGTGGTTTTATTTTCGGAGGTAAATCCCACTTGGGTTCATTCAAATGTCAGATAAGTTCGACACCCAAGAATATGTAGAAAGTAGACTAATAGAGAGGAATACTTCCACTCAAGCATTTGCTGAATGCTTGTGTGGAAGTGTTTCTCTCTATTGACCTACTTTTAAAATTCTGTAGCAATTATAGCTGCATCCCACTGGAGAAAGCATTGAAATTCAAGTGGGATGATGGCACAAAATTTTTTTTTGGATTGTGTTCTGCTGTGAATGCAACCACATATATAGATCATTTAGAATTGAGATGATGAGAATATGTGGTAGACTATTATTGGCTATTTTGTTAGTCACCCTGTAAATATAATATTGGGCTGCATCATACTGACATGGTTAATTTCCTTTGGACTGCTTTCACCTGACCTTCTCTGGACCAGATACAGAGAGGGGTTAGGTTTTACCAGCTCAAAGGTCATCACTTTGTATACTGCTTAGATAACTTGCGTCATTCAGAAACATTTTTTAATAAAAGCATCAATTTGTATAAGAAGATGCAATATTGTATAGAATTAAAGATTTAAAATCTGAAGATGAACCATTTGGCCCACCTCGTCCTTACTGATTAAGGTATGTGTTTGCATCAGTCTTATTGGCCTGCATTAATCCCCTATCCTTTTATGGTTTTCCTATCTAACTACTTGTCAAAATGCAGATTAAATGTTGTAACTGTATCCACCTTTGCAACCTCTTCCAGAAGCTCTTTCCTTATAACACCCACTGGTTCTAAATTGTTCTATTTTCCCTTGCCCCAGGGAAAAAAGACTCCTGACTATCTATTCCTTCTGCCCCTCTTAATTTTATAAACCTGCACCTGGTAGCCTCCACATACAATGTTCCCTTAGGAGTAAACTCTTAACTCTCCTTGAAGGTACAGCCCTCCATTCCAGGTAATATGCAGGTGAATCTCTTCTGCACACATTACTTGCATTTCCTTCTTTCCTATAAATCTTTGTTCCACAGTGCCCAATAATATATGCCGGTCTCTAGTCCTGCACCATCTCTGAGATGATTTGGGAGTCTTTTTTTTATTGAACTTGCATGTGAAAGTCGGAGACATACTTTCACATCTAACAATGAAAGGCTGGCAATTCCAATAAAAATCATTAGGAAATGGTTAGAATAATTTGTCCTATGTTACCGAAAGCATCTACATTTTTATATTTTAAGTTTCAAAATAACTTAATTCTCTGCAGTTGTTTTTGTAGACTTTGTTCAAGTACATTATATAAAATTCCTTTATAAATTCACATTGTTTGCAAAACATTTAGGTTTCCTTTTGATTGTACAAAAGGTGAGGGCAAGGTTATAAAAATAGAAAAATGCTTAATTTGATCTTTAAATGGATTAGTTTCTGCACAAGGAAGTTGCAGTGCCAGTAAGAATAGATACTTAGTGACTTGGCTTTGTTTGGAATTTCAGGTTACCTGGTGATTCTCGTACAAGGATTGGTTTTATTACATTTGATAGCACCATTCATTTCTACAATCTTCAAGAAGGCCTGTCGCAACCTCAAATGATGGTTGTTTCTGATATAGAAGGTATGTTTTTAATAACTAGGTTAAGTTATGGCCTGTAACAACATTTGGTGTAAGCAGATATATAATTTGTATAAAATGTATTTGCTTGTGAAATAAACATCACAAATAGCATAGTAACTGCAGCATCTGAATTACAGGTAGTAATTTTACCTCCGCAAGGTCCCTCAAATCCTGAATGAATAATTCATTTGAAAATTGGAATGTTATCAAGTGTTTCATTCTTGATTAAGCCATCATAATCTACCAAATTTTTGGAAAAACAGAACCACTGTGTACATCTAATAAACTGTTTCCCCTCCTCTTGTTCCATCCTTGTCATTGCCTCCGACTGAACTGGATTGTTTACAGTTCTGCATCTGTTTGAACTCAAGTTGATGAACTTTGATCACCCTTATCACTGGTCACCACCAAACATTGCTTTCTGTGGCCAGGTTTCCCATCTCCATGCTACTTTGAAAACTATCTCTTGAGACAGATTCCATCTGCCAGTAAAGTTCCCCTTGTTAACTTCTGTGATACATTAGCTGCATAGTCTAATTTTTAAAAGAAAATATCTCAACAAACCTCATTGTATTCTTCAGCGCTTCAGTGCATTTCTTCTGTACTGTAGAGAGGCTACAGAAGGACTTGGGTTAGGAGAATGGGTAAAGAAATAGCAGATGGAATACAGTGTTGGGATGTGTATTGTTGTGCACTTTGGTAGAATATATTGAAAACGTGTATTTTCTAAATGGAGAGAAAATACAAAAAATTGTGATGCAAAGGGACTTGGGAGTCCTTGTGCAGGATGCCCTAAAGGTTAATTTGCTGGTTGAGTTTTTGGTGAGGAAGGTAAATGCAATGTTAGCATTCATTTCAAGAGGACTAGAATATAAAAGCAAGGATATAATGTTGAGACTTTATAAAGCACTGGTGAGGCCTCACTTGGAATGTTGTGAGTACTTTTAGACCCCTATTCTTAGAAAGGATGTGCTGAAACTGGAGAAGGCTTAAATAAGGTACACGAAAATGATTCCAGGATGAAATGGCTTGAGGAGCGTTTGATGGCTCTGGGCCTGTATTCATTAGAATTCAGAAGAATGAGGGGTAACCTCATTGAAACCAGTTGAATGGTGAAAGGCCTTGATAGAGTGGCTATGGAGAGGATGTTGCCTATGGTGGGAGAGTTTAAGATCAGAGGACACAACTCGGATTAGAGGGTCATCCTTTTAGAATAGAGATGAAGCAGAATTTCTTTAGCTAGCGAGTGGTGAATCTCAGAATTCTTTGTCACAGGCAGCTGTGGAGGCTAAGTGTTTATGTATATTTAAGGCAGAGGTTGCCCTAATCTCAAATAATAATGAGGCAGCCTACAGAGAAGAAGTCATCACCCTGACACAGTAGTGTCAAGAAAGCAATCTCTCCCTCAATGTCGCAAAAATAAATGAGCCGGTCGTGGATTACAGGAGGAATGGAGACAGGCTAACCCCTATTGACATCGCTGGGGTTGAGGGGGTGAACAGCTTTAAGTTCCTGGGCATGCACATCACCAAGGATCTCACATGGTCTGTACATACCGACTGTGTTGTGAAAAAGGCACAACAGTGCCTCTTTCACCTCAGATGGTTGAAGAAGTTTGGTATGGGCCCCCAAATCCTAAGGGGCACAATTGAGAGCATCCTGACTGACTGTATCACTGCCTGCTATGGGAACTCTACTTCTTTCATTTGTAGGACTCTACAGAGAGTGTTATGGATAGCCCAGTGCATCTGTAGATGTGAACTTCCTTACTATACAGGACATTTACAAAGGCAGGTGTGTAAAAAGGGCCCAAAGGATCATTGGGGAACCAAGTCATCCCTACTACAAACTGTTCCAGCTGCTACCATCTGGGAAATGGTACCGCAGCATAAAAGCCAGGACCAACAAGCTCTAGGACAGCTTCTTCCACCAGGCCATCAGACTGATTAATTCATCCAATAATAATTGTATTTCTATGTTATTTTCATTGTCCTGTTGTGCATGCTATTTATTATAAATTACTATAATTTGCACATTGCACATTTAGATGAAGATGTAACATAAAGATTTTTAGTCCTCCTATATATGAAGGATGTCAGAAGTAAAGTCAATTCAAGATTCATGATTGGTCAGGGCATGAAGGGATAGGGGAGAAGATGAGATTTGGGCTGAGAGGAAAATAGGATGAAATGGCAGGGCAGAATTGATGGGCCAAATAACCTAGCTTGGCTCCTATATCTTATGGTCCTTCGTTAAGACTTTTCAGCTATCTTATCTCAAATTCTGAAATCTGCAGATTTCCTGTCTTTCCATCCTTTTGGCAACTTTGGCATGTGAGCATTGTTGTGAATCTTGCTGCACACAGCTAAGCCCCCAGAGAAGCAATGTGTTAATAATCAATCTGGATTTGCGTATTGTCTGAAGCTGACTGAGAATACTTGGACAGTTGTTCGGGGTTTGTTGTTGGATATCTTGATCAGCTGCATGTGGAGCTCTACCGATCTGGTTAATGAAATGCATACCAATGCTAATACTAGAATTTCCATGTTTCTGTGGAAATCCTGATGTCTAGTGTTGCAGCATCTTCTGTTCTTGTGATGCGTGATGTAGAAGGTCAACAAGCCAGCAGAGGTTTCCATTGAGTTTGCATTACATTAATGAATAGAAGAATTCACCTAGTCAAAAGAATGTGATATTAATGAAAAAAATATTCCGAACTAAATTTCTTGATTGATAATGCAGAAATATTGTTTGTCTTTTGCAGATGTCTTTATACCAACACCAGACAACTTGTTGGTGAATTTGAATGAAAGCAAAGAGGTAAATGTGATGTATTTATATTGAACAGAGGTTCCATGAGGTTTTTAAAAAATATATATAAAACAACAATACAAATTTGGAAGATTGATAATCTCAAGTATTTTGCAATGCATCATGAAACTATTGAGTATTGGACTTGATACAACTGCAACCACACTCATAAGAATTTGGTTGCTGAACTAGTTGATTATTACACCTGGAACCATAATATTATTGATTATTGGACTTGTTTGGTTCATGTTCACCATAATCATAATCGATTCAGATAGTAAAATCTGACATGCAGGAGATAACATGAAGTACCTATGCCATTGAAAAGATAAATCTTACTCGGCGATGTAAAATTTCCCTCCTCTGTTAAATTGTGGAGCTGTCGTTTGTAAAGTTAACTCTGACTCGTACCTGGCGTCATTAAGTTCCCTTGTAGAAAGCAATTGTGAACTCTATAATTGGATAAATTAAAACACACTTTTATTAATTCAGATTATTTCAATATTTTGATAGACCAAACTACAAGGTTTTTTTTTTGCCTTCTCGTTTCCTGGGGGGGCGGGGGGGATCTTTTTTTTCCCATTCATATCTAGGATATAAATAGTAGATGCCTATAGCCAATACAGGTATGAGCTAATTTTTGTCAAATTTCACTGATACCAGAATGTTTAGTACATGCAAGTTTAGAAACATAGAAAACCTACAGCACAACACAAGCCCTTCAGCCCACAAAACTGTGCGGAACATATCCTTACCTTAGAAATTACCTAGGGTTATCCATAGCCCTCTTTTTCTCTAAGCTCCGTGTAACTATCTAGGAGTCTCTTTACAGACACTATCGTATCTGCTTCCACCACCGTTGCCAGCAGCTCATTCCATGCACTCACCACTCTCTGCGTAAAAGAACTTTACCCGACATCTCTGTACCTGCTTCCAAGCACCTTAAAACTGTGCCCCCTTGTGCTAGCCAATTCAGCCCTGGGAAAAAGCCTCTGACTATCCACACGATCAAGAGCTGTTAGGATTGCCTCAGTTTGTTTAACATGTGAACTAATGTCAATGGACTTAATGGACCTGTGAAAAGAAAAAGAGTTTTAACATATATTAAGAAAATGAAAGGAGATATAGCTTTCTTACAAGAAACACATTTAACAGAAACAGAACATAAGAAATTAAAGAGAGATTGGTTTGGAAATGTCATTGCAGCTTCATTTAATTCAAAATCGAGAGGAGTTGCAATTTTGGTTAATAAAACTTTACCAATTAAAATACAAAATGTAGTAATTGATTCTGTGGGGAGATATGTGATTATACATTGTCAAATTTTTTCAGAATTATGGACTCTTATGAACATTTATGCACCAAATGAAAATGATGCAAAATTCATACAAGTTTTTTTGAACTTGGCTGATGGATATGATAAAATATTAATAGGTGGAGACAATTTTTGTTTGGATCCAGTTTTGGATGGGTCAACTAAAGTTGCTACAAAATCAAAAGTAATAAAGCTAACTTTATCATTAATGAAAGATTTAAACCTGATTGATATATGGAGAAAAATTAATCTATGAGAAAGAGACTATTCATTTTATTCAAATAGACATAAAACTTACTCAAGGATTGATTTTTTTTTATTATCAAAAAATATTCAGGATAGAGTGAAAAGTATGGAATATAAAGCAAGAATACTGTCAGATCATTCCCCCATGTTAATGATGGATAAGGAGGAATCGATCTACAGATGGAGATTTAATTCAATTTTATTAAAATGTCAAGATTTTTGTGATTTTATGAAAAAACATTCAATTTTTTTTGGATACAAATTCGCATTCAGTTGAGGATAAAATTGTATTATGGGAAGCGATGAAAGCATATTTAAGGGGTCAGATTATAAGTTATACATATCGTACAGAAAAAGTAGTTATGAGAACTAAACAGAAATGTTATGAATTAGGTGAAAGATCACATAAGATTCTTGCTTGGCAGCTGAAAACAGAACAGGCTTCTAAAACAATAAATGCAATTAGAACAAGTGCAAATAAGATTACTTATAAACCTTTAGAAATTAATGAAACTTTAAAAAAATTTTAACTGAACTATATCAATCAGAATCACAAAATAAGATTGCTGAGATAGATAAATTTTTATCACAAATAACCCTTCCAAAATTAAATTTGGAAGAACAGAAAGGATTAGATATGCCCTTTACATTAAAAGAGGTTGAAGAAGCTTTAGGATCACTTCAGAGTAATAAATCCCCAGGAGAAGATGGTTTTCCTCCTGAATTTTATAAAAAATTTAAAATTTATTAATTCCTCCTTTTATGGAATTAATATACCAAGTGGAAAGAATGCGTAAACTCCCACAACCTTTTTTAACAGCGATCATAACTGTATTGCCAAAAAAAATAGAGATCCTTTAAAACCAACATCATATAGGCCTATTTCTTTGTTGAATACAGATTATAAAATAATAGCTAAAATTTTATCTAATAGAATATCTAAATATTTACCAAAATTAATACATATGGATCAAACAGGTTTTATTAAAAACAGACAATCAACAGATAATATAACCCGGTTAATTAGTATAATTAATTTGGCACAAAAAAGAGAGGAAATGAGTATGGCAGTTGCTTTGGATGCAGAAAAAGCTTTTGATAGATTGGAATGGGATTTTTTATTTAAGGTATTGGAAAAATATGAGTTAGGAAAATCTTTTATAAAATGGATTAAAACCTTAAATACTAATCCTCAAGCTAAAGTAGTTACAAATGGTCAGATTTCAACACCATTTTGCTTAACGAGGTCAACTAGACAAGGCTGCCCATTATCACCTGCTTTATTTGTATTGGCAATAGAACTATTAGCTGAATTAATTAGAACAGATTCAGACATTGTGGGCTTTAGAGTTAATCAAGAAGAATATAAGATTAATTTATTTGCTGATGATGTTTTGATTTATTTAACAAACCCATTGCAATCTTTGCAAAGACTATCTTTTAGATTGGAAGAATATGGGAAAATATCAGGGTATAAATTGGGATAAAAGTGAAATTTTACCCCTTACCAAAGGAAATTATAATCAATGTCGATTAGTAACTCAATTTCGATGGTCAATAAATGGGATAAAATATTTAGGTATAAGAGTCGATAATGATGTAAGAAATTTATATAAACAAAATTATTTGCCATTATTAAAAAAAAATAAAAGAGGATCTTGATAAATGGATGATGTTACCAATAACATTAATAGGTAGAGTTAATGCTGTAAAAATGAATATATTTCCTAGATTGCAATATTTATTCCAAACTTTACCAATACAATTGCCTCAGAAGTTCTTTCAAGAACTGAATAAATATGTAAGGAAATTTCTTTGGAAAGGAAAGATGTCAAGAATATCATTGGAAAAATTGACATGTAAATTTGATTTAGGAGGGTTACAACTTCCAAATTTTAAGAATTATTATAAAGCAAATCAACTTAGATTTATTGCGTCTTTTTTTGATGAAGAAAAATTGGCATGGATTAGAATAGAATTAGATAAGATAGGAGAAAACATACTAGAAGATTTTATATATAAATGGGAATCCAAATGGATACGGGAAAAAAAAGAATCTCCTATATTAAGACACTTGATTGATTTATGGAATAAAGTAAATATGCACGATGAGATAAAGAAATCTTTATTAGCAAAAAGAACTTTAATTCAAAATAGGCTTATTCCTTTTACAGTGGATAATAGACTTTTACATAATTGGTTCCAAAAGGGGATTAAATATGTAGGTGATTGTTTTGAAGGAGGTATATTGATGTCATTTGATCAATTAAAAAATAAATATAAAATATCAAACAACACTCTTTTCTGTTATTTTCAATTAAAGGCTTATTTACGAGAAAGGCTGGGTCAAACAGTGTTGTTGCCAAAACCTAGTGAAATAGAAATATTAATCCAAAAGGAAAAATTAAAAAATTTACATCCTGTATGTACAATTTGATTCAAAATCAGACAGTTAAATCAGGAATTCATAAATCAAGACAAAAATGGGAATCTGATTTGAATATTAAAATTGATGGGAAAAGCTGGTCAAGATTATGTTCTGATAGTATGATAAATACAATAAATGTTCGACTTAGTACAATATAATTTTTTACGTCAATTATATATAACACCACAGAAAATAAATAGATTAAATTCAAATATGTCTGACCAATGTTTTCGATGTAATCAAGAAATTGGTACTTTTTTACATTCTACTTGGTCTTGTTTTAAAATTCAATCATTTTGGATAAATCTAAGACTTTTATTGGAACAAATTACTGGAGTACAACTCCCACATAGTCCAATATTATTTTTATTAGGAGACATTGAAGGGACAATACTGAAACTTAAATTGAATAAGTATCAGAAAAAATTTATAAAAATTGCATTGGCAGTAGCCAAAAAAGTTATCGCAGTTACTTGGAAATCTGACTTATATTTAACTATGGATCGTTGGAATAATGAAATATATAGTTGTATTCCACTTGAAAAAATTACATATAATCTAAGAAATGAATATGATATATTTTTGAAAATTTGGCTCCCTTACTTACAAAAGATAGGATTAAGTATATAGGTCCTTTGAAGATAAAATTATAAGGTAATTGGGGAAAGTAAAAGTAAAAATTAAAATCATTTTGAACTCCATGGAGCATGTGGGGATCCTCCGATATCCAGGCAATCTTTCTGTTTCTTTTTTTTCTTTCTTTAGATAAGGGTTAAGGGGGGGAGGGGAGGGTCAATTTTTTTTTTCTCGTCTCTATTTTATCATTACATTTGTTCTTTGTAATTTTCTAAAAATTTAATAAATAAATAAAAACATGTGAACTTGGACCTAAAGTAATTATACATCTTTTTGTTTTATTTCAGCTGATCCAAGACTTGTTAAGAAACTTGCCACAAATGTTCACCAATACATTGGAGACTCAAAGTGCTCTAGGTCCTGCCCTACAGGCTGCATATAAATTGATGTCCCCAACTGGCGGACGTGCCTCTGTCTTCCAAACACAGTTACCTTCATTAGGTGTAGGTGCTCTAAAATCTAGAGAAGATCCCAATCAAAGATCTAGCATAAAGGTAGGTTGCTGGTTGTTTTCCCAATATTTCATCAGCTTGTGATATTCTTAACTACTGTTAAAGCTAAAGTATGAATTACATTTGTTGCAGTTGGTTCTTCATAGTTATTCATAAAAAGATGCGTGAATATTTTGTAAATGAAAAATATAGGATACTTAATCTGGGCTTAATCTGATTGCATGTGCAAATACTAAATATCTTCTGAATTTTTCTTTCTAAAATGCCTTTTTAAAATATTTTAAGGATGTCCAGCATCTTTCGCCAGCGATTGATTTCTACAAGAAACTTGCCCTGGATTGTTCAGGGCAACAGATTGCAGTAGACCTCTTTATGCTGAATGGCCAGTATTCTGACCTGGCATCTCTGGGTAAGTAAGTCTAGTGTTCGTGATGCGGGAAGTTAAACTCTAATTGCTGTACTTGAGCTAATGGGGTAAGTATTTTATCAACGTGTTTAATTCTAAATGCCTTCACATCCACTACAACATTTTGAAACCTGGCATTTAATTGCAGTGTCATTACAAAAATTGCTTATTTCATATTACACAATAACTCCTATTTTGGCCACTGCCTTTGGTTGTTTGCTTTTCGTGATTATAGCAGCGTTTTTGTTACTTTTAGATTGAACTATTCCAATGCTGTTGCCTGACCATTCATTTTATATACCCCCATTCTTATGATATCTAACATTTCTGACTGTTTTCTCCTACCATGTTCACCACTTGGCCTAATTGACCAGCATTAGGCCCTGTCAATTTTAATGTTGTCTTCCTCAAGTTCAAGTTCCCTTTCTTCTATCTGTTCCCATCACCCTGCAAGACCTGTCCATTCTTTCACCTCAGCCTCTTGTGCATGAATTACTCACTTTGCCATTGCAGTGTCAGGTGCAGTATGACATCTGTGGCCAAAATACAAGCTATAGAATTCTCTTTTAAAATTTGTCTCTTTCTTAAAGTATTCTTTTAAAATCTACATGATTTTCTCCATTGTCCTTCGCTTGGACAACATCGGTGGCGTGGAGAGGGGAGACTTGTAGCTTGGGCAACTGCGGGTCTTCCATTTAAAAAAAACCTTACCCAGGCTTGCACCCTGGAAAATTTCCAAGGCGCAAATCCATGGTCTATCAAGACTAACGGAGGCCTACTACATGTTTTTCTAAACTTCTAGTGTTTATCAAAAGTGTTCACCCCCCCACACCCCCGGAAGATTTCACGTTTTATTGTTTTACAACATTGAATCACAGTGGATTTAATTTGACTTTTTTGACACTGATCAACAGAAAAAGATTTTCATGTCAAAATAAAAGCAGATCTCTACAAAGTGATCTAAATTAATTATAAATATAAAACAAAATAATTGATGCATAAGTAATCACCCCCTTCAAGTCAGAACTTGGATGCACTTTTGGCAGCAATTACAGCCTTGAATCTATCGCTATCAGCTTTGCACATCTGGACACTGCAATTTTTCTTCATTCTTCTTTACAAAACTGCTTAAGCTTGTGTCATATTGCATGGGGATTGTGAGTAAAAAGTCCTTTTCAAGTCTAGTCACAAATCCTCAATTGGATGACTTGGCCACTCCAAGATGTTAGCTTCGTTGTTTTTAAGCCATTCCTGTGTAGCTTTGGCTTTATGCCAATGGGTCATTGTCTTGCTAGAAAATAAATCTCACAAGGCGCAGTTCTCTTGCAGACTGCATCAGGTTTTCCTCTAGGATTTCTCGGTATTCTGCTGCAGTCATTTTACCCTCTACCTTCACAAGCCTTCCAGGGCCTGCTGCAGTGAAACATCCCCACAGCATGATACAGCCACCACCATGCTTCACAGTAGGGTTGGATATGCAGTGTTTGGCTCACACCAAACATAGCTTTGGCCATCAGACCAAACAGGCTCAATTTTGATTTCATCAGACCATAGAGCCAACTTCCTTCCAGCTGCCATCAGTGTCTCCCACATACCTTCTGGCAAACTCTAGCTGAGATTTCATGTTAGCTTATTTCAACAATGACTTTTTTTGCCACTGTTACATAAAGCTGTGACTAGTGAAACACCTGGGCAACAGTTATTGTATGCGCAGTTTCTCCCATCTCAGCCACTGAAGGCTTGTAACTCCTCCAGAATTTTCGTAGATCTCTTGATGGCCTTCCTCACTAGTCTCCTTCTTGCACGGTCACTCAGATTTTGAGGGCAGCCTACTGTAGGCAGATTCACAGCTGTGCCATGTTCTTTCCATTTCTTGATAATTAACTGTACTCCAAGGGATATTTGAGTGACTTGAAAATTTTCTTGTATCCATCTCCTGATTTGTGCTTTTCAGTAACCTTTCTGTGGAGTTGCTCAGACTGTTCTTTTGTCTTCATGGTGTAGTTTTTGCCAGGATACGGAGTCATCAGCAGTTGAACCTTGCAGATACAGGTGTATTTTTACTATAATCAATTGAAACACCTTACTGCACACTGGTCTCTAAAAACAGATCTTCATTTAACTAATTATGTGACTTAAAACCAATTGGCTGCACTAGTAATGATTTGGTGTGTCATATTAAAGGGTGGTGAATACTTAAGCAATCAATTTTATTATATTTATATTTGAAATTAATTTAGTTCACTTTGTAGAAATCTGTTTCCACTTTGGCACAAAAGAGTCTTTTTCTGTTGATTAGTGTCAAAAAGGCCAAATTAAATCCACTGTTCAATGGTGTAAAACAATAAAACACGGAATCTTCAAGGGTGGTGAATACTTTTGATAGGCACTATATTTGACCATGTGGCATTTGCTAATAAAATATTCAGTGAAATACTCTGGAATGGTTTGCTGCATTTTTTAATAGAAAATATTACATTTGTGCAAGTTATTTAAGAGGGAAATATAATTTGTGTGCTTTTGTTTTTGTAGTTCTATCTAAATTTGACAATTTGCTAATATTTTTCAGCTTGTATTTCAAAGTTTTCAGCTGGTTGCATTTACTGCTACCCGTCCTATCATCACAAACACAATCTTGTCCAGGTGGAGAAATTTCAAAAGGACTTTAAGCGTTACTTGACAAGAAAGATTGGCTTCGAAGCAGTCATGAGGATACGTTGTACAAAAGGCAAGTCACCAATTAGAACATTCAGGTGCAGGAAATCAAAACTGTTATAAATTACCTCTACTTCTGCAGTGTTTAGGAGCTCTTGTAACTAGATTTTACTATGAGGTATAGCTTGAAAGACAGTTTAATTTCAGAAATGTTGCCATTTTGAAAATGAAGTAATAAAATTTGTTCTTCTCTCATCAGGCCTTGCCATCCATACTTTCCATGGAAACTTCTTTGTGCGTTCTACAGACTTGTTGTCACTGCCCAACATTAATCCTGATGCTGGGTTTGCAGTACAGATGTCAATAGAGGAGAATCTGGTGGATGTGCAGCTTGTCTCATTTCAAGCTGCCCTATTGTATACTTCAAGTAAAGGTGTGGACAAACAAAAACATTGATTTCTATAAGTTTCAGCAACTACTCCCCTCTCCTTGGCTTTGTTGGCCCTTATCCCAACAGACTCATTACCCCTTCTATTTCCCCTTTTGATCTTCCCATTCCACATTCCTCCCTCCAGTTCCCCTCCACATCTCCTTCCCTTTCTTCCTTGCTCCACCGTCATCTCCTATCAGAATCCATCTTCTTCAGTCCTTTGTCTCTTCCACGCAATACTTCCCAGCTTTTTGAGATCATTTCCATTCTCTTTCACCCCCACTTACCAAACTGTCCCCTCACACCTGGATTTTCTGATCACTTGCCCACCCCTTTAAACCAGCCTGTATTATTTGCTTCATCTGCTCCTCCTGATGTAGAGTTCTTTTCCAGGAGAGTTGTAAATTCCTTACCTTGAGGCTCATGTGGGATTAAATCATTGGTGTTTTCAAATACAGAGTAAGATATACTTTTGAAAGATTAGATATTTGAGGTTTGTGGGGGACTAGCTTGGAAGAGAAAGTTATGCTTATCGGCTATTATCGTATTGAAAGGCAATCCTGACTTCCAATTGCCCAGTGGCCTATTTCTGCTCTTAATTTCCTTTGTTAATGTGTTCTTGCACTCCTCCCGTTATATTTGGAAACTAAATGGGTGTAGTTAGTGTAAGTGAATATGATATTTGTAATCGTTTAGCAATATTTGCTCTATCGGATTTATTGGGAATTGTTTTGCTTTTGGTCTTTGGCACCTCCACGTGTGTAGAACTATCTATGCTTCTATGATAAAAGTGAAATCCTGTAGGCTAGATATACAAAAAATGCTGAGCAATCTGGGCATCCTTTGGAGTTATGATCAAGGTTTGTTAGCCTGTAGTGCTAATCAAATAAAAGATTTGAATCTCCCTTCGAGCTTATTTTTTCCATACATCTTCAGTGAGTGTTACTGATAGGCATGTCTACTACTTCTCCACTGCCTCCAAATTCCAAATCTGGTACTGTATATTGAATTTAGAAACAGAAAATCTACAGCACAATACAGGACCTTCGGCCCACAAAGCTGTGCCAAACTTGTCCTTACCTTAGAAATTACCTAGGGTTACCCATAGCCATAACTTGAGTATATTTTTCAAGCTTAATATAGGCTTAGCATGATTTCTGATTTACCATTTCTCCATTTTTTTTGTAATTGAACCCATTTCATTTCTAAAAAGTCTTATTACTTTCAACAGCTGTTTTATGTATATTTCTATCTCATTCTGTTTGTTTACCTCAGTTGTCAAGCAGCATTATCTTTCAGGTGGTTGATTGAAGTTGTTCCATAAGCAGGTGGTTGGGGTTGGGTCTGGGCGCAACAGCAGACTCTCTTTGGCTCTCTTACAAATGCAGCTTCCTCTGTACGTACAGGACAACTAATATCTCTGAATGAGTGCACAAGTAAATCTGATTTTTGGTGTGGCAATGTGCTTATTCCAAGTCTTTTCTCCCATTGAATAGAAATGGTCCTACACCAAAAGCAGATGTAATGTTGCTAGCCACTTAAGTCTACTGAAGAGTTGCTCTGTTCCGACTTCATTCATTATTGATTAGTATTCAATCCAATGTTTATACACTTCCCTATCCTATTTGTGTTTTTGCATTCTTTGCTATTTTCCATACCTCTGCTTGTAATACTTTCTTGGGTTTGAAGGTTTAATGCACAATTTCAAGGTCTAACTTAAACAGTTTTCCTCTCCCTTTGAACGTATTGCCTCCATCTCCTCGCCACACTTCCCTGAAGTTCCTTGCTGAGGCAAGATTCAAAGAATACCAGGTATTGAAGCTTGATGGGGAAAAAATACCACAGAAGGTTGTGTTGCACTCGTTTAGTGTTTACATACTGCCATTTTGTAACCAATTCAAATATTTAAAAAATTGAAAACTGTGTCTTGAAACACTGCAGGTGAACGTCGCATTCGGGTTCATACGATGTGTCTGCCAGTTGTGAGTTCACTCGCAGATGTCTATGCAGGAGCTGATGTTCAGTCTATTACTTGTTTGCTGGCCAGCATGGGTAAGTGCCTAAACTCAGCCTGTCAGAGTTTTGTTTGAGAAATTGCACGTTTTGGTTTTCTCTGAGCACATAAATGGAGGTTCTCCCTTTTTGGACAGGCCCGTTAGATCTTGTAGAATACTTCAGTGTATGAGATCAATGTATATCCACATACCCAGACTGTGGTTTTACTTTTGTTAAATGTTGCCCTGGCATCTTACTTTCGGTAGTCATGCCTCTACAGACCATTTCTCTGATGCGTACGCAGATATATTTTTTGTCAATGACGTCACCCTCTGGCACTACTGTGCCAATATGTGCTGGTCTTTCAAATCTCAAAGCAGATTATCATAATGATAATGCAATGAATTCCAGAGTACTTGCAAGAGGACTCATTAATCTAGCCACAATATGGCCTGACAGGCTAGGCCTGATGTGGGAAGCCCTTGACTGAGTCTCAAATAAGGCATTCAGGACTGAGATAAGATTTTTTTCAGTCAGAGGGCCGTAAGTCTTCTGGAGTTCTCCATCTATAAGGGTGGTGTAGACTGGAAATAGACAGTACAAGGAAATAGCACAATCACTTTCTGAAATATAAGGATTTCAGGATGTATATTGTATACATTTTTCTGACATTTAATGTCATTTAATAGCTTATTGAAACCTATTGAATTTTTCTCATTGTGTGGACATTATTTAAAAATTAATAATTGAGGTCTACTTGTTGAATCTATCTGCTAAGCTAACCTGTTAAGTAAAGAACTGTTATAGAGAAGAGTATTATTGTGTAGAACAGTTCAAGAAAGCCGAGCAATGCAATTTAATCTTTGCAGGGTGATGCAAGATTTCAGTTTTGAATATGATCGTGCTTTGCCTCTTTTTTTTAAATTTAGCTGTTGACCGATCTATTTCATCGAGCTTGAGTGATGCCAGAGATGCTTTGGTTAATGCTGTTATAGATTCACTTGCTACTTATCGTACAGCAGTTTTAAGCCAACAGCAGCAACAACAGCCGGGTGTAATTGCTCCCTTCTCATTACGGTTGTTTCCTCTCTATGTCTTAGCTCTACTGAAACAGGTATGGAATATTTTTCTCTTCCAAATACCTATATCTCTTGCATGGAATTAGATGTCAAACATTATTTTTAAACACAACATACTTAAACGTCTTCATGTGGTGTCCGAGTAATTTTTCTCTAAAACTTGATGGGATACTTTGTGAGTCTCCGTGCATTTGATGCATAGACACAGACTTCCTTCCATGTACACTATAGTTTAGAATAGTTTATAGAGAAAAGATACAGAAGTTTTACAAGTTCTTCAGGCCTTATGTTCTGAAGAATGTCTTCTGGTGGGGCTGAGGTTTGCAAGGGTGTTCATTTAAAGAGTCATCCCTCTTCTGAAGAATCCAAAATTATTTTGTTTACTTCTTTCATCCTTTCCTTCGCTCTTCAGCTCAGCTTGGTTTGTAACAAATCTTAATTCTATTACTCTGGTGTTTTGACACCAGACAGTTATGAAACACTTAGTAGTGCATCCTGCCCTTGGTATGAAGTGACCAAATAGATTTTTTTTGTTCACTGACCATCAGTAAATAAAGGCAATTATCATTTGCTTCTGTCATATCTTAAAGAATATTTTGCAATGGGCGCCGTTCAATCTTGGTATTCCGGTTTTTTTTAATGATCGAATGCACATTCAAACTTTACCAAAACAGACAAGGGGAATATTATTAGTGCAAATACTCATGGAGTTTCTTACAAGCCACTCTTTTAACCATCATCTCCTATTTTCTATGTGTGTTTCTTGTGTGACTTGGAAATGGATTAACCATTGCAGAGAGATGCTAGTTTTACTTCTACCTGTCTAAATTTCAACTCTTCATGTAGAAATGCTAGCATAATTGGAACTTGATTTTAGGAAATTGAAGCTAATTTTACTAAGTTAATGTTGAAATGTTGCTTATTAAAATGTATTTTCTCTTCTGGTTTTATCCTCAAGCAGTACATGTGGTACTGCTAATGACGTGGTGGCTAATGACGTCTCTACCTTTATTGCAGAAAGCTTTCAGAACTGGAACTAGTACAAGGCTGGATGACCGTGTGTTTTCCATGTGCGAAGTGAAATACCAGCCTGTGTCTTACCTCATCCTCATGATTCATCCACATCTGTACAGGATTGATAATCTGTCAGATGAGGTAGGCTGCATTTTGTTCTATTTCTTCTGGAGCAGATATTATGTAACAAGCCATTTTTAATACATTTTTATTTTACAGGGATCCATTAATGTTAATGATAAAACTATACCTCAGCCACCAATTCTTCAACTGTCTGTAGAGAAACTAAATCGGGATGGCGCCTTCTTAATGGATGCTGGCTCTGTGAGTGACTTGTTATACAAATCCATTTGGGTTGGCTTGTATTTATAATTTCTATTTCTAGTGGCTGATTTTTTAGGTTTTGGTGTACCATTTCTTGGAAAAGTGCAGACTTTATAGAACCTAATTTAGAGGCCGGGCACTATGTGAAAAAATTTTACTGTAAATATACTTCATTGTAGTTTCATTCTGAAAACCAAATCTTTTGTTTGCAGGAGATAAAATAAGGATTTCCTGGATGAATTTTTAACATGACAAATATTTAGTTGAAACGTTAAGTGGATTATAACGTGTGTTTGTATGTATAATAAGCTTATAACTTGGGGATTTCTGGAAATAGCCAAATTTTATTGGTGTAAAAAAAAATTGGCCATTTATGTAGCATTTCCTGAGTTGATGCATAACTTCCCGATGCTGTTCTGGCAAATTAAGGTGTTAATGTTGTATTAATACAGCTTTTTTATTTGAATGAAAGTATTAATAGAATCTCAGATTGCTTTTTTTTCCCTGTTAGTTTCTGATGTTCACCTGATCTAAATTACCCAGCCTGTCAGTAAATATTTAATTCTTTGCTGTTGCATATACTTATTTTTGTTCTCGATCATTTATGCTCTTGCCTGCCTTAAATCCTACTGATTTAAGTCTTAGCATTTTGATTAACAAAGTTCCTGTAGCTCTTTGGAAAGAGTTCAAGATTTAGTAATATTGTAGAAAGGATGCTTCAATTCTAAATGCTCTAGCTTACATGTTTTTCATGCCCTGTGTTCCACATTGCACCCATCAGAAAAGATAATTGATCTGTGATGACCTTGACTTTTTTAAACACATCAATTATTTCACAGTTGTGTTGTTTCAGGGAAATACAAGGTGGTCTGTGTCGCATGATCTAATAATTTAATCTCTTAAATTCTGGTATAATTGTAGTGAACTTCAAGATTCAAAAACTTTATTGTCATTCCAACCATACAATAGACAATAGGTGCAGAAGTAGACCATTCGGCCCCTCGAGTCTGCACCGCCATTCTGAGATCATGGCTGATCATTCACTATCAATACCCAGTCCCTGCCTTGTCCCCATATCCCTTGATTCCCCTATCCATCAGATATCTATCTAGCTCCTTCTTGAAAGCATCCAGAGAATTGGCCTCCACCGTCTTCCGAGGCAGTGCATTCTACACCTCCACAACTCTCTGGGAGAAGAAGCTCTTCCTCAACTCGTTTTAAATAACTGACCTCTTATTCTCAATCCATGCCCTCTGGTACTGGACTCTCCCAACATCTGGAACATATTTCCTGCCTCAATCCTATCAAATCCTTTAATTATCTTAAACGTTTCAATCAGATCCCCTCTCAATCTCCTCAATTCCAGCGTGTACAAGCCCAATCTCTCCAATCTCTCTGCGTAAGACAGCCCTGCCATCCCAGGAATCAACCTAGTGAATCTACGCTGCACTTCCTCAATTGCCAGAATGTCCTTCCTTAAACCTGGAGACCAAAACTGTACACAATATTCCAGGTGTGGTCTCACCAGGGCCCTGTACAAATGCAAAAGGACATCCTTGCTCTTGTACTCAATTCCCCTTGTAACAAAGGCCAACATTCCATTTGCCCTCTTCACTGCCTGTTGCACTTGCTCATTCACCTTCATTGACTGATGAACTAGGACTCCTAGGTCTCTTAGCATTTCTCCCTTACCTAACTCTACACCGTTCAGACAATCCTCTGCCCTCTTGTTCCTGCTTCCAAAGTGGATAACTTCACATTTATTCACATTGAATGACATCTGCCAAGTATCTGCCCACTCACCCAGCCTATCCAAGTCTCCCTGTATTCTCCTAACGTCCTCTTCGCATGTCACACTGCCACCCAGTTTAGTATCGTCAGCAAACTTGCTGATATAATTTTCAATGCCCTCATCTAAATCATTGACATAAATCGTAAAGAGCTGTGGTCCCAATACAGAGCCCTGTGGTACCCCACTAGTCACCTCCAGCCAGTCCGAGAAACACCCATTCACTGCTACCCTTTGCTTTCTATCTGCCAACCAGTTTTCTATCCATGTTGAAACCCTGTCCCCAATGCCATGAGCTCTGATTTTACTCACCAATCTCCTATGTGGCACCTTATCGAATGCCTTCTGAAAATCTAAGTACACAACATCCACTGGCTTACCCTCGTCTAACATCCTTGTTACACCCTCAAAAAACTCCAACAGATTAGTCAAGCATGATTTGCCCTTGGTAAATCCATGCTGGCTCGGCCTAATCCTATTTCTGCCATCAAGATGTGCCACTATTTCGTCCTTAATAATGGACTCAAGCATCTTCCCCACGACTGACGTTAGACTCCGTTTTCTCCTTCCCTCCCTTCTTGAAAAGTGGGATAACATTAGCCACTCTCCAATCTTCAGGAACTGATCCTAAATCTAAGGAACATTGGAAAATGATTACCAATGCATCCGCAATTTCCTGAGCCACCTCTTTTAGAACCCTCGGATGCAGACCATCTGGACCCGGGGATTTATTAGCCTTCAGTCCTACCAGTCTACTCATCACAGTTTCTTTCCTAATGTCAATCTGTCTCAATTCCTCTGATATCTTATGACCCTGGCCCATCCATACATCTGGGAGATTGCTTGTGTCCTCCCTGGTGAAGACAGATCTAAAGTACGCATTAAATTCTGTTGCCATTTCCCTGTTTCCCATAACAATTTCTCCCAATTCATTCTTCAAGGGGCCAACATTGTTCTTAATTATCTTCTTTCTCTTCACATAGCTAAAAAAGCTTTTGCTATCCCCTTTTATATTCCTGGCTAGACTGAGCTCATACCTGATTTTTTCTCTCCGTATTGCTTTTTTAGTTAAGATCTGCTGTTCCTTAAAACTTTCCCAATCATCTGTATTCCCACTCATCTTAGCCCTGTCATACTTCTTTTTCTTTAATGCTATACAATCTCTGACTTCCTTTGTCAACCTCTGTGGCCCCTTCCCCCTCTTTGAATCCTTCCATCTCATTGGAATGAACTGCTTTTGCATCTTTTGTATTATCCCCAAGAATATCTGCCACTGCTGATCCACTGTCTTTCCTGCCAGGGCATCCGCCCATTTAACTTTGGCCAGCTCTTCCCTCATGGCTCCGTAGTCTCCTTTATTTAATTGCAACACTGACACCTCTGATCTGCCCTTATCCCTCTCAAATTGTAGATAAAAACATCATGTTATGATCACTACTTCCTAATGGCTCCTTTACTTCAAGATCACTTATCAATTCCTGTTCATTACACATCACCAAGTCCAAAATAGCCTCGTTCCTGGTTGGCTCAAGCACAAGCTGTTCCAAAAATACATCCCTTAGACACTCCACAAACTCCCTATCCTGGGGTCCAGCACCTACCTGATTCTCCCAGTTCACCTGCATGTTTAAATCTCCCATAACGACTGCATACCTTTAGCACATGCCAATGTTAACTCCCTAATCAACTTGTACCCAATATCCACGCTACTGTTTGGGGGCTTGTACACAACACCCATTAGGGTCTTTTTACCCTTACTGTTCCTCAGCTCAATCCACACAGACTCTACTTCCCCTGTTCCCAAGTCACCTCTTGCTAAGGACTGAATCTCATTCCTCACCAACAGGGCCACCCCACCCCCTCTTCCCATATTTCTGTCTCTACGATAGCACGTATACCCTGGTACACTCAATTCCCAGGCCTGATCCCCTTGCAGCCATGTCTCCGTTATCCCAACAATATCGTAGTTCCCCATTTTCATCTGAGCTTCAAGCTCATCTGTCTTATTTCTGACACTATGCGCATTCAAATATAGAATTCTGAGCCCATTCCTCCTCTCTTTGCTTAAAACACTGTCTACTGTACCTAACCCAGCTCCTTGAACTTCCATCGGGCTAATTGCACCCTGAATTTTGATGACCTTCTCAAGATCACCCAAACCTTCTACACATTTAACCCCATGCTCCTTCTGACCAACCCTCTGGATCTGGATCCCTGCCCCCTGCACATCTAGTTTAAACCCCCCTGAGTAGCACTGGCAAACACTCCTGCAAGAATGTTAGTACCCCTCCGGTTCAGATGTAGACCGTCCCTTCAAAACAGATCCCAATGTCCCTGGAACAAAGACCAATTATCCAAAAATCTGAACCCTTCCTTCCTGCACCATGCTCTCAGCCTCGTATTGATGTGCATAATCATTCTATTCTTCGCCTCACTCGCACGTGGCACAGGTAGCAATCCCGAGATTGTCACCCTGGAGGTCCTGCTTTTCAGCTTCACTCCTAACTCCCTGAACTCTCTAAGCAGGACCCCCTCACTCACCTTACCTACATCGTTGGTCCCTACATGGACCACTACATCTGGGTTCATGCCCTCGTTCTTAAGAATAGCCTGCACCCGATCTGATCTGCACCCGATCATACATCAGCTCTGCAGGGCAGAATGAGACAGCATTTCCCAGGGGCAAGTGCAATCATAATAAACGCAACAATAAGTAGTAAACGCAACAGTAAATAGTAAAACACAACAGCCACATGTCAGTTAAAATCAAGTTATAAGTGTCCAAAGCAGAGTCAGGTAGAGCAGCTGTTTAGCAGTCTGACTGCCTGTGGGAGGAAGCTGTTTCGTAGCCTTGTGGTTTTAGTTTTGATGCGCCTGTAACGTTTGCCTGATGGCAGAAAAACAAACAGTTCGTGGAGAGGGTGTGAGGGGTCTTTAATGATGTATCGTGTCTTTGGGAGGCATTGACTCTGAAAGAGGTCTTGGACAGAAGGTAGGGAGACCCCAATAACCTTCTCTGCTCCTCTAACCACCCTCTGCAAGGCTTTTTTGACGGCAGCACCGCAGCTGGAGTACCAGGTTGTGATGCAACTTGTGGCATACCCATGACAACTCCATTTTTCTTTATATTCTTGTAGTAATCAGTATACATCATTGTAGCCCATTTGACCTTTTATTTTTTTTTCATATTTAGCATCTCATCACTAGAATTGCTTTTGTTCTCACAATTCATTCTTTTGACACATGAGTAAAAATTATTAACCTACTGTGCATTGTCACACTGAAGACCATTGGTCTTTTCCTTTCTCACTTAGCCTGCCCATGCATCTTTTCAGCTTCCCACTACGATGTACATAACTTACTGCGTTTCCTTGCTTAATGCTAGTTTTATATCTGGACATACAACTGCCTTTTAAACACAACTTTAATGTGTGTAGTTTACACAGTAGTAGACAGTTGCCAAGGAGGGACTGCAGTAAAAAATCATTAAACAGGTTCTTGTGATGTTAGTTATTTAATGAGGAGTGATTAAGTAGACGAGAAGTAATTCATGCAAAATGCTGGAGGAATCCAGCAGGTCAGGCAGCATTCACGGAAAGGAATAAACAGTTGACAAATTACGGCAAGTTTAGTTTGTAGGATTTTCACTTACAACTGTGGTTTGAAGTTCTGGCTGAGATTTCAGATAGATTAATTGCCAATCGTGTTGAGGGGTGCACTTACATTAAGCAATATTTTTCAATGTGATTAGTTAAGTATTTTCTCAGATGTGCTATGCAATTTTGTTTGCAGTTTCTTTGGATAAAACGTCTCAACTCAAATCTGGCACTTTGCTGGACAGATAGGATTATTTGTATTTCCTATGTAGTCTTTGTCAAATAGCTTGTATTTTTTTTGAATATATAGCTTGATTTTTGTTAACTTAAAATTGCTCCAAGCTTAATTATTTGATGATTTGATTTTTATTTTTAACATGGCGAGGAAAATGACTTGAAAAGTTATTAATCTCCTTTCTTTCAGGCTTTCTTTCTTTGGGTCGGAAAAAATTGTTGCACGCACTTCATCAGTCAAGTTCTTGGTGCTTCTAATTATGCTTCGATACCACAATACATGGTAGGTCAAGTGCATCAGTTTTTCTCATGCCTCTGGAATTTGCCTTTGATTTTCAGCAGTGGAAATCTAAATAAATAGCTACTCCTTGTTTATGTAGACAGTTAACACTGATTTGTGGCTCTAATTTCCTAAATAAGAGTTTTTGTGAGAATGTCAAAACAACCGATCTTTTTCTGCTGGCTTTTGATTATTTGAGAATTTATGTCATTGACTTTGACATTTTTCCGTACTAATAACGTTCATAATCCATTTAAAAAGACACAGCTTCCTGAACTGGATACAGCTGAATCAGAACGTACCAGAGCCTTCATTTCCTGGTTGCGGGATCAAAGACCATTTTATCCTGCACTTCAAGTGGTTAAGTAAGTGATGTAATTTTCCATACATGTTCATACTGCAGCACAGAAAAAGACTATTTTGCTAACTAGGCTAATGCCAGCACAGGCTTCCCCTGCTATCCAAAGGTAGAGCGTTCCTGTGAAACTGTTCATAAGCCAAAATGGCGTAAAGTGAAGAAGCAATTACCATTAATTTATATGGGAAATTTTTTGAGCATTCCCAGATCCAAAAAAATAACCTACCAAATAGCATATAAAACCTAAAATAACACTAACAAAAGCAGGAATGATATGATAAGTACACAGCCAATATAAAATAGAAATAATGTATGCACAGTGTAGTTTCACTTACCAGAAACAGGAAGATTGAGCCGAAACCAATTTGTAGGAAAAAAATCGGCACGTACACGCATGTGCACACACCTGCCCATGCAAGGTTTCATGGTCATGGTAGTCTTTCTCGGGGTAAACACAAGTTTAAAGCGGGCATCTTTTTTCGTAAGAGCAAAAATCCTCTTTCGGTTAGCGAAAATAGGTACTAATGTAGGTCTTTTGTAAAAGCGAAATGTCGTAAAGTGAACGTTTGAAAACCAGGGGACACCTGTATTGTTTTCCATATTCTTAACACTACAAATAAAGTTTTTCTTGTATTCCCTTTTGAGTTTGTTAGTGGCTTTAATTTACAACCCCCTCGCTCTTGTGTTTCACTCTAGCAGAAATGTTTTCCATGATTAAAGATAGAAAATGCTGAAAGTGTAGAACAGGTGAGAAAATATTTCTGGTCAAAGAAACATTTCAGGTCAGTCAGAACCTTGAATTTAGAAAACTTGTGTGCTTAAACTCCGATGAAGGGGAAGGTTCAGAACAAAGAATGTCTGTAGAATGGAGATCAGAAGAACACATCATACATTAGTCATGACAAGGAGTTGGTGATGTAGGTTTGTTAACAGTAACATGCCTTTCTCAGGGGCATGTAAATAGAGGGAGAATACTAGATATGGGGGGGTGGATCTATAAAGGAGAATGCTGGAAAGGTAGCATCTGTGGGGGAAAAAACATTCATGTAATGTCCCAGGCTGATAATCTTCCTTCTGCCCCCTCTCACCTCACCCCTATCCACTAACAGCAACTGGCTGACACTAGTACAAATAGAATATTGTTCATATGAAATATTTGAGATACATTGTTTATATTCTTCTCAGGATTATTTTTAATTGTCATCTATGTTTGTAAATCAAATTGTAAATTTGCTTTAATTATTTTTAAGATATTTTGCTAATTCAAGGTATTGGAGGCCCTTTAGCCGAAGTTGTAATCTCACAGAATAGCATATGTAATATAATGTGAGATTTGTTTTGATTTAAAATAATTTTTCAATACCATTTCTTTTATCCATTTTCAATAATCCTCTACCACATTTTTGACATCTGTAATGGTGCTTTTCCAAACTATTTTCTGTCAATAACAATAACAATTTCAATAACAAAACAGCATTTCTGGGGGATACGAGAGAGGCAGTAGATATCTGTAGTAAAGAGGAAGATTGGATGTGCATCCGACCATGATTGTATGGGTTTCCACCATGGATTGTCTGGATGGTGATCTGTGTCAGAATTCTGCTGGCTGTTTATCTCATTTCTGAGATGTCTGCACCAGTCACTACAATTATAATAGACTTGAGACTTGTCACCTTCATTTTTTTGTACAGGCTCTGGATTTCTTCTCCCAGTGGGAAAGCTTTGGAGTCCCATTGGGAAGAGGACTTGCGTCTTGAGTTTGAAATTAAATTTGAAGTGTTGGTATTGACTTATTTGGATTTTTTATTGATAACATTCAAGAGAACTGGAAAAATTTCCATGGTGGGGGTGTAGATAGGGTAAATGCATGGTGGCTTTTCCGACTAAGTTTGGGGGAGACTAGCACTAGATGTCATGGGTTAAGGGTGAAAGGTGAAATGTTTAAGGACAACATGAAAGGAAGCTACTTCACTCAGAGGGTGGTGAGAGGGTTGAAGGAGTTGCCAGCAGAAGTGAAGATGATCTGATCTCCAAAAGTCATAAAGTTAAAGATGAAACATTCTTTTCAAGCAAGATTAGTGTATTATTTTTGTTTTGTACAATTTTAGAGTGGAAAAAAGGAAAGGAGCACCATGCAAATGTTTGAGCTCTCAGATTAACTTTTACCAAGGACTCAGAACTTAATTAGCTTGTTAGGGTTATGGCTTGTTCACAATCATCATTAGGAAAGGCCAGGTGATGCAAATTTTAAAGCTTTATGAATACCCTGACTCCTCAAACCTTGTCCCAACAATCAGCAGCCATGGGCTCCACTAAGCAGCTGCCTAGCACTCGAAAATTAAAATAAATGATGCCCACAAAGCAGGAGAAGGCTATAAGAAGATAGCAAAGTGATTTCTCAGTTCGTAATGTAATTAAGAAATGGCAGTTAACAGGGATGGTGGAGGTCAAGCTAAGGTCTGGAAGACCAAGAAAACTTTCTGAGAGAACTGCTCATAGGATTGCTAGAAAGGCAAATCAAAACCCCCATTTGAACGGAAAAGACCTTCAGGAAGATTTAGCAGACTGGAGTGGTGGTGCACTGTTCTACTGTGCAGCAACACCTACACAAATATGACCTTCATGGAAGAGTCATCAGAAGAAAACCTTTCCTGCATCCTCACCACAAAATTCAGCGTCAGAAGTTTGCAAAGGAACATCTAAACAAGCCTGATGCATTTTGGAAACAAGTCCTGTGAACTGATGAAGTTAAAATAGAACTTTTTGTCCGCAGTGAGCAAAGGCATGTTTGGAGAAAAAAGGGTGCAGAACTTCATGAAAAGAACACCTCTCCAACTGTCAAGCATGGGGGTGGATCGATCATGCTTTTTGGGCTTGTGTTGCAGCCAGTGGCACGGGGAACATTTCACTGGTAGAGGGAAGAAGGAATTCAATTAAATACCAGCAAATTCTGGAAGCAAACATCACACCGTCTGTTTAAAAAAAAAGCTGAAGATGAAAAGAAGATGGCTTCTACAACAGGATAATGGTCCTAAACATACCTCAGAATCCACAATGGACTGCCTCAAGAGGTGCAAGCTGAAGGTTTTACCATGGCCCTCACTGTCCCCCAACCTAAACATCATTGAACATCTGTGGATAGACCTCAAAAGAGCAGTGCATGCAAGACAGCCCAAGAATCTCACAGAACTAGAAGCCTTTTGTTAGGAAGAATGGGCGAAAATCCCCCAAACAAGAATTGAAAGACTCTTAGCTGGCTACGGAAAGCGTTTACAAGCTGTGATACTTGCCAAAGGGGGTGTTACTAAGTACTGACCATGCAGGGTGCCCAAACTTTTGCTTCGGGCCCTTTTCGTTTTTTGTTATTTTGAAACTGTAAAAGGTGGAAATAAAAAAAAAGTAATCTTGCTTAAAATATGAAAGAAATGTGTCATCGTTAGCTTTATGCCTTTTGGAAATCAGGTCATCTTTTATTCGCTTAGCCATTCACAGTAACAGAAATTTTGACCGGGGTGCCCAAACTTTTGCCTGCCACTGTATGGTTTGGATACAGATTGATGGGACTAGGCAGAATAATAATTCAGCATGGACTGGTTGAGCCAGAGAGTCTGGTTAATACTTCATTATTATGCCTAAGATGGATATTTGTTAGAAGTGGAGTTTTGAAATATTAGGAAGAATAATTAGTACTATGGAGGAAGCAAGTTTACTTTGGCAGAGAATGCTATGAGGAAAGGAATTTTCTTTGTATTTATATAATTTAACCTACTCACAAGAAGAGAATAAAATAGCTCTGTGCCCTGAAACGTTTGTTTTACATTCCAGCATCTTTTTGTTGTATTTGTTCGCATTTCCCACTTAAAAACAACTGAAAAACCATTATTTATACAACTTACAACAGATTTACATTTTTAAAAGGAAGAATGTTCTGAATAATCTGAGGGTGCATTTCAATTCTAAGCACCATATGCATCCTTTACATTTCTACTGAACTTATATTTGGAATTCATAAAATATCAAAGACAACAAAACTGAATGTTCAAATTCTGATTTTTATGGAGGACTTATTATCAACATACGAAGATAACTTTTCATTTTTATACACAAATATCAAGAAGTGATCATTGTGTTACTACCAGAACAATACCAAGTCAACAACAAACTGTTGGATGAGAAAAGACTCTTATTCTTCTATGGATATTAATGTGTTAGACTTTCTTGGCACTTTTCCCAGTAGTTTAAAAGCAATAAACATTTATTCAGATTGGTGACCAAAATTGAACTTAATTTTCACAAATTTTTACAATTTTCATAACTTGTGTTTGTTTTGCTCTTTCCATGTTGTAGGGACGAGACTCCTGTAAAAACTAGCTTCTTACAGAACATGATTGAAGACAGAACAGAATCAGCATTGTCTTATTATGAATTCCTACTTCATGTGCAGCAACAAGTGAATAAGTGATCCACAGAAGAAATGTGTTTCAGTTGTGTGGAAATGGCTCTTGCTGGCACAAGGAGAACCAGTATTTATTTCTGCTTAATAAAATAATTAAATATTGGGATCCTTGTGTAAATCACATTCTAGCTTTCATTGAGGCAGTCTACATTTTCTGCACAGTGTGGAAACATTTAATAAATGGTATCACAAAATATAAATAGAACTAAGCCATTTTTATGTTAATAGCATTTTGAAGATTTACCTAGTAAAACTTAGCTACATACAGTTGTGAAGACCTAGGTACTGTTCATGATTTGGGTTTCTTCTGTTGGGTGTATGGAACTATTTTTGAATATCACACAGGAGTGATAGCAGGGTTTAAATATTCTATTTGTAAAAGCTGTGGAAACTAGAGGAAGTCATCACGGTGTAGAGTTTGGTGTAAATTTCTGGTAAGTTCAAATCAATCTATGGCTGAATGTCTGTTCCTCCCTCAGATGAGACACAATATTACAGGAGATGCTTGTAAAAAAAAAATAATTCAAATGTGTAACAGTGGATTGTTATCATTTAACTGTATGTGTTCTTCACAACTAGCAGGTTAAAGATCGGGCACATTTGAAGTTGCTGTTTGTAATCATATGTGCTGGTAAAGCAGGTTTTAGACTTTGGGCTTAACATTATAACATTTGCTTCTCCTGTTTTATTACATCTAGTCTTGAAACCATGAGGTATGATTACATTCAGTGTAACCTTATCCTAAATTTGGTATATTTTTCTAGTTTCTCCTGCTTTTTTTACTAGGAAAATACAGATTTATGCGAAAGTGACTTATTTATGTAATTTACAACATATGGTAAAGTGTGATTTATATTAAGGTTGCTGTATTGCTAATATTGCATCTTTTGTGCTTGGAGTATCATGTGTGTCACCTTTTTAAATTTTGTCTTGATACTTAAGTTTGAATGATTCTAATGCTACTAGGCAGAGATTGTAACATTACCTGCCATGTCTGATATTTCTACTTGAATAGAACAAACACTTTTGAAATCATTGGAACGTGTGTATTTTGCAGACAGGATTTTTATTACAGAATTGTTTAAATAGTGAAAAAAATGAATGCTGCAAAACCTCCTGTAACAGTATCTGGGACCACAAATATCAATTTGAAAGTCCATACACTATGAAATGTAATCTGTAAATAGTAAATTGCATTTTGTAAAGTAGTGTATAAAATTGTAACAAATTAAATCTTAATTCTCTAAAGTGTCTAATATTGAGAATTTCATTGTTGATGTGTTCAGCAATTTAGATGTTTCCTGAATGAGTGAAATTGAATGGAGAGGAGAACATAACCTTGCATTCAGCAGTTTGCATTTACTCTTAAAATGGTAATTATTAAACAAAAAGTGCATTTGTAATGGGTTTGAAGGATTTTTGTTGTGGAGGCGAACGTGGGGAGAAATTGCAGTGAAAAGTCACGAGATCCATTCAGTGCACTGCCTAATTTGCTGGTAACTGGAGAGCACCAGGTGACAAAAGTGGTTTAAGAAAATGTAAAAAAATGGTATCGAAATGGCTCACAAGATTGTAACTACATTCAGACATGCCTAATTAATAATTTTCTGACCAGCTGATCTCCAAATAAACACTTGTATCAGATTGGAGTAAAATGCCACCAGGAATCTTTTGTCTTTATGAACACTTTTATATGTTGAGTGGATTGACACAACACTGTAAGCAAATATTTAAGCAAGATGTGTCACAAATTTAATCCTGATAATTGACAGCAGCAAAACCCATTAGGTACATTTTACTGGGAATGTTGGATTACCATAGTTTAGGATTTGAACCGAAATGTAAAACTCCACTTCGTTGTAGCATTTCTGCAACAGAGAATTGTTCAAGTACTAATTATTCTCATAAATGAAGTCATGCCTCAGACCCTAAATTTGCTATTTATTTGACTTGTGAAGCTCTTGTGGAAATTTCATTTGACAGCAATACACTAAGTCCACATTTAATTATGAAAAATAGATCTGAAATTTTGAGTAAACTAAAAGAGACCTAGGATCTATTTGAATAAGAATTGCTCAACAGACTTGGGCAACTCCTGAGAACTGAACGATAGTAAAGTAGTCCATTTCTTTGGGAAGTATCCATGTTTTTGCTGTTAATACTTAACCATGTCCACCCTTGAGATATTTTACTTTAGCATCTAGTTCAATTGATGTGATGGCAATATATTACTACTATATTTTACACATTCGAGAGAAATGGTTAGGTTACAGGATCTTTTGGTGGGGAAATATTACTTTCATCAATTAAAGATATAATTTCTGTTAGCTGTTGATGCATTTTAAAGAACTTTGCATGTTGCAGGTTTTATTGCACCTGATGACAGATTTATCAGTTGTTGCTTTGTGGTAAGTATGTGGACATTACGAAGAAAGGTGGAGGGGCAGATAACATTGAAAAACCAAGGAGTCTGCAGAAAGACTTAGAGTAGGAAAAAATAGGCAAAAAAGTGGCAGACGGAATATAGGGAAGTTAATGGTCGTGTGCTTTGGTAGTAGGAATAACAGAATAGACTATTTTCTAAACTGAGAAAATCCAGAATTCAGAGATGCAAAAGGATTTGGGAGTCCTCGTGCAGGAATCCCTAAAGGTTAACTTGCAGGTTGAGTTGGTAGTAAGGAAAGCAAAGGAAACATTCATTGGAAGCAGACTAGAATATAAAAGCAAGGATGTAATGCTGAGGCTTTATAAGACAATGAAATATTGTGAGCAATTTTGGACCCCTTGGCCAAGAAAGAATGTGCTGGCATTGGAGAGGATCCAGAGGAAGTTCTTGAGTATTCCTCTGGATCCTCTCCAATGCCAGCACATTCTGGGGATGAAAGGGTTAACACATGAGTGTCTGACTACTCTGGGCCTGTCTTCACTGGAGTTTAGAAGAATGAGGACAGATCTCATTGCAACGTATTGAATGTTGAAAGGCTTAGTGTGGATGTGGAGAGGATGTTTCCAATAGTGGGAGAGTCTGGACCAGAGGGCACAGCCTCAAGATATCCCTTTAGAACAGAGATGAGGAGGGAATTCTTTAACCAGAGGGTGGTGAATCTATGGAACTCATTGCCATAGATGGCTATGGAGGCCAAGTCATTGCATATATTTAAAGCGGAGGTTGATTGGTTCTTGTTTAGTATGTTTGTCAAAGGTTGGAAGCTGGAGAATGGGGTTGTTGAGGGATAATCAGCCATGGTAGAGCAGTCTGGATGGGCTGAATGACTGTTCTTGAGTCCTAAAGTCTTACTTTACTATCTCCTGAGCAAAAGATACTATTTCCAACCTTTGTATCCTTTTTCATATTAGGGTAAGCCCCTTATTTTCCATCTATTTATGTCAAGTGCCTTGGAACTTTAGTTACTATGGAGTTGGGTTGTGCCCAGTCAGTGAGTGGAAACACAAGAAGCAGCAGTGATTTCATGTAGGTCTGTGGCTGACGTTTAAAATCAATGAACGGGATTTATTAGAAAGGACAAATAAAAATCAGAGGAGAGCAGAGTGGTCATTGTGTGAGTGGGCCAGTGTTAGTGTGGTTTCGGCATGATCAGGCTTGGAAGTTTCTTCCTCATTTTTTCATTCCTTGTCTGTTGAGGCACAGTTAGTACAGTGAGAATAGCTGCAGAAGTTGTGTTTCTGTGTGGGGTGTGAGACCTCTATTCTCCCAGATAACCGCATCGACATCAGATGACCTTCAGCTCACAGGGAGACTGAAGAAGTGATAGATATGAGCTACAAGTAGTCAACCCAAGGTTGCAGGAGGCAGGTAACTGGGTGACTGATGGGAAATGGGTAGCTAGTACAGCATACCCCTCAATAATAAGTATACCACTTTGGATACCGTTGAGGGGGATGACCTAGCGGGGAGCCAAGGCAACCAGGTTTCTGGTACTGTGGTTCAGAATAGCAGAGAGGAGAAGAGGACTGCAGTAGTGATAGGAGAGTCCATAGAGGAATAGAGATGAGATTTTGACAATACAATAGAGACATCTGGATGGTCTGTTGCCTCCCAGATGCCAGGGTCAGGGATGTCTTGGATTAGGTCCACAGCATTCTAAAGGGGGCGGGTAAACAGCCAGAAGTCTTGGTACATTGTGGCGCCAATGACATAGGTGAAGAGGTCTGAAGAGAGATTTTAGGGAGGTAGATAAAAACTGAAAAACAATCTCTAGAATAGTAATCTCTGCCATGCACCAGTGAGGATAAGAATAGGGTGACTGGGCAGTTTTGCAAGAGTTGCTCTGGAAATGGATCAGCCATGATGAAATGGCAAAGCTGACTGGATGGGCCAAATGGCCTAATTCTGCTGCTTTATCTTGCGGTCTCATACCTCAGTATCAGTTTTCATGTGTTTGCATGTGCATCACAATGTACAAAAGTATGTTAGGCATGTATCAAGTGCACAAGAAGTATTTAAATAATAATGAAATCAATGAGTCACGGCTGAAGTAAGTTTGTAGCTGGAAGCTTAATGTCCAAGGATACTCTATGTATCAAAAGGACAAGCAGGAAGGCAGAGGAGGCAGTCCGTGTTGCTCCATTGTTAATAAATGAAATCAAATCATTCAAAAGAGGTGATGTAGGATCAGAAAATGTTGAATCATTGTGGATAAAGCTAAAGAACTGCACAGGGTAAAAAGACCCCCAAACAGTTGTAAGGATGTGGCTTATAAATTACAACAGGAGGTAGAAAATGTATGCTAAATGGGCAATATTACAATAGTCATGGTGGACTGGGAAAGTCAGGTTGGTGCTGGATACCAAGAGAAGGAATTTCTAAAATGCCTACTTAACAGCTGTTTAGAGCAGCTCATTGTTGAGCTGACTAGGGGATAAACTATTCTGGATTGGGTGTTGTGCAATGAACCAGAATTGATTAGAGAGCTTAAGGTAAAAGAAGCTTTAGGAGAAAGTGATCATAATATAATCAAATTCACCCTGAAATTTGAGGAGAAATTAAAGTTAGATGTATCAGTTTTACAGTGGAGTAAAGGGAATTGCAGAGGCATGAGAGAGGAGTTGGCCAGAATTGAATAGAAAAGAACACTGGAAGGGATAATGACAGTGCAACAATGGCTGGAATTTCTGAAAGCAATTTGGAAAGCACAGATTATATATATCCCAAAGAGGAAGAGCAATTGTAAAGGAAAGATGACACAACAGTGGCTAACAAGAGAAGTCAAAGCCAATGTAAAAGCCAAACAGAGGGCATATAATAGAGCAAAAATTTGTAGGAAGTTAGAAGATTGGAAAGCTTTCAAAAATCAACAGAAGGCAATTAAAAAGTCATTTAGAAGATAAGGATGGAATACAAAAGTAAGTTAGCCAATAATATTCAAGATGATATCAAAAATTTCTTCAGATACCTGTATTCCGCTTGAAAAAATTACATAATTTAAGAGATAAATATGAAACATTTCTGAAAATTTGGCGCCCTTATTTACAAAAGACAAGATTAAATATATAGGTGCTCCAAAGATAAAATTATTGGTTATTTGGGGAAAGAAATAAATATATATACTAAAGCTATTATGAACTCCGTGGAGCATGTGGGGATCTTCTGATATCCAGGCACTCTTTCTTTCTTCTCTTTTTCTTTCTTTCTATAGGGATATGTTAGGGGGGAGAGGGGAAGGGTTGATAATTTTTTTTCTTTCTTTCTGTAATCATTTGAAAACTCATTAAAAAAATTTTTAATTCTTCAGATACATAAAGTGTACAGAGAAGTGAGTGGATATCGGACTACTGGTAAATGATGCTGGAGAGGTAGTAATGGGGGACAATGAAATGGTGGATGAACTGAATAGGTATTTTGCATCAGTCTTTACTGTGGAAGACACGAGCAGTATGGTGGAAGTTCCCGGTGTCAGGGGTCATGAAGTGTTACTAGAGAGAAGGTTCTTGGAAAACTGAAAGGTCTGAAGGTAGATAAGTCACTTGGACCAGATCGACTACACTCCAGGATTCTGGAAGAGGTAACTGAAGGGTTTGTGGAGGCATTAGTAATGATCTTTCAAGAGTCACTAGATTTTGGTTTGGTTCTGGAGGACTGGAAATTTGCAATGTCACTTCACTCTTTAAGTAAGGAGATAGGCAGAGAAAGGAAATTATAGGCCAATTGGGTTGACTGCAGTGGTTGAGAAGATGTTGGATTCAGTAATTAAGGATGAGGTTTCGGGATACTTGAAGGCACATGATAAAACAGGCCAAAGCCAGCATAGTTTCAGTAAGAGGAAATCTTGCCAGACATATCTATTTGGACAACACACACACAAAATGCTGGTGGAACACAGCAGGCCAGGTAGCATCTATAGGGAGAAGCACTGTCAATGTTTCAGGCCGAGACGTTGACAGCACTTCTCCCTATAGGTGCTGCCTGACCTGCTGTGTTCCACCAGCATTTTGTGTGTGTAGTGTGAATTTCCAGCATCTGCAGATTTCCTCGTGTTAAACTTATTTGGAATTCTTTGAGGAAGTAACAGACAGGACAGACAAAGGAGAGTCAGTGGATGTGGTTTACTTGAACTTTCAGAAGGTGTTTGACAAGGTGCCACACATAAGGCTGCTTAACAAAGTAAGTCAATAGTATTGTAGAAAAGATACTAGCATAGATAGGAGATTGGCTGACTGGCAGGAGGCAAAGTGTGGGAATGAAGGGAGCCTTTTCTGGCTGGCTGCTCATGAATAGTTGTGTTCCGCAGAGGTTGGTGTTGGGACCACTTCTTTTCACGTTATATGTCAGTTATTTGGATGACGGATTTGATGGCTTTATGGCCAATTTGAGTTGGTGGTGAGGAAGGCAAATGCAATGTTCGTATTCATTTTGATAGGACTGGAGTATAAGAGCAAAGATGTGATGCAGAAGCTTTATAAGGCATTGGTCAAACCACACCGGAGTATTGGGTGCAGTTTTGGCCTCCTTAGCTGAGAAAGGATGTGCTAGTGTTGGAGAGTGTCCAGAGGAGGTTCACGAGAATGCTTAACATATGAAGAGTGTTTAATGACTCTGGGCCTGTACCCACTGGAGGTTAGAAGAATGAGGAGGCATCTCATTGAAACATATCAAATGTTGAAAAGCCTAGATAGAGTGGATATGGAGAGGATGATTCCTATAGTGGGTGTCTAGGACCAGAGGGCACAGCCTCAGAAAGGGATGTCCATTTAAAACAGAGATGAGGAGGAATGTTTTTAGTCAGATACTAGTGAAGCTGTGGTATTCATTGCCACAGACAGCTGCGGCCAAGACATTGGGTATATTTAAAGTGGAGGTTGATAGGTTCTTGCTTATTAGGGGCATCAAAGGTTAGAGGGAGAAGGCAGGAGAATGGAGAGAGAGATAATAAATCAGCTGTGATGAAATGGTGGAGTAGACTCAATGGCCCAAATGGCCTAATTCTGCTCCTATGTCTTATGGTCTTACAGTCTTATATCAGATTGTACCTTGGACTACTCATGTTACATTTCATTTAAATTATCCATTGATTTGCTGTTAGTTCAATATTTGAGAGTATTTGCTTTTTTTTGAAAGATTGAGTGGAGTTATGGGACCATGTGATGAGAGCACAGATGGTAAGACTACCCATTTGGGCTAGAGCAGATAGTAAGAGGTAGGAGCGAAGGGTTAGAGAAACAAATGGATAAAATTGGAGGGAGGGAACTGTGAAAATGAGGGCAGTACCTACCTGTTAACATATGCTACTCAGCCAACCAGTCATCCCAGAACCCCTTCTTTTCACTCCCTTCTCTCTGTGCTTGCCATCTCAACTCTGCTCTCTCAACTCTGATGCAAGGTTTTAACACAAAGTGTTCTCAGTTTCTTTCCTCCTACAGATACTGCTGAATGCGCTGAGTTCATTCAGAAAATTGCTTGTGGCAACAAGAAAGAAATGGAAGAAAATAGCGCTGAAGTTACTCAGCACTCGTGGGAACACTAGTAGAAATGTAAACGTGTTAAACAGGCCTTTACCTGTTTAAATACTTAGTGATACTTGAAGGATGTTCCCACACCTTTAGAAGAGAAACCTTTTCCCAAAGAGAGAAACGTTTAATGGGGAGTAGTAGTACTACTCTGCCAGCTGCCTGATCACACTGGTCACCTCTCTTTGGGGTGTGGTATGCTTCGTTTAGCAGTCACCTCTGAGTTCAGTCAGCGGCACAGCCGATTACAGAGGCTCAGCATAGATGGCAGGCGATGCTCATAGAATGGTCTTGACAACCGGTTCACTTCTGCCCCTATATTAAAGCTGCAGTTTATATTGAGTATTGTGAACTCACTGGCAATCACAAACTTCCAATTTTAAGGTATTATATGGGGATTATATTTAGAATTGCTTTGGCAGTTGATTCTGTCCGAGTTCAACATGGTAGTTCTACTTTTCAATTATCTACCTCTGGGTAATGAATGCTAATGGAATACATGAGTATATTGTACGATATTAATGCATAAATTAGTAACTCAATGTATTGGTGCTTGTCCATCGTATCTGACAATAACAGGAAAGCTGTGCAGGGAAGTTTTTAAAGTGGAAAACCCACTGCACTGGGACAATTCCACTCTCTTGGCCCTGGGGGTCTGGGTCCAGTGGTATGAGTGGTCATCTCAGTTGGGGTCTTCTGTGGTTGCAGGGATGACCTGGTCTACATCTGTGCTTCATCATGCCCTTTGCTCTCCAGGGAGCGTTGCAGAGCCGCTATTCTGCCCATTGAATCTTACTGTAGATCTCATCCGCCCAGTCCACCCAAGCTGACTTCACAAGCTAGGACAGGCATGTCGCTATCTCATCAGCGTAAGAGGCCCACAGGCTACCCTCACCAGGTTTAGCCCAACTGTCGAAGTGGGGTACTGGGGTGCGACCACCATCGCACGCAAACAGCTACTTGGAGCCTCGGGTGAGATCTGAGTATCTGATGGAGATTGAAGGCGAGTGAGTTGCCCCAGAATGAACACGATGAGCCCCTTCACCAGAGGTGCTGCCCTTCCCTGGATTACACCCCAAAGTATCAACCAATAATTAGTACAGGGAGAGGACATTCAACTCATTTTTCCATCCCAACTCCCAGCAAAGTCATCATTGCAGCCCCTTCTCCCCCTCTGTTCTTTTGTAAATATATTTTATTTCCCATTTTGATTGATGTTGCCCATTACTTATACAGGGCACCTTATACAGGCATTTTCACAAAAGCCACCTCTAAAAACCAGACTACCATGTTCTGGGTCTCAGGAGTTCTGAGTTAGCGACACTAACTTACTCTGCCATTACGCCACCCATTGGGATGATTTTACAGTTGGGATATCACAGAGTGTATAAGATAGAACTTCACATTGCTTGAACTGGCTTTGAACACAAAACTTGTTAAAGATTTCAATCTCGTTCCATAATACTGGGTTGCAGGAAAGCAGTATCCATCACCAGGGACCCCACCACCCAGGACACGCTCTCTTCTCACTGCTGCTATCAGGAAGAAGGTACAGGAGCTTCAGGACCCACACCACCAGGTTCTGAATAGTTATTACTCAGGATTTTGAACCAAAGCTGAGTGAACTACACTCCACTTCATCATTGAAAAGTTTCTACAACTTATGGACTCACTTTCAAGGACTCTTCATCTCACGTTCTCGATATGTATTGCTTATTTATTTACTTTTATTTACTTTATTTACTTTTATTTACTTTAATTCTTTCTTTATTGTACTTGCAGTTTGTGTTTTTGCACACAAGTTCATGCCCAAGGTGGTGAGGTCTTTCATTGATTCTGTCATGGTTATTATGCTTTTATGGATTTATTGAGTATGCCTACAATAAAATGAATCTCAAAGTTGATAATAAATTTACTTTGAATTTTGAACTTAGAGAAAATGGGGGTAATAACCTAGCATAGATGGATGGTTCAAAATTATCTTTCTGTTAATAAAGAATCCTTAAATTCATCTATTCATTACTTTGTCTCAGTGACATATTCAATACTTAAAGTTCAAAATGCATGTTTTCCATTTCATCAAAAAAATGACTTTGAAGTGAAATATTTTTGAACATTGTATTATTGTTGGTGATAAGGTGCTAATAATGTATCCCGCCACGAGAGGGTGCATTCTACTGTATTTTAGAGTTTAGAGTGCGGATCTTAATTGATGGACGCAGCTATTGAGAAACATTCTTCAAAGTGCACCAGAAAAACAGTGTGATAAATGGTTTCCTATCACTGACTTTCACTTTTGTTCACTATTCCCTGTTTCCTTTCTCTATATCTTTGTATCTGATCATCATTATCCTGAAAGGTTGTCCACAATTTGTTCCCGAGCTTGTTGTTCACCTTTGAAACGTTTTTTTTGGACTTATTAAGCTAGTTACTGAAAATGCAAAACAGTTTGGATGCAATTCCATTCCATTCCAGGAAGCCCCACAAGTCAAAAGGGTCGTTTATGCTGTAATGTGATCATGTTAGAAGAGTAATCTACAGAACCATAGCCCACTAAGTACAGAGCATTTGAAAACTGTCTGGACTGGAGTAGAGAATACAGCCATCCTAATAGAAAAGTGCAAACCCTGAACATTTTTCTTCCCACCCTCCCCTTACACCTGTCTGGAAATGCCTTTTTCCCCCTTCCTCTGACAAGGTCATTTCTGGTACCTGGAATTCAACAATTATTTTCACAAACAAAGGAGTGTTTTCCATGCAATGTGTATGGCATTTCACGGAAATTGTGATCTCTAATAAATGTATTCAATTAAGTGTGTCAGTAATCAATCAATCTGTGCATTGTTATTTTGCTTGTGTAAGTTCCATAATACTTCCGATTTCTTTCAAAATAAAGCATAGAAAACCTACAGCACGATACAGGCCCTTCAGCCCACAATGCTGTGCCAAACATGTACTTACTTTAGAAATTATCTAGAGTTACCCATAGCCCTCTATTTTTCTATGCTCCATGTACCTATACAAAAGTGTCTTCAAAGGCCCTATCGTATCCGTCTCCACCACCGTTGCCGGCAGCCCATTCCACACACTCACCACTCTCTGCGTAAAAAAACTTACCCCTGACATCTCCTCTGTACCTATTTCCAAGCACCTTAAAACTATGCCCTTTCATGCTAGCCATTTCAGACCCGGGGAAAAGCCTCTGACTATTCACACGATCCATACCTCTGATTATCTTGTACACCTCTATCAGGTCACCTCTCACCCTCCGTCACTCCAAGGAGAAAAGGCCGAGTTCACTCAACCTAAGACATGCTCCCCAATCCAGGCAACATCCTTGTAAATCTCCTCTGCACCCTTTCTATGGCTTCCACATCCTTCCTGTAAATACTTAATTATCTTCAGAATTCCTCAGCGATATGTCCAAGCTTGTATGAGAAGGTGCAAAATTACCAGCTCACTGTCATGGGTCAGATTTACTCCATATTCCTTGAGCATATAGACATTAAGAAAGAGGATGTGCTGGAGCTTTTGGAAAGCATCGAGTTGGATAAGTCTCTGGGATCAGACAAGCTATTATGGGAGGTGAGGGAGGAGATTGCCAAGCTTCTGACGATGATCCTTGCATCGTCAATGGGGATGGGAGTGGTTCCAGAGGATTGGAGGGTTGCAGATGCTGTTCCCTTATTCAAGAAAGGGAGTAGAGATAGCCCAGGAAATTATAGACCAGTGAGTCTTACATCAGTGGTTGTTAAGTTGATGGAGAAGATCCTGAGAGGCTGGATTTATGAACATTTGGAGAGGCATATTATGATTAGGAATAGTCAGCATGGCTTTGTCAAGGTCTGGTCGTGCCTTACAAGCCTGATTGAATTTTTTGAGGATGTGACTAAACACATTGATGAAGGAAGAGCAATAGATGCAGTGTATATGGATTTCAGCAAGGCATTTGATAAGGTACCCCATGCAAGGCTTATTGAGAAAGTAAAGAGGCATGGGATCCAAGGGGACATTGCTTTGTGGATCCAGAATTGGCTTGCCCAAAGAAGGCAAAGAGTGGTTGTAAACAGGTCATATTCTGCATGGAGGTTGGTCAGCAGTGAAGTGCCTCAGGGATCTGCTCTGGGACCCTTACTCTTTGTGATTTTTATAAATGACCTGGATGAGGAAGTGGAGGGATGGGTTAGTAAATTTGCTGATAACACAAAGTTGGGGAGGTGTTGTGGATAGTGTGGAGGGCTGACAGAGGTTACAATGGGACATTAATAGGATGCAAAACTGGGCTGAGAAGTGACAGATGGACTTCAATCCAGGTAAGTGTGAAGTGACACACACAAAATGCTGGTGGAACGCAGCAGGCCAGGCAGTATCTATACGGAGAAGCACTGTTGATGTTTCGGGCCGAGACCCTTTGTCAGGACTAACCGAAAGGAAAGATAGTAAGAGATTTGAAAGTAGGAAGGGGAGGGGAAAATGTGAAATGATAGAAGACCTGAAGGGGTTGGGTGAAGCTGAGAGCTGGAAAGGTGATTGGCAAAAGGGATACAGAGCTGGAGAAGGGAAAGGATCATGGGACGGGAGGCCTATGGAGAAAGAAAGGGGGAGGGGAGCACCAGAGGGAGATGGACAACAGGCAGAGTGATGGGTAGAAAGAGAGAAAAAAAAAGGGGAGAAAAAAGCTAAATATATCAGAGATGGGGTAAGAAGAGGAGGACGGGCATTAATGGAAGTTAGAGAAGTCAATGTTCATGCCATCAGGTTGAAGGCTATCCAGCCGGTATATAAGGTGTTGTTCCTCCAACCTGAGTGTGGCTTCATCTTGACTGTAGAGGAGGCCATGGATAGACATATCAGAATGGGAATGGGAGGTGGAATTAAAATGTGTGGCCACTGGGAGATCCTGCTTTCTCTGGTGGACAGAGCATAGGTGTTAAGTGAAACGGTCTCCCAGTCTGTGTCGGGTCTCACCAATATATAAAAGGCCACACCGGGAGCACTGGACACAGTATACCACACCAGCCGACTCACAGGTGAAGTGTCACCTCACCTGAAAGGACTGTCTGGGGCCCTGAATGGTGGTGAGGGAGGAAGTGTAAGGGCAGGTGTAGCACTTGTTCCGTTTACAAGGATAAGTGCCAGGAGGGAGATCAGTGGGAAGGGATGGGGGGGACGAGTGGACAAGTTAGTCGCGTAGGGAGCGATCCCTGCAGAAAGCAGAAAGACAGAGTGAGGGAAAGATGTGCTTGGTAGTGAGATCCCATTAGAGGTGGCGGAAGTTACAGAGAATTATACGTTGGACCCAGAGGCTGGTGGGGTGGCAGGTGAGGACAAGGGGAACCGTATCCTGAGTGGGGTGGTGGGCAGATGTGTGGGAAGTGGGAGAGATGCGTTTAAGAGCAGAGTTGATGGTGGAAGAAGGGAAGCCCCTTTGTTTAAAAAAGGAAGACATCTCCTTTGTCCTGGAATGAAAAGCCTCATCCTGAGAGCAGATGCGGTGGAGATGGAGGAATTGTGAGAAGGGGATATCATTTTTGCAAGAGACAGGGTGGGAAGAGTAATAGTCCAGGTAGCTGTGAGAGTCAGTAGGCTTATAGTAGATATCAGTAGATAAGCCATCTCCAGAGATGGAGACAGAAAGATCACGAAAGGGGAGGGAGGTGTCAGAAATGGACCAGGTAAATTTGAGGGCAAGGTGAAAGTTGGAGGCAAAGTTAATGAAGTCAATGAGCTCAGCATGCGTGCAGGAGGCAGCGCCAATGCAGTTATCAATGTAATGAAGGAAAAGAAGGGGTCAGATACCCATATAGGCTTGGAACATGGACTATTCCACAAAGCCAACAAAAAGGCAGGCATAACTGGGACCCATGCGGGTGCCCATGGCTACATCTTTGGTTTGGAGGAAATGGGAGGAGCCAAAGGAGAAATTATTGAGAGTAAGAACTAATTCCACTAGACCGAGGAGAGTGGTGGTAGAGGGGAATTGGTTAGGTCTGGAATCCTAAAAGAAGCGGAGAGATTTGAGACTTTCCTGGTGGGGGATCGAGGTATATAGGGACTGGACGTCCATGGTGAAAATAAGGTGGTGGGGGCCAGGGAACTTAGAAATTATAAGCGTGAGAATTGTCATTAACATAGGTGGGAAGGAATTGAACAAAGGGGGTGATAAAACAATGTCAAGGTATGCAGAAATGAGTTCGGTGGGGCAGGAGCAAGCTGAGACAATGGGTCTACCTGGACAGGCAGGTTTGTGGATCTTGGGTAGGAGATAGAAATGGGAAGTGCGGGGTGTGGGAACTATGAGGTTGGTGGCAGTGGATGGGAGATCCCCAGAGCTGATAAGGTTGGTGATGGTATAGGAGACAGTGGCCTGGTGCTCCTTAGTGGACTCATGATCAAGGGGTAAATAAGAGGAGTTAACTGAGAGTTGTCGCTGTGCCTCGGCCAGGTAGAGGTCAGTATGCCAGACTACAACAGCTCCCCCTTTATCAGCGGGTTTTATAGTAAGGTTGGGATTGGTGCGGAGAGCAAAGTGTTTGGAAGGAGTGAGGTTGGAATTGGAAGTGGTTCATTTTGGTAGGTCAAATATGATGGCAGAATATAGTATTAATGGTGAGACTTGGCAGTGTGGAGGATCAGAGGGATCTTGGGGACTGAGTTCATAGGATGCTCAGAGCAGCTGCGCAGGTTGACTCTGTGGTTAAGAAGGCATATGGTGTATTGGCCTTCATCAATCATGGGATTGAGTTTAAGAGCCAAGAGGTAATGTTACAGCTATGTAGGACCTTGGTCAGACCCCTCTTGGAGCATTGCGCTCAGTTCTAGTCACCTCACTATGGGAAGGAATTGGAAAATATAGAAAGGGTGTAGTGGAGATTTACAAGGATGTTGCCTGGATTGGGGAGCATGCTTTATGAGAATAGGTTGAGTGAACTCGGCCTTTTCTCCTTGGAGCGACGGAGGATGAGAGGTGACTTGACTGAGGTATATAAGATGATGAGAGGCATTAATTGTGTGGATAGTCATTTTCCTAGGGCTGAAATGGCTATCATGAGAGGACACAGATTTAAGGTGCTTGGAAGTAGGTACAGAGGAGATATCAGGGGTAAGTTTTCTATGCAGAGAGTGGTGAGTGCGTGGAATGGGCTGCTGGCGAATGTTGTGGAGGCAGATATGATAGGGTCTTTTAAAAGACTCCTGAATAGGTACATAGAGCTTAGAAAAATAGAGAGCTATGGGTAACCCTGGGTAATTTCTAAAGTAAGTACATGTTTGGCACAGCATCGTGGGTCATAAGGCCTGTATTGTGCTGTATTTTTTCCTGTGTTTCTATGTTCTATGTTCCACTGTTGATGGTTAAGAGAGAAGTTAAAATATAAACAGGCAAATTATGCCTGGATTATTCAGTTCACTATCCAATTGTTCAAGCAACTGCAAAGAAAGAACAAGTTCTCCTTAGTAGTTATATTTTATTTCCAATTAAAGTTTGGCTTTCTGATTAAACAGCATTAAAATGGGATACACTGAGGCCCTCTTCATCATTGCTGGTGACTTCAACCAAGTCAATTTTAAGAGCATGTTACCGAAATATTACCAGCACATCTCCTGTCCCAGCAGAAGTCCAACACCCTTGACCATGGCTCAACAGCCATCAAAGATGCCTACTGATCTGACTCCCATCCTTGGTAAATAAGATGACCAGACTCTGTTCCTTATTAACCCTGCAAACAAACAGATCTGTAACCTGAAGGTACCATACAGAAAGTCTCACAACGCTTGTCTGAGGAAAAAGATGATCTTCCACGCAACCCATTTGAGTGACTAGACGGGTCATGTTGAAAGACACAGCTGCCAGCCTCAGTGAGTATCACCATCACGGACTTTATTAGCAAGTGTGTTAAGGACTGTGTACCGAAGAAGATAATCTGGGGGGTCTCAAATTGGAAGCCATGCATGACCAGGAAGATCCTCTCCAGATTGAAGTCTAGGACTGCAGCAATCTACCAGGTGACCCCAACCTTTACTGGAAATTGAGATTTGACCTCTATAAAACTATCAGAAATACCAAGAGGCAATACCAATCCAAAATTAAATTCCAGACAGCCAACAGTTTTAGCGGAGCTTACGCACTATAACGGGCTACAAAATGTATGTCTGGATGCATCTCTAGCTATGCCCTTAGGCCCAGTGCAGGTCAGCTGGCAGGAGAATTTGGAGAGATTTCCAATCTCTGTCTGCTTCAGTCTGAGATTCTCACCTTATTTAAGAAGGCCCTGTCATCTCAGTAACTAAGAAAACAAGGCAATGTGCCTTTATGACTACTGCCCAGTAGATCTGACATCCACCACTATGAAGAAGATTTGGGAGGTTGGTCATGACACGCATTAACTCCAGCCTCCCACACAAACTCAACCCACTGCAATTTGCCTACCACTGAAGCAGCTCTATACCAAATGCCAATTCCTGGCCTTCCAATCATCTCTGGAGCTCCTGGACAATAAAGACACTTACATTAACTTATTGCTTATTGGCGATTGACTGCACTTTCAAGCAAACTCATTCCCAGACTCTGAGACCTGGGAGTTAATGCCGCCCTCTGCAACTGGATCCTTAATTTCTTGACCAACAGACTGCAATCAGTGAGGATAGATAGCAACACCACCACCAGCTCTAGTGCTCGAGAAGATTATGTTCTCAGCTCCATATTCTACTCAAATTCAAGTTCAGGTTTATTGTCACTCAACTGTACTCATGTGCAACACCAAACAAGATAACGTTCCTCTGGACCATGGTGCACAAGACAGGACATACTCACACACAGCATATAATGTGATAACATTGCAAGTAAGTTAACACATAATAAGGTGCATTTATGACCCAAGTTATAAAAGTAAACTACATAATGCTACTGGCGCTTCATACACGGTAAGACCTGGATAGTGGCCGGGAACTCAGTAGACTCCTGGCCTGGGGGCCGAAGCTGTTTCCTATCCTAATCGTTCTTGTCCAAATGCTACAGTACCTCCCCCAGCTGATGGTAGGGGATTGTTGGATGGATGCGAGGGATCACAGACAATGCTAAGGGCCCTTTGTGCACAGTGCTCTGAACAAATATCTTTGACAGGTGGAAGCGAGACCCAGTGATCCTGTCAGTGGTCCTCAGAATCCCTTGGAGGGACTTGTGGTCAGATGCCTTGCCATTCCTATACCAGACATTGATGCACAGGTCGGGGCACTCAGAATCTCTCTCACGCCTGTGTGGCCAGGTTCTGCTCTCACGCCTACAAGTCTGCAGATGGTTTCACTGGGCTGGGCTGTAATAATGAGTCAGAGTACAGGAAGCAGATAGAGAGCTTCGTGACGTGGCGTCATTGCCACATAAGCGCGGAGCAAGAACCACAATGGAGCAACGTGATCAAACATTTTTATTGAGTCCTGATACACACCGGGAGCGGTGAACTGGGACCGCTGAGACGAAAACATGCCAGCATGAAAACAGAGAGCCTGCAAGCGTAGCAGGCCCCATTGATTCACAAACCAGTCAATGAGCTGCATGTGCACTTGCCATATTCTTGCAATCAGTCTGATAGGGTACAGTCATAACAACAACCTTTCCCTCAATGTCAGCCGAACTACAGAACTAGTCATTGACTTCAGGAAGGGAGTGGTTGCAATACACCTGTTTACATCAGTGGTGTTGAGGTCAACAAGGTTCCTAATTCCTAGGACTCAACATCACCAACAGCCTGTTCTCACTGCAAAGGGCTGTAAACTCAAACTCAGCCAGCTCCATCATGGGCACAAGCCCCCCAACAAGCAAGGATATTTCCAAAAGGCAATGCCTCAAAGTGGCACCATACAACATTAAGAACACCCCACCTCCCAGGACATGCCCTCTTCTCATTGCTGTCGTTAGAGGTCACAGAGGAGGTACGTGAGCCCGAAAACAGTTTAGTGACAGCTTCATGTTGTATTTTATAATGTGGTGCTTTGTACCACTGCCGCAAAACAACTAATTTCACCACATGCAGTATGTCAGTGAAAATAAACCTGAATCTGACAAGATATTCTGGTCCATATCAGACAGTGATGCAGCCTGTCAGAATACTCTCCATGGTACATCTACAGAGGTTTTCAAATGTTTTGTGTAACAACCCAAATCACTTCAAACTCCTAATGAAATATAGCTTCTGTCTTGCCTTCTTTATAGCTGCATCAAATGTCGGGAGATCTTGACATCTAGGAACCTGAAGCTGCTCACTCTCTCCACTTCTGATCTCTCTATGAGGAATGGTTCGTGTTCCCTCGCCTACCTTTCCTGAAGCCAACAACCACCTTACCAACATTGAGAGCACGGTTGTTGCTGCAACACAACTTAACCAGATGGTATATCTCTCTCCTGTACACCCTCTCATCTCCATCTGAGATTCTACCAACAATGGTTGTATCATCAGCAAATTTATAGAGTATTTGAGCTATGCCTAGCCACACAGTCATGTGTATATAGAGAGTAGAGCAGTGCGCTAAGCACACACCCCTGAGGTGCACCAGTGTTGATCATCAGTGAGGAGGAGATGTTATCACCAATCCATACTGACTGTGGTCTTCCGGTTGGGAAGTCGAAAGTCCAATTGCAGTGGGAGGGACAGAGGCCCAGGTTCTGCAATTTATCAATCAGGATTGTGGAAATGATGGTGTTAAATGCTGAGCTATAGTCAACTAACAACATCCTGACATAAGTGTTTGAATTTTCCAGGTGATCTAAGGCTGAGTGAAGAGCCATTGGGATTCTATCTGCCGTTAACCTATTGTGGCGATAGGCAAACTGTAATGGGTCCAGGTCCTTGCTGAGGCAGGAGTTCAGTCTAGTCATGACCAACCTCTCAAAACATTTCATCACTGTAGATGTGAGTGCTACTGGGCAATAGTCATTAAGGCAGCTCACACTACTCTTCTTGGGCACTGGTATAATTGTTGCTTTTTTGAAGCAAGTGGGTACTTCTGAGAGGTTGAAAATGTCCTTGAGTACTCCCGCCAGTTGGTTGGCACAGGTTTTCAGAGCCTTACCAGGTACTCCATCGGGACTTTAAAGACAGTCTAACCTCAGCCTCTGAGACAGAGATCACAGAGTCACCGGATGCACCAGGGATCTTCACAGCTGTAGTTATATTCCCCCTTTCAAAGCGGGCATAGGAGGCATTGAGTTCATCTGGTAGTGAAGCATCACTGCCATTCATGCTATTGGGTTTCCCTTTGTAGGATGGAATGTCCTGCAGACCCTGTCAGAGTTGCCGTGCATCAGATGTCACCTCCAACCTCATTCGAAATTGTCTCTTCACCTTTGATGTAGCCCCCTGCAAATCATACCTGATTTTCTGGTACAGGCCTGGATCACCAGACTTGAATGCCACAGATCTAGCTCTCAGCAGACAACGTACCACCTGGTTCATACACAGCTTTTGGTTTGGGAAGGTACAGTAAGTCTTTGTGGGCACACACTCATCCACACAGGTTTTAATGAAGTCGGTAACTGCAGAAAACTCATCCAGGTTTGACGATGAATCCCTGAATACAGTCCAGTCCACCAATTAAAAGCAGCCCTGTAGAAGCTCCTGTGCTTCCCTTGTCCAAACCTTCTTGGTCCTCACTGCTGGTGCTGCAGTCTTCAGTCTCTGCCTATACTCCAGGAGTATAAGTACAGCCAGGAGATCAGACTTCCCCAAGAGAGGGCTTGGAGTAGGTAGGCATTCTTGATGGTCAAGTGCGTTGTTTCCCCTGGTACTACAAATGATTAGTTGATGGTAATTATTTAGTGACTTTTTCATGCTGGCCAGGTTAAAATCACCCAAAATGATGTTGAAGGCTTCAGGGTGTGCTGTTTCGTGCTTGTTTTCACATCTCTTAGACCATCTGGAGCTTGTTTGACATTGGCCTGGGGTGGAGTGTACACTGCTACCAAACTGATCGCTGAAATGTCCCGTGACAGGTAAAATGGACGGCACTTAATTGCGAGCTGTTCCGGGACTGGTAAGCAAATCTGGGTCATCACTAACACATTTGTCACCAAGATGAGTTGATCTTGAGGCATACATCTCCACCTCGGTTTTTGAGAGACTCAAGAGTCCTATCCTGACTCTGTATAGTGAACCCATCAATCTGAATTGCAGCGCCAGGTATGGAAGGGGTTAACCAGGATCCCCCGATCTGACCAGCAGAGAAAGAAGAATCCAGGAAGAGTCATAATACAGTAAATCAACAGTCTCTCTCCCTCTTATCTGTAGCAAATGTTCTTGCCTGGGCTTTATCTCTCTCTCATGAGCAGCACAGCAACAGCAATAGTTCGTAGTTCTCAGGAGGGGGTTGGGAATGGTTAACTCTGCACCCCATTGACCATCAGGTCAGTTCATCACTCATAACACCAGACGTTATTTCTTCTCCCCTCTCATCAAGCAGAAATACAGAAATCTGAAAGCATCAACCACCAGGTGTAAGGGCCGTTTCTACCCACTGTTATATCTAATAGATCCCCAGTACAATACAATGGAGTTTTAGAAGATGGAGTCAGACTCTTAGAACCGCACAGTACAGAAACAGGCCTTTCAGCCCATCTAGTCCAAGCCAAACTATTATTCTGCCTAGTCGCATCCACCTGTACCTGGACATAGCCCTCTATACTACACCCATCCATGTACTTACCCAAATTTCTCTTAAGCGTTGAAATCGAACAAGCTTCTATTGGCAGCTCCTTCCACACTCACCACCCTGAGCGATGAGGCTCCCCCTCAAGTTGAACATTTCACCTTTCACCCTTAACCATGACTTTTAGTTCTAGTCTCAGCCAGCCTCAGCTGAAAAAGCCGGCTTGCATTTACCCCATCTATACCCCCTTTCTATTAAATTGTCTAGCTCTCTTTTGAATGTCATGAATGAAAAAAAATCCAAATGAATCAATGCCAACACTTTAAAATTTAACTTAAAACTCAAGACTCAAGTCCACTTCCAAATGGGATTCCAAAGCTTTCCCACTGGGAGAAGACATCCGGTCTGTTCCATGTCAACAGCCTGGACAAAAAATGAAGGAGATGACAGTTCTCAACTTTGTGATGAAAATTGGAAATGTCATGGTTGCATTGCATATTCCCAAATAATCTATTTGACATAAGTAGTAAACTAAACACTGTAAAATGCAACTGCAGGGTTTGACAGAACTGTAGCATGGTCTAAGTATTTCTATTCTAACTAGCTTTAACAATTGTAGTAACTGGTGCAGGGATCTCAGAAATTAGCCAAATGGCAAACAAAATTCTGACCTGAGCACAAAATGATAATCTATGGTGGAATCACATACAAACACCATGGCAAGCTAAAGTTGGATGCATATCCATTCTCCCTCTTCGCCTGTTATCTAAATCCCCCCCCCACCAAAAAAGCTGCTTTGTTATTGAAATCTGATGGCATAAAATTATTCAGTCTCCTTGGAAAAACACCCCCACTACAGATGTTAAAAATTTGGAAGAAGAATATCGAAAATGAAATAAAAGGAATCATATTGAAAAGTGACTTTAAACCAAAACATAACTCGACATTATATTGCAGATGTTATGCTGTAAGATGACAACTTTAGCTAAAGTTACCCTGAAAGACCACCTGTATTGGGAAAATAACAATAACCACAGTCATGTTGCGGTTAATGCGATGCTATTGCAGCTCCAGGAGCTCTGTAGTTTGAAGTTCAACTCCAGTGCCAGCTGTAAGGAGTTGTGTGGGTGAACCACGTGGGTTTCCTCCGGGTGCCCCAGTCCAAAGATGTACCGGTTACTGGGTTAATTGGCCATTGTAAGTTGTCCTGCGATTGAGCTAGTGTTACATAGCTGAGTTCCTGGGCAGTGTGGCTCGTTGGGTCAAAGGAGCCTGTTCTGAGCTCTATCTCTAAATAAGTAAAAGAACTAATTAAAGCAGCTTTACAATTTGATTAAGGCATTTATGGTTTACAAATAGAGATAGCAATTTAAAACATTGTTCTGAAAAGAATTCAGTAAACACTAAAATAATTCATTTTTTAAATTGCAGATACAATTCAGAATCAGATCTAATATCATCAGGGAATGTGAAATTTGTTGTCTTTGCGGCAGCAGCACAATGCAATACATAATAATAGAGAGCAAAATCTCTGAATGACAGTAAGCGTGTATATAATAGTCTCATTAAGCAAGCAGTGCAAAAATAGAAATTAAAAAGTAGTGAAGTGGTGCTCATGGGTTCAATGTCCATTCGGAAATCTACTCTGCAATTGAATAGGTTAGTGCAGGCATAATGAATTATTGTTTTGTCTACTTGGATATCTAGATATTTGGATAACTAGACATTTGAATAACCGGATACTTGGATAACTACAAATTACAAGCAAAAGAGAGGGCATACAAGGAAGCCAGAGTGAGTGGGAAGATAGAGGATTGGGGAGTTTTTAAAAATTTGCAGAAGGAAACTAAGAAGGTCATTTGGAAGGAAAAGATGAATTATGAGAGGAAGGTGGTGACTAATATCAAAGAAAATACTAAAAGCTTTTTTAAGTATATAAGGGGTAAAAGAGAGTCAAGGGTATATATAGGACCAATAGAAAATTACGCTGGAGATATTGTAATGAAAGATGCAAAGATGGCAGAGGAACTGAATGTGTATTTTGCATCAGTCTTCACAGTGGAAGACGTCTGTAGTATACCGGACATTCAAGGGTGTCAGGGATGTAAGGTTTGTGCAGTGAAAGTTACAACTGAGAAGGTGCTCAGGAAGCTTAATGGTCTGAGGATGGATAAATCTCCTGGACCTGATGGAATGCACCCTAGGGTTTTGAAGGAAGTAGCTGGAGAGATTGCGGAGGCATTAATTATGACCTTTCGAGAATTAATAGATTCTGGCATTGTACCGGATGACTGGAAAAATTCAAATGTTACTCCACTATTTAAGAAGGGTGGAGGCAGCAGAAAGGAAACTATAGACCTGTTAGCCTGACATCAGTGGTGGGAAGTTGTTGGAATCAATTGTCAGGGATGAGATTACAGAGTACCTGGAGGCACATGACAAGATAGGCCAAAGCCAGCATGGTTTCCTGAAAGGAAAATCCTGCCTGACAAACCTACTGCGATTCTTTGAGGAAATTACAAGCAGGGTAGACAAAGGAGATGCAGTAGATACAGTGTACTTGGATTTTCAGAAGGCCTTTGACAAGGTGCCACACATGGGGCTGCTTAGCAAGATAGATCCCATGGAATTACAGGGAAGTTACTATCATGGGTGGAACATTGGCTGATCGGCAGAAAACAGAGAGTGGGAATAAAGGGATCCTATTCTGGCTGACTGCCAGTTACCAGTGGAGTTCCACAGGGATCAGTGTTGGGACCACTGCTTTTTACAATGCACGTCAATGATTTGGACAATGGGATGAATATATTTGTGGCTAAATTTGCCAATGATACAAAGATAGGTGGAGAAGTGGGTAGTGTTTACAAAACAAAGAGCCTGCAGAGAGACTTAGATAGTTTAATGGAATGGGCAAAGAAGTGGCAAATGAAATACAATGTTGGAAATTGTATGGTCATGCACTTTGGTGGAAGAAATAAATGGGCACACTATTATTTAGATGGGGAGAGAATTCAAAATGCAGAGATGCAAAGAAACTTGGGAGTCCTTGTGCAGGATACTTTAAAGGTTAACCTCCAGGTTGAGTCGGTTGTGAAGAAGGCGAATGTAATGTTGGCATTCATTTCTAGAGATACAGAAAATAAGAGCAGGGATGTGATGTTGAGGCTCTATAAGGCTCTTGTGAGACCACATTTGGAGTATTGTGTGCAGTTTTGGACTCCTTATTTTAAAAAGGATATACTGACATTGAAGAGGGTTCAGAGAAGATTCAGGAGAATGATTCCAGGAATGAAAGGGTTACTGTATGAGGAACATCTGGCAGCTCTTAGGCTGTATTCCCTGGAGTTCAGGAGAATGAAGGGCGATCTCATAGAAATATTAAGAATGTTGAAAGGCCTGAACAGATTAGATATGGCAAAGTTATTTCCCATGATAGGGGATTCTAGGACAAGAGGGCATGACTTCAGGATTTAAGGACGTCCTTTTAGAACTGAGATGCGGAGAAATTACTTTAGTCAGAGGGCGGTAAATCTCTGGAATTTGTAGCCACGAGCGGCTGTGGAGGCCAAGTCATTGGGTGTATTTAAGGCAGAGATCAATAGGTTCTTGATTAGCCAGGGCATCAAAGGGTATGGGGTGAAAGCAGGGGAGTGGGGATGACTGGATGAATCGGATCAGCCCGTGACTGAATGGCGGAGCAGACTCAATGGGCCGAATGGCCTACTTCTGCTCCTAAATCTTAAGGTCTTAGGGTGTTATACAGCATTTTGCATTTTTAAGGAAAGTTTGGAGACCAACAAGAAGCAACAAACAGTGAATCAAAAATGAATTATGCTTGAAGCCAGCTCTTTAAAAAAATGTCAAGTTTTGTTCTGTTGAGAAAAGTCAATATGATGATTGATCGGAAAAATGCCAAATTGTAAAGGTCATACTATCATATTATCAAGAAAAAGACTAAAAACATGAGAAAATCTGCAGATGCTGGAAATCCAAAGCAACACACACACAATGCTGGAGGAACTCAGCAGGCCAGGCAGCGTCTGTAGAAATGAGTAACAGTTAACATTTTGAGGGCCTTCATCAGGACAGGAAAAGACTGATTTTATACGTATATGAAAAGGTTTGCTCTGTTACAGACATTTTTAGATTATGGAAATAGCTACGACAGATTTCCCAGAATATATTAGGTGTAACACTCATCCAGACTTGCCTCATACATCAGGCCTGAACACTGTTCTGAACAGTTTTATATAAAAAGCCTTTCTTTACAGTTTATACTGAATCAGCCAGTTGCTGGGGAAGGGGACTAAGGAGGGGGCATCAGATCCATCTTTTCCAACACTCTATTGATATCCACTAACTACTATCTTTTGTTTCTCTCATTTGTAAGCAAAGTTTCTTTCCTCTTACCTCTCTCTCCACTCTCTTTATTTACATACCCTCCAGTAAGGTATGTTGCTGTTAACAAACTTGCATCATCACTTCCGTGTCAATGCCATCCTTCCGTTCTCCATCCTACTGATAGGTCTCACCACAACCTTGCCCCTCAGCTTCAATAAACTTCCTGCTGGAATAGAATTAATTAACAAGACAAGTGAGAAATTGTTCAACCTACATAGCTACAAAGGTCCCCCAAACTTTAGTCATGGGCATTGGCAATGACAACATGGTCCAAGAACTGGTAAAAACTACCTTGAGGGGTGGGGCACAAACCTTCCTGAACTAACACAGAGTTTGAATCTAGAGATAGGAGGGAATAGATTATTAACAGCACTGATTTTGCAAAGTGGGCGATGAAAGCAGTGTGAGATTATTAACTGGAGTGTTTGTTGAATATACTGTGAGAAACCGATATATACTAAAAACTAGCAACTATATTTTTAGTTAAGTGACATTGGTCTGATGAAAATCCAAATTTTCGTTTTGGTTTTCTTTTGCTTTCTTTAAAATGCATTAACTACAAAGCATAAACGTGCTTAATATTAATAAAAATACATAGTTACACACACAAAATACGGGAGCAACAGGCCAGACAGCATACACGGAGAGGAATAAACATCCGACGTTTCAGGTCAAGAGCCTCCATTAGGACAATAGTATAATAAAAATACTCTACTGCTTAAGTTAAAACATTTGCAAGTGGGCATCGTTCCCCCAAAATACGCCACCTCTTTTTATTTTGGCTTTTTGAATTTCTTCCTCAGGCTTTCATCTAGTTACTCATTTGTCTTTATTGTAAGTGAAGGAATATTCTGCCCACTCACTGCTGGGCTTTGTACATGAACAGAGCACCAGCCTTTGTTTGGGATGGGCGTCGCTTGAGCTGGCACAGTGACACAGATTCACTTAGCTTACAAATGAATTTAAATGCAAGAAATATTTGTGAGAACAGGGGCGGTTCAATTTTCCAGCTTGACTTTGCCCCCGAGGATTGACTGCAGCCTGAAGTTGCCCCGGAGGTTTGACTGCAGCCTGAAGTTGCCCCGGAGGATTGACTGCAGCCTGACTTTGCCCCGGAGGATTGATTGAAGTTGCCCGGAGGATTGATTGAAGTTGCCCCGGAGGATTGACTGCAGCTTGACTTTGCCCCCGAGGATTGACTGCAGCCTGAAGTTGCCCCGGAGGATTGACTGCAGCCTGACTTTGCCCCGGAGGATTGATTGAAGTTGCCCGGAGGATTGATTGAAGTTGCCCCGGAGGATTGACTGAAGTTGCCCCGGAGGATTGACTGACTTTGCCCCGGAGGATTGACTGAAGTTGCCCGGAGGATTGACTGAAGTTGCCCGGAGGATTGATTGAAGTTGCCCCGGAGGATTGACTGACTTTGCCCCGGAGGATTGACTGAAGTTGCCCGGAGGATTGACTGACTTTGCCCCGGAGGATTGACTGACTTTGCCCCGGAGGATTGACTGAAGTTGCCCGGAGGATTGACTGACTTTGCCCCGGAGGATTGACTGAAGTTGCCCGGAGGATTGACTGACTTTGCCCCGGAGGATTGACTGACTTTGCCCCGGAGGATTGACTGAAGTTGCCCGGAGGATTGACTGACTTTGCCCCGGAGGATTGACTGACTTTGCCCCGGAGGATTGACTGAAGTTGCCCGGAGGATTGACTGACTTTGCCCCGGAGGATTGACTGACTTTGCCCCGGAGGATTGACTGAAGTTGCCCGGAGGATTGACTGACTTTGCCCCGGAGGATTGACTGACTTTGCCCCGGAGGATTGACTGAAGTTGCCCGGAGGATTGACTGACTTTGCCCCGGAGGATTGACTGAAGTTGCCCGGAGGATTGACTGAAGTTGCCCGGAGGATTGACTGACTTTGCCCCGGAGGATTGACTGAAGTTGCCCGGAGGATTGACTGACTTTGCCCCGGAGGATTGACTGACTTTGCCCCGGAGGATTGACTGAAGTTGCCCGGAGGATTGACTGACTTTGCCCCGGAGGATTGACTGACTTTGCCCCGGAGGATTGACTGAAGTTGCCCGGAGGATTGACTGACTTTGCCCCGGAGGATTGACTGAAGTTGCCCGGAGGATTGACTGAAGTTGCCCGGAGGATTGATTGAAGTTGCCCGGAGGATTGACTGACTTTGCCCCGGAGGATTGACTGAAGTTGCCCGGAGGATTGACTGACTTTGCCCCGGAGGATTGACTGACTTTGCCCCGGAGGATTGACTGAAGTTGCCCGGAGGATTGACTGACTTTGCCCCGGAGGATTGACTGAAGTTGCCCGGAGGATTGACTGACTTTGCCCCGGAGGATTGACTGAAGTTGCCCGGAGGATTGACTGACTTTGCCCCGGAGGATTGACTGACTTTGCCCCGGAGGATTGACTGAAGTTGCCCCGGAGGATTGACTGACTTTGCCCCGGAGGATTGACTGAAGTTGCCCGGAGGATTGACTGACTTTGCCCCGGAGGATTGACTGAAGTTGCCCGGAGGATTGACTGACTTTGCCCCGGAGGATTGACTGACTTTGCCCCGGAGGATTGACTGACTTTGCCCCGGAGGATTGACTGAAGTTGCCCGGAGACGGTCTCGGTGATGTCATCGGCGTGCGCCCGACTCGCTGTCGGGGATGGAGAGCGGCGGTGGCGGTGGCAGCGGCGGCGCGCTGAACGGCGGAGACGACCAGAGAAAGATGAGCTCGGCACGGAGAAGAGCCGAACTCCGCCGGAGGAAGCTGCTCCTAAACTCGGAGGATCGGCTGAACCGAATCATGGGCTTCAACAAAAACGGGGCGGGTGAGTTAGCAAGTGGATGGAGGAGGCGCGGCCTGGGGCCCGAGCTCAGGCCCTCGGTAACCAGCCGACCAGCGGTCCCTGGACCACGGGGAGCTCCCCCCGCCTTCACCTCTAGCGATTCACATGCACAGGCGGAACCATTGTTAGTGACAACAATAACGCAACAAACAATAAAACGCACCCACTCTTTTGAAACTAGACGCGATTACCGCGCACTGTATATCAGACAAAGGTGAGAAGGGAGGGAATGCAGATCCTGGAATCTCAGCAGGTCGAGCAGCATCTGTTCTCTCATCCATCATTCCTTCCCCTTCACAACTGCTCGACCCGCTGAGTTCTTCCTACAAATTCTTAATGCCGATTACGGAAGATTAGATTAAACGTTTTTGAAAAATGTGTTAATGTATTGGCGTTAATGTCCAATGCCAGGATAAGACAAATGGTTGGGGCCCATTTGCACGTTTAAAAGAAAAATCAAGAATTTGAGATCTTGATCACGTCTGGAGGTTTTCCCACTACTTGTGTCAAACCTAGGCTAATTATGCCTTGAGAATATGAATGGAATAGGTATATACTGTATGGTTGAGAAGGAGAGTAGGATTAATACAGGATAATAGCTTGAAGAAGATCTGGTACGAACAATAATATGAATTATAAACTTCTGAGGGTTTGCTATTTTCTGAGGGGGGTGTTGCAGTTTTGTGTAGGCATGACATAGCAAGAATTATTTTGCTAGCTGAAAAAATGACAGATTTATGACACAAAGATATGTATCTTCATTTATAAATAATGATCTTCAGTAACGTTTGGAACAAATGGAACAGTGTTTTGCACTTTGAACTTTAAATTACTATGCTTGCTATTTCAATATTTCCCATTCTGCTTCATTAATTACATTACGGAGAAATGTGCCTTTTCCTTTTCTAAGTATAAGCTGTACACTTAAAGTGCTTAAAATTAAGATGATAGGCAAATGTTGAAGGTTACGTTTGTCAGCCCAGAAAGGCTGTAGGCAAATAAAAAAGTGGAGATAAATTTCCCTGGATTCACTTTATGATTAACTCTGTGGATTCTAAATCAATCTTCTACTTCAAGACTAGAAGGCAACAATGAATTCTTCCACATATCCAATATTTTCTGTGCAGAACTGTTCACAGTGTTCTCAGCTTTGGTGCAGACCTTTCCTGGTGCTCCCAGGACATGCCTTTTGTAAGTATATATCATCCCTGAATTAATTAAAGTTTGTGACTACGGCAGTTTGGGATTAATTAGAATTGGTTTATTAGAACACGTGCTTGTTTTGCATACTGAGAAGGATTGTGAGGTTAAGAGCCATCTTGTCATACTTGCAGCCATTCAGTAGGTTTGTGGGGTAAAAACTTTGAGCCTGGTGGCACTTGCCTTCAGCATTTTTTATTTTATGTCCAGTGGGAGAGGGGGAGAAGAGAGAATGTCTGGCGTGGGTGGGGTCTTTGATCATGTTGGCTGCTTTACTGAGGCAGTGAGAAGTGCAGATGGAGAGTCCATGGAGTGGAGGCTGGTTTCAATGATGTGCTGGGCTGTGTCCACAACTCTCTGCAGTTTCTTGCAATCATGTATAGAGCAGTTGCCATACTGAACCGTTCTGCATCCAGAGAGGATGCTTCCTATGGTGTACTGATTAAAGATGGACAAGGTTCAATCTTTCTTTAGTAATTGCTTTAGCTTCCTGAGAAAGCAGACACATTGGTGAGTTTTCTTGGCCACGGCATCTATGGTTGGACCAGGACGGGGTATTGGTGATGATCACTCCCTGGTCCCTGAAGCTTTCAACCTCACACTGCTGATGTAAACTGGGGCATACACACTACACTGCCCCTGCCCCTGCCCCCACCCCCCATGGTTGCTGATTTTTGGGAGAAGGTTGGGGGAGTCAGAGTATTTATAAAGCTTTGAAATTTTCATCAGCTGGCCTTTCCTAATGATGACTGTGAACAAGCCATAGCCCTAACAAGCTAATTAAGGTCTGAGACCTTGGTAAAAGTAATCTGAGAGCTCAAATCTATTGGGGTGCCCAAACTTTTGCAGGGTGCTCCTTTCCTTTCTTCCCCACACTAAAATTGTACGAAACAAAAATAATACACTAATCTTAAAATGTTGAAAAGAATGTTTCATCTTTATGACTTTTGGAGATCAGTTCATCTTCTACTTGCTTAACTATTCACAGTAACAGAAATTTTGAACAGGGGTGCCCAAACTTTTGCATGCCACTGAATACCTATCAGAAAGGTCATAACTGACTTCTTTACTGACTAACCTCTGTTTAATATATATAATATATTTTATAATAACTATATATCTCCTAACAAGTGGTAAATTTCTTTCGGTCAATATGTTGAAACACCAGACAGATTTAATTTTTATAGGTTTTTTTTCCTGTTAATGAGTAATGGTTTTAATCTAATTTACCCAATCTATGTGTAGTGTATGTGTCATTAATTCTTAACACTGAATTCCACATGAACCCTATTCGTAGCCCATTAGCAGCTGAAACAGTTTTCTACATTGCATTTGCTAACCAGCCTCTACACTGGGGACACTTCATTCCAAGTTTGAATTGGACACTTCCATTTGATCTGATTTATGAGGGAAAGTTTTTCTGTTTTCTCCGCCTGCAGCAAAACTAAATTATTAATTTTCAGTAAAAACACAAAATGCTGGCAGAACTCAGCAGGCCAGACAGCATCTATGGGAGGAGGTAGTGATGAAGGGTTTCGGCCCGAAACGTCCTCACTACCTCCTCCCATAGATGCTGTCTGGCCTGCTGAGTTCTGCCAGCATTTTGTGTTTTTATTTATTTCCAGCATCTGCAGATTCACGCATGTTGCCTTATTAATTTTCAAGATGCACTATTACCATTTGCACCATTGATGTTGCAATTCCAGGAAGGCGATCTTGATCCTGATTTAAGTCCCTGACTGACGACCTGGTGCTTTATCTTTTGGAATAGCAAAGTTAACGCAGAACATATTGCCTGTATATCTCCTAGGCCACTTTTACCATGTGGCTTTATACTCAGCTTCACTAGTACTGTTTCTCACATCTTTCATTGAAGCTTCAGGAGAGTGTTAATGTGTGGATGAATGTAGGTACCCCACGGTAGCATAGCGGTTAGCATGAAGCTATTACAACTAGGGGCATCAGATTTGGAGTTCAATTCTGGTGCCATCTATAAGGAGCCTGTACGTTCTCCCCGTGGAATATATGAGTTTTCTCCAGGTGCTCTGGTTTCTACCCACAGTCCAAAGACGTGGTGGGATGGTTAATTGGTCATTGTAAATGTCCAGTGATTAGGTTTGGGATGAATCAGTTTTGTCAGGGAATGCTGTGCTGTGCAGCTTGAAGGGCCTATTCCATACTGTATCTTTAAATAAAAAAAGTAAAATCAAAAGCTCTTTTTTTAAAAAAAAGTAAAAGCTCTCAGCTTCACCCCTCCCCCTCCTGTCTTCTCCTATCATTTCAGATCTCCCCCCCCCCCCACTTTCAAATCTCTGACTATCTTTTCTTTCAGTTAGCCCTGACGAAGGGTCTCAGCTCAAAATGTCGACCGTGCTTCTTCCTATAGATGTTGCCTGGCCTGCTGCATTCCACCAGCATTGTGTGTGTGTTGCTTGAATTTCCAGCATCTGCAGATTTCCTCCTGTTTGCAAAATCAAATTTCTCGTTATTTAGACTTAATCACTAATTACATTAAAAGAAGCAAGTGTGACCACTGAAAATTTCTTATCCTTTGTCTTCCTGATTTTTAAAAAAAATTTGCAGATACAATAGGGTCTTTTAAGAGACTCCTGGATAGGTACATGGAGCTTAGAAAATGGGTAACCCTAGGTAATTTCTAAAGTAAGTAAACGTTCAGCACAGCATTGTACTGTTGGTTTTCTTTGTTTCTATCTCCACATGGTTTGTGCTGTTCTGTTATTTGTCTCCTCCTCTGACCCCGCTCTAAAATACAGAGCTCAGTAGCTTGCCTTGACAGCAAATGTTTGATTCTGGGTTCAACAGGAGCATAGTGCAGTTAGTGATGGTGTAAGATGGTTTTGCTCTTTAGGCCAATACAATACATGTGGGATAGCACATTGTTCTTTTATTCTGGGGTGCTGCAGTAGAATCCATCCCACCCAGACATGCCTAGGCAAGCAGCAAAGGGTGCTCTGCTCGGGTTGTAGACAAGCATATTGATATAACATATAATTAATATAACATCATACAGTAACCAGTTGGACTCCAAATTGCCAGAAACATAACTTAGCTTGTAATTTATTCTTTTGATTTGCTTCAAGCAATGAACTAGCAAACATTCTCATGGAACCAGGTAGCAGCATTGAAATTATTCCAGTTGTGGCTGTGCTGTGAACGCTTAGTAAAAGTGAAAATACAAATATATTAAATTTTAGTTCTGTAATGCTTTGCTCTTCCCAATAAAAAGGCATGCTAAATATGAAGATCCTACCATAAATCTGATCAGCTGTTCTGGTATACAATGTTATATGGGCTTCTAAAAGCTCTTCATCAGATTCAACATAAATTATTAAAATAAAAATGAGGACCTAGAATTGGAAGTAACCTTGTAACATGCCAACTTAAAAAATGAAGTGTCCATGATTTTTTTCATACACTTTGAATACTTATTTAATTATACTTACTTGAAAGATAAATACAGTATTTCTTTGTTTCTTTATATGCAGAAGAAGGGAACCGAGCAGATTCTCTTCCACCATATGAACTGGAGAAAACAGAATCTCTGCTGACTTCGGGCTTATCCAAAAGAACTCCAGGAATTCCAGACGAAACTGATGGTTCAGTGGCATCCATTCATTATGCTAATGGAACAGAGAGTCAAGGGCCATATTCTGCAGACAGAAAAGACTCAATTAACAAAACTAATGAGGCTGACGTTGATTTGGGTCCGGGAAGTCAGGACCTGGGAACATCAGAGTTGCCACTGGAGAATTCTCCCCGCCGTGGTATTGAGCAGTATATATCACGCTTTGATGAAGCAATGAAACTTCGAAATCAGCTGATGAGTGAAAAGCCTGTTCAGGAGAATGGAGGTGAAAATGAAGAATTTGGCACATTTCGGGTTTTCCGCTTGGTGGGTAGTGCTCTTCTAGCCTTAATGGTTAGAATCTTTGTATGCAGATATCTGGTAAGTGCTGCATCTGGTTTCTAGTGTAAAATATTTAACCATTTTCGTAGGAATTTCTTTTATGTATGCTTGCAAAGGACCTATGGCATTCCTTAGCAAATGGAAGAATGTGCAATTGCAGTCACAGGGAGATGCAAATGAACCAAGTGAGACAGTGAAGCGAAAGTTTTGGAATTGATTGCTAGTTAATACATACAGTAAAGGCAGAACTGAATTCAGTTTTGCAGAAAGCTTTTGACCAAGGCACTATTCAACTTAAACTTTTCCTTCATCTTGCTCCTGAGATACTGCTGAAGACAAGTCTTTTATTGAATTTTGATTCATTTACATTGTGTACCTGGACATTGCTCCATGACAGTCCCTGGTTTTGTTGGTTTATAGGAACGCTGATGTGCACAGGGACTCCTGGATCAGGCTTTGTGTTGGCATAAATTTGGAAAATTTCAGTACACTGTACCTGCTGTATGCTTCATTACAAATTATTTTATTACAAGACATAGATTAAGCTTTGTTATATGAGGTTTGTTTTCAATGTTTCACCGAGCTAAAGTAACAGCTTGGCAAACTTCCATGCTCGTGCTTTTTTTGTGGAGAGAAGCTATTTCCTATCTTGTAGTATGTTTTATAAGGATTTTTCCATGTGATTTAGTTCTCAGTGAACTTCCTAACAACACCAGGGATGACAATAAATATACCTTGGAATGACTGACTTTGCAACATGGACCTCCCTTTTCCAAGGACAGTTAGGTCTTTGTGAATGTTGGTGAAGCTCAGCTTTGACTTTTATTTTAGCTTAGTAACGAACATTATCTTCATCATGATGGATGGTAGAATCCAGTCATTTATATTGGTACTCTTATTTCCAGAAATCAATTTCTTATTGATAATACCAATGATTATTTTTGAAAAAAATACATTAAATGATTTGATTTTGTTTTCAAAATATTCTTGTCAATGTTATTTTTGAATTCAGATGTTGAAGTTTTATGGTTTTTATAACCATACAGCACAGAAACAGGCCCTTTGGCCCATCCAGTCCATGTCAACCTGTTTTTCTGTGTAGTCTCATCTACCCGGACCCAGACCATAACCGTCCATATCCCTCTCATCCATTTACTTGTCCAAACTTTCCTGAAGTATTGCAATAGAACTCGCACCCACCACTTCTGCTGCCAGCTCATTCTGCACTTGCACCACTCTGAGTGAAGTAGTTCCCCTCAGGTTCCACTTAAGTATTTCACCTTTCACCCTTAGCCTATGGCCTTTAGTTCTAGTCTCACCAGCCTCTGGAAAAAGCCTGCATGATTCACTAACTATATTTTCATAATTTTAAACACCTCTAATAGAGGTATGCAAAATTATGAAGGAGTGAAGTCCTGACGTGTTCAACCTCTCTCTATAACTCAGGTCCTCAAATCTTGGCAACATCCTTGCAAATTTTCTCTGCACTATTTCTATCTTATTGACATCTTTCCTGTAGGTACATGACCAGAACTACAGGCTATACTCCAAATTTGGCCTCACCTACTCTAACATATCGTCCCAACTCTTGTACTCCGTGCACTGATTTATGAAGGCCAGTGTACCAAAAAAAAATCCCTTTACAACCCCATCAACCTGTGATGCCACTTTCAAGGAATTGTGGATCTGTACTCCCAGATCCCTCTGCTTTACTGCTCACCTCTGTGTTCTACAGTGCACAGTTATCTCTGCTGGTGCCAAAGTTACTGTTTGTTGAGTTGGGACTTGTTAGTTTTATAAGACAAATGTAGGAAAAATGTTCTTCACACGCTCTACCAGTCTGTTGTCGCCAGTACAGTCTTCTATGCGGTGGTGTGCTGAGGCATTGGCATCAACATGGGTGATGCCAACTGGTTCAGTAAACTGATTAGAAAGACTGGTTCTGTTTTAGGAGTTAAACTAGACACAGTGGAGGCCCTGGTAGAACACAAGACCCTACGGAAAATCCTGGCAATTCTGGGCAATGTTTCTCACCCTCTGCACGCCACCTTGGCTGAACAGAGGAGCACTTTCAGTAACAGACTAAAACAACTGAGCTACTCTTTGGAGTATATGAGCTCATTCTTACTCTTGGACATTAGCCGAGGAAGTGATGACCCCCAACTGTTAGACTGTTTGAGGTAACTTATTTTTTATTCTTTCTTTCTTCTCTTCTAATATTTGGATATCTGTGCCCTTGTAATGTTACTGTGACTGTAATTTTCTTTGGGATCAATAAAGTATCTATCAAGTTTTATGATATGACAAATAAAATGGATACAACCAACTAAAAATTTAAAGTCCAAATTCCAATTTTTAAAATATTTGCCACCCAGGCAAGTCTACTATTTCTCAGTTGTTTGTGAATTTCAAGGGAAAGATGTTGGTGGTTGCAAAAGATTTCATTTATTTTATAACTGATAGAAGGTCCTGAACCATTATGTTCTATATCCCTGGAGCGTATTGTATGAAAAAAACACTTTTTTGACTTAAACTGAGAGGCAGAATGAATGAAAGTATCAGAAAGATCAAGCAATCATTGCCAATACTTGTTTTATTTCTCAGAAACTTTCGATTAAAATCTCTAGGAAGTAGAGGTGCACTCCGGTAACTTTTTAAAAAGTTAGTTTAAAAACTTAAAAAGTTTAAAACAAGTTTTAAAAAATTGTTCAAATTGATGTTGTTGAGATTGACAATAACATTTTGAATATAGGAAATAATTGATTTTATGTAAAATGAACACTGCACTGAATTAATAATTTATTTCATTAAAATGGGTGCAAAACTGAGTTTGCAAAAGATATGAGAGCTTAAAGGTGGACAAGAGCTGCTGTGAATGCCTTGCCATTTTGATGTGGTGCATTTGTGATATTTCTAAACCAGTTTTTATTTAGTTCAGTTCTTTTATCTGTCTGGTCTATAGAAACAGCAAGCACCAATTTTCTTTAAAATAAAGGATTATTCATCAGAATTGTTCAGAAAATAGTTTTTGTAGTTGTCTCATAACATTGTTTAGGGTCATATTTAGCTGTTGATTTTGAACTCTTTTTACCAGTGAGTATCGTAACAATTACTGTTAGAAAAAATGTGCACATGTAAATGACTGGCTCTACATCAACCTAGAAGTTTCTCTCATCAACAAGAGGTAAATGTGGTAGACCTCAATTATAAAAAAACTAATATTGTTTTTGCATTTTTCTCTGAACTTTGATTCATGCTGTGAAAACAGCATGGATACTTTGAGCATCTTCAGAGATACAGAAACTGTTCAGTTAATTATTTTGAGAATGAAGATTGCAATATGTAATCGACTGGGTTCTTCTCACAGTCATTGGGGGAATAAATTTTGTGTAGTTATGCAGAATTGTTCAGACCCAGTGATTACATAATCATTGTCACATCAGAGCAGATAGTCAGAACAGTAGGCCACCAGATAGCTAATTAATGTTTTGAAACCAATTGTTGATCATTGTAATTACTATTAGGTGTGGTGCTTATAGAAAACAGCTGTGCAGAGGATATGAAAAGTGGGTTTGGATAGAAATATTAACTTTTATAATCTTGTCCATCTTGCTGTACTTGTCATGGTCCCTGATGTTTTAGCTATAAATCTTGTCAATATAAACATGCTATTTTTCTTATTTTAATTTATAAATGCTTACATTTGTTCAACTGGTGATACTTTTAAGAAACGCGAACAGTCTTGGAAATTCTTATGCAGTATCATGACCATAAAAGGAAACACTTAATGTTTTGGTTTGTGACATCTTTTTACATTAATGTTATGTCACATTTGTGTTTCCAAACATTTCTAAATTTCAAGCTGTGTATCGCCTGAGTTTTTGGAGTTGTTGAAACTCATACTGCAAAACAGTTCAGTCTTTTAGCACGTTCAGAATTTCTGCATTAAACTACACATGACAGCAGTTTCACCACTGCAAATTCAGAACCAATGCTTCTAGAAGTTTACAATTAATGATGCACCCTTTCACTTGTAATGGGTGTGTAAAGGTCATTCAACTCAGCTCCACATGTAGCTTTTTCACTAATTAATCTTTTTCTTGCAGGCCATTTTTGCTCCCTTTTTGACTCTTCAACTTGCATATATTGGTCTATCAAAGTACTTTCCGAAGGTAAGATTTAATTCTTTCACTATGTAATTAAGTAGGATGGAGCTTTAAAAACAATTCCAACAAAGCATGAAATTAGTAGCAAGATAGCCTTTTAGAAAAGGCCTGAAAGTTGGTCTGGATTTCAGTTTGGATAGAACTTCAGCTAATTTGTAGCAAAAATAAATGTGAAGGTAAAAGGTGCAGATGGTATGCATCTGGTATCTTCCAATGTTTTACACATCATTTGTAATGCATCTTGCAAATGTTACTTCAGTTACCTAGAATTGATTTGCTTCTGTATAGTTCTTGGGGGAAAATGTTATACATACAGCAGGAAATGTTAGCATTCTTCAGCTACCACTGATTTGAAGGTAATTTATGAAATCATCATTCACATAATTAAGTGCTGTGTGACTTAGGATATATCTGTCATCTAAGTTGATTAAATTCCAGGTGATTTTTATAGAAGTATGTATTGTTTATTTTTATAAACTACTGCAGCCAAAAATAACAGCCCCCATTGCAGAATGACTAAAAAGACTTTTTTAAAAAGAGCCACTGAAGAAATGCACAATAATCCACTGTTGATTATTGACATCACATGTTGCTCTTGCATTCTAGTGCACTATCTTTGTAACTTACAAAGCTACTGATTTCACAAAATGCATAACTTTTAGTCTTTTTTTTCTATACATTGCATTCCCAGTGAGTGAGTTTCATCTTGTGTTTTGTCTGTTTAGTTTGACACTGAGGATTAATAGAGGGTAATTTCAGGACTACACCATAAAAGGTGCAGTCTGTGTTGTAGTTAATGCTGTCATTCACTTCAGTATTGGTGAAGCACCATTAGGGTCATATCTTTACCTCTCCATCACAAGCTTGATTGAGTGCAAGAGTCACACAATGTTTTACATGAAGAGATTTTTAAAAAGGTAATAGCAATTCTGTTCCTTTTGTAGAGTGAGAAGAAGGTAAAGACAACGGTATTGACTGCAGCCTTGCTTCTGTCAGGAATCCCTGCAGAAGTCATCAATCGCTCAATGGATACATATGGGAAAATGGGAGATGTATTTGCAGATCTTTGTGTCTATTTTTTCACCTTTATCTTCTCCCATGAAATCCTTCTCTTTCTTGGAGTTGATGTACCTTGACTTCATTCAGCACAGGAGGGAAGGGAAAAGTGAGAAAAGTTTTTTTTCATTTAACTTTGCGGTATGTACTTCTGTGCCGTTCATTCCTTTAGACTTAACAGGCACTGGTCTTTCAGGCTATTGGAGGCTTTCAGTTACTTTTATCCCGCGGATCAATTCACTCAAATAATAGTTGAAGGAAAAATAAGATTCAGCAAAAAAAATAAGCTGTGTGGTTGGAAAGCCATAATGAAAGAACTTCAAGAAATATTTTACCTTTAATCCATTTTTGCAAAGTTTGTTACGACTACTAGTTTAAACAAAAGCAGTTCAGAATGCACTGAGAACCTCACTTTGCCTGTATATCATATTATATCTGTATGATTAGCACAAGCCATTTGGTGATGCAAAGAGAACTAAGAATACAACAAAAGAGTGTATCATTTTGAAAAGTTGACACTATAAATGACTGTTTATCTGATGTTTGTTTCTACAGTTTGGGACTCTGTTTGAATGAAAAGTTCAGTGTGAACTTGTTCAAAGTTGAAAGTTTAATTGTTCAGTGTGTTTATTCTTTCATTGTGCATATTGTGATTAAATTATTTCACCCAGTTTTCGTATTTATATTAGATTTTGTGTTTTCTGTAAGCCGTTCAAGAGCATAGTGAATGTTTTTATTTTGCAATGCAAAATCAATTAAAAGTTAGGCGCACAACAATTTACATATTTAGTCTAATTATTTGTGTAAATCTCTGCAATAAAACTGCCATTGATATAACGGTTTACTTGACAGCCAGCACTAAAGTTTTGTATTTATGTGACTTTGTAGTGTAGATGATACATGGGTATTCTCAACACTATTCAGTCTCTGTTGCCCTCCAGCAAAGGGGCAGGATGAATCAACAAGGAAGTCATGTATAACAACAGCAGTGAATTTTTTTCTCTATATACTGGGTGCTTGCGTGATACGTGAAGGGGAATATGCCTCTCTATTTGAGTGGCTGCAGAGTTATGTCACATTATGATGAGGTAAATGCTGGAATCTTGAATAAAATCCTGTTACATAGTTCAAACCATTTTCATTTTCCTTTTGATTTGGTGTCTGTTATTGTTTTCTAAATCATGCTGTTTAATACTAGAAGATGTATTAAAGGTTAATTTGATTGCGAGGCAATCATATCAAGTTCAGACTTCACTACATTAAACATTTAAATGAGAAATTGCTACTAGTTAAATTGTGAACCATTACTGTAAAGAGGTACTTAAAAATAATATTCATGTATGCATGTGGGTTTTTAAAAAATCTTGGTGAAGCTGCTGTATAGCATGTGATTTTGTTCAGTAAGAGGCAACTCCCAAGATCCTATGTTGTCAAAACCAATGTGTGGCAGTGATGAGCAGCTCATGGGAAAAGCAACTTTGAAGTGAAGGAGAGCTGCCATATCTTATAAATACATTGTAAAACTATCAATATGTATTTCCTTGAATGAATCTTTAAGCAAATAACCTGTCACTTCAGGTTAATTGAATTTTTATTTTAAACCATTCTTTAATCTGGTTTAAAAAAAGAACAAATCCTGTGCTTACAAATGTTGCTTTGGTTGAATTTAGTGAATGATGATGAGTGGATCTTTTTGTTGAATTTAGTTTGCACCCCATGTTACCATTTATCATTACTCTGTAAAAGAAACTTAATTAAATGTTTGATATACTATCCTAAAATTGGATTTTTTATTATTGTACTTTTTCTCATTTGCAGAGATGATAATTTTTTTGTTATTTGGGGTGATCACAGCCACATCTGTCTCTAAATGCAGTACCTTCCCAGTTAAGGACACTCACTAGAATTTTTTCTCGTTACTCCATTTCCTTATTTCATGGACCTGCGTACAAAGCTGTCATTGTGCGGATGGAGAGGGGAAATACAAGGAGCTTCCACCACCAACACCCTTTGAAGTGTGTTCCAGATGCAGATCATTCCCTGTTTTAAAAAATACTTTCTCCTGACATCTAAACTTTCTTCCATTCATTTTATCCATACTCGCCAATAAGGGTGGAAAGTGGTGCAAGGTGGATGCAATTCAGTATGCAAATAGGTGAGTTAGTGGCAAGTATATTATTCGCACTGGTTGGAAGATTAAACAATATTTTGCTTTTAACAATAATTGCTAGTATTTAGTGGAATTTAGATGCCTTTGTAGACAAAACACAGTTAACATAAGCAATTAAGAAGGTAATTGGCAGGCTAATTTCAATTTCTGCACTGTTTCTTGTATTCACATACAGATTTATAGAACTGTAGCAATTGTCCAGTATATTAATATCTGTGTTTAAATTGCAATTTTGTCATCACTAAGTATACTCATCCATGCTCTTGCAAGGATAAACAATCAAAATGGTATGGATCAATGGTGATTCTGGTGGACACTATTAGTGTCAATGGAAGAGAGTTTCCTGAAGGAAATGTTTATAAAAAATGAAAAAAAGCAGTTATTTCAATAGAAAGTTGATTTTCACAGCTCTTTTTTAAAAATCAGATTTCCATTCTACCAGTATGTTTGCCAAAATGGACCTCTATAGTCATACAAAGGGATTTAATTTCATATTATTCTGAAAAGGCTAAAGGGAGCTTCATGCACCTTGAACTCGGAAATCAACTGGGAAACCTTCGAAGTATATCCTTTGCATAGGAAGTTAGTCCTGTTTAGATGATTTTTTTCTTATGCTGAGGTTTGCAACACTAGCATGCATCAATAGCATAAGGTACTACATTTAAGTGTAAAGTTGTGGATAGAATTGTGCACCTCACTTTTGAATTCAGTGTTATTCTGAAAAGTAGTACTGTAATAGAATGAAGAATTCCAATCCATTCCATTTGTCCCGAGGTGTCACGTGACATCATTTCACTCTTCACAATCTTCGAGAATACTTTGGGCTTTTCCTTCATTCTGCCCACTCAGGCACTCTCATGACCCCCTCTGGCTCACCAACTTCCATCCTTAAGCTGCTTCCTCGTTGCCTTATGGTCTTCTACATCTCTAACATTACCTAGCTCTCTGAACCTTTTGTAAGTGTTATTACATCCTTTGTACACCACAGTTCCTGAACCCTACCATAACTTCCCTGTCTCAATGGAACATACCTATACACAACTCCGCACAAATAACCCCAGAATATTTGCCACATTTCCTCCATACTTTTCCCAGAGAACATTTTTCAATTTAAGCCTCCAATTTCCTGCCAGATAGCCTAATAATTCCCCTTACTCCAATTAAAAATATTTCTGACTTGTCTGTTCCTATGCTTCTCCAATGCTATTGTAAAGAGATAGAATTATGATCACTATCTCCAAAATGCCCTCCCACTGAGAGATTTGACACCTGACCAGTTTCATTTCCCAATGTCAATCAAGTATAGCCTCTCCTCTTGTAGGTTTATCTACATAGTGTCAGGAAACATTGCTGAACACACCTAACAAACTCTACCCCATCTAAACCCCTTGCTCTAGGGAGATGCCAATCGATACTTGGGAAATTAAAATCTTCCGGCATGACAACTTATTATTACACCTTTCAAGGATCTCTTTCCCTATCTGCTCAGCATCCCTGTTACTATTAGGTGGCCCATAAAAAAAACACCCAATAAATTTATTGACCACTTCCTCTTCCTAACCACACCCACAAAGACTCTGTAGACAATCCCTCCAGGGCGTCCACCTTTTCTGCAGCTGTGACCAATCCTCTCCCTGAGCCATCCAAGTTTCTGTGATGGCCACGACATCATATCTCCAAGTACTGATCAACGCTCTAGTTTCATCTGCTTTCTTCACAACACTTCTTGCATTAAAATAGACACACCTGAAGCCCTCGGTCTCAGCGCGTCCCTTCTCTATCACCTGCCTATCCTCCCTCTCGCACTGCCTACAAGCTTTCTCTATTTGTGAGCCAACCTCTTCTTCCCCAGTCTCTTCAGTTCGGTTCCCACTCCCCAACGATTCTAGTTTAAACTCTCCCCGTAGTCTAAGCAAACCTCCCTGCCAGGATATTGGTTCCCCTGGGATTCGAGTGCAACCTGTCCTTTCTGTACAGTTCACACCTGCACCAAAAGAAGTCCCAGTGATCCAGAAAGCCGAATCCCTGCCCCCTGCTCCAGATCCTCAGCCATGCATTTATCCTCCACTTCATTCCTATTCCTATTCTCACTGTCGCGTGGCACAGGCAGTAATCCCGAGATTATTACCTATGTGGTCCTGCTTCTCAACTTCCTTCGTAGCACCCTGTAGTCTGGTTTCAGGACTACTTCACTTTTCCTACCTGTGTCATTGGTACCAATATGTACCACAACCTCTGGCTGTTCTCCCTCCCGCTGCGGGATATCTTGGATGCAATCCGGAACATCCCGGACCCTGGCACCTTGGAGGCAAACTTGCATCTGAGTTTCTTTCCTGCATCCGCAGAATCGCCTGCCTGATCCCCTAACTTTAGGGTCCCCTATCACTACTGCCTTCCTCTTCCTTTCCCTACCCTCCTGAGCCACAGGGCCAGACTCTGTGCCAGAGGTACTGCCACTACTGCTTCCCCCAGGTAGGCTGTTCCCCCCCCCCCCCAACAGTACTCAGACAGGAGTACTTATTTATCAAGGGGTACAGCCACAGGGGTACTCTCTAGTACCTGACTCTTCCCCTTCCCTCTCCTGACTGTGACCCACTTCTCTGTCTCCCATGGCCCTGGTGTGACCACCTGCCTATAACTCTCTATCAACTCCTCACTCTCCCTAACCAGCCGAAGGTCACTGAAATGCATCTCCAGTTCCCTAACTCGGTCCCTCAGGAGCTGCGGCTCGACGCACCTGGTGCGGATGTGGCTGTCCGAGAGGCTGGGAGACTCCAGGACCCCCCGCGCCTGTCACTGAGCACAGAAAACTGGCCTCACGCATAATTCCTACCTCGCCTCGACCCGTTACCACCTAAGCCAGTTCAGCAAAAGCCCTGCCACTCTGCTACCTCTCACTCCACTGCCCGCTCCAATGCTGCCTGCTGGATATGGTGGTCTCTTTAAACCTTTCGTGCGCTACTGGCTGACATCATGTGCCTGCGCAGTCTCGCCTTTCTTTAACCCGAGTAGGAAAAAAACTCCCTTTGCTCCGAAAAATCAGCAGTTCACTTGCAGCCTTCTTGCTCCGAATTGACACCAGTGCCTTTTGAGTAGAAAATCCTATTTGATTTGGCCCAGTTCATCATGGATAAAACCCTCCCAGCCATTGAGCACATCGACATGAAACATTGCGGTAGAAAATCAGCATCCATCATCAAAGATTCTCAGCACCCAGGCCATGCTCTTTTCTCACTGCTCTCATCAGGTAGAAGGTACAAGTGTATCAGGACTCACACCACCAGCTTCAAGAACAGTTATGACCCCTCAACCATCAGGCTCTTGTACGAAAGGGGATAGCTACACTCATTTAGGACTCTGTTACATTGCCTTTTCATGTTTGCTGTTTATTGGGGTTATTTATATCTGGATCTGAGAGATTGTTGTGGCACCATTCAGCCAGCTTTTCAATCTTCCTCCTATTATGCTGATTCATCACCACCTTTGACAGTGACAATGACAGTGTTGTCGTCAGCAAACTTGAATATGGTATTGGAGCTATGCCTAGCCTCACAGTCATAAGTGTAAAGTGAGTAGAGAAGGGGACTAAGCAGTCTTCAATTCACAGGCTAAATAAGATTGTTTTATTGCAAAACCCTGTGATTGACAAGTCCAGTAACACCCTTTTAACTTTCAACCACGCACCCTCCTGTTGCATTGTCTGCATGAGGGAATTCTTCCACAAACTGATGGAAGAAAGAAAGCAAGAGTGCCTCTAATTCAGGAGTCTTTGGAAGTTTGGTATATCCTCAAAAACCTTGGCAGACTTCTGTGGTGGAAAGTGTGCTCACTGGTTGTATTACAACCTGATTTAGGAACACCAATGCCTTTTGAGTGCAAAATCCTATAAAGCCCAGTACATCATGGGTAAGGCCCTCCCAAACATTGAGCACATCTACATGATACATTGCCAAAGGAAAGCAGCATCTGTTATTGTAGATCCACACCACACAGGCCACGCTCTTTTCTCACTGCTGTCATCAGGCAGAAGGTACAAGTGCCTCAGGACTCGCACCACCAGGTTTAAGAACAGTTACTACCCCTCAACCGTCAGGATCTTGAACAAAAGGGGATAACTACACTCATTCTATTTCTGGTGTGCCCACGATCAATGGTCTCATTTTCAGGACTCTTTATCTTGTTGTTTCATACACATTACTTATTGGTCTTTATATTTGTATTTGCACAGTTTATTGTTCATTGATCCTGTTTACAGTTACTGTTGTGTAGATTTGCTATGTATGCCCACAGAAAATGAGTCTTTGGATTGTATGTAGCGACATATATGAACTCTGATAATAAATTTTACTTTGGATGGTATACAATCTTAGGATTCATTTTATTGTGGGCATACTCAATAAATCCACAGAATAACCACAACAGTCAATGAAAGACCGCGCTAACTTGAGTGTTCAAGCAGTGTGTGAGACAAGTTATGCAAATACAAAAAGCAATCAATAACAAATAAGCAATAAGCATCAAGAACTTGAGATAGAGAGTCCTTGAAAGTGAGTCCATTGGTTGCCAAAACATTTCATGAATGGGCAAGTGAAGTTGTCCCCTCTGGTTTGAGAGACTTATGGTTGATAACTGTTCTTGAACCTGGAGGTTTGAGTCCTGAGGCTCCTGTACCATCTTCCTGATAACAGCAGTAAGAAGAGAAGATAGTGGTTTTGTCGGTAAACTTGACTATGGCGTTGGAGCTGTGCTTAGCCACACTGTTGTAAGTGTAAAGTGGGTGGAGCAGGGGGCTAAGCACGCAGCCTTGTGGTGCTCCTGTGGTGATGGAGGTCATGGAGCAGATGATGTTGCCAATCCAAACCTCCTAGATGTAATTTGGTTTATGAAGACCAATGTGCCAAAAGCTCTTTACAAGCTCTTTTATACTGAAGGAAATGTAAATATTACCAGAAAAAGATATTAGAAATTCTATCACTTCAGTCCATTGGGTTAGCTCTGCAAAATCAGTAGTAATATTCAATAGGTCATAAGGTCAAGCTGCAAATACATAGGAATGGGTTATCCAGGGAGTCTTGTTCTGGGCTAAAATGTAAACCTACTTGTACATGGAGCAGCCCTACCTGGAAACATTAATGGAACAATAAAATGTTCCAGGATGCAAAATGAATTTCTATCAGAAACAAAAGCTGCTTATCTGATTATTTACTTGTGGGACTTTCCTGTGTAACAAATGCACTTTTCCCATATATAATAAAGTAGTAATTGTATGTGGAAGCTTAATTGCATGAAGTTCCCACAATCAGAGTGAAACTTAAAATACTCTCAATCAATAAAGTATGAAGCAAAATACCGGGGCTCATAGGCTGCAGGCACTGGACGCATTCAAAATAAAAACAGAAAATACAGGAGGCAAGGAGGACTGGCAGTGTTTGTGGAAAGATAAATAATTGCTACCTTGAGTCCAAGGCTCTTCATCAGAACTGAAAGAAATTAGTTCGTCTAGGTGGAGGAGAAGGAGGGAATGGATAGAATTTTTTATAAGGGGCAGTTAAATTTCACGGCTGCATATCAATCTATCAGAAAATTCTTCAATAGGTGAATCTTCAGAACTCTCTCTCCAAGGGGGATGTGGAAATTTACTCAATAAACAGTCAAGGCACAGATAACTGATATTTTCAATGTTGAGGTTAAAGGATGTCCAGCTTCAAGTTCCTGGCTACTGACATCTTAAACGATCTATTCTGGACCTAATGTATAGATGCTATCACAGAAAAGGCACACCAGTGTCTCCACTTCATTAGGCGAATTAATGTGTTACTATAGACCTTATTGAATTCCTACAGATTGATAGTGGAGAGCTTTCTGACGAGCTGCACGGCTGCCCGCCAGTCAGGCTCCAATGCAAAGGATCGAAAGAGGCTGCAGAGGGATGTTAACTCAGCAAGCACCTTTATGGCCACGACCCTCCGCACAATTGAGGACATCATTGGGCAGTTCTTCAAGAAGGCAGCTTCTATCATTAAGGATCCTCACCATCCAGGGCATGCCCTCTTCTCATTGCTACCACCAGGGAGGAGGACAGGGATCTGAAGATCCAGACTGATTGTTTTAGGAGCAGCTTCTTCCCCTCTACCATCTGAGTTCTGGTTCATGAACAGCATCTTTTGTACTATTATTTTTTATTGTAATATAATACCATATGGCCCAGGAGCAGAATTAGGCCATTTGGTCCATTGAGCCCGCTCTGCCATTCCATCATGGCTGATTTATTATCCCTCTCAATCCCATTCTCCTGACTTCTCCCTGTACCTTTTGACACCCTGACTAATCAAGAACATATCTTCTTCTGCTTTAAATATACTCAATGACTGGGCTCCCACTGCCATCTGTGGCAATGAATTTCACAGATTCTAGACTCTGCTTGAAGGAATTGCTCCTCATCTCTTCTAAATGGATGTCCCTCTATTCTGAGATTGTGCCTGTGGGTCCTAGATGCCCCCACTATAGGAAACATCCTTCCTACATCCACTCTATCCATATCTTTCTATTTGTTTTGTTTCAATGAGATACCCTCGTCATTCTTCTAAACTCCAGCGAGAACATGCCCAAAGCCATCAAATGTATATAACGAAAGGGTTAACCCTTTCATTTATTCGGTCATTTTCATGAACATCCCCCGGGCTCTCCAATGCCAGCACATCCTTTCTTAGGTGAGGAGCTCAAAGCTGCTGAAAATACTACTGCTACTGCTATCCTTGCTCTTGTATTCTAGTCCTCTTGAAACGAATACTAATGTTGCATTTGCATACCTTACCACTGACTCAACCTGCAAGTTAAACTTCAAGGAATCCTGGGCAAGGACTCACAAGTCCCTTTGCATCTCTGATTCTTTTATTTTTGTACTTTCTCCATATAGTAATTAGGCTATACCTTTATTCCTTCTACAAAAGTGGATGATCATGTACTTCCCTACACAATATTCCATCTGCCAATCCTTTGCCTATTCTCCAAATCTAATCCTTCTGCAGACTCCCTGCTTTTTCAGACTACTTGTCCCTTCACATAACTTTTCGTCGTCCACAAAATTGGCCATAAAGCCATCCATTCCATCATCCAAATCATTAAAGTATAACGTCAAAAGAAGTACAGGCCAGTGATGTTAAACCTGGTTTTGATTCTGCAAGGAGGTGAAGGATCAAACATAATATAGTTGAAGACAAGGGGCTGAATGGTCTCTTTCTGCTATCCATTAAGTTATGCCATTGCACTCATTCCTTCATTGGTACTTGGTAAATATTATGAAGTTTTATTGTTGAAGATTTCTCATCATTCTTTGATTTCAATAATGAAAGAAATACTATTACGAAAGAAATTACTAGTGCCTGTGGTCTCCTATATCATTGCAAGACATTGATTCTTGCAGAACTAAATAAGGCACAGTATCACCTGCTTGGGAACTTAACCAGAAATAAAACAGACCAACATGCCAACATCAATAACGTCTTGTGAAAAGATTTTAGAAAAGGATAACAAATGAAAATAAAACTGGTCTTCATGGTGACTTTTAAGGATTAATTAGAAAACAAAGCTTAGCAAATGCATTTCAATGCATGGAGAATGAGTTGAAATGGAACTTTAAATGTTGCATTAAAGTGTCCATGTTGTTAGATACCAATTTTCAAGGATCGACTTTAGCATCAATGCTCAACTTCATTCAAAGTGTGAGGGATGATTGATAAGTTCGTGCCCTAAGGTAGAAGGAGCCAATTTATTTTTAGCACATTTATTTTTCAACATAGTCCCTTCCTGCATTTACACTCTCAGTCCAGCGGTTGTGGAGCATATGGATCTTGGACCTCCAGAAAGTGTCCACAGCAGGAGTGATTGATAGGTTCGTGGCCTAAGGTAGAAGGAGATGAGTTATACAGCTCTCGTTACATGCACATGTAGTTCAACTCTTCGAGTGATTATGCAGAAAGTTTGAAGTTAATAACTCATTGATTTTGCGAACTTTTGGTAATGCCCCCCTTCACCATTCCCCATCCCTTTTCCCTCTCACCTTATTTCCTTGCCTGCCCATTGCCTCCCTCTGATGCTCCTCCCCCCTTTTCTTTCTTCCATGCACTCTGTCCTCTCTTATTAAATTACCCCTTCTCCAGCCCTGTACCTCCTTCACCAACCAACATCCCAGCTCTTTACTTCACCCCACCCCCTCCTGGTTTCACCTATCACCTTATTTCTCCTCTGCCTCCCCCCACCTTTTAAATCTACACCTCATCTTTATCTTTTCTTTTCTTCAGCCCTACTGAAGGGTCTTGGCTGGAAAGGTCGACTATACTCTTCCATAGATGCTGCCTGGCCTGCTGAGTTCCACCAGATTTTCTCTTGCTCTTAATAACTTTTTCTATTGATTCATTGAAGAGGAATTTGTTTTTTCATATTTCCTAAAAAGTGGGTCAATAATAAAGCATTGGTCTGAAAGTAACCTGGAAGGGAAGCCAAGGATCTAGAGTGAAGATGTGGGAAATGTGTTGAGACAGAAAAAGAATGTTGTGCCAGGTGAAATGTTGGAAACTGATCCACAAGAAATATTGCATGCACTCTATAGGAACTTCTGAAAGTTCACAGACAGAGCAAGAGAATTCCTTCTAAACTTTGATGGTCTCAAAATCATGATTTTGGGAAGGGAAATGCTTCCCAGATATTCTCTAGCAATAAACCCAAAGTCACTTGAAAAGTGAGGTGAACCTTGGGAGTTAAGATTAGCTTTATTTGTCACGTGTACATTGAAACATTGAGACCTACAGTGAAATGCATTCTTTGCATCAAATCAAATCAAAGTGGATTGTGGTCCGGGCACAAGTGAAACCACAGTTCCAGAGCTAACGTGCACACAAGTTCCTAACCCTATCCATAATGTCTTCGGAATGTGGAGGAAGCTGGAGTACCCCAAGGAAACCCACATAGTCACAGGGAGAACATACAAACTCCTTACAATCAGTGGTGGGAATCACAGCCTCAGCTTCAGTTCATCACACTATGGAGCAAGTTGTTGCAAAGCTCCCAGACACTAAGCTGGGAGCAGCCACAGTATGACACAGGCTCAGCACTGGGGAAAGTGGAGTAAAACATCGTGGAGCAGGAGCATAACCAGCCCTGACCTTCGCCTCCAGTCCTGACACCCTGCCCTTCCAGTCCATTTAAAATATCCAAGCACCGGGTCATCTCACACACGAGGACCCAGGCCCCGCTGCAGTGATACGCTCTGAGCTGGCCCATACTCACCATTTCAAAGTGGCCTGGTGTTTGGATGGATCAAATCTCACTCCCAGTTCGCGTGGGTGGGCTTTGAAAAAGCTCCACTCCAATTTTTCTCTGCTCCGCTCTCTTCAACACCGTCTCAGACTCTGTTTCGAACATGCCTCCACCTCACTCCAGCCACAAGAACTTGCTTTCACTGTCGGATCAGCCTTGCCTTTGCTCGTGTCTTCATTGTGGCGATAACTTATCACAGTTTTCCACATAAAGTGTTATTAATAGAGTAGTTAGTCATATTCCTTGCTTGGAAAGCCACCAGTAATCTATCTCCCACCTTCAGTAACGCTACCTTGATCTGGAAGTTTAAATAGACACATGTCTTCAACAGACACAACACAGGCACTTAAAGTTTGTCTTATAAATAGTGGGTTGAATAGCTATTGGTTCATTATATTACATGTAGTAATATACCTGAAAAGCTTGTCTTGCATGCTGTTGATATCATTACACAGTGCATTGGGCTGGAATAACGTCAACCAATAAGATTGTAGAATGAAGTGTAAAAGCTACTGTAAGAGTTCAGTGCAGGTAAATGAAATACAAGATCATAATCAGATACGCTTCAAGGCCAAGAGTCCAGCTTACTGTACAAGAGGTCTGTCCAAGAGTCCGATAACAGTGAGGCGGAAGCTGTCCTCGACCCTGGTGGTACATGCTTTCAGGTTTTTGTACCTTCTGCCCGGTGGGAGAGGAAAGGAGAGAGCTCGTGTGGCAGGTGGGGTTTTTCATTATGCCGGCTGCTTTACTGAGGCAGCAAGAAATGTGGACAGAGTACACAGAGAGGAGGCTGGTTCTTGCAATGTGCTGTGATGTGTCCGTAACCCTCTGGTTCCTTGTGATCTTGTGCAGAGTGTGTTGTATGACTGATTCTACACACACACTGGGTCTCCAGTCATCTTGCATTCCATGTCACAGAACCTACAGTGTCAAGGACAATGTGATGTCTGTCTGTGCATCAACCTCCCCACATTAAGCAAAGTGACTCAGAGGCTTTCTCCACTAAGGGAATCTACCCTAACATATGACTTCTTGGGAGACCATCAAACTCGACTCGAGCGTGTGCACTAATGCTAGATCATTAATAGTGTATTGTTGATTTATTGATTTATTTGGAGATGCAATATGGTAACAGTAAGTTTCAATTCATTGAATCCACACTACCCAGTTCAAAGTAAATTTATTATCAAAGTGCATATATATCACCCTGAGATTCATTTTCTTGTGGTCATACTTAATAAATCTATAGAATAATAACCATAACAGAATCAATGAAAGAACGCCCAAATAGGATGTTCAACCAGAGTTCAGAAGACAACAAACTTTGCAAATACAAAAAGAAGAAATAATAATAAATAAGCAATAAATATCGAGAACACGAGATGAGTCTATAGATTGTGGGAGTGCTTCAATGATGAGGCAAGTGAAGTTATCCCCTCTGGTTCAAGAACCTGATGGTTGAGGAGCAGTTACACCCATGCAATAGACAATAGACAATAGACAGTAGGTGCAGGAGTAGGCCATTCGGCCCTTCTAGCCAGCACCGCCATTCATTGTGATCATGCACAATCAGTACCCCGTTCCTGCCCTCTCCCCATATCCCTTGACCCCGCTATCTATAAGAGCTCTATCTAACTCTCTCTTGAATGCATCCAGAGACTTGGCCTCCACTGCCTTCTGGGGCAGAGCATTCCACATATCCACCACTCTCTGGGTGAAAAAGTTTTTCCGCATCTCTGTTCTAAATGGCCTACCCCTTATTCTTAAACTGTGGTCTCTAGTTCTGGACTCACCCATCAGAGGGAACATGCGTTCAATTAACCTAATCAGTGTGTCTTTGGAATATGGGAGAAAACTGGAGCACCCGCAAGAATCCCTTGCAGTTAAGGGGAGAAGGTACAAACTCCTTAGACGTCTTTGGAATTGAGCCTGGTTTGCAGGTGCTTCAGTAGAGTTTTGCTTTCTGCTACACTACTGTGGTACCCATAAGTAATTTTGCTTTTAGTCTCTCTCTCTCTCTTTCATTTGCTCCAATAACCATTCCAGACTCTGTAGAAGTTTGTTTAAAAAAAGCTATAAATGTATTTAATAGCTCCAGAGTGGACTTTGAGAATTTTGAAATGAACATTGTGGGATTTGTCAGCTTTCAACTTTATATCTCTTTAAAAAAAAACTCATCCTAAATTCTTTCTGTTCCCTAATCTAGGTCTTGGTCTAATCTAATCTAATCCTAATCTAATCTCTTGGTCCTCTAGCATGTTATTCTTTTCTTTGAAGACAGATACAAAACATTAACTTCTCTATCACTTTTACATTCTCCATTATTAATTCTCCTGTCTGTCTTTAATTTCTCACTTTGCCTTTTACTTGTCTTTTACTTTTTTGCATATCAGTATAAACTTTAATTGTCTTTTCTTCCAATTTCTATGTCTTTGATTTCTAAAATGCTCGTGATTGTCAGGTCCAATGCTATTTCTAATGTTAGAAGCCTTTTCTGTGGATTTAGTGCTATAGCATCTCTTTTTATTCCCGGTTAACCAAAGATTGTCCTTTTTTCCTGTTGGATTTTTGTGGCTATTATAAGGGAATTGATTTTTTTTGCCATTCATATACACTATCTCAGTGTCCACTTTATGTCGTACCTCCTGTATCTAGTAAAGTGGCCCCTGAGTGTATGTTTATGATCTTTAGCTGTTGTAGCCAGCCGCTTCAAGGTTTGACATGCTGTGTTTACAGAGTTATACTTCTGCGCATCACTGTAATGCACGGTTATTTGAGTTACTGTTGCCTTCCTGTCAACTTGAACCAGTCTGGCCATTCTCCTCTGACCTCTCTCTTTAACAAGTCATTTTCACCCACAGAACTGCCACTCACTGGATGTATTTTTGATTTTTGCGCCATGCTCTATGAACTCTCGAGACTGTTGTGCATAAATCTCAGGACGTCACCCTTAACCAATGACCTCAAACTACCCAATTTGGCACTGCTTTAAATACATAATACAAAGTTTAAGTACATTTTTGTTCCTTAAGTTTGTCATAGCTGGGATGGGGCTAGTGGGGATTAACTCCCACCACCCATTAAATGCTCCCATAATCCATTAAATGTTCCCAATAGCATGTGCCTCAAATAACCTCTGATAACTAAGTCCAGATCCTGGCATTAGTGGCTGTGAAAGTAAGCTCAGCTTCTGGGGCCTCCTCTGTGACAGTTGTAAAAGTTGACTCTGAGACTACAGGAAATAGTTCTGACAGCTCTGGACACTCTCTCTCTCCGGATCTACTTTGATCCCTTTCTTCTTCTTTCTCGTTTCTTCTCTCCATTTCTTATTTCCTTTTTCTTTATTTGAGCATCTTGACCTTGGGAAGGTCCATTTAGTTCACTGGAGAACATTAGTTCTCTTACTAATTCTTCTATTGCCCCCTTTATGATCTGATCTCTCCTATTGGCTTCTGCATCCACAACATCATCTGATGGATGTTCTGTCTTTATCTCCATTGATGCCGTTCTTTTTGGCATCCCATTCATCCAGCTGGGCTTTGGTCTTTCCATCTACTTTTACAAGGAGATTTTTGTCTCCCTCTTGAATTTCATTCCGTTACCTTAATGAATGCAGAATAGATTCTGGTCCTTTATACTCACAAAAGCTGAATGCATGCAACTTTCCTGAAGCTCCTTGAACTTTCTCTCAGCTTAAAACCAAGCCACTGTTTGCAAGTAACTGACTGATTAACATATCAGAAGCTTCCTCAGATGCATTGCCAATGAAAACTCCTGTAGTTGGACCACTTCTTTTGTCACTTTCACACTTCCTCAGAGCAGCATAGTCCGTCCTTATTTCAAGATACTTTTCAATCAGGCACAGAGGTTGGCACCAACGTGTAGTTGTGCTCTGTTGGACAATGATTCATGGTGTTCAGCATGGAGACGGTGGTGGCATCATCCAGTACTTTTCTATATCCTCCTTCTGTTGGCTTCATTGCAGGGAATGTGACAAGCAGATGGCGGATGGATCTCCAATCAAGTTGCAATTGTCTCAGCCAGTCAAGCCCCCACAAGGCTGATCCTTTTGTAATTTTTACCTCGTACAAGATCAATAAGGCTTGTTGGTTGTTGTATTTCACAGTCACATGTCATTCTCACAGGAGTTATCCTTTCTCTAGTAGAAGTTCTTAGTTGGATATCTTCAGACTTCTGTCCATTATATTTTAAATTTTTAATACCCTAACCCTATCCCTGGGAATGGGCAAATGGATTGATACTGCGGCTGCTTTCTAGATTAGTGGCCACTCGCCGGGGTAGACGGAACGGACTAATCAAGGACCACTGTCAATTAAATCTTTTGTTTCCCTCGGTTCCGATTCTTATTTACGCCTTTGGGAGTTCAAGAGGATTTGTGTTAAACTGTGAGCAACTCCAGCGCTAATAACCATCTCTACCGTGTACCGTGTGCGCGTCTGTTGAGTATTGTCCATTAACTCTTCAATGTTCCAAATTTTGCTTTGTATTCTTTAATTGTTAATACGTGTCATTGGCTTTTCTTTAAGTAGTGCATTTGTCTGGATTTACAGATCCTCTTAACCCTTTCCCTCGTGATCTAGGGGTCGTGTGGTCCTTCGGCCAGGAGAAGTTGGGCGCTTTCAGGGCTCCTCGCTCCTGGACCGGGCGCTGCTCAATAGCTGGACGGTAGCGTGAAGAGAGAGAAAAGTTACGCCTTGATGGGATGAAGTGGAAACAGAAGCGCTTCTTGCAAATGACCGGCCTGGTTATCGTGGCTCTGGTTTTCCTGCCCAATATTGGATTGTAATCGCTTTATAAGGAGAAGCAATTGGAGAAATCCAATGAGTCCGGAGACCAGGTAAAAGCCAGGGGAATCGGGGTTAAGCGGGAAAAGTGGATGCAGTACCTCAAGAGGGGTCTCAATTGGTCTTAAAACCCGTTGGTCAACTCAACTGACCAATCTGTTTCTTTTTCACACCAATTTCCTTGTAAGATATCAAGCGGCTGTGCTCGGCGGTATGGATTTAAGTAGTCTGGGTACGGATGTGTATGTAATTATTGGAGTAGAGTTTGCAACATTCGGAATGAAATTAACCAGATCTCTTTTGAGAATCATTAGCAGGAAGGGAAAACATCTTGACAATATTTTAAAAGAAAACACATTCCCCCCCTCCGTTGTGCGGGTCAAGGCAAACGCCATGATTACACACGTGAATCCCGTAGCGATCGACCCGAAGTTCCCCCAGCTCCCCTGTAGCATGAAAAAAGTATGAGAGAAGAAAAAATAATATCTCTACTCTCAATTAATATTTCTCAAATGTTTACCTTTCTCCCCTGTATCATGATTAAAAGTATATTTAAATATTCTTCTGTCCTTAATGTCCATCAACTCACTTCACTGTCCTTGTCTTCATCTTTAATCTGTTTCACTTTTAAATCTTTACTGTGTCTAGTGAATATTTGGGAGTTCTTGTGCAAACTCCTCTGCATCCCGATGATCAGTAAAAAATCTTCTTTTTCCTTCATCCAAAAAAATTATCAGTTTTGCTGGGTGGTGCAATATAAATTTATAACCCTTTTCCCATAAAACTTTTTCTGCTGGATTAAATTCCTTCTTTCTCTTCAAAAGGTCATAACTTATATCAGGATAGAAAAGAACTGCTTTCCCTTCTATCATCAATGGCTCATTTCTCTTTCTGGCACCTTGGGCAGCCGCCTTCAGGATCTTTTCTTTATCTTGATATCTTAAGCATTTTATCAAGATTGTCATGGGTTTTGATCAGGTTGAGGTTTTCGTCTTAAGGCTCTGTGGGCCCTTTCGATTTCAATCAACTGGGTTCCCTCTTCCATTTCTAAATTTTCTGGGATCCATTTTTGAAAAAAAATTATTGGATCCTCTCCCTCTATCCCTTTAAGACCAACCATTTTAATATTGTTTCGTCTACTAAAATTTTCAAGCATGGCTATTTTTTCCAACAGTCGTTTTCTTTCTGATGTCTAGGCAAGAATATTATCTTCCATTTTATTCACTCTATCAATAGTGTCTCCCGTTATTTCTTACAGCTTTTCAACTTTCTTGTCCATTTTCTCCTGTTTTTTCACCATTTTATCAAACATAGTCTTCATATTTTTAATATCTTCTTTTATTGTTTTTAATGTTTTTAATTCTTTTAATTCATGCATTATTTGCACCAAAGCTTTTCTTATGTCTCCAGAAGATCTTCCACCTCCAGCCTCTTCCTGTTCTTCTTTTGCCTCCTCATCTTCATTTGTATGTTCCAGAGAATCCAAATCCACCTTGGGTTCATTTTCACTTCCACTTCCAATCGTAGCTGGGATTTGTAGTTCAAATTGCTCACGTTTGCACATGCCCTTTCCTTGGCGCACGCGCAGTTCCTGTTGTTCCTTCTTGGAGACTGTTGATGTTGCTGTCGATTCCTGTTCTGTATTGCCAGAGGTGAGATGCACTTGAGCCCAAGGCTCCTTCATGGTGGCCGGCCCAGCTTGTACTGTCTTCAAAGTAGTCGTTTTCTTCTGCGTCTGTTTAGGAGGCATATCCAAGGAAAATCCTGAGTGGTTTAGATGTTTTTAGAAAATATTTACTAACTTTTCTTCACTTAAACATTAATTTATTAGTTTTTTACGGGAAAGCTGGATTTCCATCCTACGTCATCACGTGACGTCCCCCCTGTTTTATTCTTCTTAACACCATTCTCCCTATAACCTTTTGACACTATTACTAATTAAGAACTTATTAAAGACCGCTTTAAATGTACCCAATGAACTGGCCTCTGTAGCCGTCTAAGACAATGAATATCATAGGTCCACCATGCTCTGACTAAAGAAATTCCTCTTGCTCTCAGTTCAAAAGGGGCATCCTTATTTTGAAGCTGTGCCCTGCAGTCCTTAATTCCCTCACTATAAGAAATATCCTCTCTGCATTCATCATCAGTCTATCCCAAGTCATAATAACCAATTGAAATTATTTAAAAAATCCTCCAAGTGTATTTTTAAATCTCATTATTTTAAATCTGCATCCCTTGGTTGTTCCCTACTTCATCAAAATCCTTCAGGATTTTGAAAAACTCCAGCTAAGATGTCTCTTAACCTTTGCTGAAAGAGGTCCAAACTTTGAATCTCAAGTCACCATGTAATGAAATCTCTCTCTCATGTACCTTACTAATATTAATGTGACTAAACTACTTTTGCTGTTGTAAATAATGAGGCAATAGTGTACTGTTCACGTAGTTATTCTTCCCTGAACGTGGTAAATGGATGTCTGATATCATTGTATGATGGTCTTGTTACATATTCCTACATTGTTTGCTAAAGTGGCTGCTCTTTCTGTTAATGGGACCGGGTAAGGTCTGGGACACTATAACCAAAATGCAGACATAGTATTAAAACCTAATGGGTCATATGAATGTCTTCAACATTGATTTTAATTTAAGGGTCTTGAAATAAATTCAAAGCTGTTAGATGTGTGGTTACCTTTTGAAATGCCAACCATTTCAGACAGAGGAAAATTCCATAAGGTGCTGAGAATGCAAAATTATCCAAATCTTAAGGCAAATTGATTTGTATTTTCATACATCTAGTGAGTAAATCCAATAAAATCAACAAATTTTGAACTATTGTCTAATAGGAAAACTAGTTAAGGAGACTGCACATCTTTTGTACATTAGTTGTTTATCAGACTTTGCTTGTGTGCAGTTAATTGATTTTATTGCCTTTCTTTGTTCTACTGTGAATGCCTGCAAGGAAATTAATCTCAGGGTAGCTGCACTCAGTGGCCGGTTTATTAGGTACATCTGCTCATTTTTTTGAATCAGCCTATGACAGCAACTCAATTAATAGAAACGTGCAGACATGGTCACCACTTTTTGCTGGCTGTCCACTCTGTCTCTTCCTCAGGGCACCACTGCTCAGTACAAGAGGACATTGCTTTAAGGTAAGGGGAGGGAAGTTCAAGGGGGATATGAGAGGTATGTTTTTTACTCAGAGAGTGGTTGGTGCGTGGAATGCACTGCCTGAGTCAGTGGTGGAGGCAGACACACTAGTGAAGTTTAAGAGACTACTAGACAGGTATGTGGAGGAATTTAAGGTGGGGGGATTATATGGGAGGTGGGGTTTGAGGGTCGACCCAACATTGTGGGCTGAAGGGCCTGTAATGTGCTGTACTGTTCTATGTTCACTTGAGTGTTGTTGGGATATGGGAATATTAGGAGCTGCGTGATATCATGGTGTCACAGTTAGTGCTGCTGTCAAACAGATCCAGCAATCTGGATCCAATCTAGACATTCCTCCCATGTCCATGTCGAATTCCCTTAGTTGTTCAGCTGTCTTCCCACATCCCAGCTCATAAATTTCTACAGAAGTACCGTGGAGAACATACTGACTGGTTGGATCACCATCTGCTTTGGAAGATCCAATGCCCAGGGTCACAAAAAGCTGCGGAGCATCGTTGCCTTGACCAGCTCCACCATTAACACTAGCCCCCACCCAGTTCAGATTAGAATCAGTTAATTTCCCTGGCATATGTTGTGAAACTTGTTGTTTTGTGGAAGCAGTATATTGCAATACATAATCATAACAACTAAATTACAATGTATACTATACATTAAAAAACAAAATTTTAAAAGTAGTGCAAGTTAAAAGAGGAAGGAAAAATAGTTTTCATAGGTTCATTGTCTGTTCTGAAATCTAATGGCAGAGTGAGGAAGAAATATGATCCAAGTGACTTTGACCATGGAATAATTGCTGCTAGACAGGGTGCTTTTTTAAATATCTCAGAAACTGCTGATCTCTTGGGATTTTCATACTCTATAATTTCTAGGGTTTATATAGAATGGTGTGAGAGAGAAAATAAAATATGCTGTGAGTGAAAACATCTTGCTAATGAGAGAGGTTAGAGAAGAACAGCCAGACTGGTTCCAGCTGACAGGAAGGTGACAGTGACTCAAATGAGCATGCAGCACAACATTGGTGTGCAGGAGAGCATGTCCGAATGCAGAGGTCAATCCTTGATGGATGGGCTACAGCAGAAGGAGAATACACCAGGTTCCAATCCTGTACCTACTAAAGTGACTACTCAGTATGTATGTACTTTCATAATAAATTTACTTTGAACTGAAATAAAAACAGGATATGCCAGAAGTCCTCAGCAGCTCAGGCTGCATTTGTGAAGGGAAAAGCAGGTCGATGACCTTTCCTCTGATCCCTGTACCTTGGCTGCTGACCTCTCTGGTTATGCTTTGTATTCACAAATATTCTAGCAATATTAAATTCCACTGTTTATTCCCTTGACACTGGAAGGTTCATTTGATTTATGACAGGACAGCTTGCTTATTTCCCTATAGTTTACTTTCCAGATCCCTTTTGCTACTTATCAACAGTAAAGGTAATTTACAGTGGTCAATTAACCTATCAGAAACAGGTTCATTAGCACTGACATGAAATTTGGTGACTGCTGTACAGTGCAAAACATAAAAAAAAATACCATGTTACAATAAAAGTAATTAGTGCAAAATTGTGAGGTCATGTTGACGGCTTGAACAGAAATCTGATGTTCAGTCGTTATGTGATGTGGCTGATCATGGTCATTCCATGGCCGGGAGTGTTCTGAGCAAATTTTATCCACAGAAGTGGTTTGCCATGGCTGCCTTCTGGGCAGTGCCTTTACAAGATGGGTGACCCCAGCCATTATCAATACTCTTCAGAGATTGTCTGCCTGGCATTAGTGGTCACATAACCAGGACTTGTGATATGCACTGGCAGATCACACAATCCGCCATAACCTGCTTCAGTGGCTTCACATGACCCTGATCGGGTGGCTAAACGGGTGCTACCTGTCCAAACGTCACCTGCAGGCTAGCAGAGGGAAGGAGCACCTTACACCTCCACTGGTAGAGACACATCTCGATCTCGCCACCCAAGAAATCTGATGGTGGAGGGGAAGAAGCTGTTCGTAAAACATTGAAAATGCATCTTGAGGGCTCTGTACCATATCCTTGATGGTGGTAATGAGAAGAAGACATGTTCTGGATGGTGAAGGTCCTTCATGATTGATTCCACTTTCTACAGTCATTGTCTTTTGAAGATGCCGTCTGCGGTGGGAGTAGGTGGGGGTCAGTGTTCATGGTGAGCTGGTTGAGTCTACAACCCTCTGTAGCTTTTTCTGACCCTGTGCATTGGACTTCCATACCAAATGGTGTCACAACCAGTTACAATGTTCTCTGCAGTATATCTGTGGCAATTTGCAAGAGTTGGGAAGTGGGAGGAAAGCAGATGAATGTACATGGGCAAGGAAGGAATGGCTGGATCTGTGTGAAATCAGTGTGACATCATGGTGTCAGGCAATTCTTAATATTGCCATAACCCAGCAACACTCAAGAGAAAGCGGTAGGAAAAATGCGGTTTCCCAAGTGACAATGATTATAAAGCATTTTGCCTATAAGATGTAAGAACCTATTAATTACCTTTCTTTCTTCCATATTTAATACAACAGGCTTTACTGCCAAAATGGCCATATTTAAATCCTTTTGTGTGCTGTAGTACCTCCTATGATCTTCACGTTGATAGATTTTCACATTTGCACATGAACTCAAATTAAAGTTTAGCATTGGTAATAAATGTGCAATGAAAAGCAATTACTGTATAAGACATCTTGCTGTAATATGTGATTGATCAATCAAGCAAAATTGACATATGTGACTTAAAATAATGGAATGGGTGAGTTTAGGCCATTAGACGTAGAGGAGTAGAATGAGGCCATTCAGCCCATGGAGTCTGCCTCGCCATTCCATCATGGCTGATTTATTACTTCTCTCAGCCCCATTCTCCAGCCATCTGTGGTAATGAATTCAACAGATTCACCACTCTCTGGTGAAAAAAATTCCTTCTCATCTAAATGGACATCCTTCTATTCTGAGGCTGTGCCCTCTGGTCCTAGACTCCCCACTATAGGAAACATCCTCTCCACATCTGCTATCTATGCCATTCAATAGGTTTCAAAGAGATCCCCTCTCATTCTTCTAAACTCCAGCAAATACAGGCCCAGAGCCAACAAACATGTGTTAACCCTTTCATTCCTGGGGTAATTCTCCTGGACCTCCTCCACAGCCTCTCCAAAGCCAGCAGATTTTTTTCATAGATAAGGGGCCAGAAACTGCTCACACTACTCCATGTTTGGTCTGATTAATGCCTTTTAAAGCCTCAATATTACATCCTTTTCAGAAAGGATAATGGAAATCCAGAATTTAGATACCAACCTGCTTCATTTGAAAATTTGCACTTGCCCGCCCAGCACAAATTGGCTGGAAAACATGGCAGGAGAAAGTCTGAGATTCAGATTAATTGCTGGGCAATTTCTAATCTATCTTTATTGCTGCGTGACCCCTGAGTGTGTGTGGTGACATTGAACTGTCTGTACTCTCATGTGGTAGTAGGGTTATGAACGTTTCCTTTGTGCTCCCTTTTCACCATCTTACTCCCTTCCTGCATCTGAGATCATGCCCTGTCCCCATCAGTCTCTTTAGTTCTGTTAAGATCTTAACTCAGTCTCTTTTGAAAGCCACAATTGAATTTGCACTAATCACCACATACAAGGATGTTTCGTCTACTGTCTCGCCCAGAATGATCAATTCATAGAGTGACACAACATGAAAGTAGGTCCTTCAGCTCAACACACCCATGCCATCCAGGTATCTACCTGAGCTAGTTCCATTTGCCTGTAATATTCATAGAAATAGGCCATTTTGGCCCAGCTGGTCCATGCCAAACTATCATTCTACCTAGTCCTATGAACCTTCACCATAGACCTCCATGCCCTTATGTTTGACCCATATATATCGTGGCTTTTGTATCAATATATCTGTCCAAATTTCTTTTAAAACCTATAATTATTTACCCCTCTGCCACTTCCTCTGGCAGTTTATTCCAATATATATCCATTTGCCAAGATCCTTAAACGTTCCTATTGTATCAGCCTCTACCATCACTCCTGGCAGTGTGTTCCAGACATATACCGTTATTTAAAAAAAAACTCTCAGACATCTCCCCTAAATGATCCCACACTCATCCTAAGCAGTTGTCTTTTTTTATTGGCCATTGCTGCCCTAGGAGAAAGGTACTGACCGTTCACTCTATCTATGCCTCTCATAATCTTATACACTTCTGTCAAATCACATCTCATCCTCCTTCACGTCAAAGAGAAAAGACCTAGCTTACTCAGTGTATCCTCTTAAAATGTGCCCTCTAATCTAGGCAGCATCCTGGCAGATCCCTTCTACACCCTCTCTAAAGTGAAGGAGAAGTTTGGGTCTGACATAAGAACGTCTTCTAAATTATAAAGGCATTGGAAATGATAGATAACTACTGGTGTAGGAATACAAAAAGAGATAAAAGATCACCCACTGTTATGCAGTCAGAGTCCTCTTTATTAGGTTCTCCTGTACACCTGGTTGTTAATGCAAATATCTGATCAGCCAACATGTGGCAGCAACTCAGTGCGTAAAAGCATGCAGACATGGTCAAGAGGTTCAGTTGTTCAGATCAAACAATAGAATGGGGAAGACATTAGTGACTTTGACCCTGGAGTGATTGTTAGTACCAGACAGGGTGGTTGAGTATCTCAGAAACTGCTGATCTCCTGGGATTTTCACACACAACATTGTCTAGAGTTTACAGAGAATGGTGTGAAAAATAAAATACATCCAGTGTGCAGCATTTCTGTGGGGGTGAGGGGGAGAGAAACTCCTTGTTAATGAGAGAGGTCAGAGGAGAATGGCCACACTGATTCAAGCTATTAGTAAGGTAACAGTAACTCACATAACCATGCGTTACAACAGTATTGTGTAGAAGAGCATCTCTGGATGCACAACACACCAAACATTGACGTGAATGGGCTACAACAGCACAAGTCCACAAACATACACTGAGTGTCCATTTCAGGAGGTACCCAATAAAGTAGCCACTGAGTAAATTGGTGGGAATTTCGGACAAGCAATGGTTACAGATTTGAATTAATACAAGGAATGTCTTGCTGCAAGGCAGTTTCCTGGGCTATTGGTGCAATCAGGAGTTATTTACATTCATGCCATTGATCGTTAGTATACAATGAAGTGAACGCACATAAATGTGTACCTGTGTAGAACTGTGCCACCAACTCAACCACATTGGAAGATATTTATTGCTAGTCTGCCAGGAACCTTGCAAGCATCTCCTAATCAGTTCATTTCCAATACATTTCCCATGCATAAACTCTTAAATGTGAAATATTTCAATTATTTGGAATTAAGTGCTCGTAAGTGAAATCAGATCACTTCTGAGGCTGGTGGAAAAGATTAGATTTCCAGTAATTAGTTCATCATTTCTGAACTCATTTTATCAGAACCAGTTACCCTTCAGTTCTGAAGTTCAAAGTTTAAATTTAAGTTTATTATAAGATCACATACATATCACTGTATACAGTACTGTGCAATAGTGTTGGGCACATATAAAAACAATTCTGTAAAGCGAATTGGCCTCCTGTATATCGGTGAGCCCTGATGTAGATTGGAAGACAATGCTTTAGTAAGCATGGTGGGATCTCCAAGTGGTCACCCATTTTAATAACACTTCCCATTCCCATTCCAAAATGTCTATCCATGGCTTCCTCCACTGTCGTGATGAGGCCGCATTTGGGTTGGAGGACTAACACTTTATATTCTGTCTGGGTCGCCTCCAACCTGTTGCATGAACATTGATTTCTCCAACTTCTGGAAATGCAACCCCATACCCATTCACCATTCTGTCTACCCTTTTCCCTCTCTCATCTTATTCTCATGCCTGCCCATTGCCTCCCTCTAGTGTTCCTCACCCCTTGACCTTCTTCCATGGCCTTCTGTCCTCTTCTATCAGACTTCTCCTTCTCCACCTCTGTATCCCTTTCACCAATCAACTTCCCACATCTTTATTTCATCCCTCCCCTTTCAGTTTTCATCTATCGCATTGTTTCTCTCTCCTCTCAACCCACCTTTAAAATCTACTCCTCAGCTCTTCTTCTCCAATCTTGCTGAAGGGGCTTGGCCAGAAATGTTGACTGCAGTCTTTTCCATAGACGCTGCCTGGCCTGCCGAGTTCCTCCAGCATTCTGTGTGTGTTGTTCTGATTTCTAGCATCTGCAGATTTTCTCTAATTTGCGATTTACAAATTATAGTTGTGAATTGGAGACATTATTCAGTTATTCACCAGTTTAAAAGCAAATGTAAAAATCCAGTGATTTCTTTAAAGGCTGGTGGTTGTGCCAAACAGTCGAAGCCATGCTAAGATCTAAGGCAATATTGGGCAGATACTCAGTTTAAAGTGGAAGTGCTCAGCAGGTTGGATGTATCTGTAGAGCAAGGATAAGATGGGCTAACATTGCACATCAATGAGAGTTACTGACTGTTCCCTTCATTGACCTGTTTGACCTGCTGAGTTCCTCCAGTACTCTGTGTGTGTATTTGTTATCAGAACATAAACATAAGAAATGGAAGTAGGAGTAGGCCATCAACCCCGGCAAGCCTGATCTGCCATTTGATAAGATTATAGTTGATTTGACCATGGACTCAGCTCTATCTACTGACTTTTTTCCCCGTAACCCTTTTCCCCTGGTATCCAAAAATCTATCTGTCTCAAATACAATCTATGCCAGTTAATTAGGACACATCAGTACCATTACATGTTGGCCCAATTAAGCAGTTACCCCAATTAGCCAAAGATTCATTCCAATGAGAAGGAAGGATTCAAAGAGGGGGAAGGGGCCACAGTGGTTGACGAAGGAAGTCAGAGATTGTATAGCATTAAAGAAAAAGAAGTATGACAGGGCTAAGATGAGTGGGAATACAGATGATTGGGAAAGTTTTAAGGAACAGCAGATCTTAACTAAAAAAGCAATACGGAGAGAAAAAATCAGGTATGAGCTCAGTCTAGCCAGGAATATAAAAGGGGATAGCAAAAGCTTTTTTAGCTATGTGGAGAGAAAGAAGATAGTTAAGAACAATGTTGGCCCTTGAAGAATGAATTGGGAGAAATTGTTATGGGAAACAGGGAAATGGCAACAGAATTTAATGCGTACTTTAGATCTGTCTTCACCAGGGAGGACACAAGCAATCTCCCAGATGTATGGATGGGTCAGGGTCATAAGATATCAGAGGAATTGAGACAGATTGACATTAGGAAAGAAACTGTGATGAGTAGACTGGTAGGACTGAAGGCTAATAAATCCCCAGGTCCAGATGGTCTGCATCCGAGGGTTCTAAAAGAGGTGGCTCAGGAAATTGCGGATGCATTAGTAATCATTTTCCAATGTTCCTTAGATTCAGGATCAGTTCCTGAAGATTGGAGAGTGGCTAATGTTATCCCACTTTTCAAGAAGGGAGTGAAGGAGAAAACGGAGAACTATCGCCCTGTTAGCCTAACGTCAGTGGTGGGGAAGATGCTTGAGTCCATTATTAAGGACGAAATAGTGGCACATCTTGATGGCAGAAATAGGATTAGGTCGAGCCAGCATGGATTTACCAATGGGCAAATCATGCTTGACTAATCTGTTGGAGTTTTTTGAGGGTGTAACAAGGATGTTAGATGAGGGTAAGCCAGTGGATGTTGTGTACCTAGATTTCCAGAAGGCATTCGATAAGGTGCCACATAGGAGACTGGTGAGTAAAATCAGAGCTCATGGCATTGGGGGCAGGGTTTCAACATGGATAGAAAACTGGTTGGCAGATAGAAAGCAAAGGGTAGCAGTGAATGGGTGTTTCTCGGACTGGCTGGAGGTGACTAGTGGGGTACCACAGGGCTCTGTATTGGGACCACAGTTCTTTACGATTTATGTCAATGATTTAGATGAGGGCATTGAAAACTATATCAGCAAGTTTGCTGACGATACGAAACTGGGTGGCAGTGTGACATGCGAAGAGGACATTAGGAGAATACAGGGAGACTTGGATAGGCTGGGTGAGTGGGCAGATACTTGGCAGATGTCATTTAATGTGAATAAATATGAAGTTATCCACTTTGGAAGCAGGAACAAGAGAGCAGAGTATTGTCTGAACGGTGTAGAGTTAGGTAAGGGAGAAATGCAAAGAGACCTAGGAGTCCTAGTTCACCAGTCAATGAAGGTGAATGAGCAAGTGCAACAGGCAGTGAAGAGGGCAAATTGAATGTTGGCCTTTGTTACAAGGGGAATTGAGTACAAGAGCAAGGATGTCCTTTTGCATTTGTACAGGGTCCTGGTGAGACCACACCTGGAATATTGTGTACACATTTGGTCTCCAGGTTTAAGGAAGGACATTCTGGCAATTGAGGAAGTGCAGCGTAGATTCACTAGGTTGATTCCTGGGATGGCAGGGCTGTCTTACGCAGAGAGATTGGAAAGATTGGGCTTGTACACGCTGGAATTGAGGAGATTGAGAGGGGATCTGATTGAAACGTTTAAGATAATTAAAGGATTTGATAGGATTGAGGCAGGAAATATGTTCCAGATGTTGGGAGAGTCCAGTACCAGAGGGCATGGATTGAGAATAAGAGGTCAGTTATTTAAAACAGAGTTGAGGAAGAACTTCTTCTCCCAGAGAGTTGTGGAGGTGTGGAATGCACTGCCTCGGAAGACGGATGCTTTCAAGTAGGAGCTAGATAGATATCTGATGGATAGGGGAATCAAGGGATATAGGGACAAGGCAGGGACTGGGTATTGATAGTGAATGATCAGCCGTGATCTCAGAATGGCGGTGCAGACTAGAGGGGCCGAATGGTCTACTTCTGCACCTATTGTCTATTGTCTATTGTCTATTCAGGGAAATAGATAAAAAGGTATTAAAAAGAGGCAAAGTGAGTGATAAGTTACTTAAACGAAATACAGAATGAATCATTCTACAGTGTTATAAAACCTGAGTCATCAAGGGAGGAATTCATCCAGTGTACACACAAAGTACACTGCAGATGCTGGGGTTAAATCAACACGTACAAACAAGCTGGAGGAACTCAGCTGGTCCGGCAGAATCTGTGGAAACGAGCAGTCAACGGTTCAGGAAAAAGTCCTGACGAAGGGTCATGACCTGAAACATTGACTGTTCGTTTCCACGGATGCTGCTCATCCAGTGTATGCAGTGAACACTATCAGTGCAGACACCTAGTGAAGGTAATGGGCTGCCTTTATAATATGCCATCAATGACAGCATTATCCAAGTCTTCATTTTTACTGTTACATTCAAGATGAGTTTCAATGCCTTCAAACTCTCTGTAGTTAAAGTAGTGAAATAGTTTCATTTGCACTTCCAGCCGTTTTTGACACCTCAAAGCCTGTTTACTTGAAACTGCAGTGAGCAAAACAGTTTCAAATTGTCTTGCTGCTTATTTCTCACCAACTATTCGTAACCAAAAAAAAAACCACTGCTTTCTGATCACAAACACGTGCAACTGACACTATTTATAAAAGTTGTTCATTCTGAGCACGGCAGTAGTGTCTAGCGGCCATGCAAGTGCATGCGGTTGATGCTAGTTAGAAACTGTTCGGCACCAGTCTCCTGTCTCAGTTAAGTGACAGTGTCCTAAATAAACAGAAATTAATCCCAACTATTGTCTCAATTAGGTTTTGTTCTTTGAGTTGCCCAAAATAAATGGCTGTCCAAATTAACTGATGGCTCAATTAACTGGAACCCACTGTATATTTAATGAGGTAGTCTCCACTGATTCCCTGGGCAGAAAATTCCACAGATTCACTACTCCTGGGGGAAAAGCAGTTTCCTCTCTTCATCCTAAATTTATTCCCCTGAATCTTGAGGCTATGCCTCCTAATTCTGCTGGTAGTCTCACCTACCAGTGGAAAGAATTTCTGTCTCTATCTTATCAGTCCTGTTCTAATCCATAATGTCGTTAAACAAAGCATTGGTATGACAAAAAATGAAATCTGTTATTACTTAACAATTCCATTGCCACTCCTCCCTTTTTGACAAGAATTTAAATACACATTGAGTGATGCTGTCAGGGAAGAAAGCTGTAGCCTTTTGTGCACCATTGCCATTTCTTTCTAAGCTAAATCTACAACTGCTTTCAGAACCAGGTTTAATATCACCAGCATCTGCGTGAAATTTTTTTGTTAGTCAAAGCAGTAAGATATTTTGTGCAGTTAGAATATAATGTAAGCCTTCTTTCCATACCCTGCAACTAAAAAATGTGTTCTTTCTGAGAACTGGCTATAACACTAAGTTTCTGTTAGACAAAGTTTGGTAGTTCTGACTGTTTGACAAGTACAATGCCTCTCAACCTGTCTTTAGATTGTTCCCTTGATGACCCAGCCCACACAAACGGTCACACCCAATATTGTTTCAGTTCATTTCATTGTCATGTATTTATTTATTTTAGAGATGTGATGTAGAACACGTCCCCCCAGCCCAACAAGCCACAACACCCTGCAACTCTTGTATTTCAAAGGTCCATTTTATTATCAAAGTATGTATGCAGAATACAACTCTTGAGATTTGCCTTCAGATAGGCAAATACAGAAAAAGCATAGAAAGAATAACATCAATCCCTTTGCTCAAAGGAAAAATAAGCAAAAACATGCAAACTCAAATCCCTCACCCCTCCCCTGCACTGAAACTAACAGGCCACCCAATTCCCCAGCCCGGAAATCAGCAACAAGAAAGAATGGGTGAGAACATGAAAGAAACTTAGAGCTAAAAGAGATCAATATGAACTACAGTCCAATCACAGCATTTAACACTAGTCTAATCACAGAACAGTTCACAATGACCATTTCACCGTATATTTTTGGACTCTGGGAGGAAACCAGAGCACCCAGAGGAAACCCACGTGGTCACAGGGAGAACACACAAACTCCTTACAGATGGCACCAAAATTGAACTCTAAATATCAGAGTGCCCCAAGCTATAATAGCATCACTCTAACCACAATGCTACTGTGGAACCCCTGTCTGTACAAATATCCTATCTTCCTCATCCCTAATGATATCTAAATTACTGGTAGAATTGATACAACTCAATACTGCTGTTAGTCCAGAAAACTTTAATACTTAGCTACAGATATGTACAAATTTTGTTTAATTTTAGATCTTAGTTTGAATTTAAAGTACATTTTTTATCAAAGTATGTATGCAGTATACAACCCTGAGATTATTCTTCCTACAAAGAGCCATGAAACAAAGAAATACTTTGGAACCGTTTCAAAGTTAACATCAAGCACCCAACGGGCAAGCAAAAAATAGTGCAAACAGCAAACATAGAGTGAAAAACACAGAATATAAACCATGAGAGTCATTGAACTAGCTTTGGAAGGTTCAGTTTAATTTAGTGCTGAACTGCAATCACAGACAAGAGAAAATCTACAGATGCTGGAAATCCAAGCAACACACACAAATTGCAAACCCTAACCCCATTTGGGGTCTGCTGCTTTGGGCAGATTTCAGCATTTGCTAGGAACTCAGCAGGCCAGGCAGCACCTATAGAGAAGTGTATAGTCGACGTTTCAGTCCGAGACCCTTCATCAGGACTGGAGAAAAAAAGGATGAGAAGTCAGAATAAGAAGGTGGGGGGAGGGTAGTGACCAGAAATGCATAATATGAGCTACAGAGTGCAAACCATTCATTATCCAACACAGGTCAGTAACACAGACTAAAGACATGTCAGGCTATATGATTTGCTGTATTATTTCAGTTTAATCTGGCCAAGTGTGAAGTTTTGCACTTTGGGGGATCAAATGTAAAGGGACAGTACGCAGCAAATGGCATGGCTATTAAAACCATTGATATATAGAATCATCTTGGCATCCAAGTCCTTAACTCCCTGAAAATATCAGCACAAGTTGATAGGCTGCTGCATCATTCATCGACTCAGGGTCTCGGACTATTTTTTTGAGTCATTGTATTTGACTAACATCTTATGTGCTATATGGGCCTTTAACTGTGTGCTACTGTTGCCCCTGGAGTAGTGCTGTTTCGTTTGGCTGTTTTCATGTATGGGCGAATGACAATTAAACTTGAACTTGAAAATGTGCTTGCCTTAATTAGTCAAGGTGTGAAGTTCAAAGGTCAGGTGATTATGCTGCAACTTTTAAAAATGGATTGGGCTGCAAGTGGGGTACTGTCGTCAGTCTAGTCACCCCATTATAGGAAGGATATGGAGTCTTTGGATTCGGTGGTGAAGAGGTTTAGCTAATGTTCTGCCTGTGTTAGAGGAAATGTGCTTCAGGAGAAGCTGTATAGACATAGAACAGTACGACACAGTACAGGCCTTTTGGCCCATTGTATTGTGCCAAGCTTTTAACGTATTCCAAGATCAATCGAACACTTCACTCTCACATAGCCCTCCATTTTCCTTTCATCTGTGTGCTTATCTTAAATGTCTGTGTCTGCCTCTACCACCAACTCTACTGCCACATTCCATGCACCCACTCTGTTTATAAGAAATGTCTCTGACATCTCTTGTATTCTTCAAGCACCTTACAATTATGCCCTCTAATATTAGCCTTGGGGGAAAAGGTGCTGGCTGTTCACTCTATCTATGTCTCTTCCCTTGTATACCTCTACCAAGTGAACTTTCATTCTCCTTCACTCCAAAGAGACATCCTAGCTCGCTCAACCCTTCACCATAAGGTATGCTCTCCTGTCCAGTAAACTTAGAGCAACACGCAAAATGCTGGAGGAACTCAGCAGGTCAGGCAGCATCTGTGGAAAGGAATAAACAGTTGACTTTTTGGGCCGAGACCCTTCGGCAGAACCCAGAAAACCTGGGTAGTTTTTCCTGAAGCATTGGAGGCTGAATTTTCCATCCCAGGTAAGGTCCATGCAAGTCTTGGTAGTCTTCTCCCACATTCCAAAGGTGTGCCAGTTAGTCGGTTAACTGGGCATGTGGGTGTAACTGGGAAACCTGAAAGAAGTTTAAGTGATTGAGAGGCAAAGTCAAATGAAAGGATCAGTACCTTTCCACAGAGGACATTTTTTAAGGTGAGAGGGGGTAAATTGAAGGGGATGCACAGGCAATTTTTTTTTAGTCACCTGTACCAGGAATGAGGAGGCGGTAAATATGAAAGATGTTGAAGAGGTTCTTCGATAGGGTCATGAATGTGCAGAGAATGGAAGGAGAGGGATATTGTGAGGCAGAAGGGATTAGGTAATTATTAGTCTAGCTTGTTTGGCACAGCATTCTGGGCCAAGGGGCCTGTTCCAGTGCACTATTCAAGATTACAACCATCCTCTTGGTTGGGACAAAGAAACCCGGCCGACTCTAACCCTTTCACTCCTCAGTTTAAATCCACGATCTTAGCCTTCTGTAGTCTGTTATGGAGAAACTTTCCTTGTCTATATCCCATAGACTGCACACATCTCGGATCCCCCGAAAGCAGGGATTCTCAACCTGGGACCTATGGACCCCTCGGTTGATGGTAGGGGTCCATGGCATAAAATAAATGGGAAACCTGCCCGACAGCCGCCTTTGCACCAAGGAAAATACGCAGTTGATCCAGTCTCATAGCTGAATTTCCCATCCCATATTAGATCCAGCTAAGTCTTGGTCGTCTTCTCCCACAAAGACGTACAGGTTAGTAGGTCAATTGGGCACGTGGGAGTGATTGTGCAGTGTGGGCTTGTGGGGTCAGAAGGACCTGTTACTAAGCAGTATCTCGAAATCAAGAATAAAAGTTCCCTGCACTCTCTGTTATCCTTTTAAAGGTAATACTTCCATTAATACCATCTTTAAAGAAAGCTCAGCTGAGTTCCTCATTCAGTCTGGATTCCTGCGGTTCTTTGCCTTCAGTGCCTCATCCTGCAAATAGAAGAAAATTACACTGCTTTAAAAAAAAACTGAATTCCCCGATGATTCATGTAGAGTGGAGATTTAGTGCTCAAAAGTATGTTTCACTTTTTAGAGCTTTTGAATTAAGAGTACAATGTACTGTGATATAACCCCCCAAAAATGACTAGCACTTGATGCACATATCAATTTGCTATCACAGCTTTTTTTATAAATGGAAACATTAACTCAAACTGATTGATGTCTCTAACATAATGAAGAAAGGAATTTGTGTGTGTTTGACTGTATCGCTGACTGCCACCTCTCTGTTACGAGTATCCAACACACGATGTACTCAATTAAACTGCTTCCAGGTAGGAGACTTGTATTGAGAGGCTGGGGGCAGGTGCTAAACTATTTCTTGTCACACATCATTACTGATTATTTATAGGAAAGCTTCTGTATGATCCCCAGCTGTGGGTAAATAGCTCCACTGCCTTGTGGGCACCCTCAGGCTATGGGAGTAAACCCAGACAGAATATCCAAACTGGAGACACTAAGGTGGCTGGACATCACCGAACATCCTTCCGGCAGCTCCTGCAGCCAAGCCGGTGCCAAACATGTTGCTGTGCTTTCCTTTGGACCACACCTGTGAGGCTGAGAGGGGTATCTAGACCACTGGGCATCACAGGATCTCCATACTTTCTGCCCAGGATTGTGTCCTGGAGCATCCAAGTGTCCTGAAGGACACATCCGTCGTCATCAACATCATCATCATCATCATCATCATCATCATCATCATCATCATCATCGTCATCAACATCATCATCATCATCATCATCATCATCATCATCATCATCGTCATCAACATCATCATCATCATCATCATCATCAACATCATCATTGTCATGGCAAACAGTTATGCTCCCTCAGGGTTAAACCGAAACTGGAACATAAAGGCACAGTGGCTCCTAGTCAGTATTTGTGAATATTTTGCTGCAAGTTCTGCTGTAAGTGTTGGTAAATAGAGGACCCTTGTCTCTCAATACAGTTTTAAAATTATATAACAGGATATAAAGCGATCATCCTTCCAAATGTACTTACTTAATGCCAGTTATGCTCATGGAATTCAGGGCAGCAATAAAGCTGCTCCATCTCTGTCTGTACTTGGCCATCATCTCTATTGTACCCCAGGTGTGTTTCAGAGTCCTCATTTCTGCCTCTGCAGTACGGCCTCAAGTTGTCTTTGGTCTCTCGTGTTTCCTCTGCCCTTCGGGGATGATGGAGTTGATCTCTTCTCATCACGTACCCAATCCATCTCCA